>NW_027491362.1:0-1200000 GCF_021521415.1 Bidens hawaiensis | reverse complement strand
CTCCAAAATTCCTTCTCGGTTGGAAGTCCGTTTCCTTACGCTTCCCTTTCGCCCTATGGCGAGGGTTTGCGTCGGTGTCGGATTCCTCCGAGTACTCGCACTCACTACTCATGTTGAGCTGTTGAGTGCTTCCAAATTCGTCAGCCTGTTGGATGGAACGTAAGCGTTCGTCCAACTCAGCTTGGAATTCCTTCTGACGTGCTTCCGCCCACGCTTTAACTTGTTCAAGTGTTTGGCGGGGGAGCCTCGTCTGTTGTCTTTCCACCTGGGTATCAATGAATTCCAGGGGATGATTGTTTACTACACTTGCCCCGGCTTGGGTAACCGGGGTAGTGTTCGTAAAATTTACTGCACTTGCCCCGGCTTGAGTAACCGGGGTAGTGTTCGTAAAATTTGTGTACTCGTCGGTGTTCCTCCCAGTAGCTGGGGTTGTGATTACCGGGGTTTCTTGGTCACTCGCTGGCCTTGGGACCGGAGTAACGTTAACCATCTTTCCAGAAGTTTTGAAAAAAAAACTGAAAGATTCAAGTTCTAGCTTTTATGCACGGATGACGCCAATGAAGAAACACTAAGTGACCCCGGGCAGATTACGGATAATCTGGGGGTTAAGTAGATGTTTCCCACGATGGGTTAGGTCCGGCAAAGATGGTTCTTCTGATGACTTGCAAAACAGACACCGTGAGCTCGTCACTGAGAAGGGGGGGTACCTCCTTGTGACCACCCTCCAGCGTGAGAATCAGACTAGATTGCTCTTGAATATAAGTGTATATTAAGAGAGATTGCTAAAGAAGATAAGATAATAATACCATTCCAAGGTGTTGGAGTATTTATAGCCGAAGGTAGGTTTCCAAGAAGGTACAGCCGGCTGAATAGTATTCCTGTTCTGCCAACTGTGGGCTACGCACATGCCATGCTGGTAATTGGTGGGTAGGCAGCGGCTGATAGTGACCAGGCCGGCTGTGTACTATTCCTTTTCCACCAACTGCAGGCTATGCACGTGCTACGACAGGTTGGTGAGTAGGCAGCGGCTGATAGTGACATTAAGTAATAGAGCATGCTGCTCGTTGTACTGTTGTCAGTGAGCTGTCGCAGCTTTGGTCAGATCTTTTGTCCATACCTCGTCAGGTACAGTACAAAAGATCCTCCAGTAGCGTACGGACTGGCTCATTTGGGCGAGAGTTTTCCCGGCTTTGGGCGGGAATATTCCCGGCTTGCTCACTCCTTCTTCAGGTGACATTACTGAATTATTTAAGAGTTAAGTGCCTTGTGCGTGTAGCCTTGCTGCGCGGGTAGCCTTCCCTGATGGCTAGTATCCGTTGCTGCGGGAACAGGCGGAGTACGTCGACCATTGGGAGGCTTTTTCTGCGGGAACAGCTTGCGTACTGCGCGTAAGGACGTCACGTCTCTGAGCATGGTGGGTCCTGCAGATCCAGTTGGTTTCTGCGCAGACGTCTCTCTTCAGGGTGAGTCTTGCGAGTTTAGCCTTTGCGCAGACGTCCCTGTTGAAGGTGAGTCTTGCGGGTTCAACTGCGCAGACGTCCCTCTTTGAGGTGAGTTTTGCGGGTCCAACTGGGCTCTGCTGGGACCTACCTCTTCAAACATCTACCATTAGTGGATTTTTTATAATGGTTAATTTGTTTCATTTTTAGTTTTGACATTATGTTTCGGTTGTGGTATTACGATTTTGGTTTTGGTATTATAGATAATTGATTGCTAGTATCATACCAGTATCGATACCAAGTTTAGTGGAGATTTTAAAAAAAAAGTGATATCAACGCGAATACCGTAAAATACATGTACCATAAAATTCGGGTACGGTACCGATCTCATCTCTACCAGCCTTGCTTCATTGACCTCACCATTTCATCCCATATCTTCATATAATTCTCTAGTTGTTTGATATCTTCAGGTGAACTGGGCGAATCAGATGAATGGACTTTGGGTTTCGACCTTTTATGGATTAACAAAATGGTTGGAATTTGGATTGATGAATTGAGGTGTAATTAAATTGAATTGATGTTTATCTTTTTATAATAGAAAAGGGAGAATGGAGAATTGTACCTTTTGTTCTTGGCCGTTAATTAGAATACAAGATTTTAATCGATGGCTCATATTGATGATCCATGTGCAGCATAATCCACCAACGAGAATGTTTTTTAATTCAAAAAATAAATAAAAAATGAATTAATATATAACAAAATTTGCACTTTTATTTCCCTCACATTTTTTCTAAAATACTTCAAAAAATGATTTTGAAAACTTTTTTTTTAATTTAAAGATTTTGTTAAAAAAAACAATTCAAAACAAAGTTTTAAATTATGATTTGTTGAGCTATTATTTTTTGTAAATACGTGATCTATTATTTTTTGTAAATATGTGGTGGTGTTGTTTATTTCAATACTGGGAGGTAATTTGTGCCGTTTGTAAATGTACAACTTAGAAATCATGTTTATAAGGTGTTGGATGAAAAGGTTGATATGAATTCTTTGGATAATGATAGAATATGCTAATAAATAGGATATAAAAAGAAATGTATTCTAATGAGTAACCGAGTCATGATTTATAGGCAACTCGAGTGACAATCCAGAAGTTTCATTTTATTATGTTACGAAATTCTATCATTTAGGTATCTTGACATAATGATTGGAAGAAGTTTGATTATTTGTTCGAATAATAAAAAAAATCACGACTTAGATAAAGGACTTGTCAAAAACGACGTTTAAATGGCTTATGAAGTCATATAGGCGAAGGTGACGTCCTAAGTATATGAAACATGGCTATGACTATGGAGGAACTAAATTATGACGTTGATGGATATCACAAGAATGAATCGAATGGGTCTTCTATCGTCTACATGGCCCTAAACTGACATTGACAATGAAAACAAGATATAAACGACCATGATGCCGTAGAGGTCAAGGTGTGATTACATACCAACCATAAAGTAGTTTATGCTTGGATGAAAATAAGAGTTTTAACCATAAGTAAATAGAATATATTGATGACAGAAATACCCTTAGCAGTCCAAATAATTTGGGTCAGAAACCAGAATTAAGAATGGAAAGAAAACAAGATTTTGCTAATATTAGAGGGTGTAAATCTGGACACCTGCTAATATTGTTTTTACTTGAAGTGAATAGAATACATTAATGATAGAAATATCCTTAACGGGCCAAACAATTTGGGTTAGAAACCGGAATTAAGGAAGAAAAGAAAACAAGACACTTGCTAATATAAGATGGTGTAAAATTGGACACCTGCTAATATATGAGAGGTGTAAAACTGGACACTTGTTAATATAAGAGTGATGTAAAAAATGACACTTGCTAATATAAGAGTGGTGTAAATCTAGACACATGTTAACTTAAGTGGAGTGTAGCATGTTATTTCTAGACACATGTTAACTTAAGTGGATTTCATTATTCGAATCCGAAACTTCGAATATCTGAAATTTCGGATATCCTACCGGATAGTGAATCAGATATCCGAAATCTGGAAAAAAAACATTTACTAAAAATAAACTAACAACATCTTAGGGATCCAAGTTTCCAATCCAACAAACTAAAAACAAATTGTACAAATTACACACAAACAAACAAATAACACACAATCATTGCTCAAATAAACACAACCCATGGTTTCAAAATACATTGGAGGTGGAGATTTGGAGAAACAGTAGTGGAGCCGTGGAGGTGGTGGTGACGCCGACTGACGAGGGGAGGGCCGAGGTGGACGGGTGGTGACTGTCGTGGAGTTGAGACCGGAGGACGGGGGTGATTTGGAGTAGCGGTCGTCGAAAATGGTGATTTTGAGAGGAGACCAGAAGAGAGAACTCAAGAAGAGAAGGGATAAGGAATTCAAAGTGTGTGTTCTTAGAAATTAGGTTTACATGATGTAATATATATTAAAATTAAAAAAGTATTAAATTTAATAGTTCGAATATCCGAATTATCCGAAAAATCTCAAAAATGATATCCGAAATTTCGGATAGTTCTGATACGGATATTCAGATAGTTCTGATTCTTTTGAACTCCCCTACCTGCAGTGCGAGGGAGATGGTCAAATGACCCGGGTCAACTTATCAGTCTTCATGCTATGCAACGGTTTGGTTCCAAAATCTATACGGACAAATTTTATGATTTTGCTATTTCACACTTAGGAGTCGATGACTCGTTTATATAATAAGTTACTAAATGTTTTGTGATGGTAACTATCAAGTAACTAAAAGCTTATGGTACCGGAAGAATATCAAGTCGTGATGCGAACCGAACACAAGACTTGTCTTCATTGCTTCCGCATTTTGTTAGCTTAATACTATATTTATGGATGTTAAATGTTGTTTAGTTGTTGCCACTTATGATAGCAAGTTTAAATAACAAAAAATAGTTTGTTGTGAAACAAGCCTAATAGCCAAACATGTGAGAAAGAGATGTAGGGAGAAAGAAGATGATTTCATTAATAGGTTTTTTATACAATATGATACAATGATATGTATATATAATGATATGTATATATGGGAGAATATAACTTGGAGAAAAAGCCTAACTATATTTGGTATTGATAACCACAATAATATATATTTATAACACTCCCCCTTGGTTATCAACTCAATACGCTTGGAGATGTTGCCTCATTAAAAACCTTGCTAGGAAAACCCAGTGGGACATAACCATAGCTAAGGGAAAAAGAGTGCAACGCGTATTGTCTCCTCCTGATTTATATATCCTTTAAAATGGTATATATCGATCTTCCATGAAAGTTACCCAAAACTTTTGTAGTCAATCATTTGCGTCTTCGTCACTTGACATTTGAATCTTTAGGTTGAATAATGTTGTATGATCTTCACGTGAAAACTTCTATTGCTTCATCTGGTAAACACTATGACCTTGATGTGTTTTTCTGCATAAACAAGACTAACCAAACTTGTTTTGATGGGTTAGTAAAATATAAACATATATCTTTCATACCTGAAATATATGTTTTAACCCGTTGTAATGTCTCCTAGTAGAACACATACCGGTCAATATAAATAAAGAAAATAATAATCATATATAGCTAACAGTACAACATAATGCACAAATGCATTTAACTATGGTATTTCCGAGCCAATAATATTCATATTTAGATAGACAAGTCATTGTTAGACATCCTTTAAAATGCTAACATGATTCAATTTGTCCATGGTAAAAGGTCTCAACATTTATAAACATATAATTATACATATACTTGAAGTATAAGTCGAGCAATAATCACACTGTGTCAAGGTCTTTCAAAAAGAATTTTCTCTTTAAAAGCTCATAAGTTTCTCTCAGTGATATGTACATCATGTGATTCTAATGACCTTTTAAGAGTGAAATTTTGATAAAAATATGACTAATTATATTCAACTTATCTCCCACTTTATTAAAATATCTCTTGATTTGTGCCAAGCTCAATTGAAATAGTTTAGTCCATACGTAATAAGCATAAATCCATGCATTTGCCAATCCATCATGGACTTCTTTTCAACTTGACAAATTATGCATACGCATTCACTTTTCCAAGATTTTTGTTGCATAAACTTTCTCATTAACACATCCTTTTTTTTATCACATATCAAAAATCCATATTGTACAATTTCTTTGTTTATTGAGATATTGTGCTCATCATGTACATTTTATTCTATGTGTATGCTTATTCATGCACAAGAATTCCATAGCTAAGATGCATCAATTAACCTTTCAAATATTCAACTACATTAGAAAACTCTTCAGGAGTCCCATTTATGCTCAACATATTTAATAACCGCAACATATTCAAATATGACTCTATACACAAAAATCATTGTGTTCTCGAGAACTTACTTTACATGATTTATTAATTCAAATCGTTTAAAAACTTTCTTGTAAACTTTCAGTATCAACTGAATCACAATATTTATTGGACGCATATCGATTCTCTCTTTATATTACCAGGTTTTTTAGTTATCGGAAAGTCACTGCTTCCACCATTGAAGAATGTGTCTCCTCAATCCTCATAATTAATCATGGGTATTTGCAAAAAAAATTTATGCCATCAATTTTGCTTTATATCACTTGATGAATTTATAACTCATATACAAGACCCGTTTGTATCTAACACATTTTACAACTTTAGTTGTACGAACTGCTGGTCCAACAAACTTTCCGTTATTTAGAGAATTCAACTCTGCCCTGTTTGCGTTTTTCCACTTTGGCCAATCATTTTTTTTATAAGCAGATTTAGAATCTTGATCCTCATCATCATTTCAAGCGCTAATTATATATATAAATAAAATTATAATGTCGACTTTATTTTGATTCCATATATCTTTGTAGACATGATACAAAATAATTTATTAAGAGCTCTTTGTTTTCAGGTACCTAAGGTTCTTCAAGAACCATCTTGTCTAATCTCTTTCAAGAGATCTTTTACTGCACCTCGACTTGACCATCTTTATTACTTGCTCCAATTTTCGAGGAAATTCTAACTTTGGAATCGATTGGTGTACCATGTTACACGTGTGTATTATGCTCATTATCAATATGTGCTTGTCCTTCTTAGACAGCTTTAATTGGAGCATTAGCAGTTGGTAATGTGTCTTAGATAGACACTCTATTTTGGTCAGTGAATCGTCTGGTAATTGATTCGCTAATCTTAATACATGAATTATCCTTTGAACTTTTAGTTCATATAATTTAGTTTGAGGATCAATGATAATTCATTCCAACTAAATTCATTTTCCAACTGCCTTATATCTCCCCCTGATGTTGGGAACATCGATTCACTAAAGTGAAGACCAATGAGCCATAAACAAATATCTCATTAATGGCTCTAAGTATTTAATCATATACAATATTTAATACCGACATAAATTCCCAACTTCCTATGTGGTCTCATCTTTGTGTCTTGTGGTGGATTAATTTCAATATATAACACATACGAAATATTATATGAGAAATATTTGGCTACTGACAAAAAAACCAATTGCAATGGGGAGGAAGTATCAAAACTTGTTGGCTTGATGTGAATTGATTTAAAGACAAGTAAAATCATATGCACTCAAATACAAACATGAACCTTTGCTCTCATGATAATTGCCTTTGCAACCAACTACAGACGTTGAGTAATCGTCTTTAACAAAACAATTTATGTAAAAACATAATTTGTTATAAAGGTCAACACTTATTCCAATGATCATTATTAACTTGGGAATCACATTCATTATTATAACCAAATGTAAGTATACCGAGTTGGAATAATATGCTTGCTATCTTATTAGCTAAGCCATAAATCATGCAAACATGAAGTTGCGATCTTGATAACCATATAGACGATGCATCGATTTTAAAAACACTAAATGGTATCATGTTAGGATATGTGTATCCTTTTCTCAATTCCATAACATCTAGGGATTCACACCCTCCTTCAGTTGGTAAATAAATGGGTTCCCTTAAGAGCAATATTACATGTATAATTATTATGAAGAATCTTTTGGGTCCTCAATAAGTTTCACATCATTGACTCGGTGTGGTCTAACCGGTCATGCCATTAGATAATCATGATCCATAAACTTTAGGTTTATGATCGTATATGTAGTATATGCTTCTTTAAATGCAAGACTATAAATATGAAAGAACATTGTATTATCGTTTCAAACGATCATGTGATTTCACTTTAGTATTTTCACATTTTGTTCTCATATATGATCAGTCTCTTTGCCACATGTGGTGGTCGATCTCATTATTAATATAATCATTGTTACAAATTTTCTATTATGTCCATGATCGCAACAATCAGTGCGTACTCACATTCAGTTCTGGGAATGATATCAAAACCAAACACTTTTCATAATTTATTCATAATTTTCTCGGACATAGATTCAAAAGCACTTCAAATCCTTCATACGTTTTAATGATATGCTACTTCAGGAGCATATTTGAGGTTTGACAAATAAAAAATGGTCCTAACCTTGTTTTTTCTCATAATTAATCTTCTCTTTATATAACACATATTGAGAAAGTAATTACATGAATGAGTCATGTAAAATTTATCATGCTAATATTTTATAACCTTCAATAATGAGATCTAGGGAGAATGACATTTTAGGTGTCATTCTAAGCATATTTTTATTTTTCCATGAAATTGATAATAAACCATAACTTGGTGTAGTTCTATTCAATACTATATAATAGATAACACACAATACTAAATAGTACACATGTCATTATAAAACAAATTATAATAGACTTTAAGTTATCTTTTATATTATTTACATTTAACAAGGTAATATTCATAGACATATGCAAGTGGTACAAATATTTATTTGCTTATGAATTTTAAAATAAGCAAGTTCAAATCCATGAAAATAATTTAAAAGTGTGATCAAAGATAACGAATACTATCACAGTTGTTATGTACATTATTGGATAAGACTAATATATAAGATACCATGAATTCATACATCTAAAATAATAAATTACACTTATATATGCATGCATATCGAATTCATACACAAATCATGCAGTCAAATCCCATATATAACATATAGTTATGATTTTTCTTTAAGTAAAAGTAGCTTTCGATTTTATTTATATTTTTTGATAAACAAAATGCTTAAAACTTTAAAATTAAAAAAAACATAAGTACTACAATCAACCAATTCAATAAAAAGAAACTGAAGACATCAATATTGTCATGCAACTTTAATCTCGATCATATAATATGGTATGATTATATATAATATTTAATATTTTAATCATAGTCATAAAGATAAAATCAATTATGGATAATAGCTATAAATAAACATGACCTTCATCCAATTCCAATACTAATAACAATAAACATTCAAAACCGCACCATTTATTTTTAGACAAAATTGTTTAACCATCATTAAATGATATAAAAAATTGAGGATTTGGTTTCCTTATAATTTCCATCGTAACTCGTAAATGATATTTTTTAATATTAATTATCTTATATTTAAAAGACAATAAAAAAATTATCATAAATCCTGATACAAGTAATGCATGAATATTAAAGATATAAGATATCATCAAATAAGCAAATAAATCATGTTGTAGCAAATAATCAATAATTTTACTTTAACAATACCTTGAATTAAATGCACGTATAGGCATGAAAATGAATTGTTAAGTCTTGTTATAAATCAACTTTGAATTTACTAATATTTTAGTAGAAAATATAAACAAGATGCTATTGCTGTCGAATTATAAACAAACTATTATCTCGATTCTACTCATTTATTCTAGTAGAAATATAAACAAGATATTACAATGAGGAATAACACTTTATGTAAGTAAATACACTCTTTTTTCTTTTAAAGTTTAACAATTGTCAACCCTAGCCGTCAATCAGTATTCGTTGAATAATAATAACTGATTAATAGTAATCAATAAATTTTTTTTGTTTGTTTGATTACATCTCAAAGAAAAGAAAACAATATGATCAATTATGTTTATATCCGTTATGACTTATGAGACTAGAAAAAAAAATTGGGCTAACCAGAAGGGACCCTAGTAAGGTGTTTTCTAACAAAAGAAGTTTGCATAATCAAATTGCAATTTCAAGAATCTAGTCTCTCAAATCAATAGCATATAAACCTAACTCATTATATTAAAGTTTAACCGATTTGCTTGTAATGAGAGAGATTAGATTTGCTAACCTGATTCGAAGATTACCTACAAAAGCCAACGACGATGTCTTGAATATTGAGAGCGGCGGTGGAGGATTAACATTAATAATCGAGAGATTCGTGCTGATAACGTGTTGTGAAACAAGCCTAATAACCAAACATGTGAGAAAGAGATGTAGGGTGAAAGAAGATGATTTCATTAATAGGTTTTTTATACAATATGATACAATGATATGTATATATGGGAGAAGATAATTTTGAAGAAAAAGCCTAACTATATTTGGTATTGATAACCATGATAACCACAATAATATATATTTATAACATAGTTATATATTTTTGTTTGTTTAAGGTTATTTTTCAAGGTATTACACAGTCCTATATGTAGTTCCCGTGCGTGTTCACCAACAAATTCAAAGCAAAATGGCTTAATGACTGTTTTGTTTCATTTACAACTTCTGATTGATGATGATAGTTTTGTTGAAACTCAGTTGAGCAAAAGTTCGGAAATCATAGGCCTTTCTTCGTTATGTTATGTATAAGTTACAATCTTTTATAAACATCAAATTAACTTTATACACTTATTATTTGTTATTAATGCAAACTGTCGTCAAAAAGAACAATTTTCTGATATAATGAAACTTAAAACTTATGTCAGACGTAGGTTAATGGTTTCGTGTAACCCGGTCCAATCAGACCGTGTGTAATTACTAAATAAAAAGTAATTAAAACTTGTACACTTATTATTTAGTTATCAATGCGAACTGTCGCCAAAAAGAACAATGTTCTGATATAATGAAACTTAGAGCAATGGAAATACCTCTCACGGGGGCATCGTGAGAGTGCTTTTGGCGCCGTGAGCCCGTGAAACACCACCCCCTTCCCCCGTGAAGGGGGCGCGATACACCCACCGCCACTTCTTTCACGGCATTGTTGAAGGGGGCCCACTTGATTTCAAACGGCTATATAGCCGTTGGAGGCTATATAATTAAAAAAAATAAAAACTTTTACCTATAAATACCCTACTATTTTATACAAAAAACATACCAAACTCACACCTTTCTCTCTACTTTTTATAAACTTTCTCAACTTTTATAAAAAAAAATATCATGGATCCCAACATGCCTCGTCTAACTCCGGAGCAATACGCGTTGTGGCTCTCCCAATATTTCGGTCATATTCCCGCACCAAACGTCAACACACAACAACAAGGTATTCCTCAACCACCTCTATTCCAAAACTTCCCAACCCAAACTCAAACCCCGCCGGTCAATTTGGGGGACCCGGATTTGGTTCCGTAAACCCAACCACATGTGGCGGATAATGAAATACCCGAAACCGCCCAACGCAAGAAATCCGTACGCCGGAAGAAGCAAACGCCGATGACCGAGGCGGCTCGATCGATTCAAAAGTGGTCGGTGCAGGAAGAGCTTGCTTTGGCGCAGGCGTGGGTTGACGTCTCCGAGCATCCGATCGTTGGTATTTATTTTAAATAGTTTTAAAATGTTTATATGTGTATTTTTTTTAAATGTTTATTTTTGTTATTTACTTTCTTATTTATAGGTAACGAACAAACTATCGATGATTTGTGGGATCGGGTCGAGGTGAAGTTTTTTGAAGCTATGGGAAAGGGGCCCGACTACCAAAGGAGGGATCAAATCACGGGGAAATGGACTCACATCAACAAGAAGGTGAACAAGTACATCGGCGTGTACGAGGAGTGTGCCAGAAACCAAAAAAGTGGCACGAACGACGTCGATCTTCATAAGAAAGTGGCCGCTCGCTACCAAGACGATGGCCACACCGGAAATATCCCTTTGGAGTTATGGGAGGTTTTGACCGCCTCTCCGAAGTGGTAGCAACTATGATTAGACGAGAGGGCGTTGGGGTCAAACAAACGATCTTCGGCCGACGCCGACATTGACGCCATTCTCGGCGCATCCGACGGAAGGTCTAGGACTCATGTAAACCTAGACGACTTGGCCGACGAGGACCACATTCAGCGCCCGATTGGAAGGAAGAAAGCAAAATCCATTGCTTCGGGGTCTGCTTCCGGAGTCGAGGAAGTCGGCAAACTAATGGTTGAACAGATGCGACTGTTCAACCTTAGGGAGGATGAGAGGGAGAGGCGGAGGATCGAGAAGGAGGAGATGGAGATCATGGCTGTCGATCTTGACACGTTAACGGGCTTCAAAAGGAGGTGGTACGAGAAAAAACAAAAGGAGATAGCCGAGCAAAACGAGTGGGTTTAGGAGTTTTTTTTAATAAGTAATGTAGGTTTTTTTTAATTTAATGTAGCTCTTTTATTTAATTTAATGTGTTATTTCAAAAAATTTAAATTTATAAAAATATTAAAAAAATTAATATAATGATGTGGCGCAGACGTGGCAAAGAGATAAGGTTTCACTAGCTTGTTTCACCCCCACCCATTTCCATTGCTCTTAAAACTTATGTCGGACGTAGATTAATGGTTTCATGTAACCCGGTCCCATCAGACAGCGTGTAATTACTAATTACTAAATAAAAAGTAAAAAATTTGATTGCCACATCAGCAAAGTGCTCTTACTCACTTTTTAATAATTTAAACCGGTAAATACTATAAAAGAAAAACATAAATACAAATAAAGATACAGTGTGCGCACATGATTAGTGAAAAGTTGATGAACCCATGCTCTTCCGGCTCTTGCGCCCGTTACCAGCATGATGAAAAAGGGTCTAACACCCTCTTTAGCTCTCTGATTATTGGTGAGACACCACTCCACTACACATGACCTTATACACACTTATTAAATAGTTAGTTATACTACGTATCATATGTTTCATTCAGCCAGACTTTGGAACGTGCCAAATTTACAATTTCTGGAAAAATTAAATTGTATTTACAATTTATGTTATTCAACAATTTTAGTTTTAAATAAGTTAGGAGATCGAATATAGACAATTAGGTTAACCCGAACATGGCATACAAACGGGTTAGTTGAGTCGACCATCAAAACCCGTTTAGTCACAACTCACAACCCAACCCTTTTATCCTATGTGAGGTTCCTTTCAGGTTTAACATCAAGCCATTGCTTGTAAATCACATGATCAATCTTTGCTGATTAACCAACAAAAATGTAGCATTTCATAACATTTCCACATATTAAACAATGATTCAATAATAACCTTTAACCAATTTCAAAAAACTTATACATTCATAACCACAATTTATCAATCTTTACTACTCAAAAGAACACAAATCTAAATTTGAATCAACCTGTCACCTATTCTGCAACCACATCCTTATCCTTTTGATTTTAGATCAGGCTGATAAACCGGCAACGCCAACGAATCAAAAAACTTCAAATGAAACGATTTCACCCCGGCCCATTTCTTCGGCACCACGGCCACCACTCCATCCACAGCAGCCACCACATTATCCACAATCTCATCCACACTCATCCCACCAAATCTCCCAACTTTCACCACACTACAAGTCCCATTACTTAACCGCAACAACGAACAACAAAACCCCATCTCAATCTCCTCTTTCCAATCCCCATCTCTTCGTAAATCCACCGGCACCGGAATCTTTTTCTTCTTATTATAAAACACCTTACCCAGTACCCCCGGCAACATATCAATTACCCTCCGGTCAGCCAAGAACACATCAAACGAGTTAAAAAGATCAACTTTTGAATCGAAAGACCTGTAATCAGACTTCAGTTTCGATAACTTGATTATTTTGGAGATGGGTATGCCTAAAGATTTGATTTTTTTGTCGGTGAAGTCAACGGTTAGCTTTTGGGAGGTGGGTTTTGGCCGGTCGTCGATTATGAGGCAACTCCGGCAAGATCCCGGCGAGGGGTGTAAAGAGTGAGGAAAGGTTATTCTTTTGGGGGTTTTGGTGAAGTCTTTATTTGGGGTTTTCTTGAGGGTTAGAAGAAGGTAGATGAAGTCATCAATGTCATTGGAAATTGATGGGAGATTTGTTTCTTTTTCCATTTGAGCAGAGAGATGACAGCTTTACGAATGGTTTCTTCAGAGATTGATTGAGCTGGAGCCATAAGTCTTTCTCACCGGCGCCGCAGTGTTAGGGTTTTGGTATTGGTATGGGTTTTGGAGAAAGAGTAACTTTTATAACACACTAGTTTGAGGCCCGTATACAGGTAATTGATCAAAATTTTGTACTTTAACCATTAAATGAAATATAGTTAACAAAATGATCATATATTTTATACAGTTACAATTTATATTAAAATTACAAAAATTACATAACTAAGATTACACAAATATGTTACAAATAAGTAAAACAGTCCCTGTACATTACATTTGTGATTGTCCGTGTTTATCACAAATCAAATCTTTAATCCATGCCTGCTTATAACTCTTAATAAGGTAGCATATAGGTATATTTATAACTTTTGATATAGCCACGTATAATTATCCGTGTGATCAATAAGATTCTTCAAGTACATACCAACCCTAGATAAATGATAATATATTCATGAAACTAACAAAAAAATATTCTTACACATAAAATATCTACATGTTAATCAACTAATATATATAATGTCATTTGAGATCATGTGCTCATATTTAGCCCAAAATATGATTATCCAAAAAACCATGTTACCTGAACTTTGATGATATAGTCATCCTTATAATTTTTAAAATTTGAAATTAATTGATCATGATAAATTTGGTGTCATTAATATTAAATATTTACTTGATTTATATTTAACAATTAACAATTGTATAATCAAACAACATATAAAACCGGAAATTAAAATATAACAAAATGATTTTTTTTCATTTCAGGTTAATGGAAAATGACAAAGACATACTAATCTTAAAGTATGTTCAAATAAAAGTGATTATTCTGAGTTAGTAAAATAATAAAAGATTTAAAGTTGCATAAAGTGAACGTAGTGGTTCTTATTTATAATAGTTGAAAGTATTTGATAAGAAATGTTTAAATTTTGAATACTAATCCCCTGTCGTTTATTAATATTATGTGAGTTGTTGGAATATTTAATTAATCGATATATATATATATATATATATTAAAAACTTATAGAAAAAAAACAAAGATTTCGGATTTGTTGGAAGCATGGTAAATGACTTTTAACCGGATTAATTATTTTTTGAAAATTAATGTGAAAATATATGTAGAAGCATTTTGGTCTGAATTATAAAAGAAAATATTGAAAACTAAGTATTGATTTCTTACTGCTAAAACTCTTTATACTACACACAAAAATCATAACATATACTTCATATAGTAAATCGGTATACATATAGATTATAAATATATAATTCAACTTCAATAATTTAATGCTAAACACCAAGATATATAATAGGTATTCTCTATGTTTGTAATATTTATACAAAACGTTTGGAGAAAATTAAGAAAATACACATTTTCCCGAGTTTAAATGCATACGAGAAGATTTTAAATCTAAATTTGAAACCAATCATATTTTAAAACTTGAATTCATATATTAACATAACTTAAAATATAAGGACCATATATTAAAATAAGTGAAAAGTATGTGAGGAGGGCTATAAGTATGACAAGTGGCAAAGATAGATAGGCTTTTATTAGAATAGATAGATTTCATTAACCATCTACCCCTTTTCACTTGAGAAATTCGTTAAGGCAGGAGCCCACAGCGAAATTTTACTATTACACCACTTTTGTAAAATGTCATTTAAGGGCTATGCAAGGTTTAAGGTCGGAATGAGTTCGTTAATTTACTGATGTTGATACCGAATTTGAGGAAATTTAGATACCGAATACCTTATTGAATATATCGGTTTGGTACTTGTATTTTGGTAATTTACCGTTTCGATGCCGTTTTAGCATCTTTTCCTATTTGTTTTAGCATATAAAGGCATTAAGAGTCATACTTTAAGATAAATAAAATAGAAATTAAACTGTGAACTTACTTTGGTGGTATGATGATAAGACTAATGAAAAGCATATTAGATTTGGTGTATGAGTTTGTAGAATTTTAAAAGAGAAAACTGGTAATTAGTGTCTTAACATGTTTAACAAGTTTGAAGCGACTCGCTTAACAAAAGTATCAAACATATATACGACTCGTTTAACTACTTTATATGGGCATGACTATAAAACAATTTTTAAGTTCCATATACCAATAAAAAAGTTGATGGAGTCTAGCCTACTAATTTTAATTATTTAAGAAAATAAAAAAATTGCATACCGCACTTTTTTTATTAACAGGTATTATCGTGTCTTAAACAGGTACCCAATTGCCAGCCCCACTCGAAATGTTCTTTTTACTTTTTGAAAAGAGAGGTTTCTTGAATGCCCTCACTTTTTCTTAAATTCTAAATATGTCCTTTACAAACATGTAGCATACGACGACGTGGGATTCACGATGACGGGTTCTTAAATACCAATCACTCATCTTCTCCGGCAAGATTTAAAACAAACCGGTCGATAAAGGTAACTTTTTGGATAATTCAAAAACCATCATATGCGGATGTCTTTGGAATATTCTCGCCGACGTCAACGGGTTTCACAATCCCGTCAACAACCTTATTTTCTCCAAACTTGCCACGCATTTGTATCTGTAACATCCTAAATATTATAATGATAAATAAAGAAAGTTACGTTTAGTGATTTCGCGTTATTAATTAAGTAATATCGAGTAAAGAACGGATCATGGACTTAGATTAATTAAGGTGGGTTAAATGGGAATGGGCCTTAGGTCCATGGGCTTTAAGGGATATAAATATCCCCTAAACCAACCTAAAACCCTAAACCCTCATTCATTTCCATCTTATTCTCTACACACTCAAAACACACACACACACCCTACACCACCATAAACCTTACGGCCGAGAGGGAAGAGGGAAAACGAGATCGAGCGAACATCCGTTTGTGGTAGATCTTTGCTATACGAGCCATACACGAAGATCTAGAGTCCATAAGCAAGCTAACCGAGACCGAAAGGTAAGCTGTTTTACTTTAAAGTTTACGTTTTTAGTAACGTTTAACCTTGAAACTTAGAACGGGTATAGATCGGATACAAATGAAACGTAAAGTTGCAAACTTGATGCTAAAACGAACTCGTTAGACCTGCAAACATGTGCGGCTCGTGTAAAATGAACCCTAGATCTAGTAGTAAACGTTTAAGCCTTAAAGATTCATGCTTTATGCTGTTACGTGTTAAGTTTTATCCGAAAATGAACATAAGAATGTTTACGGGTTTGGTTAAACTCGCATTCAAGGCTTTCGTGATGAAACGATGATGATTATGGGGTTTGGGGACGAACAGTAGGTCGCAGCTGGATAACTTCGCCTAAGGCCAAATTCGCCAAGCCTAAGTTCGCCTGGCTTAAAGTTCGCCATCAGCTTAAAGTTCGCCATCAGCTAAGTTCGCCCTATATGTTCGCTTCCTAGTTAACTTCGCTGGATACATAAGTTCGCTGGTTATATAAGTACGCTGCTATATAACTTCGCCCAAAGCTAAGTTCGCTTAAGGTTTAACTTCGCCAAGTTAACTTCGCCTAAAGTTAAGTTCGCTTAGAAAATAAATTAAAAACCTAATGGAAAATGTGTTAAGACAGTTAATGTAAATAAAATTTTTCCAAGCTGACCTGGCAGTTCGACCCCAGCCAGGGGCTCTGCCTCTTGGACCCTGCTAGGGGCTGCCGCCCCTAAACCCCGCTGCCAGGGGCGCTGCCCCCCGGACCCCCGTTCGTTGTGGGTTATATAAAGATAGAAATACAACATGAGTAGTAGAAGTTAATTGATACATGTAAATATTATACAGTTAGCCGTGCACAGCTCAAGAAGGGAATAACGATTAACGGAGAGCGTAACAGGATTCAGGTGAGTTTATAGCCCCACTTCTGTGTTATGTTTTCGGGGCTGTGTGCATACTCGATATGTTTGTTAATACACTTATCCAAAGTGATAAGTGTATGCCTTATATGAATGATGTGAAATGTATGAATGATTGCTTGTTAGTACGTGAACGATCTTCGGATATTGCACGTACTGTCAGGTTGTAGTGTTACGTATAAGGTAAGTATAATGTATTTGCTTATATGTATGAACGCGATAAAGTTAACAAACGAAGGAAAGGCATGGTTGTATGGTAATGAAGAGGGACCAGACCCTAATAATATCTGTGATGTTAGGGACCAGACCCTAATAATATCTTTGATGTTAGGGACCAGACCCTAATAATATCTGTGATGTTAGGGACCAGACCCTTATAATATCTGTGATGTTAGGGACCAGACCTTTATAATATCTGTGAGGTTATATGGCGAAAGGCTCTTTAAAGTATGATTATGTATGTAAAGAAAGTATGAAGGTAAGAATGAAAGTATATGCACTTATGTGTGTATGAAAGAAAGTTAAGAGGTTAAGTATGAAATGTAAGAAGGTATTGTATGATTATGTGATTAACTAGAACTCACTCAGCGTAGCTGACTTTTAGTATGCACGCAGGTGAGTAGAATGAGGCAGGTAGCTTGAGGAGGACACATGGCAGAGTTGGACGAAGCTGGCATCTGAAGATTTTGCTATGATGTTTTATTTTAAAAGACTATGTTTTGTTTTTAAATAACTATGAATGCTTGATAAGACAAGAATTATGGTTATGGAATGTAATGGTTTGAATGTTTTTAATGTTCCGCGAATGTTTTAACTAACTCTGACATTTAGAACTGCGTTTATGAGTAAATCCAACATGAAAGTAGGGCTACCGGTAACGGGGCCTTACAGTATCCAAACTAACGATTCCAAAGACTGTCGCATATGACGGTGTTTGAATTATCCCAAAAGTTGACATTATCGACGGGTTCGTTTCCAATTTTGTCAGCGAAGATGGGTTACGAACACGTGGCTATACCTTATCAGTATTTAAGAACCTGTCGTCATGTATCCCATGTCATATGTGACAGGTTTGTAAGGGACGTTTTTGGAATTTAAGAAAACCTGACGACATTGAGGAACCCTCTCCTCAAAAGAGTCATTTTAAGAATTTTTCCTTCAAAAGTTTAACGAATAGGTGTAGTTTGACACTTATTTATTAAGATGAGTATTTTTTTTTATTGTCTCTCTCCTCTCTCTAGGGGTGCAAACGAGCCGAGATGCTCGCGAGCTACTCGAGATAGGTTCGTTAAAAACCTTGATTGAGCCCGAGCTTGATCCTAAAACTCGTTTAATAAACGAGCCTGTCATTTATAATTATTTAAATACATATTTAATAATTATTAATTAATTAATATATATATATATATATGATGTTATGAAAAAATAAATAAAAATAACTGAATAATATATTTTTTTTTATACATAAATTTATAATTAAAAAATATATAAAAATAACTGATAAATAATAAACAAGGCGAACTCGAGCTTGATAAATGGTATATGAAATGGTGAAAATGGTTGAATTTTTGGTATTTATATTAAGTATTTAAATTATTAATTTTTTGACCATTCAACAGTCATATTATTATTGTTGGGCGGTGTTCCTCCCCAAAATCGCTCCTGTCGCCCCATATAATCGTCCCACTACGCTTTAGAGGTGATGAGTGAGAGAAACAAATAAAAAAATACCTACTTTAGTAAATAAGTTTCAAACTAAACCTATTTAGAAGAAAAAAAAATAAAACTCCGTTATTTGCTACACTTTTTAGGTTCCTTTTTATATTTAATCATTTTTCTATATATTTAATCAAATATGGTGTGTGTGTGTTTTTTCACTACCAGAATGGAGAAATCACATATGGACCTAGAAAAGCTCGTTTAAATATGGCATGTTTGATTGATGTGATTATATTCATAAAATCATCCATATGACATTGTTCAATCAAAGCAAACAAATAATCCAACAAAAACAACTCAAATAATGCCTATTAAGTTAAGTAGCTTAAAGGTCAAAATCTAGACTTTCTTCAGTCTTGAGCATCTGAACAGTATTATATAAAACAAACTTCTAACGCAAGATTGGCGAGCAATAATAAAATTATATATATAATAATAAAAAGACTCAGATCCATAATACCACAATGCATAAAACCAATCATAATGTAAATGGAAAGTATTCATGAAAACTTTCGCCCGACTTAACACTAAGTTAAGTTACTAGAAATTGTAGGTAGTCACACGGACCGTCCCACTATTGAATTTGCGTTTGCATTTGCGTTCGTGTAACCATCATCTCAACAACCATAATTAAACAAATAACCGTATAGCAACTAAGCATGAACAATTATGAATGGAATCAACAAGGCGCTACTTAACGTGGATCGTAATCATAATGAAAACATGGAAATAAATGTATTTGAAATGGTGATACATTGCTACACCCCAAAATAGTTAAATCGTAAAAGGGGATTACGAAATACTCGCCTTAAAAGCGATTGCGAGTGGAAACGAGCAAAAACGAACTTTTAAGCGGGCTGACTAACATGATTCAGTTCAACAACTAACCCTATATAAAATATCTTGTTAAAAATAAGTGGGAGAAGATAAAACACGAGTAAGAAAGTCCATAGGCTCGGTTCTTGAATTGGGATATAAATAAACAAACTAGTTTTATAGTTAAACAAAAAGGTTAATTTAATCAAGTGCAAATGTATTAGTTCGATCTGTTTTAAAAAATTTAGGCGAGAATTGTCACACCCCAATCTAAGGCGGAAATGTCGGGGCATCAGGGCATGAGCTGATTGTTCACAGCTCTCAATGTGTTATCATGCAATATTTAAAATGACAATGTCTATTATTTAATTTCAATAAATCAAAGTACATGATTTCATAAATAGAACAAGTAAGGACAAAATAAAATTAAAAGTTCTTGTTTCTTCTCTCTAGCATGCAATCCTAAGTTCTTCAAACAACTTGAGAATCACATCACATGATAACCTGCATATGCGTTAAAATACAATATGTTTTGTCAACACTAGGTCGAGTGGGTATAACACCAGATTTAAGATACTATAATAATAATAATAATAAATAAAAGTGCAAATTGTTCTTGTGAGATAAACAGATAAGCTATAGCACATAAACAATCAATCAAACTATAAAGAAAGGGCTCAACCAATTCCATATATATGGACATTGATTACCAAGCAAGGACTAAACCATTGCCATAAACATGGATATCGGTTGCCAAAGATAGTTGTATGATCATACTATAATGAGGAACTTCTCCAAGATGCGTTCAAATAAAGGAAGTAAGCAAATAGCAAGTTAGGCAAGCTGATATACACACAATGATAAACAGTTGCCGTTTAATATTATATAATATAAAAATAGCTAGTTACACATATGTTCCCAAAAGATAAAATAAGTAAAATAGGGGAGTGAAATACTCACCTTCACAGTTAAGCAAGAGATAATGATTCGTTAAGGAAAGAGGTAGATCAAGCTTTTCGGGAAACTACCGACGAGAATTCCTAATAAAGAATAGTTGCGAAAATGAATATAAATGAATGACTAGATAGGGATTCGGAAATTTTAATGATCAAGTATACTATTATGGAAGTTAAATATTAGTTAAGCTTATTATCAATTTTTATTACTTTTAATTATCAATTTTATAATAAATAGCATATCTTTAATAACGTTATAATTATAAACAAAATACTTAAATAAATAATGTTTATAACTTTTAATAGATTATATAAAGAGATTTGCTTTAAATGAGTATTTTAAACTAAAAATACATTTTATGTATTTATGTATATTTTTTATTATTAATAAAGATTTCTTTTAAATAAATATCGTAAATAATAGGTAATAAATTGTAACAATTCGGGTTTTCCCGCTCTATCATTTGAAACCATTACCCGACCCATTTACAGGTCCGAGTTTTATCATTAATAAATTCCGCATTTATCGAGTTATAAATTATTATTATATTTACATTTACACTTATTCAACCTTGACACTTTTAATCCAAAATATAAAGTTCAAACCATTTTATATCCACCTCCATACTTGAAGGGCCTGTTTGTAAATTCTGTTATAATCAATTTCTTAAAGTGGATATCCATCACCAAACCCGACCCATATTCAAGTTTCTTGTACCCGAATCAAGAAATCAATCAAATTAACAGTCCATAATCCGTTCCGTTTGTAATCAACCTATGAATATGGAAATCATTTATTTATGTTAGGCGCGGCTCACCGACAACCTATATATGTTAAATCGCATCATACTGATTCGCTATTTCCTTTTTCATTAAGAACGACACTAATCGTCAACCATAGACCGCGTAAACGTTGTTATTATTCCAATTAATTGTGAGGATACATTCCTTATATCGTGACCGACAAAGCCCCTATAAATAATTGAATTCATTTAACTTGTAATTAACCGTTCTTCGCGTTTTATCGGCCGACCTTATCTCCCTTCGTCCTCCCTCGTCTGTTCATCATTTGACATAATTAAAGGTATGTTTTGAATTGCGTCTTCATGAGAATCAATAGCCCTAAACCTGTTTTAATCAATTGTTAACACTTTAGGTTAATCGCGATTTCTTGGGTTTGTTTATTCAATTGGGGATGAACAGCTGCTGTTTTATTTTATTTAAACGAACTGAGTTATAAACAATCTGAACTCACAGCTCGCATGGTTGCGCTGTGTGTGTATCAAAACTTGGGTCGCGGGTTTGATCCACGCTGGAGCCGTTTCCCTTTTTCTTTTTAAAGGGTTTATTATTATTTTTGAAACTAAATATATTATTAATAATAATGATTAATAATGATCGTTTAAACTAAGAACCGACCTTTTTAATACTCGTTAATTAACGTTTTTCATTCTTCTAAGATACGTTTTCATATATAAAGATACATCAAGAAGATTTTTACGTAAAAAAACTAACGTTTTATTAAATATATAAATCGAGTAGTTTTAGTTATAAAACTAAAAGTAACATTTTATTAAGTTATGTTTTCTTAAAGCAAAAATGATAGTTAAACAATAAATCCTTATGAATATAATATTATTATTTCGGTTGTCGCTTAACTATTGTCGGAATCAAGATCTTTATTCTAAACATATCCTTTACTCTCTTAGGCGTTAACGTTTGCGCGTGATCCTCTTTCCTCATTCTCATCATCTTAGTCATCCTCGTTCATCTTTGAGGTGAGTACCACATTCCCCATTTTTACTCGTTTTTCATACTGTTTTGGGGACATATGCGTAACTTATTTTCACACTTTATCTATACACAAAACTGCAATTGTTGTCTTATGTGTTAACTAATCTCATGCCATACTTGCTATATGTTTATGTGCTCAATGTGAACCGCATTCAGAGAGGTCCAACATAATCTCAGAAAATAGTATGATCAGACGCTAGTTGATTTAGCTTTGTGCTTTTCGACATCTCATTTTATTTTCTCATTGGTTGATTTGTTAATCTCATTTGACTCGTTGCAGCTACGTATTTTATTATATATGTAAACTGAACTGGTGTGTTGCTCACTCAACCTCGTGTTGACAAAATATATTATTTTCACGCATATGCAGGTTACCGTTTGATGTGAAGTGTGAATTTAGAAGATTTGTTTAAGGACTTATGTTATAAGAGTTTATTTTGAGACTTTAAATGTTCATTTGAATTATTGGATGTTTTGTTTGTTTTGGATTCCTTTTGTAATGAATAATGGTGTTATTTGAATGAAATTAATAGATATTTGAATTTTAAATAATTGCATGATAGTAACCTTGCGAGCTGTGACAATCAGTCTTCCCCGGCATTTTCGCCGTAGGTTGGGGTGTTTCAGATTGGTATCAAAGCCAAAGGTTTAACATAGGTCGTTAGATATTGCCTTAGACACATGTTTAGGAGCCCTATACGTGCTTATCTGCTTACCTTACGTGTTCTAGTTGATTGTTACTGCTTTCCCTTAGTTGATAAGTTTTCTTATTATATTATTGTCATGCACACACGCACAGCTCCGAGGCTACTCCTCAAAACTTAAAATTTTATTTAAATTTAAAATCAATATTAGATTGCCTTTTATTTGCGGGAAATTTCTTAAGAATTTCCACCTGTTGTTTTAACTCGTTCTCCTTAGGGCTAGGTTATATGGCATGTTCCTATCATAAGAAAAGGGGTGAGAAACTGTGAGTTGGGCACTGGCAAAACGGTTCCAAGAACCAAAGGTAAGACGTTATTCCTTATTTGGGTGATAACCAGACCACAGTACTCAACCCTATGGACCCAAGCGAGACCCATAAATGCCATGTGACCGACACCCAAAGCTGTCAACCGTGACCACACTAGTAGTTGCATTTCTATATGCATTTTTAAACCGAATTCACGGTGGTTCGTGGCTTAAATTCGGTAACCTTCCGATTATGGTTTTTACGTTATTTCAAGTGGTTAGTCGGGAATCCCAACTATCCATCTGTTAACTTGTTTCGTGTTTTTGTCGGATACTCCGACTACCCATATTTTATTTCGATAGTTCGTTATTTAGTTTGGTCGGTCAAAGACGCTCATCGGGCCGAAAAACTATATTGCATTGATAATTCGTTAATTTGTTGGGACAATCAAATTGCCATGTAACGCTCATGGGTTGTCCAACTCAAATGTTTATATGCTAATTATTGCTGGGCCATTCAAATTGCCATAGAAAGCTCATGGGAGGCCAACGTCCCTAAATGCATTTCGTTAGATTTTTGTGTGAAACTAACATAACAGAAACTTAATGTTTTCAACTAACTTTGTTTCTCCATAACTATTTACACATATGATCCCCCAACTCATAAACCTTTACTCTTATTTTCCCGTAGAATGTCGTCACTCAGAGATCACCGTCGTCGTCAACGTTCATCTGACCGCCTGGCTGCTAGAATCACGAGAGAGTTAGCTACCGCAATGCCTGAACTTGTCACTCAAATCCAAAACCTCAACTCTAATGGTTCGGCCACCTCGGCCGCCCCCAACAACTATGATTTCCGTAATTTCTTGAGCGCCAAACCTCCATCTTATCATGGTGAGGAAAATGCCACCATCTTGCTCCAATGGTTTGAAGAAATGGAGAACATATTTATCCACTGTGAATATCCGGATGTCAAACGGACCAAATTTGCTTCAAGCTGCTTTAAGGATCAAGCTGTTGTATGGTGGAATGCCCTGAGGAACGACCAAGGGTCGGATTTGGTCGTAGCTATGCCTTGGGAGGAACTAAAGGAGGCGATGAAAAAGGAATTTTGCCCAGAACATGAACTACAGAGGTTAGAAGTGGAGTTTTGGGATATTAAGCAAATCGGGGGCTATAACTCCACTTATTGTGCCGCATCTTGTAACTCCCGAGACCCGCGACATTCAAAAGTACATTCGAGGTCTCTCACTCGCTTTCCGTGATGCCGTATGAGTCGTAACCCATTAACCATCGGTGAGGCAATGGACCTAGCTGCCTCCCTCACTAATAGTCACGTTCGGGATGGAACCTTGTCTCGCAAGGATTCCAAGCCCACACCTGACAAGACAAAGACCGACTCCTCTACCGATGCCAAAGCTGAGGCCAAACCATCCAACAACAACAACCGCTTCAACAAGAACCACCAAAAACGTAAGCCCAACTACCGAAACTACTCCGTCAACTAATCCAACAACCAAGCCCCAAATGACCCTAATGCCCCAAACAAGAAAGCTTACTTTGGCCCACATCCCCTTTGTGTCAGGTGTAACCGCCATCACCCGGGTCAATCTCGTTGCCGGTTATACACTCAATGCAACCGTTACGGCCACCTTGCCAGTACTTGTCGTGCACCGCCTGGTTCACAAGTTGTCCAAACCCGGTCTGCACCCCCTACTGCTAGACCTCCTGCCAACCCTGCTCAGCCCAGTGTTCCTAATACCCGAGCTTGCTACCACTGCGGAGACCCTAATCATTTCCGTAATGCCTGCCCATTACTCACCCATGCCAACCAAGCCCATGTCATGCCTGCACCTCCTTATGTTACCTATCCACCGCAAGCCCAAGTATACCATGCACCGTACTACACTGCCCAAGCCTACCAAGTGCAAACCTACCAACCTCAAGCCTATGCACCCCAAACCCATGCACCTCCTGTGCCCCAGCTCATGGCTCCTTAATCGGCATCAACTCAAGCTCCTGTAATTCAAGCTCCTCCTTTGAACCAAGTTGCTCAAGCCCTTCAAGGGTCCAATGGTCGTGCGTTTATGATGAATGTGAATCAAGCTCAGAGTTCTAGCGATGTGGTGAATGGTACATTTCTCATTGATAATCATCATGCTTCGGTTTTGTTTGATACGGGTGCCGATAAGAGTTTTATATCTTTGGATTTTGCGTATATTATTGATAATCCTCGGGATAAGTTGTCTAGACCTTTTACCATAGAAATAGCCGACGAAAATTCTATTATGATTGACTAAGTAGTGAGGGATTGCGTCATAGTTCTTAACAAAGTCGAGTTTCTAATTGACCTCATTCCGATGCAAATGGGTAGTTTCGACGTAATCGTAGGGATGGATTGGTTAACTCTTAATCGTGCGGAAGTTGTTTTCTTCGACAAGTTCATTCATATACCTCTAAAAAACGGTCGTATTCTTAAGGTTTTCGGTGATACTCCAACGTCTAAGTTTAACCTCATGTCGTGTTTTCAAGCCCAACGTTATTTGCGCAAGAAATGTCTCGCCTTCCTAGCTCTCGTGGTGGAAAAAGAGCGGAAAGAGAAGAAATTATCCGATATCCCGGTTGTACGCGATTTTCCCGATGATGTCACTGGTCTTCCTCTGGTTCGTCAAGTCGAATTCCGAATTGATCTTATACTCGGAGCTAACCCCGTAGTTAAAGCCCCTTACCGTCTTGCACCCTACGAGATGCAAGAACTCTCGAGCCAACTCCAAGAACTTTTGGACAAGGGTTTTATTCGCCCGAGTTCTTCTCCTTGGGGCGCACATGTGCTTTTTGTCAAGAAGAAAGATGGTTCTTTCCGCATGTGCGTTGACTACCGTGAACTCAACAAGCTTACCGTTAAGAATCGTTATCCGCTCCCTCGAATCGACGATCTTTTCGATCAACTTCAAGGAGCCGCATGCTTCTCAAAGATCGTTCTCCGTTCGGGTTATCATCAACTCCGAGTTAGTGATGATGACATCCCCAAGACCGCCTTTCGAACTCGTTATGGTCATTACGAGTTCTATGTTATGCCTTTTGGGTTGACAAACGCACCCGCGGTGTTTATGGACCTCATGAACCGTGTTTGTAAACCTTACTTGGACAAGTTTGTTATTGTTTTCATCGATGACATCTTAATCTATTCGAAATCTGAAAGCGACCACAAGAATCATCTCCATACCATTCTTGATCTGCTTCGAAAGGAGCAATTGTATGCCAAATTTTCTAAGTGCGAGTTTTGGATGAAAGAAGTTCAATTTTTGGGCCACATTGTTAACGAAAAGGGTATTCATGTTGATCCTGCAAAGATCGAAGCTGTTAAGAATTGGAAGCCTCCTACGACTCCCACCGAATTTCGTTCTTTTCTCGGTTTGGCGGGTTATTACCATCGTTTCGTTCATAATTTTTCTAAGATCGCATTGCCCCTCACCGCTTTAACACACAAAGGTAAAACCTTTGTGTAGGGGTCAAAGCAAGAAGAAGCCTTTGAAACTCTTAAGGACATGCTTTGCAATGCTCCTATTCTTGTTGTTCCGGAAGGGAATGAAGATTTTATCGTTTTCTGCGACGCCTCTAACCAAGGTCTCGGTTGCGTTCTCATGCAATGAGGCAAGGTTATCGCTTACGCTTAGAGACAACTCAAGGTTCACGAGAAAAATTATACGACGCATGATCTAGAACTTGGTGCTGTCGTATTTGCCTTGAAGATTTGGAGACATTACCTCTATGGTACGAAATGTGTGGTGTTTACCGATCACAAGAGTCTCCAACACATTTTTGACCAAAAAGAACTCAATATGAGACAACGTCTATGGGCCGAGTTGCTTAGCGACTACGAATGCGAAATTCGTTATCATCCTGGAAAGGCGAATGTTGTGGCCGACGCTCTCAGTCGTAAGAAGCCATTCAAATCGATACTTATTACTTGTGTTCTTGTTCAAAATGATCTCGAAAAGCGTGTTCTCGATGCTCAACACAAATCCGTCACCGAAGGAAATATGTATGACGAGATGCCGTGTGGTGCCGAAACCCAACTTGAAACTAAACCCAATGGTCTGCTTTACTTTCTGAACCGCTTATGGATCCCTAATCGTGATGATCTTCGCACATTTATTATGGACGAAGCTCATAAGTCACGATATTCCATACATCCCGGTGCGGACAAGATGTACGCTGACCTTCGTTATGTATATTTTTTATTATTAATAAAGATTTCTTTTAAATAAATATCGTAAATAATAGGTAATAAATTGTAACAATTCGGGTTTTCCCGCTCTATCATTTGTAACCATTACCCGACCCATTTACAGGTCCGGGTTTTATCATTAATAAATTCCGCATTTATCGAGTTATAAATTATTATTATATTTACATTTACACTTATTCAACCTTGACACTTTTAATCCAAAATATAAAGTTCAAACCATTTTATATCCACCTCCATACTTGAAGGGCCTGTTTGTAAATTCTGTTATAATCAATTTCTTAAAGTGGATATCCATCACCAAACCCGACCCATATTCAAGTTTCTTGTACCCGAATCAAGAAATCAATCAAATTAACAGTCCATAATCCGTTCCGTTTGTAATCAACCTATGAATATGGAAATCATTTATTTATGTTAGGCGCGGCTCACCGACAACCTATATATGTTAAATCGCATCATACTGATTCGCTATTTCCTTTTTCATTAAGAACGACACTAATCGTCAACCATAGACCGCGTAAACGTTGTTATTATTCCAATTAATTGTGAGGATACATTCCTTATATCGTGACCGACAAAGCCCCTATAAATAATTGAATTCATTTAACTTGTAATTACCCGTTCTTCGCGTTTTATCGGCCGACCTTATCTCCCTTCGTCCTCCCTCGTCTGTTCATCATTTGACATAATTAAAGGTATGTTTTGAATTGCGTCTTCATGAGAATCAATAGCCCTAAACCTGTTTTAATCAATTGTTAACACTTTAGGTTAATCGCGAT
The DNA here is from genome assembly GCF_021521415.1 of Bidens hawaiensis. Lineage (NCBI taxonomy): Eukaryota > Viridiplantae > Streptophyta > Magnoliopsida > Asterales > Asteraceae > Bidens > Bidens hawaiensis. Next base: position 1,171,223 of record NW_027491362.1, on the reverse strand, counting down.
TTCTAGGGTTTGTTTATTCAATTGGGGATGAACAGCTTCTGTTTTATTTTATTTAAACGAACTGAGTTATAAACAATCTGAACTCACAGCTCGCATGGTTGCGCTGTGTGTGTATCAAAACTTGGCTCGCGGGTTCGATCCACGCTAGCCGTTTCCCTTTTTCTTTTTAAAGGGTTTATTATTATTTTTGAAACTAAATATATTATTAATAATAATGATTAATAATGATCGTTTAAACTAAGAACCGACCTTTTTAATACTCGTTAATTCACGTTTTTCATTCTTCTAAGATACGTTTTCATATATAAAGATACATCAAGAAGATTTTTACGTAAAAAAACTAACGTTTTATTAAATATATAAATCGAGTAGTTTTAGTTATAAAACTAAAAGTAACATTTTATTAAGTTATGTTTTCTTAAAGCAAAAATGATAGTTAAACAATAAATCCTTAGGAATATAATATTATTATTTCGGTTGTCGCTTAACTATTGTCGGAATCAAGATCTTTATTCTAAACATATCCTTTACTCTCTTAGGCGTTAACGTTTGCGCGTGATCCTCTTTCCTCATTCTCATCATCTTAGTCATCCTCGTTCATCTTTGAGGTGAGTACCGCATTTCCCATTTTACTTGTTTTCATACTCTTTTGGCATATGCGTAACTTATTATATTTTCACACTTTATCTATACACAAAACTGCAATTGTTGTCTTATGTGTTAACTAATCTCATGCCATACTTGCTATATGTTTATGTGCTCAATGTGAACCGCATTCGGAGAGGTCCAGCATAATCTCAGAAAATAGTATGATCATACGCTAGTCGATTTAGCTTTGTGCTTTTCGACATCTCATTTTATTTGCTCATTGGTTGATTTTTTAATCTCATTTGACTCGTTGCAGCTACGTATTTTATTATATATGTAAACTGAACTGGTGTGTTTCTCACTCAACCTCGTGTTGACAAAATATATTATTTTCACGCATATGCAGGTTACCGTTTGATGTAAAGTGTGGATTTAGAAGATTTGTTTAAGGAATTATGTTATAAGAGTTTATTTTGAGACTTTAAATGTTCATTTGAATTATTGGATGTTTTGTTTATTTTGGATTCCTTTTTGTAATGAATAATGGTGTTATTTGAATGAACTAAATAGATATTTGAATTTTATATAATTGCATGATAGTAACCTTGCGAGCTGTGACAATCAGTCCGCCCCGGCATTTCCGCCGTAGTTTGGGGTGTGAAATAAATAATAAATAATAGTATTTATATAAAATATAATCTTTTTATAAAACACTTGAAGTTATACTATATGTTAATATATTAATTAACGAGGTATTCTAAATATATATTAAAACCCTTTTTAAAAAATTAAAACCTTTATTAATTTAATAATCTAATATGTATACATATTTATTCAAAAATATATACATATATATATGGTTTTTGCAATGATTCGGAAAACGAATAGTTTGTATGTCGGTTTTTGTAAAATATAAGTTAATTATTAACTTTCATAATATTTATAATATTATTAGATGATTAAGTTTATATATATGTGTGTGTGTGTGTTAAAAGGTTTAAACCCAAAAAAAGAGAACAAAATGGGTCTGGAGGGGGTTCGAACTCGCGACCTTCAGACTCCAACCAGCAACACAGTGGCGGATCTAGAACCAAATGTCAGGGGTAACATTCAAATTTTTTTTAACCGTATCTCATACAATGTAAACTGAACAAAAATAGAAACGCGATGATAAATAAATTTAAACACATGGGCTGCATATTCTCCATTCTGTTTTTAAAAGTTTGAAATCGAGCCATTACATCCCATTACATCTTCTTCTTTTACTTTATCAAGAGTTTCTCTTTCGAACACACAAATTAAAGTCTTGTTCAAATACTCATCACCCATTCGATTGCGCAAATCCGTCTTGATAAGCTTCATTTTAGAATAACATCTTTCAACAGTTGCGGTTGCAATTGGTAAAACCAACGCTAGCTTCGATATACGATAAACCAAAGGAAAAATGGTGTGTTATCTGGTTTCCACCATTACACGAGCAAGGTCACACATTCCACCCAATTTTTCAAATTTATCATCTTCAATTAAAGTGTGATAAAAGACGTAAGATCACCCGAAATACACCCGCTTTCTTCATTACTAAAGTCATTCGGATACATATTAGAAAATGCCACTATCTTCGATATGTCAAACTTATAGAACGAATCACAAAGAATTTGACCGAACATATTTTCCATTAAACTAGTTAGACCTCACTAAATCTAATTCCAACTTCTTGAATTTGCATATCCAAAACGGTATTAAAAACTTCAACCTCAAAATGATGTTGATTAGTAATAATATTCTTTCGGTTTCGTTGATTACCATAACTTTCCGTCATATCTAACATCTTAATCTTGTTTTTTTCATAAAAAGATGTCACTCTAGCCAAGATCTTGTCAAACCTGTTTTGTCTTGTTCAATGCTCGGTTTGTCCTGCTTATCATCTTAGACGCTTCTAACAAGTCTTGATTTTTTTGAATATGTTTTGATAGAGCATTTGTGAGGCCTAAAAGATAGTCTAACAAGTGTATATATATTATTTTAAATGTAACATATATTATTTTAAGGGTTAATGAGTTTTGTTGGTTTCGGCTTTATACCTTTGTTTGGCTTTTAGTTGGGTTGAATTTTTGAATTGTTTAGGTTTAAAAAGCATAGGGGTAACGTTATTTTTTTTTCAAGAGTAACGAAACACGAAAAACGACCTAAATTTTTTTTTACACTACCGACGAAAAGTTGAGGGGTAGCGAAGGCTACCTCTCCCATTAAGGTACATCCGCCACTACACTAACACCAACACAAACCAGCCAACTGCTCTGGTTGATCAACTAGTAACAACTCAGAACCAGAAATACATAACTAAACAGATAAACGAACCAGTTATGAACATAAACAATAGAATATCAATTGATTAATCTATGAACTGTGGATCCAATTAACGTTAGGGTTATTGAAGCTGACATTAAAACGAACGCAACAGTATAATTAAGTACCTTTACCGATGTTGGATCGATGGTGTATTGCTACCTAAACCCGTTGGCACAAACAAAATCTTGAATAGGCAATAAACAATGATTAAAATCAAATAAATATGGGGTTACACTGCATTCTTGAGTTTTTTATTTAAGGGATTGGAAAAGAAAATATAAGAAAACTTTTATTTTTTCAGTCTTGAGTTTTTTCATTAAAAGAAAAGAAAGAGAATGCAAGGAAAAGTTAAGCCTTTTTTCCTTCAAAACTTTCCTGCCAAATATGGCCGGATTGTGAAGGAAAGTTTATATATCATTACCATATTACCAATTTACCCTATTTTAATTCTTTTTTTCATGTTGCCATGAGGACATAATTGTAAAGTTATAAATTTTTTTCCTATCTTTTCCTTCCAATCTAACTCAAGAATGTAATAAACACTTTCTTTTCTTTTCTTTTATTTTAACTCGAGAATGTCTTTTAAGTATATAATTTCTTTTCCTTTCTTCATCTATCCAATCTTATCATTTCTTTTCCTTGTATTTTAAACCCGAGAACGCAGTGTTAGTCCGGCGATGGTGTATAGATAGGATCTGCAAGTTTAATTGAACTATAATGATCATTCACATGTATAATAAAAACGGGTTTGTGTCGGCTTAGATTATTAGGAAATACGAATCAAAATTGATGATTAAACATAATTATGATTGTCGGCAGGTCACATATGGCAAGATTATTGATCTGATTTCCAAGTATACGACGTGAAATAAGGTGCAAGCTAAAGATTGGGTATTCGTGTTCGCTAAATGGGTTACCGGTATGGATTCAATTGATGGGTAAACGGGTTATTTGGATCTGGTAAGGTATAATATATATAGGGGATGGTTATCTTAAAAATAAATAGTTTCCTAAGAAGAATAAGAATAAATTATAGTCATTTGATCATGTTAATCAATGGTTGAGATTTAAAATTACCAATAACCGACATAATTTCCTAAAATTACTCTTCCATCATTATAACTGATATAGTTTCCTAAAATTGTTCTTTCACCATAATTTGTAATGCTAAATGTCAAAAATATGTTGGTTCTTACCATTCTTAAGAAACTCTTTATTTTTATTTGAACCATTTTATATATATATATATATATATATTACTCCCTGGAGGTAAAAGGTGGAAATAAAGTTGGACAAAAGTTTAGTTTAGGGTAATTCTTCTCAAAACTTGAAGATTATACATATATATTATACAAGTAATATAATAATAATTAATTTTTTTCGATAAATGCGGTATTTTTATTGATAAAATAATCCGAACATAAAAGCGTTCGGGTAAAGGTTAATAAAATAATAATAAAAATCCGAGTTGTTACAAGAATAATTATTATTTTATTTCAGATTATTCGGTTTGTTCAAAGTAAATGAACCGAATAATTTAGAAAATAAAAGTAAGATTAGCGCATGTTTGCTTTTTATCGAACTTGAATCCGGAACTAGGTCGGATTCGCTTCCAACAAACTCGGAAAATAAAATGACAATTAATATCTTTAGTTTCTATTTTTAAAAGCAAATTAACAAAGTTTTAAGTGAAACCCCCTAAATTAAGAACATGAATCCTAGTTTATAAAGTTGATTAAATTGAACATTGAAACACCTCGAATCCACGGAATAGATAGAAGCATTTCGGTTCAATGATGATTATAATGTAAAACAAACCATTACATACCCAGATTAACTAGAAAAAGATGAAGTATGAGGACGAGTTTGACTTTTCTTGGGTAAATGACGAAGACCACCAAAAACTGAGAAGGAATTCGTGAATATGAAGTATAATTGCGATGGAAGTACAAAAGAACAGAGGTTGGAAAGATGGGTTTTTATAGGAATCGGAAAATAAACAATTCAAACTCGTTTAATTAGAGATTAGGTAAAACCTTAGCTTTGAGAGAAAGTTTAGGTGACTTTGTAAATTAAGGCAAATCTTGTAGGAAAAGATAAGTATTTTACGTTAGAAAGACGTCTAGAATCTTCCTAAGGTCGGCAAACAAATTAAAATCAAATTTGAAAACGAGTTGGTGAGTTGATTGGCTTGTTGCCCAATTTTCGTGTATATATTTTTGCGTCGCATATCGCGAAGGCATGAGGGCAAGTTCTTCATGTAGCATGACTATATAATTATGGCAGACTATTCTTGGTGTCAGTCGCGTATCGCCAAGGACTAAGAGTGAGTCCCTCGCGTAGCGTGACCCAAATGAAAGCGGGTTGAAACCCAAACATTGTCTCGTCTCGCGAAGGATATTAGACTAACCTTTCACATAGCGTGTTGGATAGGTTTTACAGAAGGTTGATTTTTGACAATTTTAACCCTGGCCTTTGATTGAATACTTTCTAATATATTACGTACATGAAATAGCATTTGTGATCGAATTGTTACATACAATAACATAAGTAAATATACAACAAATATTACACACCATAAACTGAATAAAATACTCTATTTTATTAATAATGAAGATTAAATTTACAAAACGGGTCAAATACACGAATATAAAAATGACAAATGCCTTACTCCCTAACCTATGACACACATTCTGATGTTACTTTGTTTTGCTGACTAAATCTTTAAGTCTTTGCCAATTCTAACATATCTCAACAAGTAGACTTCTTAGGAATTAGTTACTATGATTACTATGGACTAGAAGTACTCATAGTTCAACTATCAAGACCTGATGAGGCACAAGACGGGAGTCTGTAAAAATGAGCAGCCAATGATTTCAGGTTAATATACTTTTTTCTCTACATTATTCTTTTCCTCTTATCTTTAGCTCTTAACAGTTTGATTATCAATTGTATCGTAACACAAACGGGGTATGTAACAATGGTGTTATCAAGAAGATAGTCGTTATAGTAAGAAATTTGAAAAAGCACCGACCGAGGTTTCTGTAGTGATTCTGGTGGTACAATTTTTGTGGTGGATATTTTGTGCTCAAATTTGTGTTTTGTGTGGTTTAACATGACGGTCGAAATGGGTCTAGGGTGGCCAGAAAACGTGTAACATGGTGAAAAACATATAAAATGAGAGTTGACAAAAGAGGAAAGAAGATTGATTTTGTTTTGAAGTGTTAAATGTATGAATCAAAACCTCATTTAAAATGGATAAGGGCAGAAGAAGGTTGTTGGGTCGTCAACGACAAACTCGTGATTTTGGGTGGTGTTTTCCTTGTCGTTGCACCTGCAACTTTTGTAGCATCTTGTTTAAAGGATGCTTCACTTTAACCGTTTCCGAACTTGGTTTCCTTCTTGTTTACTTACATTCAAATTCTAGCTTATATTAAATTGTATAAAAAATGGTGTAATCGGAAAGTCATGACGCGGCTATAACCTCAACGCATGTTGTTTTCGCGATGGTTGCAAAGATGAAGGGTGGTTAAAATACCTGTTGTTTTCACGATGGTTGCAAAGATGAAGGGTGGCAAGAGATAGTCGCTATCTTCGAAAATTTGAAAAGCATTGGTCGGAGGTTTCTACGGTAGTTTCGGTGGCTGACGAAGTGGTTATTGAGTGCTTTTGTTTGGTGTGGTGTAACATGGTGGTGGAAATGTGCCTAAGGTGGCCGGAAAACACGTAACATGTTGAAAAACATATAGAAGGAGAGTTGGCAAGAGAGTATAGAGGATTTTGATTTTGTTTGAAGTGTTAAATGTATGAACTAAAACCTCATTTAAAATGAATCAAGATAGAAGAAGGTTGTTGGGTCGTCGGCGGCAAATCCGGGATTTTGGGTGGTGTTGTCATTGTCGCTGCACGTACCTGCTCGTACCATATTGTTTAAAAGATATTTTACTTTAACCATTTCAATACATGGTTTTTTGTTTCCATGCTATCAAATTTAACTTATATTTAACCAGGGCCGATTCTTGAGGTGTGCGAGTCACACCCTCGATCGAGGCATGTTTTATTTGGTGGCCAAAATTTTTTTATACATATATTTTAAAAAAGTAAAGATTAGATTATTGGGCCCAAACCAAATCAGCATGTTAGGAGAGTTTCACAGAACATTGGTTAGCCGTTAACTATTACTGTATTTGATTTTATTACTATGCTAGCTTTTATCCCCCCGTATTAGGGGTTTTACATTATTCGTTTATAATATCTATATATATTGTTTTGAATTTTGATTTTATTTATTGTAAGAAGGCTAATAACATAATTGGGATTTGATGATAAAAGAGTTTCACAAATAAATGACATGTTATAATCCGGTTTAAAAACTATATGGGTTTAATGAGACCCATGACCCACTTATTTTTTATAATATAAAATTGATTATTAATTATAAATAATATCTTTTAAAAAAATTGGATATTAAATTTTAGTATATCCCTATTTTATAAGATTTTCATATCAAATATTTGGTGAGATTAGTTTTTAATATAATAAGATGTTATAACCCGTATAAGTGTCGTCTGAGTTTGGTGAGACTCATACATGTGAATTCGGGTCAAATGGATGGAAACCTCTATTTACAAATAAAACAATCTTGTGGTTTAAGAGATTGTAGAGAGCAACCAAATAGTTTTTAAAGGTTTCGATTATATATATTTAAGATTTTTGTTATATTTATTGTTACAACGTTAATGTCGTTTAAAAAATTAGCTTATATATTTATTTACTCGGTAGAACCTACGGGCCATTTTATTTAAGCTCGATCTATGTATAAAAATTCTCGAAGACTTCCCTTTATTTAATTGTTTATTTATATAAGGAAAATTGGTTTTAAATAATCTAAACTATGCCCTATTGGTAAATATCAGTCCCAACTTTATACTTGTCTGATGACAGTACCAACTATTTGTGTATTTGTTTTTAACGGGCCGCGGCTAACGGATGTTAACTCCGTTAGTCTTTGTCTGACGTGGCCATCCCAGCTGTCAAAAATCATCTTACGTGGAACGTTACGTGGCGGCTGACTGTGTCCATCCCACCACTAAACCCATCATCTTCATCATATGATCTTCAACCTAACAAAAATCAACTCCACTTTTTACAACCCACAGCCACCACAACACCACCAATCCACCACCCCTGCAACCATCGCCGGAACCCCGACCACCACCATACCCATCGACAGCAACCACCACTGGAACCCACAACCCCCCATCATTATCACCGACGGTAGAGATCCAAACAAATTTTGTCGGTCGTCCACTGTACCTACAACTTCCGGTCATCTTCTCTGACCACCACCTGCAACTGGACATCTTCTCTGACCACCCATACGAATGAGCTCAATGGAAAATCATCTCTCACTTATGAGCTCTTCGGAACCTCAATCCCCAACTTGCCGGAGTTCTGCCTTAATCTTGTCGGAGTTTACAAAACCCAGATCCGCTCCAAACTTGATATTCCGATTGCTTGTATTTAGGGTTTGAGACAATGGTCCTTTAGTAAGCAGGGTAGCGGCGGTGGTGGCCCGCGTGAGTAGAGTGGCGGTGGTCGGTTTGAAGATCTGGGTTTTGGTTTGAAGATCTGGGTATGTTGAATGAAGTTGAAAGGTGTGTTGGTTTGAAGATATGGGTTTTGGTTTGACGATCTGGGTTTTTGGTTTTGGTTTGAAGATATGAGATTATAATTTCCATGTAAGCTACCACATAAGATATAATTTGACAACAAAGCGTGCCACGTAATCAAGTTTTTGCCAACTAGACATGCCACATAAGCATAAGACTAACGGAGTTAACATCCGTTAGTCGCGGCCCGTTAAAAACAAATACACAAATAGTTGGTACTTCCAGCAGACAAGTGTAAAGTTGGGACTGATATTTACCAATAGGGCATAGTTTGGATTATTTAAAACCAATATTCCTTTATATAATATCAACAGTAACGTTCTCTCTCCATCCGTTTTGTAATTATCATCCAAAGTTTAGTAATGCAAGTATATAACTTACACAAGCCATAAAAGTATCGATGGCAATTGCATATTAACCTTACACAAGCATTAAGTATGATCATGTTAATTGCATTTATATATTTTAGCATTTATCTGACTTGCCAACTAATCTCATGGGAGCTAACTTTGACCCGAGTACTTACATGTAAACACTTTAACAAACAACCACTAGTCCAGGCCTAGCAATCTCATAACCGTGTTATAAGTTGATGATTAGACATGTAACAGGCTTGGGTGGGAACCACCATCTTAGATAGCTAGATAGTTGAACATGTCTTTTCTCACTAGCCACCTTGCGTGCCACATTCTTGTTTGGTGGGCATGTGACAAATTAGTATGGAATACGCTATTTAAGATGGTGGAATCACAACAAAATATTTTAGCAATGATATGCGCTCTCAGATGCCACCTAATTATAACTTGAGCAAGGGATATTAACAGGAATTAACAAAATTGTAATTCAATTTATGCGTTTGTGTGTAAGAGTAACTATGGCTACTGACTTGGGCAATTGCTTCTTTCTAATAATTTTTATTTTAGATTATTAAGAGATTTAAATTGAGGTCACATACTCACTAATGGCTTTTTATTTAAAAGTTATTAGATTAGATTTTTTTTGGTTTATGTTTATATATGTATAAATTACTAAGCCCTCAATGGAATTCAATATCTTTTTTAAATGACGTATTCTGATCCTTACCGAGTTTGATTAAACTTGTTCTTAGACAAACCAAAATGGCAATTTAGAAAAACGGATCACACTAATCCTTGCCCATTCCAACCAGAACTAAAATGAATATATATCTTTTGGAATGACCCATCCTTAAATGAAACTTCGAATTTCGTGTATACAAAATGGAATTAACCTAACGCGTGTAGGACTCAATGAGGATGCGACACACGTATTAGCGACACTTTGGTGGACAAGGTTATTTGCGTCAATTTACTAGTTCCACACTTCCACCAACTTTGTTAACTCAAATAACTTTTATATACTTCTATTAAAAATATACCAAAAATAAAGTATTTTTGTTTCTTAATGTGTAAATATTGATATTTTTTTTAATAAAATGTGAGTTTTTTTTTATGTGTAACGCACTTCTCGAAACATGTCTTGTTAATTGTTTTACCAATTATATAATGATGTTACGTGCCTAGGTACAGAATAGTATTCTAGTTGCAAAACTAATGTGTTGTCTAATTTTACATGGTATTGTTATGATATTGTTTGTAAATTGGGTTGTTATGTCAGTTATACAATGATGTTATGTGCCCAGGTCTAGAATAATGTTGTGATTACGAAAACTATTTTGTATCCAATTTTACATGGCGTTGTTAATAAATTTTACATCGTGTTATAACATGTGCCCATAAATTGTGTTGTTGCATTAGTTATATGAAAACTATTATCTAAATTTATCGGGTGTTGTCATGTCAAAAAGAAAACAAAAAAAAAAAAAACAATATTATGGTATAACTTGTTTTATAAACACAACTGCCATTCTCTACAAAATTTATTTTCACAAATTTTTTTTTAAAAAAAAACCAACCCGATGTAAATCCATTCAACCCATCAAGGTTTGGTTTTAAGCAATTTGCATCCGGACAAACAAACTCAACCGACCCCTAACTACCCGGTCGATGTTAATTTTGACCCGCGCATGACCTACATGCACACGTTAGGGATGCCTAACTACCAAGCTGGTGTTTATAACCAACTCGGTGTTGGTTCGACTATGAACATGGTCCGTTTTCCGCTTGCTTCCCAAGACGAGATAGTGCTGGAGTGGTGAACAAACGTCTTACCACAAGAAATCTAGAAATAGAATATATCAGTAATTCAATTACAATCAGTTTCTTACAGTTTTGTTAGTTCTAAACTTCTTGTGTTGGTGAAAAGGGTTTTTAATCACCATATTCTTCTCAATTTAACTAAGTTATGTACGTCTAAAGTTTTAAATTCTTAATCCTAACATTGGGCATAATTTAACTACTTGTACATATTTAATAAAAGACTTTTTTATTTCCTACTACAATTAGATTTAAGCAACTTTCAACACACTATGATAGTCGAGATTTAATCAACATACTAAAAATTAAAAGAAAATAAAAAACAATTAATAATCTTGAATAACCCATTTAACTCATATTTGTAAAAACTGCAAAACTGGATTTTAAAATACATAATCGAACCGAACCTATTTGAGACTTATTTCAACTCCTTTTCCTGCTAACAAACGGCTGCAACGCAGCAGGCAAATCACTAGCATCTGTGATTCTCTTTTGCTTCTTTTTCGCCGCACCATCCTCCTTATTCTGCTCAACAAACGACCTTTTCGCCAGTTCTATCCCTTCTTGTTTCTTCCTTGCCACCTTACTTGGTTTACTCCTACCCTTCGTTTTCTTCTTCAGAGAGACATTCTTGGCTGCAGCAACAGCAGCCGCCTTCTCCGCCTCTTTCTCTTCCTTTGTCTGCTTCTCTTGCTTCCTAGTATTCCTCAAATTCCCAATTTGTGTGGGGTCCAACATAATGGACTCGGGCGGAAGCTTATCAAGAAGAACCCGCACTTCCTTCTCTCTCCTCTGTTTCAACGTCTCGTATGGGTTTGCAACCCATGAATCAAAGTTGGGTTCTCCGGATCCAGGTATAAGAATCGAAGACAGCCCGCTTGAATGCCCGATTCCCAAAACATCTTCATACGGTCTAAACAAAACTTTGCTAATCTGGTAACCTTTTGCCATTGTATGAATCATGTACCGACTGTAATCCTGTGAATCGGAAGTTGCCAAAACTTGTACAAATGATCCGGTTGACGCGGCAAGCATACCCTTTTGACTAAAGTCAAGCGATTTTGCCATACCAGGTAGCGTTTGAACAGCTTTGTATTTCCTTAAATCCCAAATTTTGAGTTTCTTGTCCATGCCAGCTGTCGCCATGAGATGACCGTTTGAATGAAATGCGATGGCGGTGACTGGACCGCGGTGGCAAAGCATTTTGACAAGTGGCGCGGGACTAGTGGGCTTCCACATGCTGACTGTACCGCCAGAGTGGCCTGATGCAAGGACACTGTTGTAAGGGTTGAGTTGTAAAACATCTGATCGGCCAAGGCCGGTTCGGTAATTTCCAATCATCTGACCAGTGGTGATGTCTTGGTAATGCAGTTGCCCAAATTTGTTTATGGAAGATAACAGAAAGTGGTTTTTGAGGAATTGAAGCTTAAGTACAGAACCATGTTCCTGAGTGAAATAAACATCTCGTTAAAAATACAACTTAATTATAGATAATGAGTAGATTAAAAGTATTACTTCTCGAGATTCTAGAGTACTAACCTTAAGACAATGAAGTTCAGAGCCTGCCCTGTTATAAATATAAGTGTACCTGTAGATTGCCAATTTGATATTAATCATTATGTAATTAATTGATTATCTCTTGTACATACAAAAAACAAGTTAATAAATAGAGTTGCTAGCAAAAATGAGGCATTACTTTTTCTGTGCAGCAGCAAAAAACAATTCATTGTGCAAAAACACCGCATCACGAACAGTTTCCCCAACCTACAAGTATTCAAATTCAACAAAAATCAGTAACCTAAAATTTTATAGTTAACTATAATAAAAACCTTAAAAACTGAAAAGAAAAGCTTGAACAAAACCATATACTCATTCGTTCCAAATATAATGGTAGGTTGAAAACTTGAGATATAATATACCTGCATGTCTTTGATAGGTTTCAAAGTATGCAAGTCTATAATTGACAGGTGGCCTTTGCGTCCTGCTGATACCATATATCGACCACTTGAGGTGTAATCAAGTGTGTAAGGACCAAGATCTGTTCAAGCAGATAATATAAGAAAAGTAAGCACAAAGCCACAAAAAATAAAAAAACTTCTAAATCATAAGAGCTTGAAACTGTAACAAAGAAGGTTTTAGGATTTACATTTCAAAACTGCATATCTTATTAGTGGCGACTCCCATTTACAATAAAATGATGATTAATTTTGCATGTTTGGATAAACATCTGATTACTTAAAAGAGCCCAATAATGAGTATTTTACATCAATTGCAGCAAAAGTAATTATTTAATGTAGGAAAATGTATATCTTATTTAACTGCTTATAAGCTTAACTTTAGCCTAATCTGAGAAACTTTTATTTCCAAAACGCAATCAACCTCTGCTTTATTCACACCAATGGCTTTCTTTTGTAATGTTTTCTATTGATTCCTTAAATAATCAGCCTACCAATGTTCCAAACAGTAAAACATACGAAACATTTTTCTATAGCTCTCTTTAATATTTAGTCATAACAAATTATCTGCATCTGATAGTTCATCATTTAGTTTCACACAATCACTTTCAAATCTTATCCTGAATATGCAACCAAACTTTGCAAAAAATATGATGCTATCACAATGCATAGTACTTGAGTTTAGCAAAATGATAAGAAACAATCAGAGTAGATGTGCAGACCTGGTAAGACAAGATCAAACTGATTCTTTCTACTGGCAACATCAACTTCATTAGCAATTGATTGTTGGCTAAACCTCCATGTTTTCTCAAGACCTTCAGGTTCCAGCCGACCTTCCTCGGTTTGCATAAGCCACTAAAAAATGTAAATGTGAAACAATCAGTTTGCGAGTAATTTCTATACATTCTACATTACATATACAATTCTTTTTACAAACAATAAAGCAAATTAACCAAACACCACAGATCCAAAAAGAATTTGTCCAATATTGTTCTAACATACAAATGTACTCAATTTCTTCTCTTTAACAAGAACCATGCAATCTATGCAGTTGATATCGCCAATAAAATATTGATGACATACCAGTTACTTGTCGTTCCCTTGGTAAAACATCTGTCAAATAGTCAATACCGATAAATCGTCGATACTGACCGATATATCCCGATATCAGTGTTTTTAAGTCTTAATTATCAAATTTTAGTGTTCAATGTTAGTGTTTTAAGTCTTAATCAGTTCCTACGTACCACAATTGTTAGTGTTTTACAAGTTGCAAAGGGTTAATTTGTTAATGGTAGGAGAGTATACTGAATTATTAGTGTTAAATTGCTATATATATGAATTTTAAACGATATTAAAATTACCGATATCCCACCGCGATAACCGATATCTCAGATATCGGTCCAATATTTTTCGGCATTAACTTCTTAGCATGCAACTAGCCTACATCAAACAAAATGTTAAATTTTCACCTTTTCCGCCTTTGCAGCAGCATTTGCAGACTTTTTAAACAGGTCTTCTTTAACAGCAAGCTGCCCCTTCAACTTTTTGTCTTTCAAAGACTGCAAAAATCATACTAATTTTCAAAATCCAACCTAAACAAAACTTAAATTTAATTAAAAAAATCAGAAATTGGGTATAATAATAATAATACCTCCAAGTCAGCACCTTGACCCCTCTGGTACTTCTTTACTTTGATTTCAAGATCATCAGAAACATCCTGTAAACATCCATTATAATGTAAATTACTTAACTTTAAACTAAACCCACGTACCCTATAGTAACTGAAATTAATCCCAGACTTAAACCACATCGATTGATTCTGCTTTAAATGATACATAATTTGTACAGTACTGATGACATGGTAAATTATAAATTACATGACAGAAGGTTAAATACTTACATGTATATCCATTTTTCGAACAGTTAATCTATCTAGTGGCGGTGAAAGAATACGGCGCCGGAGACAGAGGAGGTGATGCCGGAGAAGAATAAGAAGAAGAAGAAGACGACTAGGGTTTAGTTAAATCATCGTGTAAGATTCAAGTTAGTAGCATAAAGCCGAGCTTATGGGCTTGAAAAGGCCCATTTCATAAAATCATTAAAAAAAAGTAGGCCCGTAAAGCTTTCTCAGGCCCAACAGAATCAAGCCCATTTGTGTACCTAAACTGTTTTGAGCCCGAAGGATAGGGTTGTTCACGAGCCGAGCCGAACTGAGCGAAGCCTTGCTTGTTGCTTGGCTCGTTTACAACAGAATCTAACTGAACAGCTGAAATTTGAACCGAGCGAAAAACGAAACAAGCCAAGATCGAATCGGACGATTTTCGAGCATTATTTATTTCTTTTTCACTTTGGAAAGTTCAATAAAAAACAAGTTTGAAGGTTGTAAGTAATATATTTTGTAAGCAAAATAACAAATTAGTAATTTTTAGACAAATGTATAATAGGTTGTAAATTTTAGGATAAATAAGTTTGAAGTGAGACGTAATGAACATGTAAACAATCTTTTATTATTCTGAAAACTTAGATCGAACTAATAAAACTATTAAATTGATGGAATAGGACAAATTTAAAAGGGTTTAAAAAATTGTATACTTTTATTTAATGTGTGTTTCTATATATTTATGTATTTGTTCATATAATTATATTTATAATAAATTAAAAATATTCAAGCCGAACCGAACTGAACAACCCTTTGCTCATTGCTTGGTTCGTTTACAAACCGAACCGAGCAGAGCGGCTCGTTTACAATCAAGCAAAAAAAACACGAACGAGCATTTTCCAAGCAAAATCCGAGCGAGTGACGATCGGTTTGAACGGCCCCACCGAAGGAGTAACTATTTGGATGTTTTTTGGGTGTTATTAGGAGAGAGGAGATATGAGAGAGGATTGATGTTTTTAAATGGTCGAGTTGGACATGTGGCACTAGTAAAAACATATTAAAAATCATCATTATTGTGGATGCTCATAGATTATTTTTTGTTAACGGCCAACAAACATATAATGCATAGTTATTCATTACTGGGTGACCCACTATAGGACACGGTCAGCTAGCCCAATCTATTTTCACTTAAATCAACCCTCCCCTCTTATTTTCACTTCACCTTAATCAGACACATGACTTCACCACCGTTAAGAATTTGACGGTTGCATATACGTCTTGGAACCCCATCCAACCTCACTCTAATTCGTCCCCTTCTCCTTCTCGTGATTTCCATTCTCGATCACTGCCATATGGAGCGATTTGATGGACCCGGAAGGATTTGGAGCCACAGGTTATCACTAGCGATTTCAGGTAATTTAGCGTTTTTGTTTACAAAGATTTGAAACTGATTAGGTTATTATTTGCTAATTTGTTGATTTATCTTCTTAATTCAAGATGATTATTGTCAAGTTACAGGTTGTTTAATTATTATGAATGATCCTTTCGGTTTCTTCCCTAGCTACATAATTATATCACACTCAGATTTGAACATATTCTTTTGATTAATTTTAATTTGTTTGATTGTAGTTTTGTCCATATCAGGATCAACAGGTTTTTGTGATCGATCAATTTTTTTGAACAATCTTATGAGTTATATATAATCAGATTGCATATTGTGAGTACCATCTAACTCATCATTTTAATAAGAATTAGCAATTGGCAATTGAAAGAAACATCCAAACGATTTACAATGAAGTGGCAGGTAAGCGGGCAACAAGCTGCGCCGCAACCCCCTTTTGGATAGCAAACCCAATCCGACTAAAAACAAAGTTTTGATTCTTATGGGCTCATCATTAATTGGGATTTAGTTTTTTTCCACCTTCATTTCAATCGGATTTTGAACTATGCTGTTTAATTATCAGATGATTTCACTTCAGTTTGTTTGATTCGGTGCATTTGGGCTATTGATTGCATGCAACTTTAAAGTTTTGGGAAATTGGGCATTGCCTTGTCGGTAGTAACTTTTGGGATGCATCGTTTCCAATTCTGATTTCAATTGTATAATTTAATTAACATGTAGCTTCTAATTCCAACTACATTCTAACATATTGTACATCATAATAAAGTTAACCAGTTAATTGTTCTTATCCTTTTTGCTTAAAATAGTGCAGAGTGAAAATGACCTGTCTTTAAGTGGTGTACCCCTGACTGCATTATGTTATGATGTTGAAGCACGGCACCTCATATCTGGTGATGAAAATGGAACATTCAGTATATATACCATCTTACAATTTTAATTTGATTTGGATGATTTAATGTATATAACATATTGTGTTATAGGTTAGAATTTGCAAATTTAAGCACGAGTCATATTCCTCAGAGAGTAGTTTTTTGTCCTTACAAGGTACTAACTTTCATATTGTTTACTAAATATCAACTATTGACGATTGCATAACATGATTTGTATTATATATACCAGGAAGTTTGAAGAAAGGAAGCAATATCATCCAAAGTGAACATGAGTGACCGGTAAAACATAAACTTGCATCTGTAGAAGGGAAAAGACACACGGTTTGGATGTGAAGGTCATAGTACCAACAACCCTTCAAAGTTTATGTAAGTAGATTCCTAAACGAAAAATCACAGTTATATAAATCAACTGGAAAATTTAAGTTTACTAAATTTTTATAATAACGGGTCAACCATGTTTCAGTTGCAACAAGTTGCTTTCATTAGTAAAAGGCGAAAGAATAGTTCACTTTGTGCTCACTGCGTGGCTGCATAACGAGTTGCTTTCAGCACGGGTCGAAACGAGTCGATGACTAAAAACGTGGTATTTTATATTCTTTTTAACCCTAACCAAAATGTCAAAAGGATATATTTATAAAACATGAAGATGTTAACAAACCCGACCTGTCACGACCCATTACCTATCATGAAGTGCACCCGTTGTGACCCGTATCGACTCTTATCAAAGTCATTGATTGAATTGAAGTGACCACTTTTAAAATGGTTTTTACAAACCAGTCGGTGCAGCCGGGTTGGTATGTCATTTCTCAAAATCATAGTTAGCGGTTTGGGTCATTTTATATTTTTTTTGGTGTGCCTTATCATTAGTGAACGTTATAGTTGAATTGAGCACCAGACAGTTTTTTTTTTTAGACTTTGCTAATATTGACCATAAATGGTGATTTGAATGTATGCCTGGATGGTTAATTAGATATGCATATTTTAATTATCATGTAATTAAAGCTTGCTCAATGTTCATTTAGTCTTTTTTATCAACAGGTGAAAATGGAACCAGGTCTTTGGAAGAAGGGCGGATTTTCTGTTGGATTTGCAAGTAAGTGTGTATGTTATTAAATAATGATTGCATTCTATGTGTTTGTGATAATGTCTATTATTTATAATTTTGTCAATTTTCAGGTGGAGGATTCAAAATTTGGATTTGAGCCAAGGACCGTTATAAAGATGGAATTTTTGGTTTGTCTTTGCTTGATTGGAAGATGAATCCAAAATTTCGTCAGTTGTAAATATGATCTCGATATATCAGCTTGACATGCTTATTGTTTTTTTTTTTTGTCTGTGAATATGATGAGTATAAAACTATAAATGATGAGTTGCGTGTTGGCCCAGGCGGATCAAACAATCATATCAAACGAACTTATCAAACAAACGAACACGAGATATAGGTGTAACGACTCTCGACTCTTTTCATATAATCAAACGAACTTGACGAACTTATCAAACGTACATGGAGATGAGACTCCTTGACCCTCTCTTAACTCTCTCTTAACTCTCTCTTTTCATATAATCAAACGAACTTTACGAACTTATCAAACGAATATTATGCATCTTAGGAATGATTTATTAATTTTAAACCTATTTAAGGTCAATTTGGTCAAGTGGATCCGAATGATCTGTGTAGGGAATTCCATCAAATTTGTCAATTTGACACTTCCAAAAGTGATGACATTTCTCTTAATCCAAGTTGACTTTTATGTTCTGGCCCGTTTCTGATGTACAAGTCACTGACTTAAAGTTAGCAAACAAGGGCTATTCTGGAATTTTACTAGCTGTTGATATCGGTTTGTAAACATGTCAACCGTCGACGGATTTTGCTAACGGGTCGAAGTTGACTGTTGGGGTTTTTGTAAGATTTGAGCTTCAACTGAATTAATTTTGATGGCGGGTCAAATTTCAGTTTGTTTTCTGTTACCGGTTACTTGGTTAGTTCACTTATCGTTACGGATCAACAACATTTAAGAATATTTGCAAATGTTAAATTTGTTAGATTAGTAATTTGCGTTCCAGGGGCAGTTTGATCAGAATTACAAAACTTACAATAACCAAAAGGTCACTAATGGATTAAACGGCTCATGTTTTTAATTTCGAACCAAAGTTCAAAGTTTTGGTCAAAAAAGAATTTATGAAGAATTGTTTTAACCAGAAATGGATCAACTATTTCGGGTTATTTGTTTTAGGTTTGTTTGCTAATGAGTTGCATATAAGTGCAATTTGGAAATTTTTTTACATTAGTTTGCATGTGACCTTGCTAAACCAATACTTCAATTAAATTTTACATGAGCTTTAGTCTCTTGAACCATAATCGATGTCACTTAAATTAAATTTTATTATGTAGCGCGGTTTGACATGCTACATAGTTGCAATAAATTTTAACCGCTACTTCAATATCCCGATTATACACTAATACCGGTTCGATATTTTTTGGGCTCCGGTTCTGTTTGTTTTTTTTTCACCTATAGCTAATTCAGATCATATTCCTCTTTAACTTAAAAGAAAACGGGTCTAATGGGAAGAAAGCTATGCCAGTCGCCAAGTGTGTTCCCAAACCATAAATCCTTCTTAAACAAAATGAATATAGCTTAAATATAAATACTTTACATAAATACTATACATATGCGTAGCTTAAAAATTATATACAACTACATATTTAAAGTGATTATAATTAATTTCTTTTTTCCCCAAAAGTACACACATTCCTATTTTGTGTCACAATAAAAGTTGATTTAAAAGAGGGGGAAATTAAAACATAAGGTGAATTAGACTACAATAACTTTTTTGTTTCGCGTTATCAAACGGTTTTATTTTTTTATCCTAATGTTAGTGGCCTATTATTTGGTCGTGTTGTCTAATAATTTGCTTTTGTCAATACATGGTAAACGTAACAATGATGTTAAGTTTAGCTTTTTTGTACCTAAACCCGTGTAATACACGGGTTATAACCTAGTTATTATATATATTAATTTTCAACCTGAGTCTCTCTCACATATTTACTGTTCCTTCAAAATTATGCTTAATTGAATTGTAACTTTTGCTTTGAGGTTTGTTACCAGGATAGTGAATGTTATGTGCATACACGTGGTCTCTGTTTAATACGTGTTAGCTTCTGAGTTCTCATGTTCTCTTTTGCCCTAACCTCACTCTCGCCAATTCTCTTTCACAGCAGTCTTTCATCCGGCTAACAACGCTCTCGCAAGTATTCTCCATCGGCCTCATCTTCAATTAGTGTTATTTGTGCAGCCTGGTCATTTGAAAGTCATATATTCGATGTAGTATCTGCTTTCCAGGTACTTTTCATATGGATATTTCGATTTGCGTCTAATGGGCGTTGTTGCCTGCAACTTTGTTGTTGTTGTTGGCTGTCAAGTATTGTTGTGATAAAGCAATGATACATTTAAACGTAATCTTTTGAGTCATAAGAGAAGTTAGAAAAAGAACAAGATATGTGATTGCATAAATGTTAGCTTTATTATATCAAGTAAAATACATGTATTTATGCGATTTTAGTATTTACCTTCCTAACCAATAATAGTATTGCTTTGACTCTCAGGTTTGGCTTCTAGGTTGGTTGACGGTGGTTGTTTACAAGGACCATGTTCGGTTAAGATGGTATAACAAACAAGATGAAAGGTGCAAACTACAATGCGGAAAATGTTTGAAAATGTAAGTTGTCTATGATGCGATGATTTATGACTAAGGATTGTGTTTATCGTTTTAATTAATGTTACATAAAGTCAGTTGTGGTTCGTAAACCTTAGGGGATATGATGCTATGTTGAGCCCTTTGTTGGAATCCTCTTCCGTATTTATGACTAATTTCATTTTCGCTTTGATAGAGAGGGTGTGATGATATGGATATATGAATACGTTGTATTATATGCAGCCATGACACAAACACCTAAGTGTTGTATCTTGGCGGGGCATTGATTATGATAATTAATGTGGATCCTACCCTCACGAGTGATGTCGAAGCCTCCCCGGTCTTACGAATATGTGACAATACTCTTCATTAACCTTCTTTTATTCGTGGCTAGCGGCCCCATAAAAAATCAGACACAACAATTAACTTTGTTAATTGTCGATCATATTTATCATGGTTGCCCTTTAGCCACAACTATTGTTTGATTAGCGAGTTGTGTAAGGTCTTTGGCTGTGATGATATTCCAGTTTATGGCGTGACAACCTGTTTTGCAGCCAATGCTGGACCTGAGCCATCGTCAACATAAAAGAATTTACAAAACGACCGTTTTTGACTTTTTGATTATTGCTTATGTTAGTTTTTTAGTTTTTGGTGCTTATAATCAATGTTCAATAACTGTGTTCAGATTCTGTTAATTTCAATCATGATTTCCGCGATACGTCTGAAAACAAGATCTGTTTAGGTGGTGGTGCCTGCTCTTTCGAATGGGTTGAGGTTGAGTCAGCAGCCACTGTCTGAAAATATGGCACGATGGATGCAAAATGGTTACCAAGGTTAGTGAAACTCGCTTCTGATATAGGTGTCTGTTTTGAATCCACGATTTAATTGCATCCGAATTTGATAAATTCTGATTCGTTTAGTTGTAATTTTCGAACGGCTCTGATAGTTTGTGTATAGTCTAATAGTGTTATCATTGACTCATTGAAGCAATGTTAAATGATCCAACTTTGTATATGAAAACGTATGCCTATATGTGTATATTAACAGCACAATAGAACTCATGTTATTTTGACTGCAAGTTGTAAAATAGGGCAGTACCTTTAATGGATGTATGATTTTCATTATGATATTGAAATAATCTTTCCAGGGTAGATTAATAAGAGTCCTCGTTAGATTAAGATGAGTTAAAGCATAAAAATATAATGATCCAAAACTATGATGATTCGTTAGAAACATGTTTTACCTTTACTGAATCACAGATTCAAAAAAAATCTAAAGTCCTAACTGTTTAATGATTACTTAGTACATATTTCTTTTAATTAATCACTTTATTCTACTAACACTATTCATAGATGTATACTACACGTATATTTCTATTATGATTAGCGTAATTTGCTTTTATTCTATTTTGTTGCAGGTCACACACCTATATTATTAGGTGGGATTTGACATGTTTGGTATATGATGTATAATGTGAATACAAGTATACAACTATGATGTCAAAATGCGGGCTTGGTATTAAGCTGATCGCCTATTTTAATTGCACACTTTTGAGATTGTCTGGACACGTTTACGAAGTTTGGTTATATATTTCTTTTTTGCATTTGCGTTTCCACTGGCGTTAACATTTTTAGATGTTAACTGGTTTGTTTTACTTTGTCACAAACACCGCGCAAGGCGTGGCGACACATTTAACTTTGTCAAAATCAACTCAAAAGTGTTGATTTGGTTATGGTGTGCACACCATATGTTCGACGAAATGTCTTTCATATTTGTATATGTATTCGGCTACGGTTTCGTTGCGGGGGTCGAAATACTAGTTATTTATAAACTAAAACAGAACACTATTTAATATTTTTCTTTTATTTGAAAAACAAGACATACGCCTCTCTCATAGTTTGTCGTCCCCGAACATATAAACTAAAACAGAACACCATTATATGGCTTCTTCGAGAAGCGTTGTCGCAGGTAAGCTTAGCTTCCTAATGTCTTCACACTTTTCTTTGTAAATAGAAAAGGTTTTGATACTTGTATTTTTTCTTGTAGGTTGTGCATCGAGTCTTCACGGACACATCATACGACGATGCCATGAGCGCAGCCCTCAACGCTTCTCACGAGGATGGGGAAAAGGCTGGCTTCCTGCTTGGTCTAGGGTTCGTTGAGAAAGTCATCCCGCCTTCCAACTTCCCTTTATATGATGTTGATACTGAAGCTGTATATGACCAAGCAGTGAATCAGTATGTCGCCTTCCCGCATCCGGTGGTGGAGAAGGTGAACGAAGTTGCTGCTGCTGATGATGGGCTAGCCATTCTAAAGACCTTCCTTGAACCGCCACACTCTACTGATGGTGCTGGTCCAAGTGGAAGTGGTCCTGAAGCTTGATCCTGAAGATCCCTTTCCACCATTAGAGTAGATTTTTATTTTTGTATAGCTTCTTTTGTATGCGGGTATGTACCCAGCAATCTTTGTAATATTTGAATTTCGATGGAATAAAGATTATTTGCCAATCCCTTGCCTTGTTTATTTCACGCATCTTCTGATTTAACTTAGCAATTTCTTTAGTACTTAGATAAGTTAACTTTTCAACGTGGTAGATAATAAGTTAAAGTTTTGCGTCCTCTTTCATGATTGTGCGGATAAGACCGTCACTTGCACTTAGTAGGATGGCTAAACTTTACCTATATCAGACCTGCGTGGAAGTTTTCCTCATCTTTTCCTTTGAAATTTTCTAAGTGTTTAGAATAAGTTAACCTTTGAACGTGGTAGATAATAGGTTGAAGTTTTGCTTCCTCGTTCGTGATTGTGCGGGTAAGACCGTCACTTGCACTTAGTAGGATGGCTAAACTTTGCCTACATCTGACCTGCGTGGAGGTTTTCCTCATCCTTCTGTTAGAAATTTTCTAAGTATTTTGAATAAGTTAACCGTTCGACGCGCGGTTGTCAATAGGTTAGTTCGGTTTCCTCTATCATGATTTGTGCGGTTAGGACCGGCACTTTCATTTAGTGGGATGACCAAAGTTTACCTATGACTGACCTGCGTGAAGGTTTGCCGTTTTTTGGGTTTATGCGGGTTTTTCCGCCTTCCCCACGCAACGACTTTCCACGTAATTATGCGGTGAATACCGGCATATCAGTGTTGAATAAATTAACCGTTCGACGAGCGGTTGTTAATAGGTTAGTGTTCAGTTTCCTCTATCATGATTCGTGCGGATAGACCGGCACTTTCATTTAGTGGGTTGACTAAACTTTACCTTTAACTGACCTGCGTGAAGGTTTGCCGTTTTTTGGGTTTATGCGGGTTTTGCCGCCTTCCCCACGCAACGACTTTCTTTCACACTTATGTATGCGGTGAAGACCGGCATATCCGTGTGGAAAGTTCATAAGTATAAATGTAAAATCATCAGCGCCAATGTGATAAGGAGAATCATTTCCATTAGAAGTGGCTCTGGGCCTTTTCTTTACAAGTTTTGAATTGATCTACATGCACTGTGTAATTGAGCTCCCTTCCATGTTGTTGGGTTGGGAGTGCCATCGAGCCGATATGCACATGGTTCGGGATCTCGTTGTTTACGCAGTATGTAGTCTCCAACATTGAAGCTGCAGTTTTATTCGTGTTTTCCCAAACTGGGGTTCTACACGCATCAGCCTGCTCAGCGTTCGTTACGCCACGAGGTGCGCGAGCGTCCCATCTCTGACAAATGATTCGACGATGTCCTTTACGTCTGTGCATTCTTCAGTGTTGTGGCCTTTTGTCCTGTGAAAGTCACAGTATTTGCTCCGATCAGCATTGTGACGATGTCGGATTATTGGAGCCTTTGGCCATGGGAGCTCCTCAGTGGCGAATATCTCGGTGACGCTTTTGGTGAGTGGCGTCCATCTGGAGTTCTGGTTCGACTGTACGTTATCCCTTCCGCCCAACTGATGTTGCAAGCCGGATGAGGTGTCAAAGTTTACCCTTGACTGCCAAATACCTAGCTTCCGCTTTTTGTTTAGTCGGGCGGTAAGGACGTTGTCTTCTCTTGTTTTCTGAGTGTAGAGGTTTGTGCTCTGGGGGAGATCTCTATCCAGTTGCTTCTCCGTTTCCGCAAATCGTTTAGCTACTGTCATGATGGCATCCCATGTGGATGGCATGCCATCTCTACCCGTTAAGGTGCGGATGAGCTCCGGGTCGTTCGCGCCCTGGATGAAAGCAGCGCGAACAAGATCTTCGCTAATATTACCCAGACTTAGCTTCTTTGAGTTGAAGCGAGTGATGAAGTCTGGCAAAGATTCATCTTCCTCTCGAATGCAATTGAGGATTGTCCATTGCTCTTCGGTATACTTTCTTTGTTGGCTGAAGTGTTGGCTAAACTTCTGCTGGAAGTCTTCCCAATCGTAGATGTGGTGGACCGGTAGACGATCGAACCACGCTCTAGCTGCCCCCACAAGCGTCATTTGGAACATGTAACACCACGTAGGTTCCGTCCAACTACTGACGGTTGCCCCCGCTATGAACCTGTTCAAATGATCGTCTGGATCAGATATACCATCGTAAGTGCCGATGTTGGACATCTGTTTGGCACTTTTCGGGACGATTGCTTCCGCAATGTCCCTTGCAAATTTGGACGTTCCCGCCTTTGCAGCAGTTGGTGTAAATGTTTTGGAGAAGTCACGTGGGTTTCCACCCGCGTTTTTTGGTTTGAAGGTTTCTCCAAAATGCCTTTTCGGTTGGGAGTCCGTTTCCTTACGCTTCCCTTTCGCCTTATGACGAGGGTTTGCGTCACTATCGGATTCCTCCGAATCATCATCCAAGTACTCTATGAATTCCTCAGGCTGTTGGAGTGAACGTAAGCGTTCATCCAACTCAGCTTGGAATTCTTTTTGACGTGCCTCCGCCCACGCTTTAACTTCATCGAGTGTTTGGCGGGGGAGCCTCGTTCCTTGTCTCTCTAACTGGGTATCGGTGAATCCCAGTGAGAGATTATTTACTGCACTTGCCCCAGCTTGGGTAACTGGGGTAGTGTTCGTAAAATTTACCGCACTTACCCCGGCTTGGGTAACCGGGGTAGTGTTCGTAAAAACTATGTAGTCGTCGGTATTCCCCCCAGTAGCTGGGGTTGTGGTTACCGGAGTTTCTTTAACCATCTTTCCAGAAGTTTTGAGAAAACTGAAAAAGAATTAAGTTCTAGCTTTTATGCACGGATGGCGCCAATGAAGAAACACTAATCGACCCCGGGCAGATTACGGATAATCTGGGGGTTAAATAGATGTTTCCCACGTGGGTTTAGATCCGGCAAAGATGGTTCTTATGATAATCTGCAAAACAGACACCGTGAGCTCGTCACTGAGAAGGGGGGGTACCTCCTTGTGACCACCCTCCGGCGTGAGAATCAGACTAGATTGCTCTTGAATATAAGTGTATATTAAGAGATTGCTAGAGCAGATATCAGGCATAAGATATAAGATACAAGATAAGATAAGATGATCATACCATTTGGGGTATTTATAGCCGAATGTAGGTTTCCAAGAAGGTATAGCCGGCTGAATAGTATTCCTGTTCTACCAACTGTGGCCTACGCACGTGCCATGCTGGTAGTTGGTGGGTAGGCAGCGGCTGACAGTGACCAGGCCTGCTGTGTACTATTCCTTTTCCACCAACTGCAGACTATGCACGTGGTATGACAGGAGTTGGTGAGTAGGCAGCGGCTAATAGTGACATACAGTACAAGAGCATGCTGCTCGCCATACTGTTGTCAATGAGCTGTCGTATCTCTGGTCAGATCTTTTGCCCATACATCGTCAGGTACAGTACAAAAGATCCTCCAGTATCGTACGGACTGGCTCATTTGGGCGGGAGTATTCCCCCTCCCGCCTTTGTGCGGGATTGTTCCCGGCTTTGCTCATTTCTTCTTCAGGTGACATTACTGAATTATTTTGAGAGCTAAGTGCCTTGTGCGTGTAG
Source organism: Bidens hawaiensis (assembly GCF_021521415.1). Taxonomy (NCBI): domain Eukaryota; kingdom Viridiplantae; phylum Streptophyta; class Magnoliopsida; order Asterales; family Asteraceae; genus Bidens; species Bidens hawaiensis. The sequence goes on along the minus strand of NW_027491362.1, from coordinate 1,144,680 downwards.
CCTTGCTGTGCGGGTGGCCTTCCCTGATGGCTTGTATCCGCAGCTACGGGAACAGGCGGAGTACTTCACCATTGGGAGGCATTTCCTGCGGGAACAGCTTGCGTACTGCGCGTAAGGACGTCACGTCTCTGAGCATGGTGGGTCCTGCGGATCCAGTTGGTTTCCGCGCAGACGTCTCTTTTCAAGGTGAGTCATGCGGGTCCAACTGGGCTCTGCTGGGACCTACCTCTTCAGCCACCACCACACCACTGCCACATAGGTTTCCATACATGATCCAACAACAATATTATCCAAGCAAAAACGGAATCATATCTGAAGGCTCGTTAAGCCGATTATGCGGGATCAGGGCAGTTTTTTTTCATACTGATTTTCTATTATCATGTTAAAAGCTTTTTTGTGTATCTTTAATTTGAGGTTTAGGGTTTCTCAGAGGCAAACACATTTGTGGAACTATGGTTTTCGACCCAAAGAAAGAGGATATGTCTTTAGGTTTTATCATTCTCCCGTGGATAGGTTGAAGCTTGAGGTTCCTATATTTTGAAGTCCTCCAATTTTATTAGGGTTTTACCACGTTTGATTTGTATTCAATTATATTCTTGCAAGATTTTTAATTCCACTAAATCTAACTCTAGCTTTAATATGCGTGATTATTTGTCTTTTATAAATTATATACAAATGCTTATCATCGTATTCTCAAGTGTTAGGTATCTTAATAAGATTTTTTTTTCTTTTCATAAATTACCCTATTATAAAAGTAGACCGATATCAGAAACGAAGTCTTCACATCCACATGGAGATATACAAAAAACAACATTGTTTCACAATTTTCCTCTATTTAAAAATTTTAACATACACATTTGCATCTATATCATTACCAAGTTACACTTTTCTTCTGGAGCATAAACCAGAAAGAAAAATTAAAACATGACTTGTCACCATCACAACCTCCAACCTTTTTGTTGTTTTAGACGTATTGCCAATATTGCTAGTCATATGTCACATCAGCATGCCTTATTATTCTTTGTGAGATTTACAAAGTTTGTTTTATCGTTTTCTAAACCATTTGAAAGTTTGTTTTATTGTTTTCCGAACCATGCATTGATCATCCACCCATAGGGGATCCAACTATGAGCAACCAATGATTTTGCTATTGGTCACACGCTATATGCTTAATTAGGTGTGTTTAAATTATACACTTTAGTCATGAGTGTGTTGTATGCTAATAACACATTATTACAATATAATCATCCATAAACAAATGATTAAATTAAGAAAACATGGATCAATTTGGTAAATCTGGTCTTCAAGTCAAAGTTAAAGCAGACTGTTTATTATTACAAAATTGACCAATGATTCTTTAAAGTTGATCGCCTATTTATAGTATATGAAATGGCACATACAAGGAGATTATATCCCTTCGTTTATAGTACCAGAAAACTATCATAACCATTGAATAACTGCCGTTGACTTTTGTCATGTTTGACTTTTGTTTTATGGCTTGTGACCATTATCAAATTATAATACATAATAATAACCTAAGTCTATAATACATTATAATAGAGTGTATGAAAGACAAGAGATACTACATTTTTAGTGACGTGTTGTATCTATTAGTGTTTTGACGAACATAAATACCAAGTACCCGAAAGAAAGAAAGAAACAAGTTCAAATGATTAGAAACTTGTTTTAAACTGGTTTTTGTAATGATCAGTTACATTGATGTGCCCCATGCAAAACCTTAGGTAGAAAACATTTCTTTCTAAAAGCATTCAACCTTCATATTTTTTTATTAACTTTTATTGTCTAACATGGGTTGTGTTTGAATATTAGTTCTTTTTATAACACACAATATTAAGTAAATGACACACTATAACTACAAGAAGAATGACTACATATATATCACCGTACATATCTCAATCTGAGTCTAAAACAAACAATATTAAGAATTTAACATCCATCCTGTCTAGTTAATTAGTCTATGACTGATTCCGCATGCGGACACACCCAATCAAGTGGCTCGAAATCTTATAAGAAGGAAAACATTTGATAAGGGATGCCATTCAAAACACGAGCGTACCTGCATCGACCATAACACTTGTATCCGAACCATATAGCGCATTCAGTGACTCCCTTTCATTCTCACTTACAACAGCATCATCTATTTTCTCCCATCGTTCATCCACGAGAACCCATATATCCCAAAAACCAATTGTATTTGTTGGTTTACAAGCTAGCCCCAACCAACCATCATACTTCACAGGCTTTATTGATAGATTTGAAGTGCTAGATTCATCATATGGAATAGGAGACGAAAAGACTTCCCATGTTTCTGAATATGCATCGAACTTTAGGATGTCATTATTTGATAGTAACATGTAGATCGTGTTGGGTTTCTATGGAACTTATGGAATTTATAACTTAGTTAACCACTTTAACTAGTCATTAATTAAGGCGGAAGCGTGATATTTACAAACTAAACATATGTATCCATGTGTTTATATATGTATATATTACAAGTTTATATAAGATATGTTCATGAACAACCTAGTTTATTCATGTCATAAGATTACCAATAATCTATTTATTAGAAACCCGAAGCAAGGATCAAATGATACGGAAAAACTAAACTATCAAAACTATAAACACTTACATTCTTAACCTTTTAAGAGTGTAGTTGATGTTGAAGAAGATGATGATGTTGATGCTAGACTTTCAAAGGGAAAATCCTCAAACGGAATATACCCCGAGCCTCCAACACACACCGAGCTATGTTAGGGAGCTTGAACACGAAAAACCAAGACCCGAATCTTTCTTCTTGATTTCGGCCGAACCAAGAAACAAAGAAAGAAAGAAAAGGGTTGTTGTTTTGTTACTTGTGTTTATTTTGTTTTCTTGAAAAGTATGTATATTGATCTTGATCTTTCCTTTTATCATTACACCACCATAATGCAAACATGGTGTTAGGTTTTTTGTCAAGTAAAAACACTCAACTTCCACCAAATATATGACAAGATTTGACCAAGACCATGGGGTGTGGGGCCCACCCAAAACCGGCCCCAAATATATTTATTTATTTATTTATTTATTTTTTTTTATTATTTATTTTATACTTTATAAAATATATAAACACCCCATCTTTTATAAACCATTTTATAAAAGAACACATAGTTAAATAATCATTCCAATAATAATTATTTGAATAAATAAATTAACCAATTAATTTATTTAACACTTTCAAGTAATTATTCAGAAACCCGTTTTTCTGAATGTGTCGTGTTCTGTATTTGTCTTATAGATCTTATCTTAACAAATACATAATTGGTGTGTGTCTAACTCGTTATTGGGTATGACCCGACTTGGATCAAACACGGCTAGCCACATTAACCTAATTATGTGTCTCGGGCATACGGTATTCCAACAATCTCCCACTTGCACGAGACTCATAAGAAGTTAATGCTAATGGTGAATACCGCCTAACAACAGGTCACCATCCCTAGTGTGTTTGACTAAGTGCCATTCAATAACATCATCCCCTTCAAGTCCATACTTGATATGATATAGGTAAGTCTTATCATTACATCCCTTTGTTACTAGATGTCCTGTCAAATCGAAGAGACACAGAGTGATCATTCTCTCAATGATTTAACTTAACAGGCCTTAGACATCTAAACTCTCAACACATAAGAGGAACAAATCCCATCTTGACTGCATACATCCTTGTTGACATCTCGTATGATATCTGAGCTCTTTCTTTTACGTCATCGTGTTACCGAAATAACAAAGAAGAGAGTCAAGTTATCAGACTTGATGAAAAACCAGATCCAATATGCATCTCAGGTCAAAGGACACAATGATACTCGCCTTTACTCAAGGATTACTTATGATCAGTTGCACTAACTCCATGCAGTGATCCTTGAGAGCGGATCATGTCCAATATTTGTATCCCACAAATATCTATGAACCTTGGTGGCAAACCTATGCCTTATATTCATCACATGAATATCAACCAATCTGGGTTCATAATAGTCTTACCTTCATACTTGTTCCCACAAGCATGATCGACTACGGACATTTAGAACAACATAAGTCATTCATGGATTAAACATGCAAATATAGAACATAACCCATTGAAAAATTAAAACATAATTAATTTTCATGAGATACCCATTACATTCGTTTTTATACAAACACTAAACACAGATTAAATCCACTCACTAGAATACCGAAGTCCTAATGCACAAACATGACCCTCATGCTTTGGCCTATCGAGGAGCTTCGTGAGTGGGTCCGCAATATTTTGATCGGTATGAACTTTATGAATACATATCTTTCTCTTTTCAACTTCATCCCTTATGTAGTTGAATCTGCGCTCAATGTGCCTCGTTTTCTGATGAGCACGAGGCTCCTTGATCTGTGCAATAGCACCTTCATTGTCACAGAATATCTCTAGGGGCTCCTGAATGGTAGAGATAATTCCTAGATCCATGATGAACTTTTTCATCCATGCAGCCTCTTGGGCTGCCATTGAAGCGGCGATGTACTCAGATTCTGTAGTGGATAACGCGACAACATCCTGCTTCGAACTCTTCCAAGAGACAGCGCCTCCATTCAAAATGAAGACATATCCCGACTGTGATCGAGAATCATCTCGGTCAGTTTGGAAACTCGCATCCACGTAACCCTTTACGACTAGTTCCTCCTCACCAGACCCATATATTAAAAACATATCCTTAGTCCTTCTAAGGTACTTTAATATATTCTTGACAGCCATCCAATGACTGTCACCTGGGTTGTGCTGGTATCTACTCGTTATGCTTAAAGCATACGAGACGTCCGGTCTGGTGCACATCATTGCATACATAATAGATCCTATTGCCGAAGCATAAGGAACATGCTTCATCCTATCCTGCTCTTCCTTAGAGCTAGGACTTTGGGATGAGCTTAACACGGTTCCTCTAGGAATAGGTACCAAACCTTTCTTAGAGTTTTCCATCCTGAACCTTTTCAGGATTTTATCAATGTATGCACTTTGATTGAGTCCGATCAATTTCCTTTGTCTATCCCTATAGACCTTTATCCCCAAGATATATGTCGCTTCTCCAAGATCCTTAATTGAGAAACGACTATTTAACCACGTTTTAACGCTTTCCATACTTGGTATATCATTTCCAAATAAAAGTATATCATCGACATACAAAATAAGGAACATGATTATACTCCCACTAGCCCATTTATACACACACGCCTCATCACCGTTTTGGACGAAACCAAACGCTTTGATTTCTTCATTAAAACGATGATTCCACATCCGTGATGCTTGTTTCAACCCGTAGATTGATTTCTTTAACTTACATACTTTATCAGGATTAGATGGATCGACAAAACCTTCAGGTTGAACCATATGGACATCTTCCTCAAGATATCCATTTAGAAAAGCGGTCTTGACATCCATTTGCCATATCTCATAATCAAAATGAGCTGCAATGGCAAATAATATCCTGATCGACTTAAGCATCGCGACCGGCGAGAAGGTTTCATCATAATCAATCCCTTGAGTTTGCGTGAAACCTTTTGCTACAAGTCGTGCTTTGTAAGTATCTAAATTTCCATGCATATCGGTCTTCTTTTTGAAGACCCACTTACATCCAACCATGTTGGAGTTAAGTGGACGATCAACCAATTCCCAAACTTGATTATCGTGCATGGATTGCATCTCGGCGCTCATGGCTTCAAGCCACTTGTCACAATCAGGTTGTGACATAGCATCTTTGTAGGAGATCGGTTCATCCGAATCGACCAAGTAACAATTATCCACAAGAAATCCATATTTCTTGGGAGGTCGACTAATCCTATTAGATCTGCGAGCAACGTGTGTATGATCAACCATTTGATCATCTTCAACATCCTCGTGTTGAAAGCTAGTATCGACCAACTGTGTATCATCCAGTGATTCTTAAACCTCTTCAAGTTCCACTCTTTTTTCACTAGGTCCTTCCATAAGGAACCTAGTTTCTAAGAAGTATCCTTTGCGTGAAATAAACACTTTTTGTTCACTAGGATCATAGAATATATATCCTATATCATCCTTTGGGTATCCTATGAAGATACACCTGATGGATCGAGCCTCAAGCTTATTTGGGGTGTCACGTTTAACATAAACTATGCATCCCCATACCCTTAAATATGAAAAGGATGGAACCTTTCCATGCCACACTTCATAGGGTATTCGATCCACCTTTTTGGTCGGGGCCATATTCAAAATACGAGCCGCTGTAAGTAGCGCATATCCCCAAAATGATGGTGGTAGTGAGCTTCGTGCCATCATTGATCGAACCATGTCCAACAGTGTTCGATTCCTCCTCTCGGATACTCCGTTATGTTGAGGAGTACCAGGAGGAGTGAGCTGTGAAACAATTCCACAATCTCTAAGATGACTTTGAAAAGCATCACTTAGGTATTCGCCTCCTCTATCGGAGCGGAGTACCTTGATTGTTCGGTCGAGCTGATTTTGTACTTCATTTTGAAATTCCTTGAACATTTCAAAGGCTTCATGTTTGTGTTTCATTAGATACACATACCCATATCGACTAAAATCGTCGGTAAAGGTAATGAAGTACCTTTCACTATTCCTACTAGTGGGCTTGAGAGGTCCGCATACATCCGTATGTATGATACCTAACAAGTCCTTAGCCCTTTCATTTGTACCTTTAAAAGGTTCTTTGGTCATCTTGCCTTGAATACAAGATTCACACTCATCAAACGAACCTAACTCATTTGTTTTCAAAAGACCATTCTTTTGGAGAGTATTTACACGATTCTTGTTTATGTGTCCAAGACGACAATGCCAAATATAGGAATCACTCAAATCCTTTTTGAGTCTTTTAGTGGAAGTTTGATATAATGAGCTATTTGAGGTATTGTCATGAACCAATTCATAAATACCGTTGTTTGGTACAGCTTTAAAATAAAAGATACCATTAGATGATACATGCATTTCTGATTTTACAAATTTAAAGTCAAAGTTACATTGTCTAAGAAGGTGCACGGAAATAATGTTCCTAGTCAAACTAGGAGCATACAAAACATTTCTCAAAACAACTTCCAAACCACTTGGAAGCGATAAAGTGAAGTCTCCTCTAGCGACCACGTGCACCCTTGCACCGTTGCCCATGAAAAGACTCACTTCGCCCTTCTTTAAGTCTTCATTCCTTTTGAACCCCTGCAACCAATTGCAAATATGAGTTCCACATCCGGTATCCAATACCCATGTGTTAGAAGAAATAAGATTTAGCTCAATATTAATCATAAAGACATTACCCGAGGCATGCCCCGCATTCCTCTTGTCTCTTAGCTCCTTTAGGTAGACCGGGCAATTGCGTTTCCAATGTCCGGTCTCCCCACAACCAAAACAAGGATCATCCTTATGACCCCTCGGTTCCACAACCTTTTGTTTCTTTGCCATAACCGGTGATTTGCCCTTACCCTTAAGATGCACAGGAGGACCCTTTCTTTTTGCTACCTTAGCCTTAGAATTGGGTTGAGATCGATTCTTGGATTTACCTTCATTGATCGCAAACACGGGCAAAACCCTTTTACCCATGCTCGCCTCGGCTGTTTTAAGCATTGAGTGAAGTTCTCCAATGTTTTTGTCCCACCCGTTCATGTTATAATTTAACACGAAAGTGTCGAACCTTTTCGACAAAGAGTTAAGGATCAAATCCGTTGCTAACTCCTTTGAGATGGGACAATTGAGCTTGGCGAGGCGATCAATGTAACTTTTCATCTTAAGTACATAAGTTGAAACTGGTTGATTATCATCCATTCTACATGCATGCAAGGCTCGAACCGTTTCGAACCTTTCAACCCTCGATTGCTTAAGGAACATTTCCTTAAGTTGAGTAATCATGTCGTACGCATTATGGTTTTCGAAATCCTTTTGGATTTCGGGAACCATAGTCGCCAACATGAGGCATGACACTTGAATGGAATCTTCCGTGTGTTTGACCCAATTCATGTATTCGACCTCAGTTCCCTCTTCCGGTTCTTCGGGGATAGGTGTTTCCAAAACATGATATAATTTTTCTTGTTTTAGAACAATCCTTAAATTTCGGAACCAATCCGAAAAGTTATTGTGGTTAAGACGGTCTTTAGCGAGAATAGATCGGAGAGATACGTTTTGGACGTTAGGGATTATGTTGTCGTCGACGTGTGCGGCCATCTGCAGAATTTTAATTAAGTTCATTTTAGTGTTTTACCTTTTAATTATTAATACCCTTTTATATATACCAAATATAATTAATAATTAAAATCTAGAATCCAACGACAAACCCGACTCCGGTTAGGTGACCTTTTTCCCATTGTCGGTTTATCAAGGTAGTTATTCATAACAATTGCAAACCCTTTTGCAACTTCTAGAGTTTATGGGACCGGTTCGAAATCATATTTCGTGTCGGCATGTTTATCCCATCAACACCTATTAGACCCCATGCTTGGGTGACCCTCTTCACATGGTTCCAATTTAAGTCGTCCTACTTGTATCAACTTGTAATATCAACATACAAACGGTTAGGTGACCTTTTTCCCATTTATATGCCAATATTACCTCAACATATTAATTTACTCTACGCGGTTAGGTGACCTTTTTCCCACTAAGAGCTTACTAATATGTTAAGCGTTATACAAAAGGATGGTGTTTAACTTGTTATCCTTAATTTTAAAAGGGATTTTTAGTTTTAATAATTCTAGTTGTAAAACTTTAAATCATGTTCTAACATGCATTTAGTAACATGATATTTTGAAACCATTTTCAAAATTCTAATTTATAATAAAACCATTTTATTATGGGCGTGAGACGGCTAGTTAATAAGTCCATTTTATTTAAACTACGTGTCACGTAATTACCGATAATTATTAGAACCCGTTTTATGCTTTGTTAATTAATTCTATGTGACGAAGTTGATATCCTAATATCTAACAACCACACAATCAAACAATCAATTAACAAGCATACACAATTATACTAGACACGAGCCACTAAGTTAGACCACACTTGTTAGCCGAAACAAGTGTGTGTCTTAGGTCCGATCCTAAGGGACACATGACACATGGATGTTGTAGCTCCCACTCGATCCCGCATCCAAATGCTTCGAGCATCTTCTTCAACCCCGTTGTGATCCATTTGGCTTGAACTTGGGCCTTAGCTTCCATAAGCTTTCATTTGGGCTCAATTGGTGGGCTTAGGTCCTTTTGGGCTTGAATCCCCTTAATAGGCTTGTGAGACCCATTATCACCATACCCGGCCCAATAAGGCCCAAACTTCCAATTTTGCAATCTTCTTTAATTTTACAAAACCAAATGTCCTAATACATTTTTTCTATAAAATAAAGATATTACAAATAATCTATTTATTACATACCCATATGAATAAATAATTACAAAATAGCCCCTAATTAATTGTTACAAACCGAAACTTTGAATAATTAACTACAATCACAACATCAACCACAATCAAACATCCATTTTGGTCTACGGCTCGGTCTAGTTTTAACAAACATAACCCGTTATGTCTTAGGAACCCGTTCCAAAACCCCTTGACCTTATCGGGCCTAGCCCAACCCATTTGGGCTTGACCCAATAACATGATTATGGGCTTCGGCCCATATGTCCAAAACACATGGGCTTCGGCCCAATAGAAAGTTTCATGGGCTTCGGCCCATTTAACCAAAAATGGGCTTCGGCCCATTTACTCTTTCCCTTTTTTTTTTTCGGTTAGCCCATTAACCAAAACAAGTGGGCTTCGGCCCAATTTCACCCGAATTGGGCTTCGGCCCATTAACCCGGTTTTATATATATATTTTTTTTTTTGAACAAAGCCAAAATAATAACAAGATTAAATACAAAAAAAAACATGCATGTTTATTTTTGTATAAAATCTTTCAAGGGGAAAAATATAAAACCGAGAACCCGAAGCTTAGTTTCCCGTATCCCGGCTCTTGATGCCATTTGTTGGGTTTCTATGGAACTTATGGAATTTATAACTTAGTTAACCACTTTAACTAGTCATTAATTAAGGCGGAAGCGTGATATTTACAAACTAAACATATGTATCCATGTGTTTATATATGTATATATTACAAGTTTATATAAGATATGTTCATGAACAACCTAGTTTATTCATGTCATAAGATTACCAATAATCTATTTATTAGAAACCCGAAGCAAGGATCAAATGATACAGAAAAACTAAACTATCAAAACTATAAACACTTACATTCTTAACCTTTTAAGAGTGTAGTTGATGTTGAAGAAGATGATGATGTTGATGCTAGACTTTCAAAGGGAAAATCCTCAAACGGAATATACCCCGAGCCTCCAACACACACCGAGCTATGTTAGGGAGCTTGAACACGAAAAACCAAGACCCGAATCTTTCTTCTTGATTTCGGCCGAACCAAGAAACAAAGAAAGAAAGAAAAGGGTTGTTGTTTTGTTACTTGTGTTTATTTTGTTTTCTTGAAAAGTATGTATATTGATCTTGATCTTTCCTTTTATCATTACACCACCATAATGCAAACATGGTGTTAGGTTTTTGTCAAGTAAAAACACTCAACTTCCACCAAATATATGACAAGATTTGACCAAGACCATGGGGTGTGGGGCCCACCCAAAACCGGCCCCAAATATATTTATTTATTTATTTATTTTTTTTTTTTTTATTATTTATTTTATACTTTATAAAATATATAAACACCCCATCTTTTATAAACCATTTTATAAAAGAACACATAGTTAAATAATCATTCCAATAATAATTATTTGAATAAATAAATTAACCAATTAATTTATTTAACACTTTCAAGTAATTATTCAGAAACCCGTTTTTCTGAATGTGTCGTGTTCTGTATTTGTCTTATAGATCTTATCTTAACAAATACATAATTGGTGTGTGTCTAACTCGTTATTGGGTATGACCCGACTTGGATCAAACACGGCTAGCCACATTAACCTAATTATGTGTCTCGGGCATACGGTATTCCAACAGATCGAACCTCTCACTGTGACTGGTTGCGAATTGGTAAAGTCTACACGATCAGCCAACTTTACATGCTTTAGTGATCGCCACTCCCACGTCAACGAGCCGAATATATCACAATCATACGTGGTGTAGAACTTTCTCCGGTACCTTCTCAAATTAAAAAAAAAACGTATAAGTCATCACTACGTACATATTATATATCATTCATGGGTAGCGAAGGAAGGAGATCAAGAGACTTACGAGAGGTCAGAAAATCTTATGATCTTGTAATGTAATGGCTTCGAATCCATCACCACGCCGCAAACTTCCCTACTGTATGATATCGTTTGGGATTTGGCAATGCCAAAACCTGCTTAGTCATAGGTTTACAAACATGGTATAATTCTTTCTTGAAATCCATAGGATCGGGGTTCCGAAACACAATGATTCCTTGCTCTGGCGTAGCAAGAATTGTAGCATTATATGGAAGATCACCAAGATCAAGACTGGTTGATTCAAGAGATGGTGCAAACTTCGTGTTTCGCATCCAACCTCTTCTCGTATTTTGTATGAGATAACCAGATACGATCTTGTAATTTTTCTTCAACTCATCGAGAACATGTGGTTCGTATGTGAGTTTGTTAAATTCTTTGCTAACGCAACACATGATGGCAAGAGATTTTAAGGATGCTCTTGACATAATCTCCATGTTCATCTCGTTCAAAAGCTCATAACCGATATTAGAGAAACAAGATTAACGTTGAGGGTTTGAAGGGATTAGTGAAGAACAATATTAACTTATGTTTTCGATCAGAGGTGAAAGTATATATATAATATATGAAGTACGGTCATCTTTATAGGGGAAATTGAAACACCTTATGGGCCAAGTTTTGCATTATCCGGAGTAGTATAACAATTTTTAAATATCGTTACCATAAATAAATTTATTTATTTTTAAAATTAATTTACACTTTCACTACAAGTAACGTGCAATTTAATTTGTTAGTTTAATAAAATATTTGTCTCTTTTTAGAACTTAAAAGGTAAAGTTTAGCTAAAAACTAGAAATAAATAATAAATACAGTAGAAACTTTATAAAATAATACACTTGGGACCACTAAAATTTATTAAATAAAAGAGTTATAAATTAATCGATAAATTAATAATTATTAATTTATATATTAATTAATATTTTATTAATTTATAATAGAATACTTAGTTTACAAACACCTTTCAAGCTTCCACTTAATTATTGTATACAATGCATGTATATCAAATGAACGGCCCAATTTGAAAGAAACCTTCAATTTTCCACTTTATTATGCTTCTTGTGTTCAATGTATCACTTTGTGGACATTAAAAATATTTTCTATGAGAAAACAACACCCAAAGTTCTTACCATGCTAAGGAAAATTAGAGACGAGATTCAAGGGGAAATTGATTTCAACAAAAAACAAAAGACAATTGAGTCATCTTTCAAGAAACATTCATAAATCATTCATGTAATATGTTATATATAAGGAATTATTAATTTATATTTTTTATGGGGTCTAAAGAAATTATCAAAAATGTATTATCTTATAATTTTAGCGAATTATTAATTTAGCACCCTATCTCCGAGTCGGGACCGGCAAAAAATATTATCTTAGAGAGTTTATTAAATGATCGAGTATTAATTTATAGAGTTTCTACTGTATTGGTTAAATAACTTTAAACATTTCAGGGTTATACTTTTCCGCCAACTTCAAGTTCTTTGTTGTTGTGGGAACTCATTTGACAACAAATAATACACTGATTGAATGATCTTAGATTAAAGTCCAATCATTGGAGAATTATAACTGAAAGTTAGCGTTTATTTTTGAAAATCCTAGATAAAAAGATAAATTACAATTTTTTTGATACGAATGTGATAGATGCATCATGGGCATATTCATGAAAAAAAAAGGTAATGTAAACAAAGTTATATAAACTAATAATGATTTACGTAAATCATGTTGATAGTGTTGAAAACATGAAATTTAACAACAAAGTGACAACACACTTGTATTTAAATACTTAATTTAAAGTTTTATTTAAAAGTCATCTTGAGTTTAGTTGTTATTTTTGTGTTTTTTTAAATTAAATAAAAAAGGATTTGGAGTACTTGAGAGAAGTGCTACATGCGATTTGGAGTACTTGAGAGAACTGGAACATTCCTAAGACTCCGGGATCCTCAATGCGAGCTTCTTTTGCTTCGCTTATGTATGGGAATTGCAAAGATTTTGTTCAGTTTGAGAACGTGCCAACCTATGTATGTGGGGGAAGTTGTTTCTATATTTGACAATGGCCTTCGAAGGGCGATTGAGGACATCGTGGTTTGTGGGGGTCCGTTCTTCGGGGATCTCCAATGGAGGTTGGCGTCACTTCCGACCCGCTCTGGGGGGTTGGGTCTACGTTCGGTCGAGGATGTATCTAGATATACTTTTGTGGCTTCGAGAGCACAATAGTGGTGTTTGCAAGACCATATTCTTCGAGGCTGTGATATTTATGAGTTGGACTCTGATATGGGTGTGCGATGGATCGTTTACGTACTTCACTTCCAGATTTTGATCTTAGCTGTTTCTCTAATAAGGACACCCCCCCCCTCCCAAGGCCCAATGTTGTGGCGAGTGCCTTATTTAGTGGAATCGTCCAAAGTTTAGAAGTGAAGTTTAATCTATCCCCTCGTTAAAAGGCGGTGTTTGAATGCCTTCGGACTCCTCAGGCTCAGGATTTTCTAACGGCCATCACCATTAAATGATTGGGGCAACATATGTCGGGTTTGGAGTATCGGGCTATCCTTAAGTATCGGTCAATGATGCCTATATTCCCGACTAATGAGCCTTGCCCAATTTGTCGCAAGGTCTGCTTGGATTCTTTTGGAGACCATGCGGTGCATTGCAAAGAATTGTCTGGCTTTAAGTACAAACATTATTTGGTTAGGGATGTTCTGTGTGATGTTCTTAAACCGACAGGAAATTCTGCTAAAAGGGGGGCCCTGTTAACTTTCTCAACGGATCCTCTTGAAGGGAGGTTTACTTTACGACTAGCTGATATTCTTGTGTTAGGGTGGGCAGGGGGGAAACACGCTTGTGTGGATCTTACAGGAGTGTCTTCTCTTGTTGGGCTCAGGGACCGTGGGTTTATTGTGGGTCGTTGAAGGCTGAATCAGGCAAAGTTGTTAAACACGAGAAAACTTGTTTAGAGAATCAACATGTCTTTCTCCCATTTGCTTTTGATACATTTGGTTTCTTGGCCCCAGAGGCTGTAAAATTTTTTAGTAGGGTTCCGCGTGTCATACACGGAACCTCTTCAACTCCTGGGTCCCAAAGCTTCGTTTTTAGTAGCATTGACTTTGCTATTCAAAATGGGGTAACGGCGCAGCTTGTTGCCCGTTTGCCCGCCACTTTATTGTAAACGTTTTCTAGAAATGAAAGTTTAATAATTTTATATGTTAAGAGTGTAAATGGTATTAGAGTGAATGCTTGGTGGAACTTAGGAGTCGTTTGGTTCGTGATATGTTTTTTAAAGGAATTAGAAATGAAAGTTGAATCGGAATAGAACCCTATGATTCACCTCAAATCCACCTCCATTAATTATGACTTCTGGTTTCGATTAGGAAGCTTCAAATTCGAATTATTTTCGTTCCAGGTGAACATGGTTTTGTTATTGACTTAGGGGGTGTTTGGGATTCCTTATTTTACCTCATTTAAGGTATAAGTTACAATGTTGCAACGTATACCTTATACACTCACAAAACCCAACTTTCCCAAACACCTTATAACTTATAACACATAAGTTATAACCTATAAGGTGCAAAAATAAGGAATCTCAAACAGCCCCTTATTGTTCTAGAGGAAGAAATATGTTGGGGATCGATCGATTTTATTTTCCTCTTACTTTCATGTTAAAAATTATTTTGTCCCGTCACTTGAACACAGTTTGCTATTTTATTTTATTTTGATTACTTAAATTTATTAGTTGGACAATTTTATTTAGACTTCACAATTTGTTAAACTGGGCAAGAATATGATAAAATAATATAAAACTACATACTATACTTTTTATTAAATATGTTTACTCTTCGTTAAATATGTCAAGAATTGTCCATCCTATTTGTTCATTGAGTTTTTTTACTCTTTATTTACAAGAACAAAAATATTACAAAGAATATGTAAATCAACATATTCAAATTGGTTTAATTTAAAAGTATTAATATGATTTTCATAATAGGATATTTGTTATAATTAACTTATTTATACTTTTATATCTCATACATCAAAAGGAATATATGTAGATTTTTATCTAAAGAATCTCAAATAACACATAGAAATAATTAGTTTGTATTCACACCGAGTTCCAGTTTGATTTGATTTTTTAGAAGTAAAATTATTTATACATTTATTTAGATCGATAACTTTCTTGTGTTTAAGTTATCACATTTTTCATAGAGAGTCACGTTATTTCACTCTGACCAGACTATGCTGTCTTAACCGAGCCCATCCTGACTTTAGTATTTGGCTTAGACGTTCTCTTGGAAACCATACCGCCAACTGACATTTGACAGTCGTACCGCCACAATAGCTGAACTCTCTAGCATTACAAATAATGGTACAAAAACCCGGGTGAGCTCAGGATTCGACTGACAACCTCACAAGGGCTACCCAAATTATTTATTGCCATAATTTACCAAAAGCGTCACAATTGGGGATCAAACTTTGATAGCTAAAAGTTAAATGTACAATTTAAGTGCAATTTTTCAATATAAATCTAATCTACTCCTAATTATGTACCATTATCCATCATTAGACTTGAATCCTCAGCGTCTTAGAGATGACACCATTTACATACCTAAATATTGCTAAGTCAAATGTCCTTTCATAAGTAGTTTTCTTTATAGTCGAGGTTTTTTTCTTTCTTTTTTTAAAAGTTATATAAAGTTCTAATTTAATTTAACGTTTTTCACTTTTTTGGTATGGCCTTTCTGTGATAACATGATACAATAGGGTGTGGGTTGGAGGTTACAAGTGAGCTTAAAGATAAATGAGCTGGATGGACTTAAATGGGCTTAAAACGTGTTGCTGAGTCAAGAAGTGATGTTGGTCAAAACTTCGATCGGGTCTATATATTCAGACTCCTCTTGTTATTTTAGTTTTAACGCTTGTAACTTTCTCTATCATAAATAAATTAGTAAGATCTAAGGTTTGATTATGTTTTGTATTATTTATAATCGTTGCTTTGCTAGATCTTTAGCTTTCATATTTCAAATCATCTTGTTGATGATTCGTTTGTGTTTGATTGTTGTTTCAAGGAAAAAAAGTGTGGATTTATCTCTTCTCTAATTATCATTTTGACACATCTTCATTTTTTTACTATAAACTAACAAAGCAAGTTTCTTGATGCACGTGTGTATCTTTAATGGCTAACTTACATGTACACTAGACCTATTTCTAAGTCTATACTAATGTCCACGATATAGGACTGGTTACCTTGACCACTTGACGAGGAATATCTAAACTACACCTTAGCAGCATTAAGCTGTATAAGCCATTTGGGATTCATACATGTATCTTGATGTGTATCTAAATTAATGTACGATGCGTATAAGTAGTTATTAATCGTAAATAAATATCGTTAATATGTATTTTTGGTACTTAAACGTTTTTTAACATTTGGTCATACTATGTGAGGATTATTTAATTCATCTATGTTTTAAAAAACAAGTATTATCATAATCTTTTAGTTTGAAAATGTGACTCTAGAAAACTTGAAAAATAAGTGAGATCATGTGTGAGATTTTTATGAGTGGTAAACCTATACTTTCTTTTTTGAAGGAAAAAGTTGTAAATTTATCGTTTCATGGCTATGTCCAAGGTCGACTCCTTGATCGTCGTGAGACCGTACCCCCTTAATGCACAAGACCGGAATGGAATCCGTAGACCATTGCCCCACTGTTGGGTTCGGACCCGGAATTAAAGCCATGATTCATCCTTTCACAGTTGCACCTAGATGCCTTTAAACTAGTCCAAATGAAAATCAAATATGTGTCTCCACATTAAGAGGGCATGCCTCTTACCACTACCAACTTCTTAGGATTTGGTAACCCAAACAAATATAATTACATTCCACCCGCTTTTGTTCCCAACATTGTCTATAACTATAACCCACCACTTTCTAGCTCTTGTACTTTAATCCTTTTAAAAAACCCACACAACTTATAAACGATCTAAGTTAGAACAAGTAACGAACAAAACTTATTCGCTTTGAAGATCAACTTAAGGACCTAGCTACCATTTTGAGGTAACCTAGACTTCTCAATCTAGAACAATATTTTAATATGCTATAAACAAATTAATATGTTTACAATTCAACTTCTTCACTTCCTAGTACTTTCTTCTACAAGCACTTTTCAACTTCCTTAATTCCAACTCGGGTACCTTAGTTTCTATTAAAAGAAATCGACACAACAAATAAACAATCTAAGTTAGAATAATTTATGAACTATACTTAGTTACTATATGAATTGAATCTAACTTTATAGAAAAATACAAACAGAATTCTTAATCCAATGTCAAAGCAGAAACCATGAAAATAGTAAATCTTTTACTAACTATAAATTGTTAATTTAATATACAATTCCTATTGGGATGCTTAGTCCTACAAAACGAGACCCGGGTGCAACATAAGTATTTATAGATGGTTCACGGGCATATTATGCACACCTATGTGACGAACCAAAATGTTTAAATATTAAATCAACTACTCAAGGTTCCACCATTGCATTCATGCATCTTAAACCCATGATTACCAAGTTTGGTTCAAAAGTTGTCGTACAAGACGGATTGTGTTCAAACTCGTCGGTCAAGACGGATTTCATTCAAAACTCGTCGTTGAAGACGGATTGGTTCAAAACTTGACTCCGCCGACGAGTTTTTATGGTATGGGAAATTGGGAATGTAAAAAAAAGTGGCTATTTTGAGAAATTATCCCCACAAACAGCCTATTGAAAATTTTCTCTTAAAATATGTATATCTTCACCTAAAATTATTCTAACTATTTTAAATGCATATCAATGATCTCCAACCAAATAGTGATGTGAGTACCCTAGGATCTCATTTAAAAAAGAGGAAGATCTTTGATTTAAGCTCTATTTATGACAACCAAGTTCAGATTTGACCACATGGTTTTCTCACATATAGTGAATTTTTCATTGATCCCCGGTACCCGGAGAATAAAGATGATCGGATGAGCCAATGACTCAATCATTTATCTAAATTGGCGTTAAGAAACCATTTTAAATGCATTTCCTCCTAGTGCTACTCCTATAAAACGGGTCATGATGCGTACAACGGATAAATACATTTGTGTGGTCATGTTGTTCACGATCATAATAAAATGTTTGAAGATTTAATCGAGATAAACCAAGACTTCTGCAGAACAAGCTTTATATACTCCACTCAAATATCGTTAACAATCCAGCCCCTTTAGTTCCCAACACTGTTCAAGCCATCACTATTTTTCAACTTTCTTAACTACGACTCATGCGCTATAATTATTATTTAAAAAAAAAAAAAGCCAACACTTCTAATAAACGATTCAAGTTGTAACAACTTATGCACCAAACTTATAAGCTTTGTGAATTGAATCTAACATTCTGTAGAAGAACAAATCACATACATAATTTGCAAACCGATGTTGAAGTAGAAACGGCATAGCTAGATCTGTATATATTTTACATTTTTACTAAGAATAAAAGGTTTTAAATGCATTTGGTACTTGGGCTAGTCCTATAAAAACATAACATGTTTATGCATTTGGGGACCTAGCTACCATTAATTTGCGGTAACCTAAGACTTCTCGATCTAGAACAAACTTTATATATATAGCACGCTATATATTAACAAATATATTTACAGCTAAACGGTACTTCACTTCCTAGTACTTTCTACTAGCTACAAGTCTCATCTACTTTGCAACTTCCTTAATTCCAACCATATTTAATTTGAAGGTACCTTAATTGTCTATTCCATCCATTATATGTAGAGTTAAACTAGACTGTCGTAATGAATTATATTTATAAAAATAAATCACAACCATTTAAGTTCTATCAGTACTCAATTCATAAACGACACGCTAGCTACAAGAAAAAGTATCACAGTATATATCCATCCGAGCAGCCTAAAACAAACAATATTAAGATCTACTTTGATCATCAGGATAACTCAATTCCGCATGTGGCTGCACCAAATCAACTGGCTCGAAATCTGATAGGAAGGAGAACATTCGACAAGGGATGCCCTTCAACACCACCTTACTGATCATGTCATTGCCATGCTGTTTAAACTAGTAAAACACGAGCGTGTTGCCATCAACCATAACGCTTGTATCCGTTCCATATAATGCCTTTATCGACCCCCATTCGCTCTTACTAATTTCAACCGCAACATCTTCTTTCTCCCACATTAATCCATTCATCTTCAGAACCCAAATCTCCCAACAATCGTTTGCATTTGTTGATTCGCATACCAACCCCAACCTACCATCATACTTCACAGGCACTATTGATGGATTTGAATAGCCATATATATCATACGGAACCCGAAACTTTCGGTTTGCTTAAGCTTTGGCCGAAAGTTTTGAGGCAAAAAGGGGAACCATTTTGGTCTTGTATTATTACATATTTGGATGTGTAATAGATGTTCATAACCTAGCCATGGCCTTGTGTTTGGTTGAATGATTGTGTTGGTTGTTTGTTCATTCGATTTGGTTGTAATATTTATTTGGGTTTGTAATCTATTTATTCATTCATATGGCTTGTAATAATAAGTAGATTAGATGTATTTCTTTTACTAGAAAAATGTATTATGATATATTTTGTAAAAGAAGATGCATGGATGGAAGCCCAAATAAAATGATGAAGACCACAACACCGGGAGTAAACACTTGGAGCATATGGATGCGAAATCAAGTGGGAGTTCACCGACACAAGTGCATGTTCTTTTGGGTCCCTTAGGAGAGACTTTTTGACACACTTGCCTTCGGTCAACAAGTGTGGTCAATATTAGGAGGCTATGGTTATGAACTTGTGGTTGTGTATATTTTATGCTTGCATGGTTGATTTACTTATTATTTGCAATATGGTTTGCTTAACAACTTAAAATCAACTAGCATAAAATTGGTTCCTTAGAAATCGTTAGGTAATAAAAATTGGTTTTATTAATAACTAATGATTTCATAATAAAAATGGGTTTTATTAATTGGAACTTTGAAAATGGGTTTTTCAACTAAGTACCATACATTTGAATGCATGCAAATGAAAGGTACAATAAATAGTTTTCCAACCTAGAATTTAGAAAACTAAAATCCCTTTTTAAAAACAAGTTAAACACCATCCTTTTATACGACACTTAAGTCACTTGTAGACTTGAAAGTGAGTTAGGATCACCTAAGCACTTTTAAGAAAACTTGTGATCTTAAGGTGATTTTACAAGTACTTTTGGCATTAGGATCACCTAACCACTTGTATGAGTAAACTCACACGTGTGTATAAGTAGGACGACTTGATTTGAAACCATGACTATAAGATCACCTTAACATGGCGTTCAAAGGTGTTGATGGGATTTAACATACCAACTAAACATATGATGTTTAACCGATCCCATAAAACTAGAAGTTGCAAAGGGTTGCAATTGTCAAACGTTGACTACCTTGTTAATTCGAATAGTAGGATAAAGGTCACCTAACTACTATTTGAATGAAACGTTGGGTTCTAGATTTTAATCAATAATTGTCTTGGAGACATTTAAAGGGTATTAAAGATTAAAATTTTATTAATATCGAAAATACTAATTTGAACTTTGTTAAAATTCTTTTAGATGGCCGCAAACAACGCACGGAACGCAATTATCCCACACGTGCATAATCTATCACTAAGATCCATTCTGGATAAGGATCGTCTAAACTTTAACAACTTCATAGATTGGTATCGAAACTTGAGAATTGTTCTCAAGCAAGAAAAGAAGTCTTATATTTTAGACGATCCTAATCCCGATGAACCCGATGTCAATAACTTGGATGCCTATGCGGATTGTTTAAAATACACCGAGGATTCGGTGCAGGTTTCTTGCCTCATGTTGGGAACAATGATTCCCGAGATCCAAAAGGATTTCGAGAATCATGGGGCGTATGACATGATAACCCAACTTAAGGAAATGTTCCTTACTCAAGCTCGGGTTGAGCGATTCGAAACGGTTCGAGCGCTTCATGCATGTCATATGGAAGAAACCCAATCTGTTTCATCTTATGTACTTAAGATGAAGAGCCACATTGATCGGCTTGAACGGCTTAACTGTCCCGTCTCAAAAGAGTTAGCCACGGATTTAATCCTAAATGGCTTAACTAAAAGGTTTGAGACATTCGTCATGAACTACAACATGAATGGATGGGACAAAAGCATTGGTGAGCTTCACGCAATGCTTTAGACAGTCGAGGCCGGCATGGGTAAAAAGGTTTTACCCGTTCTTGCGATCAATGAGGGTGGCTCAAAGAAAAGGCATCACCCGGAACCAAAAGCAAAGGTTGCCGTTGGTAAGGGGCAAGTCAAGAAGGGGTTCAAGGGAAAGGCAAAGGCGGAGCCAAAGCCAAAGAAGCTAAAGGTTAGCGCTGAGGATCCGTGCTTTGGTTGTGGTGAGATAGGTCATTGGATGAGAAACTGTCCGACCTATCTCAAGGAGTTGAAAGCTAAGAGGGATGCGGGGCAAACCTCAGGTACAACTTTCATGATTCACATTGATCTTAATATTATTTCTTCTAACACATGGGTATTGGATACCGGATGTGGAACTCACATATGCAATTCATTGCAGGGGTTCAAAAGAAGAAATGAGGTGAAGAAAGGAGATATAAGTCTCTTCATGGGCAATGGAGCAAAGGTTGACGTCCAAGCCCGAGGAGATTATGTTTTAAAGCTTCCAAATGGTTTGGAAATTGTTTTGAAAAACATTTTATATTCCCCTAGTTTGACTAGGAATATTATCTCTGTTTCTGTATTAAGACAATCTGGTTATGACTTTAAGTTTGTTGATAATGGTATTTATGTTTTCATGGATAATGTCTTTTATTTTAAAGCGATGCCGTTTTATGGCATTTATGAATTAATTCATGATGACTCATACATTGATAACTCTTTGTACCAAGCTAACACCAAAAGACTCAAAATGGATTTGAGTAATACTTTTCTTTGGCATTGTCGTCTTGGTCACATAAACAAGAATCGTATTCATACACTTCGAAAGAATGGTCTTTTGAAATCAAATGTTGATTCATTTGATGAATGTGAATCTTGTTTATTGGGAAAGATGACCAAAGAACCCTTTAATGGAACAAATGAAAGGGCGAAAGACTTATTAGGTATCATACATTCGGATGTATGTGGACCTTTTAGGACAATGACAAGAAATGGTGAAAGATACTTCATTACCTTTACCGACGATTATAGTCGCTATGGGTATGTGTTCTTGTTAAGACACAAAAATGAGGCCTTTGAAATGTTCAAAGTCTTCCAAAATGAAGTACAAAATCAACTCAACAAAACAATCAAAGTACTACGTTCCGATAGAGGAGGTGAATACCTCAATGATGCGTTTCTAGAACATCTTAGGAGTTGTGGGATTGTCTCACAACTTACTCCACCTGGAACACCACAACATAATGGTGTGTCCGAAAGGAGGGATCGAACTTTATTGGACATGGTTCGATCCATGATGGCTAGAAGCTCATTACCTCTATCATTTTGGGGTTTCGCTGTGATCTCTGCTGCCCGTATTTTAAATATGGCACCAACCAAGAAAGTGGATAGGACACCTTTTGAAATATGGCATGGAAAGGCTCCAAAATTTTCATATTTAAAGGTATGGGGTTGTGAGGCTTATGTTAAGATCTACACCCCTGACAAACTTGAATGTCGATCCACTAAGTGTATATTTGTAGGATATCCCACGGATTCGATGGGATATTATTTCTACAATCCAAGCGAGCATAAAGTGTTTATAGCTCGAAAAGCTAAGTTCTTGGAAAGAAGGTTCCTTATGGAAGGAACTGATAGAACTGTAGAACTCGAAGAGGATCGAGAACTACAAGCCGATACACGTTTGATTGACACTAGCAATCAACAAGAGGTTGTTGAGGATGATAAAATGGTTGATCAAAACACACAAAACATTCGCAAATCTGGTAGAGTTAGCACCCCACCTGAGAGATATGGATTTTTCATGGATGGATGCTACGTGGTTGATTCGGATGAACCCACCACATACAGAGATGCAATGTCGCAATCTGATTGTGACAAATGGCTAGAAGCCATGAATGTTGAGATGCAATCCATGCATGACAATCAAGTATGGGACTTGGTTGCTCCACCTCTAAATTCCAAGCTGGTTGGAAGTAAGTGGGTTTTCAAGAAGAAAACTTGATATACATGGAAACTTGGATACTTATAAAGCTAGACTTGTAGCAAAGGGTTTCACTCAAACTCAAGGGGTTGATTATGATGAAACTTTCTCGCCCGTGGCGATGCTAAAGTCTATAAGGATATTGTTTGCCATAGCCGCATATTATGACTATGAGATATGGCAAATGGATGTCAAAACTGCTTTTCTAAATGGGCATCTTAATGAAGATGTTTATATGGTTCAGCCTGAATGTTTTTTCGATCCACAACATCCTAACAAAGTATGCAAGTTGAAGAAATCAATCTATGGATTGAAACAAGCATCCAGAAGTTGGAATCACCGTTTTGATGATGAAGTTAAGAAATTTGGATTCATCAAAAACGCTGATGAAGCTTGTGTGTATAAGAAAGCTAGTGGGAGCATCATAACCTTTCTGGTATTATATGTCGATGACATATTACTGTTTGGAAATGACATTCCAACCTTGGAAGGTGTGAAAGCCTGGCTTGGAAGCTGTTTTTCCATAAAGGATCTTGGTGAAGCCGCCTATATTCTGGGAATAAGAATCTATAGGGATAGATCAAGGCGGTTGATAGGTTTGAATCAAAGTGCATACATTGACAAGATCTTGAAAAGGTTCAAGATGGAAAACTCTAAGAAAGGTTTGGTACCTATTCAAAGAGGAACGATGTTGAGTGCTTCTCAATGTCCAAGCTCAAATGATGAGCAAGACAAAATGAGTGGTATCCCATATGCATCTGCTATAGGATCCATCATGTATGCCATGATTTGCACTAGACCGGATGTGTCATGCGCCTTGAGCATGACAAGTCGATACCAACAAAATCCGGGAACTAGCCATTGGATGGCTGTAAAGAGCATATTGAAATACCTTAGAAGGACTAAGGATATGTTTCTAATATATGGCTCTGGTGAGGAGGAACTCGTTGTAAAGGGTTACACTGATGCGAGTTTCCAAACTGATCGAGATGATTCTCGATCACAATCGGGATACGTTTTCGTTCTCAATGGTGGTGCTGTCTCATGGAAGAGTGCAAAACAAGACGTGGTAGTTTTATCCACCACTGAATCTGAATACATCGCCGCCTCCCTGGCAGCTCAAGAAGCTGCATGGATTAGAAAGTTCATTGCCGATCTAGGAGTGGTTCGTACCATTTAGGACCCTAGAGATCTTTTGTGACAACGAGGGTGCGATTGCTCAAATCAAGGAACCCCGCGCACATCAAAAGACTAGGCACATTGAGCGGAGATTCAACTACATAAGGGATGAAGTTGAAAAGGGAAAGATATGTATTCGCAAAGTTCACACTAATCAAAACATTACGGACCCACTCACGAAACTCCTTGAAAGGCCGAAGCATGAGAGTCATACTTGCGCCTTAGGACTTCGATATTCTAGTGATTGGATTTGATCAAAATTTGTATTTGGATATTGGAACAATTTTATTTTAACTCAATCATATGGTTTTGGTTATGGTCATGTTCTTGAGTTATGTTCCATTTTAGTATGTTTAAATCAGTGAATAATTTGAATTATTCTAAACGTCCGTAGTCGTTCATATTTGTGGGAACAAATGTGAAAGTAAGACTGTTATGAACTTGGATTGGTAGATATTCATGAGGTATGAATATAGCAAAGGGTTGCTGCCAAGGTTCATAGATATTTATGGGATAAATATTGGACTGACCCGCTCTCAATTTTACTGCATGGAATCCTTCGGATTTGGATCATAAGTAAATTTGAGTAAAGGCGAACTTCATAGTATCCTCCGACCTGAGATACATATTGGGTCTTGATATTCATCGACTATTATGCTTTGACTTTGTTCTTCGCTGCTCTGAAATATGTCAGTACATAAGGCTAAGCTCAAGTATAGTACAAGGTGATAGTGAGAGACGTATGTAGTCAATATGGGATTTGTCCCTCTTATTCGTTGAGAGTTAAATGTCTAAGGCCTGACAAGTTAAATCAACAGAGAATGATCACTCTGTGTCTCTGGATTTAACATGACATTTGTGGCAAAAGGATAAATGATAGTTTCACCTAAATCATTTTCAAGTATGGGACTTGAAAGGGATGATGTTATTGAATGGCACTTCGTCATACGTATTAGGGGTAGTAAACCGTAGTTAGGCGGTATTTGCTACTTGCATCAATCTTCTATGTATCTTGTGCAAGTGGGAGATTGTTGGACTCGGTCTGCCCAAGAGACATATTAAATTGATGTGGCTAGTACGTTATGATCCAAGTCGGGTCATACCCAATAACAAGCTAGACAAACACCGATAATATTCGTTCATATATGATGTGATCATAACAAATGAATATTAACACTTGAGTTATTTGGAAAGGGGTTTCTAAATAAAATGTACTTGTGTAATAAACAAATCATATGGATGATTTATGTTTTATGAAAGAACATTACATAGTGTTATTTAAGTTGGTTAAATAACAATATGTGAATAATAATAACCAAGCATGTCTCTTAACATATAATAGGTTTTATAAGTTATAAGTTATAAACTTATAAAAGTATATATGTATGGATATATATATATATATATATATATATATATATATATGTTTAAAGTTTTATAAAAGAAAAAGATAATAACTCTTTCAAATGTAATATTATTATATGTTTGAGTGGAGACATGCAATGGTTATTATTGGTGGAGAGAAAGATGCCTTTATATAAAACCAAGTCTTTCTCTTTCATTCTTTTATAACACACATAATTTTCAAGTAAACTTTTCTCTCTTCCTCTCTTGGGTATTTTCATCCAACATAAGAAAAGAAGAAGAAAATTTCAAGTGCAAATCCTAGCTAGAAGTGGTGTGTTGTTGAAGCTTGGGGTATGCTAGCTTGAGGAGCTTCCATATTCAAGTTCTTACCTTTCATTCATCATCTCTTTCACCCGGTTTTGTCATATTGAAAGGTAGTAGTAACATGCATGGACTTATAGTGACATGCATGTATTTGATAGTGTGTAATTCGTATTTGGATCCGGGTTTGGGTTTTGCATGTTTAAAATTGGTTTTATACATATCATATTAACAAAATTTAAAACTTTTATATCCGCTGCGTTTTTGGTAAAATGGGGATTTTATCACTTTGATAATCTTGTTAAAACCCAACATGTTTACCATTGTGTCTTTTTCGTCATTGTGTCTTTCTGTTTGTTATTGTGTTTTTTCGTCATTGTGTCTTCCATCTGATCATTTTTTTTTCTAAAATACTAATAACACCGTTGTGCAATAGTATATATATATATATATATAATGAAAAATACTAAAAAATTATCTAATACATAAAACACAATGATTAATGCATATTACACAATAACCTGAAACGTAAAACACAATAATGAATATATATAACAACCCTGAAACGTAAGACACAATGGTAAATGCATATAAAACAATGGCTTGAAACGTAAGACACAATGGTAAATACATATAGCACAATGGCCTGAAATGTAAGACACAATGGTAAATGCGTATAACACAATGGCCTGAAACGTAAGACACAATGGTAAATGTGTATAACACAATGGCCAGAAACGTAAGACACAATGGTAAATGCGTATAACACAATGGCCTGAAACGTAAGACACAATCGTAAATGCGTATAACACAATGGCCTGAAACGTAAGACACAATGGTAAATGCGTATAACACAATTGCCTGAAACGTAAGACACAATGATAAATGCGTATAACACAATGGCTAAAACGTAAGACACAATGGAATCTATATATTACACATGCCTTGAACGTAATCAACACTACTATTTTTCTCAAATTAAGTGAATATTGATCACAATGACTAAAACACAAAGATAAGTATAAAGACAAATGTTGAGCACAAAGACACAATGACGCAAGAAAGACACAATGACGTAATCTTTGTGTTAATTTTTATCTTTCATACGAGTATCAATTGAAAAACACAATGACCGAAATATATAACAAAATGCATAGAAAAACCCAAATAAAAACACAATGAACAACCAAATAACACAATATAAAAAAACCCACCAACTTTTTTTTTATTTTTATATAAGAATATGATATTCATATTTAAGATAAAAAACGCTTGTTATTATGGTAAAGAAAATTTCTAAAAAAAATGTCGTATGAAAAAGTTATAGACGTTTTAAAATGATGGAGAAATTGACATATGCCTTGCATGTGGAGAGAGAATGTCTTCATAAGTGGATTTTTACTTTCATGCCCTTTTCATCTATTTTTATTCTTGAATTAATCTCCACCATCCAAATTTAAGATCAATGGATTAGATTACTTTCCATCCTTCTCATTTTTGTTGTCCTTTGATATTTTAACTTTACCCATATAACTTATACCTTCTAAAGTTTATTTGTGCGTGCCTTTGTAATTATTATTTCTTTTGTTTAATTGGGTTGACACTTTCACTGCACGTAATTACCTGTAATTTAATTAGTTAGTTTAATAAATAGTTGTTTCTTTT
This sequence comes from Bidens hawaiensis, assembly GCF_021521415.1. Classification (NCBI taxonomy): domain Eukaryota; kingdom Viridiplantae; phylum Streptophyta; class Magnoliopsida; order Asterales; family Asteraceae; genus Bidens; species Bidens hawaiensis. Next base: position 1,116,687 of record NW_027491362.1, on the reverse strand, counting down.
TATAACTTAAGTTAAATAATAAAAATTGTTGCTAAAAACTAGAAAAAAATAATAAATGTATATTATAACTATGAATTTTCAGGGTTATATTTTTCCCTCCAAGGTCTTTGTTTAACTAGTTGTCAATATGTTTGGGAACTCGTTTGACAGCAAATAACATATTGATATGATGATCTCTGTTCTTTTTTTTCTTAAAAAAAAATTTCCACTATCGGTAATGGTACGATACCGACAATCAATTATCTATAATATCAAAATCGTAATACCGCAACCAAAACATAATACCAAAACTAAAAATTAAACAAATCAACAATATTATAAAATTCATTTCCTCTTCCTTTTTTTAGTTTATTGTTTCCTCAATTTCTATATAAAAACAAGGGAGAAAGTTAATATATGTTATTTAATTATATACACGATTACATATACATGAAATAAATATACGAATACACAATATATGAATATACACATATATATTGAGAATGAACTTATTCAATTAATATATATTATGTTTTGAAAATCCTGCTTGAAAGTTAAGTCATAAGTGTTAGAAACCTAATAAAAACTCTTACATATTCTAAACGGGTACCAGTACCCGTAATACCCGTACTTGTACCCGTACCTGTACCCGAAAGTACCCGTACCTATAATCAGTAAATTTGTGTACCCATACCCCCCAATAGACACGTACAGGTACATGTACGAGTACTGATCGGGTACGGGTATTTAGGAAAAAAAGCTCATCCCTAGACACAACCCTAACGAGTTCATAATAATAACCTTCAAAGCCGCAGCCTTCAAAAACTAGATGCTAAAACATAAACCATCAACAACATTCAATCAATGCGAGCCCATTTTCTGTAAGCCTTCACATGTTCAACCTAGAGGTGTACAAAAAACCGGTTTTAGGCAAACCAAACCGACCCGGCTTGGGTTTAAAACCGGTTCCCAAACCGCCAGCTTCAGGACCGGTTCCCCTTAAGACATACCAAACCGGTTTAAGGAAAACCGATTAAACCGGTTTATAAACCGAACCGAACAGACGTGACCAAGTCGGCCTATCTTACTTCTAAACCGGTTTATAAACAGAACCGGTTTGAGTCAAACAGGTTTTGACCGTCCGTTGACCAAACCGGTTCGGTTTGGGTTTAAAACCAGTTTTGTACACCTCTAGTTCAACCCTTCTACTTTGAGCCTCACTTTTACCATTACAAACTTTCAATGTTCTATACAACCATTAATTTATCAACATAAACTCCGTCTTTTTTTATACAACTAATAACCTCCATCAGCCGAAAACACCTAGTGTGCTTCTTCACTTGATAATCCCACTAGATAGAATAATAATTCTAATAAAACAAGTAGTCATGATTACACAGACAAACCAAATTTAAGTCGTGTTCTTAATTCAAAATTTTCAATTAATCTTAAATATGCATCATTAGGGCATACTATATAATACAACACCTACTCTTCATCACATTAATCAATTATGAGACAAACATTTCAAATCAACTGGGGAAGAGAGGTTACCTGAATTTAGCAGCATATTTTATAAATTGAGCTTATATTTAGTCTCATGCTTGTTTAAGTCGGCCTGCTTGATTTGAGCTTAAGCGGGCCGATTTCGAGTAGTTCACGAGCGGCGTGGCTTGTTTACAATGTCGCAGTGTAGTGGTATGCTGATATCCACGTGTATGCTCCATACTCGACAAGTTTTTTAATAAATCAACGGGTATTCTGAATACCAGATATGTAATTAAAATGAACAAAAGCGTAAGAATAAAATGGTACGTGTATGCCTCATCAATTATTTCTTTAAATCAGCTTTTGACTTGGCTAATTGAACCTGTTAGTCAAAGTCAAAGTCAAAATCATCATCAATTTTGACAAGAAGATATCATCCATACACTTCATTTTCATCTTTAAAAATCAGTCTGCTTAAGTACCACCGCACTTTGAATTTAATCATTCGCATTAACATTCCAAATTACTTATGATATTTAGCAACTTTGCCTTTATTAATCAACGAATGATCTGCATTTGACCATACATTAACTTTACCAGTTTGACCACCTCTTATATTTAACAGTTTTTTTTCCATATTTATTGTCCTAAATACTACCTTTTAACATTCCAGCGACATCAGCTACACGTATCTGTTCAAACCCGATGTTGACTTTAACTTTGACCAGCAATTTCAAGCACCGCGTCATATTTTCAGAAATTCTCAAGTTGCCCTTCATGCAAAGACCATTCCAACAGCACATTACCCACCCTTTTGTTGGCATATTAATTAGTGAGCTCTTTAAAAATATAGGTTTCGGAAATCCGATTTCCGATCTAAATAACAAATGAGTTTTTACTCAACAAATGACAAAACAATGTATGCATCTGCAATTCTAGGGTGCATTCATCTGAACCCAGGCTGGTAATTTTGACTTATGATCGAATTCCAACCAGCACCATTTTTTTAGTTTCTCGTAATGATGTTGACTGCTCATTATGTCACAATGTTTGGAACCGTACCCCTCTCGACCATGATGTTTATAACAGCCTCGGCTTCATCTACTTTACCTTCCTTGCAAAACGCATCAACTAATGCAGTAAAGGTATGCATATCTGGAGAAATATTTTCATCCTCCATCTCTTTTAGCACCTTTAAGACCTCATCCCATCGACCTAACTTACAAAGACCACATATTAAAGAGTTGTAGGTGATGACATCTGGTAGAATGTGTTTGTTAAATATCATTTCTTTAAATAGGTTGAAAGCATCATCAATCATTTTATCTTTCAAAAGACTATCAATGATGGTGTTATATGTAAAAATATCAGGCTTGCAGTTTTCCTGTTCCATTAGCCTAAGCAAAGCAAGAGCTGTAACATTATTACCGAACTTGCAAAGCCCTTTAATCATTGTGTTGTACATAACCGCATTAGGTTCACAAAGTTTTTGTTTGATGAGCTTCTTGAATAACATTTCTGCTTGAAGAATCTTATCTTCAACGACGAGTCCGTCTAAGAGTGCACTGAATATGAACACACTAGGTGCAATAGCCCGCCTAAAGCAAGATCCAAGGAATGCAAAACCGTCTTTGGTGCGATGCAACTGACAACAACACTTGATTGCAATGCTAATGGTAACTTCACTAACAGGGACACCAATTGCACACATTTGGTTGAAAATATGAAGAGAACAAGTGTAATGTTTGATTTTAGTAACAGCAGTTAACAGCTGATTAAACTTAACAACCGACGGCAGCGGGCGTCTTTGAGACATTTCATCGAACAGCTTCAAGGCATCATTCAAGTTCCCAACTTTATCAAAAATCATAAATCGATTTGAGTGAAAGGAAGCTTTGGATATAATGATAATGTTACCTAGTCTGAAAGCAGCTGACTTTGTGAAGCTATTCATCATCCAACAGACAGTAAGAGTGTGTAAGAGTATGTATATCTTCAACCACTTACTGGTTAATTAATTTGTTTGTTTGTTTGATTTGCTAAGAAGCATAGAAAGCATGACCTAAATTCAAATCACATATTTTTTTTTTGTATTTTTTAACTTTCATTCAATTGGACAAGTTGTGGTGGACTATACTGTCATTAATTAGCTTGGACCATACCCGGTCATGTAATTACTAATTACTCATAGGGTATTGGGTTTATTAATGGGCATTAAGTACACTTGATTGTAAAATTTATCTCATAATCAGTTAAATACCCGTCAAATGTATATTGGGTAATTACAATTTATATGTCTTGAGTATCGAAAATATCAAAGTAAATGAAAAAACTTATTCGAAGGAGCGAGATGCGGGGGACCAAAGGCCAACCACTTGCGAGATATTTGAGATCGGATTAACAAAAGGCTCGAAATCAACAAAGCCTTATCAAGTCCAAGTTTAGCCCGAGTTACAAATATAGCTCGTTTAGTTATCAAACCAGATTTTTAAAAAAGCACAATTATGAAACTAAAATTGTAAATTTGTTTATCAGGAGATTTTTACTTGCCTACATTAACAAGTGAAATTGGGTAAACAAAAAGTTGAAAAAATGCCCTAGTAATAAATAAATAATAATATACTAATCAAACTAAACTCGATAAATGCGGGAAGTTTTGTTTAATAAAATAACCCGAACATCGAACCGAGTCGGGTATTTAAAAATATAAACTTGAAAACCCGAGTTGTTACATATTCGGTCTTTGGCAACTAAAAGAGCTTTGAGGGCGGTTGAACTTATGAAACGCCCGCCGGACCTGAGGGATCCCCAAAGTGAGCTCCTTTTGTTGCGCTTGTGCATGGAGGTTGCTAAGTTAGTGTTTGGGCTCCGGACCTGTCAACCTGAACATGTCAAAGAGGTTGTGTCCATCTTTGATGCAGGCCTGCAGGGGGCGATTGAAGATATTGTTGTGTGTGGAGGACCGCATTTTGGGGACCTCCAGTGGAGGTTGGCTTCCTTCCTTATGAGTTGCGGAGGCTTAAGAATTTTCTCGGCGAAGGATGTCTCCGCATATGCCTTTGTGGCTTCCAGGGCCCATTCGTGGAAATTTCAGGACCACATCTTACGAAACGCTGGTGTTATGGAGGTAGATCCCGACTACTCCTGTGCACTTGGTAATATTGGAACAACTCTCCCAAACCTTGATCTAGGCGATTTTACTGATAAGGAAACCGCCCCTCAAGAAACCTCAACAAACCTTGGCGAGTGCTCTTTATGGTAAACACGTACATGATTTAGAGGAGCGATTCGATATGACCCCGAGACAAAAGGCAATTTTTGCTTGTCTCAAGGAGCTCATGCCCATAATTTTTTACTGTTATGCCCATTGAAGGTCTTGGGTATCAAGGATAATATTAATATTGCAAAATAATTATTTCCATTTAAAACTCATATGTATATTTAGATAGAATCAAGTTATATTTAGATAGGATCAAAGTTGTCAAGGACAATATTAATATTATCCTTGATATTGGGAAATTGCTTTCGGCAGTTGAATACAGAGTCATCCTTAAATACCGGCTTATGATTCCTCTTTTCCCTCCCGACGAATCATGCCCCATTTATAAAAAAGTTTGTTTGGATAGATTTGGTTAGCATGCCCTCCACTGTAAGGAATTGCCGGAATTCAAGTATCGTCACGACTGGGTTAGAGATGTCTTATGGGATGTGCTTAGGCGTGCCGGGATCTCAGCTAAGAAAGAGGCACCTTTTAACTTTCTGACTAATCCGCGAGAGGGAAGATCTACCCTGCGTCCTGCGGACGTTCTTGTGTTTGGCTGGGCAGGGGGTAAGCATGTGTGTGTCGACCTCACTAGGGTGTCCCCGTTGGTGGGGTTGAGAGACAGTGGCTTCGTTCCGGGACAGGCGGTTTTCAGGGCGGAATCTATGAAGGTTGCTAAGCATGGGGCAGCGTGTTTGGAGAATCAGCACGTGTTCATTCCATTTACCTTCGAAACATTTGGATCCCTAGCTCCCGAGACTATTCGCTTTTTAGAGCGGGTACAGAAGGTGGTCCACATGGCCGGCTCTAGGGTAGGGCGAGCCGGACAACCGGCCGGGGCACATAATTTTTAGGGACTTGAAAAATTTTATATACTTTAATTTATTTATATTTTACAATGGTTAGAAGTTTGCTAAGATGAGTTGCAGAGACAATGAAGAAGAAGATGATTATTTGAAGAGAAAATTAATATTTTATTATTAAATAAAACATGTTCTCTGACACAACTCACTTGTCAACCGTCACTTTATACACATCTTTTTAAGCAGTGGCGAAGCTTGGACTGAGTGACCGCGGGGGAGCTCAAAATGTATACAAAATTTCACAAACGAGGGGGGGCCGGACTCAATTTTTCGGCCGAAAAAAACTAAACTTACACTATGTATAAAAATTTTCGGCCGAAAACGGATAAATTTACACTACCGTGCAAAAAAACAGGGGGGGCGGGGCCACCCGGGCCTTAATGAAGCTTCCCCCTTGTTTTAAGGTGTAAATTTATTTTTAGTTTGTTTTTATTACTAAAGGTTTAAAAGTTTTAGTTTATTTATTACTAAATGAATTAATATGACTATGGCTTTTTTTCATCTAATTCTATGTAATTATTTTATTTTCTACATCAGGCTATTAAGGCTATAGATTTATATGATTTACTCTATTTTATAATTAACAAAACATATTTACTTCTTTTGAAATATTTCTTTAAAAGAATATGTTTGTAAGAAAAATATTAAACAATAGAAGAGTTCGATCCTATCTTTTAAAAGTACCCATGAAATCAATATATAAAGAGGGCTAGAAAGGTTGAACTTTTACAAATAAATAAATTGTTGGTGTTCTTATTTGCGTAAGCCGGTTAATGATTATTTATCTAATAAACGAGAGAAAGTAACGAGGCAATGCTTGATCATATAGCCTTGATGTTGACATGTGGATGCAAAAAGATCAATTTGTGACCATCTAGTTAACAATGTTTTAGTTCCGTCATTGACCTAGATTTTAGCCCATTTAGTTTTAGTAATATTATGTGTATTTAGTTGATCAGTTGTGCTCTCAAAAATTTTAAAAGTGAACATCCCAAATTAGTTATGCATTCTTTCAAAGCCCAAACCAAATTAACCATGTTTTTTTGACGTAAGAAAGCTTTTCGTTCTTTGTAGTATTAACCATGTAAGAGTTGGATTTTTTTTTTGGATTTATGTTCTTTGTTTGCTTTTTTTAATATTTTCGGCTCTTCAGTTAAAATGTTCAGGTTCTGTCACTTTATATACGGATCTAGCATTTTAAATATATTTAACGCAAAACTTTTTTTTACACATATATCCCTTTTAAGCTATACGGGCCTTTTTATTTCGGCTCTGCCTAGGTATTTAAATCCTCGGGGCCGGCCCTGTTGTGTCCACAGTGACTCATAGAGCCCGAGGAACCAAGGATTTATATGTAGTAGAATAGGCTTTGCGATTCGAAAAAAGGATAGCAGCGCAGCTTGTTGTTCGCTTACCCGTTATCCAGATGTAGTTCGGTTGGTGTTTATATGTGTAAGAATATAGAGTTAATTAAAATAAAGAATACATAATTTACTAAAAAAAGTTTTTTTTGAAGGTACCCCTTAATTGTCTATTCCGTCCGTTATATGTAGAGTTAAACGAGACCGTCGTAATGCATTAACACAATTATATATATAGATAAATACTGGAATGTCGGTGTCACACCTCTTTTTAAGAAATCTACTTTTTTATTATTAAAATTTTTGGTTTCATTGTTTAAACATATCTGTTGGTTATGGCAAGTTGGTTGAAGTTTATTCTGCAAATTTCTTTGTGTTCATTCTGCCCAGGTTCGAGTCCTTCTCATTTCATATGAGGAAACAAGTTTAGATTTAGTTTTAGTATGTTATCATAACAAAATTATTTTTTATGTTTATTCTGGTACGATTGCGAACCTAATCGATACCGACCAAATGTGTGTCAACTCGTCGTTACAACGTTCGAGTTTTGTCGGTTTTTTGGTTTTAAATTTGTTAATTTTTCGAAATTATTTTTTGGTTTAGTTCTACTACCGTGGCGAGCCTATCGATACCGAACTGAATTTTCCGCCACAACGCCTGTATTTTGCCAACCGAATAAACGTCGTTTTACTAATTTATTTTTCTAATTTGGCGTCGGTACCGGTATGAACCTAAACCGATATTAACCGTATATGTGCCGTTTTAATCTTAATCCGTAACACATGTTCGGGCGTTCACATATATTTTTTTGATTTAGTGTAGGTGTTCACGTTGCCTTTGGTGTTCCGCTTAAGTGTGCATGCTTTCACCTGCGAGAGTTTGAAACCGGTTTTGATTGTTTTTTTCTTCTTCTATTTATCTGTCAAGTCTTGTTAGTGGGGCAACTAACAGAAGTAATGTTTTAAACGACAGTAGTCAAACTGCAAGTTGCAGCAGATGATGGTCAAACTGCAAGTTGCAGCAGATGATGGTCAAACTGCAAATCGCAGCATCTTAAAGAAGCTGTTTTCATTGTCATTTGCTGAAACCACCAGAAACGCAACCTAACTGTCCTAACATAGCTAGCGCCTCCAGATTTTATTTGGGAAATTTATGTCATTGTATTAGATGCTTCCCAGCTAAATTATAATCCGGTCCGAATGGTTAATGTGGGAGCTCTTAAGTATTATTAGCCACTTTGTGCTTGGGTTCGAGTGTCTGTTACTGTTATATGTCGAGGGTCATTTCGGGTACTAAACAGTGTCTGTTTTATATGAAATTTGAATTCGACATTCTTCAAACATTTGTCTACGCCCTATAAAAGGTTTTAAGTCAAATGGGTTCAGTTAAGATGACCAAACAAGTTTGTAAAACTGATTTATGCTTGCTGCCGCACCCAGGTCAGCCTACTTGTGGGTGTTGTTTCAGGCCCTTAGTCATTTTATTTTCGTATGACTTTTTGTCAGGTGTTACTTGATATCATAATCGTGTTTATGCAATTTTTATAGATTTTTCTGAAATCGTTTGTGGTGGTTTTGTGAATTGTTTGTTAGAAAAATAAGGATTTTCAGCACCCAGGTCAGCCCACTTGCGAGTGCCGTTTCGGGGTCTTAATCATTTTATTTCGACACGATTTTTAGTAGGAAGTTAGTTAACATCATAAGTTTGTTTATGGAATTTTTGTAGAATTTTCTGAAATGGTTTGATATGATTTTATGCGTGTTCCGTTAAAAAAATTGTGATTTTCAGCAAAGTGTATTAATGTCATAACCGGTCAAAGTATATATGTGACTAACCAAATGATAACGGGTCAAGCGGGTGGATATATAATCTTTTACTTTTATATAATATGTTATGTTTCATAAAGAAATTATATATGCGTATGAGATGTAGGGAATAAAAAGTAACGACAAAATATAGATTGGTTTTAACCCATTTAATGGTTTTTTTGTGTCTTGGGTCAGATTAGGCATGCTTTATATCAACCTTTACTTCCTTCCGACCGATGTATGACAGATGTTTCTCACAAGGTCGGTATCTCAGGTAATTATCTTTCGCTTCCCGCCTGTGGATACTGTTCAATCTGCTTGTCTTGGGCGGGCCATCAAGTATATGTAGTATTCTTGATGGTTTATGAATTACATTTAAGACAACAGAACACCTCACCCCGGGTCATGGTGGTCTGTTTGACCATCCTAAATAAACCCTTTCCGCTTTTCGATTTGCAGTTTCATCAATTATTAAAAAAAAATAGTAACCATAAAAGAGAACTTGAGGTTTAGAAATAGAGCACGAATTAAACCGAGTTTGAGATTTGTAAAACACTATGAATCAAACTGACTTCAAGCTCGAGTAAGCCAAAACGCAACGAGCTTGGCTCATTAAAACTTTTACAGTTCACATTCTTGTATAAAAGGAGCGTTATAAACTGAAAAAAAAATAAATAAATAAATAAAAATAAAAAAAAATAAATTCTTGTATCAGTTCATCCTAAAGCATGTGTTTTTAATCAGCTATATATCATCAACGCAATAGCAGCTCCTGCACAACCAAGCCCGGCGCACCGCGCCGGGTCAACCACGAGTTATATTTAAAAATTATAAATCACAACCATTCCAGTTACATCTTTACCCTTCAAGTTCTATCAGTAGCAGTGGCGGAGCCACATTAAAGCCACCGGGTTCGGCCGAACCCGGTCCATTTTCGGTTTTATATATAACTCATAGGTACGATTAACGAGCGAACCCATTCTTTTACGGCGAACGAACCCAGTGTCAAGAAATCTCCGGAAACATTTCACCGTTCGCCAGTGAGAAAAAACAAAAACTTGAATTTCAAAGAGAGACAACCATGTCATTTTCTTCAGCTAGTATGTCGTCGTTTTTGTGACATTTTGGGTGCATGCCATTTAATTTTAGTGCACCCATGGAGAAGAAGATGGTTTGAAAAGAAGTCTTAATTTCTTTGTGCTCATAAAAAATGGGTCCAAACAAATATTGTTTTTATTATAATAATATATGTAGCCATATTTTGTTTAATGGTCATAATTCATCCATATTTATTTTTATTTTTATTTTTTTGAACGGCTGAAATATTATTAAAAAAACTCATATACCTAGCAAGAAGCTTAAAACAAATGAATGAACAACACCAAACTTCATTTTTTATAAATGAAAACTTACACAAACTCGACCAATCAAGTTTCTCTTGTCGGCCCTTTTTTAAATCCATGAGAATGTACCCCTTTTGATCTCCTCTATCATCATTTTAAAAAAAAGTATTCTAACTAATCGGATGTGTGGCGATTATATGAATGATGCTTGCATTTGCTATATTGAAAATGAGTTGTTGGTGATAGTCGCGGCCGAAGATGTTATGATTCGTTTTCAATACATGAAAATGCATATGGAACAACTATAATACGTCTTTTTATTTAATATAATTTTATAATTTATTTTAATGTTGATGATATACTTTTGTTATGGCTATGATATTGTGTTTTATTTATTTGGCCGAATAATAGACCCGACCCATCCGGGCCCGAAGACTTTGATGCCGGAAAAAAATCGAACACCAATAAATTCCGAACCCATAGGAAAAAATTCCTAACTCCGCTACTGATCAGTAGAACGTACTCAATTCATAAACGACACGCTACAAGAAAACGTATCACAGTATATATCCATCCGAGCCTAACACAAACAATATTAAGATCTACTTTGATCATCAGGAGAACTCATGAATATATTCCGCATGTGGCTGCACCAAATAAACTGGCTCGAAATCTGATCGGAAGGAGAACATTCGACAAGGGATGCCATTCAACACCACCTTACTGATCATGTCATTGCCATGCTGTTTAAACCTGTAAAACACGAGCGTGTTGCCATCAACCATAACGCTTGTATCCGTACCATATAATGCTTTTATCGACCCCCATTCACTCTTACTAATTTCAACCGCAACATCTTCTTTCTCCCACAATCCATCCATCTTCCGAACCCAAATGTCCCAACAATCATTTGCATTTTAATCACTATGTTTATTGAGCAAAAGAATAATACTTTTCTTGACATGATATAAGTTTTTACTTCAAATCAATTCTTAAGTTGACAACCATTAATTTACATTAAATCTTTTAATTTTTAAACACCTAAAAATGAGGCATAAAATGATTTTAACATAATTATCAAAAAATAGTAGTTTGCTAAAAATAAAACACGTTTTCTCCTCAATTTATACATTTTTTTCGTAAAATAACTATTAGTGAATATGGAATGCTTTCTTAATTTATTCATATTATTCCCATAAGGAAAAAAACATTTCTAAATATTTCTATGTTTAAAGTTTAATAAAAGTAAATTTCTATATCACTACTAAATTAGCATGTACGATATATGGCGAAAAGTTTAATCTCCTAAGTAGATGCAATTTTCTAAATGGGTAAAAAAGAAGTATAGCTACAAAGGAAATAAGTTAAATGGATACACATTGAAAAAAAACATAAAAGCTAAAGAGAACAGTCTATCAAAACAATATTAGATTATCACTACTACAGAAATAGGTATTAGATATGAATTTTTTGCTACGAAATAAATCTGTTGCAAATTTTGCTACGAAATAGCTATGAATTAGCCAGGGACAAATTTTGCTATGATTTAGCTACACATTTTCCGTAGCAAAAAAATCCGTAGCAAACTTGAGAAAAGAAGCTTAATTAAAATGACCTTATAAAATTCATAGCAAAATTAACAACAAAATCATAAAAAAAAATATTTTAAAACTCATAAAAAAGTTTGATAAAATCTGTAGTAAAATTCGTAGCAAACTTGAGAAATTTAAAAAGTATTTACATAAAATTTGTTGCAAAAAATCGTAGCAAAATCATGAAAATAAAATTTTAAAATACTTTAGTGATATCCATAGCAATATACGTAGCTAAATCGATAAATCAAATAATTAAAAACAATTAAATAAAAGTCGTATCAAGATCCATAGCAAAATCAAGAAACAATCACGTAAAAAATAAATTTAATAAATCCGTAGCCAAAATTCATAACAATGTCGAAAAATCAAATATTAAAAAAAATAACTAAAATAGGTTAGTAAGAGTTAACGATCTCTAAAAACTTAACCGAAACCACAATTATTACAAAACTTGATTTTAGAACCCAACTAGACTTTCAACTTGACTATTTGTTGATTCACTGGTCGGACGGGTTGGATCGGTCGGACCGGATTTAAGAACCTACATATTTTTTAACGGTGTTCTGATTATGTGGTAAGTCATTAGGCTTACATATCACCAATACCTGAGTTCGAGCCATGAGTAAAAGTTTTCAATCGTCTGTTATCAGTTTAACGCTCCATAAATTCAAACTCAAGACCTCCATATACGGAAAAACCCTTTAACCACCAAACCAGAAGCTTGATGGCGATAACCAACATATTTAAGTTAACAAATTAATAATATAAAAATGAAAAACATATTACGATATAATTAAAACGTGGAAGAAAAAAGTGTAATGTTGGCCCCACCTTACCCCAACTCGTTTCATCTTCCCTGCTTGCCACCACACCCCAACCTCCTTTTCTCCTCCTCTTCGGTGACAACTAGCGGCTAGACAACTCGGTCGAGGGTAATGAAAGTGACGACGTGTTCAAGTAGGTTTAGCGAGGAAAATTGGACTCGGTGGTTTTGCGACAAAACGCCTATAATGGTGGCGACTCCTTGTGATAGTAAAACATGACACCAATGACTAACATAGCCACCATTGGCTTTCCATCGACTAATAGAGGCATTGATGATGGACATAGTTCTGGAAACTATTGTGTGTAGTAAACATGAATCGATTATTCCAGCACCGGTCTACAACAGTTTGGCAATCCCTAACTTTTGGTTAGTGTGAGATTGTTGAAGAAAAATACTTGTACATATAATTTTCTTTTGTTTATATTACACTTATAATTATATTAGTATTTTTTACTTTATAAATATATTATATGACTTGTGATTATATATTTTAATTTTTTATATACTTTAAATTGTAGTGTATTAAAATTTTAAAATAAATAAGCCCCCCCACCCCCACCCCCCCCCCCCCCCAAAAAAAAGATTTCCTAAGTTCTGTTTGATTCCCTCCTAACATTTTTCATTTAAAATAAATAAGCCCCCCCCCCCCCCCCCAAAAAGATTTCCTAAGTTCTGTTTGATTCCCTCCTAACATTTTTCACAGTTCCCTCTATTTTTTTCTAAATCACAAACACATTACACAAGCCGTAATTCACTAGCCACCTTATCTTCCCTCTTATAGAGGTAGGGTACCAAAAAAACTCTAATACCCTTAACAACCACCCACGGGTGAAAGAGGACTCCCTCAGAAGTCACCCGCGGAACACATAAATCACCCGCATAATTCAAGATAAAGGAAGAACAATAATAAATCCTAGAGTCTATGTGCGAGAGGATCCAGACGCCCTCAGAAGTCATCCGCAGGGTAGTGTTCCAACCCTCGAGGATAACTAGAAGGCAACGTAAGAGGACAACTGTAATTAACCAACTTCTTTCTAGAAGATTTACCAAGATCCTTTTTTGGAAAGCACGAGACATAACAACCAACAGAAGAAAGACATGCGTCCAGGTTGTTACAACCATGCACATGGCTGATATAGCTCGCCCTATCATATGCGGACACGTGTCCTGGAAGTCACGGGAGCATCTTTTGGAAAGGGACAGCTGGGCCAATCATATTCCAACATCCTTCGGCTATAAATACCTTCACCATCTCCACGAGGTATTCATTTCACTCCCAACTATCTACACAAATACTTAAGTACTTTCTATTCATTGGAATTGTACTTATTCTCACGCCGAAGGGTAGTTACGAGAAGACCCCCCCTCCTGTCCTTCCCGTAACGAGCTCACGGTGGTTGTTTTGCAGATTTCTATCATTGACTTGGTAGATCGGACTCGTATCGTCAGTTAGTAATTACTTAACTCGTAACCTATGGATTCACTGGATCTAAGCCCTTAGGGGATCATATCTGTGTTTCTTCATGGGCGCCATCCGTGCTTGTGCTAGAATTGTATGAGTTTTTGTTTGTTCGTACGATATGAGTCAATCTCTCCAAAGGCCGATAGGAACTCCGGCGACAGTTAGACATACTAATGATGTCGAGGAACCTGGAGGCCCAACTCCGGGTGACTTAGGACGTGTTACAGCGGAAACTCGCCGGGCTCGCACATAATTAGGTTTGAAAGACGGATCTGATAATTCCGAACCGGCGAGGTCTCACCGTCGTAACTCCAGATATGGGGGGATTCAATCTCCCGAGGATTCAGTAAGAAAATGCCCTAGCTGAATACGAGCGCATGATTCGTGAAGAGCTAATCCGCGCTCGCACTTTGGTTTATGATGAGACTCCCGGTGATCCCCATCTCCTCCTACAACAGTTCGGAGGAGTCAAATGCATGATAGTCTTCGAACGGAAGGTTCTCTGAAGATGATTTTCAAAGGAGGAGGCGTGATCGTCCTCATACAGTCATGTGCGAGCCTGCTTACAGAGTTGAATATGAAAGTTATGATTCTACGTATCGTCCAAGTGAAGTTAGTTATTTCAGCGGAAATAGCAGAATTCATGGACGAGAGAGAACTAGTCGCCCGCATGCGGTAGTTCGCCATACTGAATACCACAGTGATGCGGAAGAAGATTTCACAAAATCATATCGTCCCGCAGCCTTTGCTGAAAAATCAAAGTTCATTCCGCGCATCCTACCGCTCCGTTCTCGTTCAAAACTTATCGGCCAAGACGGATTTGGAACAAGTGTCTTGTTTTGATTGGCTCAACAAAACTCGTCGTTGAAGACGGATTTGATTCAAAACTTATCTCCACCAACAAGTTTTTATGATATGGGAATGTATAAAATACGTGGCTATTTTGAGAATTTATCTCCACAAATAGGCTATTGAAAATTTTCACTTAAAATATGTATATCTTCAACTAAAAATAATCAAACTATTTTTAATGCATATCATTGATCTTCAGCCAATGTGAGCCACCAAAGACTATATTTAAAAAAGAGATCTTTGATTTCAAGTTCCCTGTGACAACCAAATAAGGGTTCCAGAGTTTACTATAAAAGAGTTTTCTCACATATGATAAATTTTCATTTTAATGGTAATCTTTGATACTTAAAAAATAGAGATAATTGGATGGGTCAATGACCCATCATTTGCGGTAACCTAAGACTTCTCGATCTAAAACAAACTTTTTATACGCTATTAACAAATATATCAACTACTAAACTACTTCACTTCGTTGTACTTTCTACAAGCTAGCTACAAGTCTCACCAACTTTTCAACTTACTTTATTCCAACCATATTTAATTTGAAGGTACACCTTAATTGTCTATTCCGTCCATTATATGTAGAGTTAAACGAGACTGTCGTAATGTATTAACACAATTATATTTAAAAATTATAAATCACAACCATTCCAGTTACATCTTTACCCTTCAAGTTCTATCAGTATAGAACGTACTCAATTCATAAACGACGCGCTACAAAAAAAAGTATCACAGTATATATCCATCCGAGCCTAAAACAAACAATATTAAGATCAACTTTGATCATCAGGAGAACTCAATTCCGCATGTGGCTGCACCATCAACTGGCTCGAAATACGATCGGAAGGAGAACATTCGACAAGGGATGCCATTCAACACCACCTTACTAATCATGTCATTGCCATGCTGTTTAAACCTGTAAAACACGAGCGTGTTGCCATCCACCATAACGATTGTATCCGTACCATATAATGCCTTTATCAACCCCCATTCACTCTTACTAATTTCAACCGCAACATCTTCTTTCTCCCACATTAATCCATTCATCTTCAGAACCCAAATCTCCCAACAATCGTTTGCATTTGTTGATTCACATACCAACCCCAACCTACCATCATACTTCACAAGCACTATTGATGGATTTGAATAGCCATATATATCATACGGAATAGGAGACGAAAAGACTTTCCATTTTTCTGTATATGCATCAAACTTTAAAACGTCGTTATTCGATAATAACATGTAGATCGAACCGCTCACTGTGACTGGTTGCATATCAGTCAAGTATACACAATAAGCCAACTTTACATGCTTTAGTGATCGCCATTCTCACGTCAACGAGTCGAATATATCACAACCATACGCATTGTAGAGCTTCCCCCACCGTCTCAAAACACTGCAATAGATTTATAAAAAGAAAAACGTAAGTCACTACACATATTATATACATATCATTAATCCATGGTTAATATGAGTTGTTATTTAAACTTTTAGAAAACAAGAATGCAACAATATTCACATTCTTAATTAAATATATAAATCACAAATTAAAGAATGCAATTAAGTTACTTAAGATACTAGCTAGTTTGTTTTGAAACACCAATGCATAAAGTTTAGACTGTGTTGTAAATATATAAAGAGCGAAGGGCGAGAGAGACTTACGGGTGGTCAGTAAATCTGATGATCTTGTAACGTAATGGCTTCGAACCCATCACTACAATCGCAAACTTCCTTACCTTTTCATTTGGTTTGGGATTTGGCAATGCCAAAACCTGCTTAGTCGCAGGCTTACAAACATGGTATAATTCTTTCGTGCAATACATTGGATCAGGGTTCCAAATGACCATGATTCCTTGCTCTGACATTGCAAGAATGCGAGCTTTATATGGAAGATGACCAAGATCAAGACCAGTTGAATTAAGAGATGGTGCAAACTCTATGTTGCACATCCAATCTCTTCTCGTATTTTGCGTGAGATAACCGGACACCATCTTTTTATTTTTCTTCAGCGAATCGTGAACACACGGTTCTTGTGTGAGTTTGTTGAATTTTTTGCTAACGCAACTGATGCTGCCGAGAGATTTTAAGAATGTTCTTGACATAATCTCGATGAGCATATTCTCGTTCAAAAACTCAGAATCCATCTGAGAGAAACAAGATAAACGTTTGAGGGCTTAAAGGGATTAGTTAATGTCGAAGAAGATTATTGTGTGGGTTCCAGGGTGAATTAAGGTTCTATCTTCGGCTGGTCATCTTTATATTGAACTGAAAGAACCTTGGGGGCCAAGTTTTATTGTGCTATGGTTATTTTTTAAAATTTTAAAATTTTTAAATAGTTACCATAAATATAACTTATTCCTTAACTTGTGCGTGCCTTTGTAATTATTAGTTCTTTTGTTAATTGGATTGACACTTTCACTGCACGTAATTACCTGTAATTTAATTAGTTAGTTTAATAAAATAGTTGTTTCTTTTTATAACTTAACATAAATGATAAAAAGTTTTGCTAAAAAACTAGAAACAGATTATAATAAATATAGGTTATATAACTATGAATTTTCAGGTTTATATTTTTCCCTCCAAGGTCTTTGTTTAAGTAGTTGTCAATATCTTTGGCCATGGCCGTCTCGTGGGTAAGCTAAATGAGGCAATTGCTTTAGGCTAGGGCCTCCATCTTAAATAAGAGTTATGTATTATGAGATTTTGAAAGTAGGGTTATTTTAGAACTAGTAACTCAATGATGAGCCACTAGCTAATGATGATTACTACATATTCATTATCACGTCATATCATCTGTATTCTATAATTCTTGTATACTCTCTAGCGCTATACGCATAAAGAAAAGAAAATAAAAAGGCCTCAATAGTTTAGTTAGTTTTAGACCTCCAAGAACGTTGAGCCGGCCTATTTGAGAGCTCATTTGACAGCAAATAACATATTGATCTGATGATCTTTTATTAATTTATGATGATTGGAGAATTGTAATAGAAAGCAATATTGAGATTATTTAAGATTAACCAAAATAATAATAATACAAAGCTAAGGAAAACCTAGAGTTTTTTTTAATGACAGTTTAGTTATTATATAAAAAGTGGACGGGAAAACACCTAGATTATAATAAAGTTGCAATTTATTAGGTGTATAAATCGGTTTAAAATTTAAAACCTGTTTGGGTTGAAACCGGTTCGGTTTGGTCAACAAAGTCAAAACCAGTTTATAATCAGTTCTGGTTGAAAACGGTTTCTCGACCAAGCTGCGATCTGTTCGGTTCGGGTTGTTTTGGTTCGGGTTTTTACCGGTTTTTGCTCAGTTTTGGCCGGTTTCGTGGGAGAAAATTACGAACCGGTTTCTACAAAATCGGTTTGAAACCGGTTCAGTTTCGGTTCGGTTTTTCGGTCAGTTCGGTAACTTGTTTATTTGCTTACCTCTAGATACGAGTGTGGTATATCAGGGCGTATCAACCTATGCTATTGACAATTCCACATGTCATCCAATTAGATCCTACACATAGGTTACAAAGTGTACAACTTTCCATTTTTATAATTTCTTCTTCATGAATGATAAAATGAAAAATATATTGTTGGTGAGATCCAAACTCACTACCTTGTTTTTAAAATGTTTGTGGCTTACCAACTCAACTAGGATAAATTGATTTTAGCTCTCTCTTTTTCTTAAATGATAAATTGATTTCTTTTAAAATACAAATACAAATTATCTTTACTAACCTATGTATTTTAAGAAATTATTTGTATATTATGAATCCATATGATATGTTATCTAACTTTTTTATTTTATTTTTTTAACCACCTGTGTATCACACGAACTCTATCCTAGTTTATGATGTAAAAAAAAGTAATGTAAATGTAAACATTATTTAGCTAATTATTAGGCCATGGGGTATATCCTAACCCCTCTTAACACCACATAAACATCACATCACTCATTTTCTCCGAATAAACTATGGTTTTCGTCCCTGTGGTTTGTCCAAATATTCGATTAGTCCAATAGTTTCAAATTTGTGATTTTTGCCCATGTGGTTTCATTCACTTGCAATTAAGCCCGACCTTAGTAACCTCGTTAAGTCTAGTCGTTAAACCCATTAGTGTGTCTCTCACGTGAGGGGCAGCTTTATCCTTTTTCTACCCCAAATAAACTTCAATCCTAATTCGCAAGCCTCCTCACGTGAGGGGCTGAGGTGTATTTGGATAAAAAGGACAAAACTGCCCCTCACGTGAATGGCACGTTGATGGATTAACGACCAGACTTAACAATGTTAGTTGGGGTCGGGTTTAATTGCAAGTAAAATGAAACCACAGGGATGAAAATCATAAATTTGAAACTATTTGACTAAAACCGCATATTTAGACAAACCACATGGAAGAAAACCACAGTTTATTCTTTTTCTCCATTTCACTTCATTTCATCCTAAGAGCATCCACAACAACAAACCCTCACAAATCGCCACATCATCGCCACATCATATTCCAAACTTTTCTAAAAAACCACACATTTTTTCACAACAACAAACCTTTACAAACCTCATTAAAAAATTATTAAAACTATATATATATAATGTATATATATGTGGATGTGAGATAGGGAAAGAGAAATGTACCATCTCAAAGTCCATTTCATGTTTGCAGGAAAGGACTTCTAACCCAAGAACTTTACTCTACAATGGTAAGCTAACGTTTGTATTGGGTTTGTAACCTGCCACGTAGATTCAAACCTCGGGAACCGATGCTTGTTGTGGATGCTCTTAAATGGTTTAATCCATTTAATTCCATCTCACTCATATTAATTGTTCATTTAATATATTGCCTTTTATTTTTTAACATGTGAAAAACATAATTCATGGCCTTTTTTAACAAATTTAACACAAATAAAAGTGATTTAATTCATCTTTAAAGTTTCATGTCGTAATAATCTATTTTGGGTGTTAGAATATACCGGTAGACCTTATGTTCGTGAATCATTTTATAAATAATGTTGAAACACTTGTATTTAATATTTAATTTAAAGTTTTATTTAAGAATTAATGATAATCACATAAAGTTTAATGACTTTTGGTCTAGGAGATAAAATTATTGAAAACATACTTTCTATATTGAATTTGTCTATCTTTATAACTAAGTTAAACTGAAATAACTTTGAAGTTTTTCAATATATATTTTTATACTCTCACTACAATTTATTTGTTTAACTAGCTATCAGTAGGGTGCTCTTGAAAAAAAAAACTGAGTTTTTTACCAAAATGGGGTTTGGGCAAAAAGTATTTACTAATATGGGGATTTTGAAACTTATTTACAAAATAGGTTTTTTCTTTATTTATTTGTTTCTTTGTTAATGTAACTCAGTTAATTAATTCAACCAATTATTTTATAAATAAAATCATACTAAAATGCCAATTAATTATTAGCACAACTCTCTGACTATTATTGTTGTTCAAGTCGACGGATTATTCTTCAACTCTGCAAATTATTTTGGTTGTTTTAGTCAAACAATAATTATAATTATAATAATAATAATAATTATTATTATTATTATTCAACTCTCCGTTAAAAGATGCAACATGCTCTTCAAGTCTTTTTCTTCTTTACAAATGTTGGCACAAATGCACTATTCAAAAGCATAAAATAATGGACTATCATCAGTAATATGCCTAATTATATACATTCTCAGATCGTTAATCAAAGGGAATGCATATTAAGAAACTTGATTCCGAGGTAAATTCACATATTATTAATCAAATGGAATGAATATTCAGACAAACTAACAGATCCGGTCGCTCTCCCTTTCATCGATTTTCCAAAGGAAACTGCACAACCATCGCTTTTGTCTTCTTAAGAACCACCGATTTTATGTTATGATAAGCAGCAGCGCGTGAGATGGTATTTGTTGAGGATGATGATGCTGCAGCTGCCGTCACTTGTAGTTCGGTTGATGGTGGATGGCGACACACGCCTAATGAACCCGTTGTTGCGATTTACGAACCGACAGTTGCAGACCCATTGCTGCTCAACCGATCGAAGAAGTTCAACATTTTGGTGATCGGTTTAGGAGAAGGATTGCCGAATAAAATACCGGTCGCCGGAATTCGGTGGCTGGTGAATTGAAGAAGAAGATGGGGAGAGTTGATGAGGGTGGTGTGGGCCGTATATAATACTTTATATTTTTTTATTTTAATTTTAAACCTATTTTGGTAAATAAGTTTCAAAATCCCTATATTGGTAAATACTTTTTACCTAAACCCCATTTTGGTAAAAAACTCAAAAAAAACCCTAGTTATCGATATATGCGGTAACTCGATTGAAGTAACAATAAATAACATCCTGTTTCGATCTTTCATGAGATTATAATCACTAATCGTGATTTATTTTAATTTATTGAAGATGAGTGTAATATAACATGGATAGATTTAAAAAAAAGGGTTTACTTAATGTTATACAAGTTGGTTATTAGTTACGCTGAATCATGTTAATAGTGTAAAAGTTTTAATAATAAACAACCGTTAATTTGAATATTTAGTTTATATATAGATTGGTGAGTTTCATTTAAGGACTACAAAATTTTGTGAGAACTTTAAGAACTTATCTAAACCATTGAATGATTGATCAATGACGAAGAACGTTAGTGACAGATCTGTAAATATATATAAATATATATAGAGAAAATAAGGAGATTAATTAGAAGCAAATGAAGCACAGTTTAGGTATTATCGCCCTTTAGATTTCTTCCTCATTTTCTCAAATACTCTCTCTCTCTCTCTCTCTTCATGGATCATATACTTTTTATGATTGACAAACTATAAGGCTAAGGGTAATGGGGTTTGGTTGAGCCCCAAATGATCCAATCAAAACCCGACACGTAGGCGATGACATGGTCCTAGATCAAGCCCCCTCGTTCGTGCCCCTGATCACACATGAAGGGTGTACTGGTGTTCGCGAGCCCCAAGTGATCCAACGGCAATTTTTTTAAATTTAAACTAGCCAACGGCTAGTTGATCGCCCCGCAGTCCCCGCCAAGGGGCTCGTCCCTGATCACTTGATGGGTATAGTGGTGTTCGCGAGCCACCTAGGCCGCTACCTTGACCGCGCCCCTTCTTTCACCCCCATTACCCCTGGCCTAAAATAAAAATAAAAAAAGTGACCACCATAGTTTGCAAACTAACCTATTTTATTGCATTTTCGAAGGTGTAATTGTTCAGCGTACGCGATTTGGAAACAAAGACTCAAACTTTGACAGGTATGGCAAACTAAATTGTTTTGTAGATACATTGCGCCATGTATCAAAATCCAACTACAATAGGTATTTTGGATTTTAGATTCGTGGAAACGATTTATCTAATTATAATATGTATTTTATAATATTATTTGACCCGAGCAGCCTAAAAAATTTAACGTTTGATTGTGTGAAATATGCACGCCGAAAAAATGTGAATCCATAGAAAAAATTTTCCCTATCCATCATTGGGCCCTGATCCGACCAGAATAATTAACAAAATTAAATTTTCGCTTGCAAGGTCAAAATGAAGATCACTAGAAAGATGTCAAACCATAAGATCCAAAACCTTTTTGTGTGAAGGTTCAAGACAGATCTTTTGTGTGAAGCTAACTAGCATATGATGCATCAAATCTTATAAAAGTACGCTCAAATTCATGCCACCACCTTTGCAAATATAACTATTGTATCTAATAATGTATATAACTTATCGAAAATCGTCCATGTCATAGTACTTGAAATGTAAACTCCACATCAATATGAGGGCTTCTTTATGTTTGAATATTGTTTCCTGGAGGTGGTAAGTCGCATAAACATATAAGTTATTAACTAAATGATCGATTTAATTTATTTATAGAAATGATCTCTAGATATACGTGTGTACGTAGATACACTTTCTCATAAATAATTAACAGAGGATGTTTTTATATTCATCAACTATTTCGCTAACTGAGGATTAAACTTGAATTCTTATACAAATCTTTCAATTTTCCAACTCACCCCAACTCATTCGTTCATCGAGCTATTTACTCAATCACATGTATCTATGGAACACATCTAATAGATTAACAAATAGTTAATCTTAAAAGAATTTATTGTCAACCTCGTTCGAATATGAATCTATCTAATTCGGAAATGAAAAGTGTGTATCAATGTATGAGTCTTAATTAGAGAGTTATGAGATATGGTTTAGTAACATTATGACAAAATATTATCCAAATTAAAAACATGTCAAGGAGATAAAATCATGTAGCAACGCCCCGGTAATCATACTCATTTTCTACAAAATATAAATTGTTCACCAAGCATAATATGCACCCTTTTGTACTAGCCAGAATGTTTAAAGATTAACCCTAGTTTCCACCATCTATAGCGTGACATATGAAGTTGGTAAAGGGATTCTCATAGTATTTCAATACTACCTTATGTATGTGATATGGTCTAAAATATATATGAAATATTTAAATATTTCCTAATTTAAATAGTGTTTATTAAATAATACACTTAATTAGTTCATATCAAAAGTTATAAAATTTGAAGAGGCTAACACATTAAAATGGAGTGTTTTTATTATATCTGAGACCAGCGAATGAATATTCGATAAATTTTATATGTGCTATTGTTATTATTATTAATATAAACTGTTTTAACTAATTGTATACACACATATATATATTAATAGTATCGTTTAATTAATTATAACGATGGCTAGCAAACCAATTATCGGATTTTTAGTATATGAATACAACTACAAAGAGGCTTGAAAAGTGTTTAACAAAAGTCATTAGCATTCTTAAATGAGTTAAATGTCAGAGAAAACATATTCAACCCCCCCCCCCCCCCCGGCGGGGTTGGGGATAAAGAAGTTTGAAAGTTTTATTTATGCCTCACTTTAAAAATGGTTGGAGACTCATATATTACCTGGACTCCCGTAGGTGAAGGTCATAAGTTTGATTCACGGGGTCGGGAGATCTAGGAACAGAGTGAGTATGGAAAAGGAAGCGAAGTGTGGAATCAAATTGTGAGATCTTTAGCTGTCTTGCACTCTCAATTAAGGATATTATTTCTATGTATACGCTTAGGAGATATGTAGGAAATGGTCGTTTACTCAGTCAAAGATTCCATTCGTTATTCAAACTAGAGAACGAGAAGAATTTTGTGCTCAACGCTTGTGTTCTCAATGGCTTATGGAACTAGAACTAGCATAACCCAATAGAAGGGGGCTAAGGATCTCAGTTTAGGAATTGTATCAGTTAATTCAACATGTAAACCAACAGAGTGTGACAATTGGATTTGGGCGATGAAATTAAAGACTAACTTTGTCTTTAAGTAGGTCACGAATTTTATTAATATTCTGGTTCTAGTGAAGTGTGTGTGTGCAACAAGTTGGAATCGATTTGTTCCTAGAAAGTAAATAGTTGACGTCGATAGTTTTTTTGGAACGTGTTCCTACGAAATCTTGGCTGAGTAATCGGGGAATTGGATTTTTTGTGTGTGTGTGTTTTCCAATTGTGTAGCTAGAGACGAATGACCACGTTTAAAGTGATCTTTGTGGCTTGAGGGCTAGAGACAACTTTTCTTTTTTTTTTTGTTTCTGACGGATTTGGTCTTGTGGTCAGATATGACTGGTTTATAAAACGAAAGAAAATTAATTTTGGAGGTTATTAATATGTCTACATGGTGGGTACGGTTTTATGAAAGAAATGTCAAATATGTGCCCAACTTTTATGACATTATTAATTGTTATTTTTATGGTTTTTTTTAGCAGGTATTCAATAGTAATATTTTGTCTAACACTTAATTTAAATAGTGAATTTATAAATTTAACTTCTTAAAAATTAAAAAATAACATAAAACACCAACAAAACAATAAATTCGTGAAATACTGATAAAATAAAATAAAAACCATATATAGTACTATAATTAATTCATGTGGTAGTTCTTAATTTCTTGTTTCTTTTGTTCAGCGAGTTCATTATCTAACCCCCGAAAAATGTTTGATATTAACGTGAGGTATTTCATGTCGAGGATCTTTTGATGTTCTTACTTAAAACTAGTGTTTTACCCGGCGCTTTGCGCCAGGCGTATCGGATAACGCATCGGGTAGGTCGGATCTGTTTATGTACCCGTCGTTTTGAAGCGGTGCACTAATGTGGGTTCGGTTTATTAACATATAAAAAGTTCAAATATTTAAAACGACATTTATTTGGTCGGTAAAACCCGAACGTTAGCAATTTCTTCATTTAAGATCATCCACGTTTCTTTCCTTTTTTTTAAAAGCGATGACATCAAAAATCAATGTGGCCGTTAACTTTCTTTTGTGTGCGCTTTTTGTTATGGTCGATTGTGCTTAAGAAAGGGTTAAGAGTTAGTTTAGGGAACTAGTTTGGGCGTTAGAATTGATTTACATGATTAATCACAGCCACCAATCCATCACACAATTAATAAATATGCAACTAGAATTGGTCCTCATTTCTCTCTCAACTAACGCTATACATAACGGTTAATGCTCTTAAGAGGCATTTTTCACACACCGTCACCTTTTTTAATAAATAAAGAACATATGCAATAAGTAATGTCCCTTTAATTATTATCACTTCAAAACACATATAAACTTTCTTGTAAATATGTATGCCTTTATAACGTCTTATAATGCATGGGAGATGGCATAGACTCGTAGAGGCTTTAGCCCATGCCTAAGATGATTCTCAATATATTCTATCCTTGTACTGTTATACTTTTATTTATATTTATAAATTATTAGGACTTCTATATATAGAACACAGGCAACTCTGTAAGGTAAAAAGAGTGAACCATTGTATTAAATATCAAGAAACAAAGAATTATATATTTTTATTATGCTTATAAGAAAAAAAAAGAGTGAATCCTGTACTGCTATTCTTTTATATATATTTATAAATTAGGACTTCTACATATAAAACAAAGTGATGCTGCGTACTAATAGAGAACGAAAGCTAATCACGTGTATTCTATGAATACCCGTGATGATCCATCCTTAAACCCTAAATTCAACCCAAAAAGCAAAATTTTGAAAAGTCAAGTTTTTTTATTAATTCTGATCAATGATCAGTCACAATACATTCATAACATATTAATAGAGAATCAAAAATAGGCTTTGGCCGAAACAAACAACCATAGGCCCAACAATAGCCCAAAACAAAAACCCGAAAAGTAGACAAAAAAACATAAAAGTGCCCCAAAAGTGTATCTAGAAGGCTTATTTCGGAAAAATAAACGGGATAACCCGTCTACGACGCTTAACACAACGTGGCCCACGTCCCAACGGTCGTTTCGACAGGTAGCACGCTTGAAACAGAGGTCTGTAGCCTAAGTTAAGCCTGTTTCCGTGCAGCCTCTTTAAAGCACAATTTTAGGTCTCTAGAAACATCATGGCCCGGTCATCTACACTTGGGTCCATAGTTCACACTCGACAGACCCAGGTTACCTACCTACCTTCCTTATTTGTCTGTTATGTGTGAACACGTTATAAATAGTCACACCCTCAAAATCCACTAACGGAGTTTTACCGTCAGAGGGTGTGAACTAACAGGATCGGAAACATTAGTTATAATCAAACCATAAAACAAAGTTTCAAAACCATGAAAAACGTTTACGAGTAATTAAATGCGGAAGCGTAAAAACCTTTAACCAAAAGTTGCGTCACGCAAGACGACTTAAAACCAATGATAACTGTTAAAAATAAGTTTGCATAACAAAAGCGTTTTCAAGCAATGCATGTTCCTAAACCGCGCGCCCGCCTCGGCTACCTGAGAATAACATACTAAAAGTGTCAACACAAGGTTGGTGAGTTCACAAGTTTATATAAAAATAAATGTTTAGCGTGTGCGTTACAGCGTTTTGCGTTACAGCGTTGTGCGTTACAGCGTTTTGCGTTACAGCGTTTTGCGTTACAGCGTTGTGCGTTACAGCGTTTTGCGTTACCAGATAGTGTTATGTCAATTATATATCTATAGGTAGCTAGCCTATAAAACAAGTATCACTAAGTGTTCGACACCGAAGCTGACTGTTTATCAATTTGCCTTGCCACCAGGTCGTCCAGACCATGTATGTGTTTAGCCAAGGTTACACCCGCTCGACATCCAGTCGAGTTTAGCGTTGGGTGGGGTTTGTCAAACCCAGTAGTACTACTCAACAGTGACTCGCTATTATCCAAATATTAACCGGTTCGATGTGAATGAAGGACTTTAGTTATTGCGTTTGCCACTTAGTCTTTACAAGTGATATATAATCTATATTAACAAAATCTTAAATGCGTTTCGGAGTATGTTATCTCCCCCAAGAGAAAAGCGTTTAAAAAGTTTAAAAGGGGAAAGTGAAACTCACTGTTTGCGAAGAAATTCCCAAATTAAATCACCAAGATGCGCGTCACAGAAAAACTCTCTCTAGCGTTCTAAAACAACAAAGAGATTTTTCTAAGTGTCGGAATATTATCGAGTCTCTAGACCCGGCACATAATACCTATGCACATAACATGTTTCGTGTTTCGTTTGTGAATCGTGTGTGACTTTAACAAGAGTATTTGTGACACATTACATGTGTAAGCAATCATATACGTGTCATGTATTCATAAAGTACATCACTAGCAATTTCTCCCCGTAAGGGCATTTTGGTCAAATCATGACAATTAACTAGCCATTATTCCCCATAAGGGCAATTTGGTCAAATTATGACAATCAATTAGCAATTATTCCCCGCAAGGGTAATTTGGTCAAAACATAACAATTATATAGCAAGTATCATGTTTCATGCGTTTTCACAAAACTCAGCAGCTAGTTTCACCGAGACAGAAATTCTACTTGAAAGATTGTACTATTCCACCGATCATAGCATCTCAATTAATTTACCAAAAATCATCACAGAAGCATATATGTCTTAGGTTTCCAGAACATATTTTATTATATTTTTATTCCACATAGTTTTTTCACAATCATCAAATCATTACAGCAAACTCATAACAGTTAAATTCATGCGCAACAGAATGTTATTTGAAATTCCCGTTAAACGAAAAATCCAATAAATTCCAGACCACTTGGGTTAGGTTCCTAACTCAATAATTCAACTTCCAGAAGTGGAACCAACCCAATTGGTCTCGTAGTTCATGAGATATAATATTTACAAAACATCCTAACAGCAGGTCTAACAGCTCAGCTTTGCACAACGGTTTTGTAAAATCATAAAAGTTAACTTCTACTTGTCCAAAAATTACAAGTTTATATTCTTTAGAAACTAGACTCAACCTAGTTTACTGTAGTATCAATAATCTCAACCAATTTTTAAATTTACACTTCGTTACAGTCACTTAAACATCAATAACACATTCTGTCCAGAAACTGTTTGCATCCAAACTCAACATATTAACAATCTATGAACTATCATGCATTCATATAACACTCTAGACTCCATAAACACCATCCATGCACATCAATTACACATTACATACATGATTAGGGTTTTTGTTTGAACTCAAATCAAAGACACAAGTAATTAGTATGTAACAATATCGATTCTAGTTATCATATCATTAACAAATCAACAACAATCATATTAACACAACACCATAAGAAAATCGGCAGCTAGGGTTTGTAGTTAACCCAACAAACATCAAAATCAAGTATAAAGGATGCATAGGATAATTGATTATACCTTCCTAGCACCTAAATCTTCGATCAAAACTTGAAATTGATGGTGTATATGTGTGTATAAGTCGACGGCAGCCAAGGGTTCACAAGGGGGGGGGGGGGTTTCCGATCGGGATTCTTGTGGGGAATAATAATAATAGTTAGGGTTTATTATTATTATTTATAGAATACTATGTTACACTTTGGCCCCTCCACTTCTAAGTATTACTTTTCCTAGCTTAAACTAATTTAGTTCTTGTTTCTTGTCTAGCATTACACACAATATAATCAAGTAACACATATGTTAACACATAATTATCACATAATTATTATGTTGACGTTTTTCGTTTAATCACCAATCGTTTGCGTCGACTCGTTTGCGTTTCGGTGCAAATCCCGAAAGACTACACATGTAGTAAGTGTTAAGCGTCATTTAAACCCTAGTTTAAATGTAATGAAGTGTGCGTTATAGATTCAATGATCTTAAGTTTGAATTGACGGAGTTGAGTTAACGGAGTTAACCTGAAATTGACGATTGTCACATCATTCCCATGTTAAAGAATTTTCGTCCCGAAAATTTGAGTCAAGTCGTGATGAGTGTCTGAATAAGTAAGAAAAATTTTCAGTTTGTCATATCATCCCCTAGTAGAAAGAAATTTCGTCCCGAAATTTAATTCATACCTCCGGTGATTTCTGACGGTTTGTCGGGTTTCGCGGTTTTCTGTGTTTGGATAGCCCTTCAAAAAGGTGAGGATACTTTTTCATCATTTGATCATCGCGTTCCCACGTGAACTCCGGTCCACGTCTCGAGTTCCAACGAACTTTAACGATTGGAATTTTGCTGTGCTTGAGCGTTTTGGTTTCCAAATCCAAAACTTCGACTGGTTCTTCAATGAAGCGTAGCTGTTCATCAACTTGCAGTTCCTCCAAAGGAACTACTTGGGTTTCATCGGACAGGCATTTCTTCAAATTGGACACGTGGAATACATTGTGTACGCCACTGAGTTATGTTGGTAGGTCCAGTCGGTACGCCACCGGACCAATGCGCTCAGTTATCCGGTAAGGACCAACATACCGTGGGTTGAGTTTGTTTCGCTTACCAAAGCGAACCACACCTTTCCAAGGTGAGACTTTGAGTAACACTCGATCGTTCACTTGAAATTCGAGAGGTTTTCGGCGCTTGTCGGCGTAACTCTTTTGGCGATCTCGTGCTGCTGCCATGCGATTTCGGATTTGAACAATCTTTTCCGAAGTTTCGAGTACTAGTTCTGGACCAGTGATTTGGCTGTCACCCACCTCTACCCAGCAGAGTGGTGATCGACACTTCCGTCCGTACAGCGCTTCAAACGGCGCTGCTTTAATACTTGCGTGGTAGCTGTTATTATACGAAAACTCTACCAAAGGTAAGTGAGGTTCCCAACTTTTTCCGAAATCCAACACACATGCACGCAACATATCCTCCAGGGTCTGAATAGTTCGTTCACTTTGCCCATCCGTCTGAGGATGGTATGCTGTGCTCATATCAAGACGGGTGCCTAGTGCGCTTTGCAGCGACTTCCAAAAGTGCGAAGTGAAACGAGAATCTCGATCAGAAATGATTGAGACAGGCACTCCGTGCCTAGACACCACTTCTTTCATGTAAACACGAGTCAGTCTTTCCATTTTGTCCGATTCCTTAATCGCTAAGAAGTGTGCAGAACTAGTCAACCGGTCAACGATCACCTAGATGGTATCGCATCCCGTCGGTGTCTTAGGTAAACCCGTGATAAAATCCATTGAGATGTGTTCCCATTTCCACATTGGGAGTTCCGGTTGTTGTAGTAGGCCAGATGGTTTCTGGTATTCTATTTTGACTCGGGCGCAAGTCAAGCATTTGCTCACGTAGGTGGCAATGTCGGCTTTCATGTTCGGCCACCAGTAAAGTGCCTTTAAATCATGGTACATTTTATCTGAGCCAGGGTGGATAGAATATCGGGACTTGTGAGCTTCGTCCATCACCAGAGTTCTCAACTCTCCGAACCGTGGAACCCAAATCCGGTTCTCAAAATATCGGACCCCGTCCGATCTGGTTTCAAGTTGCTTGTTCATGCCCCGCATGAGTTCCGATGGAAGATTATCATCTTTTAAAGCTTCGAGTTGCGCCTCGCGAATTTGATCGGGTAAGTTTGCATTGAATCGTGAGTTGCAATGCTCGCACTCGTCTGGGTTTATCTGTTTCTTTTCTACTGAGTGCGTCGGCCACTACATTGGCCTTGCCAGGGTGGTACTTGATGGCAAAATCGTAATCTTTAAGCAGCTCGACCCAACGACGCTGTCGCATGTTCAGCTCCTTCTGATAGTAGATATGTTGGAGACTCTTGTGGTCGGTGTAAATGGTAAACCTGGTACCGTACAAGTAATGCCTCCATATCATAAGGGCGAACACCACAGCTCCAAGTTCCAAATCATGGGTCGTGTAGTTCTTCTCGTGAACCCGTAGTTGTCGAGAGGCATAAGCTATAACATTCTCGAGTTGCATCAGCACACAACCGAGACCTTGTATAGATGCGTCACAGTGTACCTCAAAATTTTCCGTTCCCTCGGGGAGGGCTAGAATAGGGGCGCTACAGAGTTTGGTTTTCAACAGTTGAAAAGCGGATTCTTGCGCGTCACCCCAATTATACTTAGTGCCTTTGTGAGTCAAAGCGGTGAGGGGTTGAGCAATCTTTGAAAATCCCTCGATGAAACGTCGGTAGTAGCCGGCCAGTCCTAGGAATTGCCGCACCTCAGTCGGAGTCTTAGGTGCTTCCCAGTTTTTGATGGCCTCTACCTTACCGGGATCGACATGGATACCATTCTCGTTGATCACATGCCCTAAAAAGTGAACCTCGCGAAGCCAAAATTCACATTTCGAGAGTTTAGCATACAGTTGTTCCTTCTTCAACAATTCCAGAATTTCCCTTAAGTGTTCTTCATGGTCAGCTTCGTTCTTGGAGTAGACAAGAATATCATCAATGAAAACAATCACAGACTTGTCGAGGTACGCCTTGCATACTCGATTCATGAGATCCATAAATACGGCTGGTGCGTTGGTTAGGCCAAAAGGCATAACCGAAAACTCGTAGTGACCATACCGTGTTCTGAAAGCCGTCTTCGAGATATCTTCTTCGCGCACTCTCAGTTGATGATAACCGGATCGCAGATCGATCTTCGAGTAGTAACTCGATCCTTGAAGCTGGTCAAACAGATCATCAATTCGGGGTAAAGGATAACGGTTCTTGACCGTCACCTTGTTCAACTCCCGGTAGTCGATACACATGCGGAAAGTCCCGTCCTTCTTTCGGACAAATAAGACAGGGGCTCCCCATGGCGATGAGCTAGGTCGGATAAAACCCTTATCCAACAATTCTTGCAACTGAGTGGACAACTCCTGAAGTCCCGCCGGTGCGAGCCGATATGGGGCTCGTGCTATGGGTGCTGCACCGGGTGTCAACTCGATTTGGAATTCGACTTGACGAATATGAGGGAGTCCAGGCAGATCCTCCGGGAAGACTTCCGGAAAATCTCGCACAACTGGTATATCTTCAATTCGCTTCTCCTCCACGGGTTTCTCAACAATCTGCGCCAAAATTGCCGGATGACCCTTTCGTAGGTACTTCTGCGCCTTCATAAGGGTAATGACGCTGGTGGTCATGCCGCTTCTCTCACCTCGGACCGAAATGATCTCGTCGGAAGGGGTAGTAATGTGAACTATCTTGTCGTGACATATAATCTCCGCTCGGTTCTCGGATAACCAGTCCATGCCGACCACGACATCGAAACTACTAAGCATAAAAGGAATAAGGTCGATATCAAAAATATGACCTGACAGTTTTAACTTACATCCCGCAAGTACATGAGTCGTTACTATAGTCTTACCGTCAGCTAATTCAACAGGAAACTTAGCATCTAACGGAGTTGGAGTTAAGTCTAAGAGTTGGCTAAAGGCTTTCGACACAAAACTCCTATCAGCTCCAGTGTCAAACAATACAGAAGCAAAACAATCATTCACAGGGAATTTACCAGTCACCACGTGAGGATCATTGCGGGATTGACCCGACCCAATTACAAAAGCTCTTCCCTTGCCATTGCTTCCACCACTACTGCCACTTCCATTACCTCCGTTGTTGTCGTTCTGTTTCAGCTTGGGACAATCTTTCCTGAAATGACCTTCCTGCCCACATTCGAAACATCCCTTCGTCGTCATAGGTGGTTTAGGAGCACCCTTTGCCGCAAGGTCTCCTCTACATTCCTTCGCCTGGTGACCCATCTTTCCGCATCTCTGACACTTGACACGGTCACACGGGCCAACATGATGATAGTTGCACCTATTGCACTTCGGATATTTCCCAGCATATCCGCTCGAACCCTGCCCGCTACCGTTGTTATTGTTGTTGTGACTTTGATTGTTAAAGCTCCGAGTGAATTCGGGCTTACGGTAGTGTTGTTGCGGTGGGAGGTTCGAGGACGAGGATCTGGTGTTGTCAAACTTCCCCTTTCCGCTGCTCGGGTTGCTGTTGCTGTGGTTGTCATTACTCTGGTTGTCACGGGCTTTAGTGGTTGAACCCCTAGGTGGTAACGCACCTTGGGTCACAGCCTGATCCGTCAGTTTGTGAGCTAAACGGATCGCTTGTTGAATCGTGGCTGGTCTGGAAGACGTCACCATGCCCTGAATCTGCGGTGCTAACCCATCGATATACATCTCAATCCTCTTACTCGGCGGATCCACCATCCGCGGACACATCACAGCCAACTCGTGAGAACGGGTAGTGTAGGCTTCAATTTCTGAGCCCACCATCTTCAGTGACCAAAATTCTGACTCTAACTTCGAAATCTCCTCTCTCGGACAGTACACCTCTCGCATCATATTTTTGAACTCCTCCCAGTTCATCGCGTTAGCCAGTTCCAATCCAAGGATCTGCACGTTCGAATTCCACCAAGTGAGGGCAGAATCCTCAAGTGTTCCAGCAGCGAATTTGACCCTACTGGCAGGGGGACAATTGCACATCTCAAATGCCGACTCGGCCTTCTCAGCCCAACGCAGGAAGCCTATAGCTCCCTCAGTGCCCTTAAACGTACTGGGCTTGCAGTCAAGGTAGTTCTTGAAGGTACACGTTCCACTTGGACCTCCAGCTTGGTTCTGAACATGTGCGGCTAGAGCGGCCGCCGCATGGTCGTTCAGCAGAGTTTGGAGTTCAGCTGCAGTCAAGTTGATGTTACCACGTCCGTGTCCAGCGTTTCTTCCAGCCATTTCCTAGAATCACAGTATAAAATGTTAAACATGAATTTTTCTTTCATATACAACACACCATACATGTAATAAAAAGATAGGTAAGAAAGAAATAAGAAACAACATCCCATCACAACCATATATTAATCTAAATAAAAATTCATGATTAAAACCATTGTATTCGCTACAAAGTATTTCCAATCAATCCTTAAAATCATAGAAAATAATAGTTCGGATGGAGACAACCCCTCCATCTAAGTGTCATCATCACTAGATGTCATCGTCCGAGGACACCTCTGAGTGTGCCTCCTCCTCAGCCGGTTCTTCCTCCGGTTCTTCTTCGGGTTCCTCCTCGGGATCTTCCTCGGGATCATCTTCAGGTTCCTCTTCAGGCTCTGCCTCAGGCTCGGCCTCAGGCTCTGCCTCAGGTTCGGCTGCGTTCTGAGCAAGTTGCATTTGTAAGACATCGCAACGCTCTAGAGCTATCTCGATTCGGGTCCTTGCTACTTGGAGTTGCTCTTGCAAGTCTATCATCTCGGCTTGCATCTTTCTCATAATCTTCATCTGTTGATCACTAGCCTCTTGCATTTACTTCATTGCCGCTGCCATGCGGGCAATCTCCTCCTTAGTCTCGGTTCCGTCTTTTAACAGTCCGGAAACATTCGCTCTCGTATAGCGCATGTAACCCACATCACGCTCCAAACATGAAACAACAGCTGCGAGAACTCGCTCTACAGGTTCGGTTATGGGTGGTAGGGTGTTGGGATAAGCAGGGTGGTTCGGGTGAGGTAACGGGGGAACTTGCTCGCGATAGACCATACGTCTAATCATGTTAGGGTACCAATCCCATCTAACGTCGTTTTCGTATATGCCTCCGGATAGGCGGTACCTCTTCGGTGCGGGAGCTTCGAGTTCCGGGACTACTCGGGGTGGCGATGCGGTAGGTAACTGCGGTTCCTTCCCGTGAGCATGAGTCATCGGATCAGATGGTGATGAGGATGGCGGCGTCGACATTCCTATAGGTAAGCCGTGTATGCGCGCGCGTATGAGTGAAAGAGGTAAAGAAATAAGATAACAAAGACTACACAAATCTATGCAGTGCGTATCATTATAACTAATGGGTCGTCGCGGTTATAGTCTAGTATGCATGCAGCTTCTAGTTCGCTATAACCAATGGCTTTGATACCAATCTGTCACACCCTCAAAATCCACTAACGGAGTTTTACCGCCAGAGGGTGTGAACTAACAGGATCGGAAACATTAGTTATAATCAAACCATAAAACAAAGTTTCAAAACCATGAAAAACGTTTACGAGTAATTAAATGCGGAAGCATAAAAACCTTTAACCAAAAGTCGCGTCACGCAGGGCGACTTAAAACCAATGATAACTGTTAAAAATAAGTTTGCATAACAAAAGCGTTTTCAAGCAATGCATGTTCCTAAACCGCGCGCCCGCCTCGGCTACCTGAGAATAACATACTAAAAGTGTCAACACAAGGTTGGTGAGTTCACAAGTTTATATAAAAATAAATGTTTAGCGTGTGCGTTACAGCGTTTTGCGTTACAGCGTTGTGCGTTACAGCGTTTTGCGTTACAGCGTTTTGCGTTACAGCGTTGTGCGTTACAGCGTTTTGCGTTACCAGATAGTGTTATGTCAATTATATATCTATAGGTAGCTAGCCTATAAAACAAGTATCACTAAGTGTTCGACACCGAAGCTGACTGTTTATCAATTTGCCTTGCCACCAGGTCGTCCAGACCATGTATGTGTTTAGCCAAGATTACACCCGCTCGACATCCAGTCGAGTTTAGCGTTGGGTGGGGTTTGTCAAACGCAGTAGTACTACTCAACAGTGACTCGCTATTATCCAAATATTAACCGGTTCGAAGTGAATGAAGGACTTTAGTTATTGCGTTTGCCACTTAGTCTTTACAAGTGATATATAATCTATATTAACAAAATCTTAAATGCGTTTCGGAGTATGTTATCTCCCCCAAGAGAAAAGCGTTTAAAAAGTTTAAAAGGGGAAAGTGAAACTCACTGTTTGCGAAGAAATTCCCAAATTAAATCACCAAGATGCGCGTCACAGAAAAACTCTCTCTAGCGTTCTAAAACAACAAAGAGATTTTTCTAAGTGTCGGAATATTATCGAGTCTCTAGACCCGGCACATAATACCTATGCACATAACATGTTTCGGGTTTCGTTTGTGAATCGTGTGTGACTTTAACAAGTGTATTTGTGACACATTACATGTGTAAGCAATTATATACGTGTCCTGTATTCATAAAGTACATCACTAGCAATTTCTCCCCGTAAGGGCATTTTGGTCAAATCATGACAATTAACTAGCCATTATTCCCATAAGGGCAATTTGGTCAAATTATGACAATCAATTAGCAATTATTCCCCGCAAGGGTAATTTGGTCAAAACATAACAATTATATAGCAAGTATCATGTTTCATGCGTTTTCACAAAACTCAGCAGCTAGTTTCACCGAGACAGAAATTCTACTTGAAAGATTGTACTATTCCACCGATCATAGCATCTCAATTAATTTACCAAAAATCATCACAGAAGCATATATGTCTTAGGTTTCGAGAACATTTTATTATATTTTTATTCCACATATTTTCTCACAATCATCAAATCATTACAGCAAACTCATAACAGTCAAATTCATGCGCAACAGAATGTTATTTGAATTCCCGTTAAACGAAAAATCCAATAAATGCCAGACCACTTGGGTTAGCTTCCTAACTCAATAAGTCAACTTCCAGAAGTGGAACCAACCCAATTGGTCTCGTAGTTCATGAGATATAATATTTACAAAACATCCTAACAGCAGGTCTAACAGCTCAGCTTTGCACAACGTTTTTGTAAAATCATAAAAGTTAACTTCTACTTGTCCAAAAATTACAAGTTTATATTCTTTAGAAACTAGACTCAACCTAGTTTACTGTAGTATCAATAATCTCAACCAATTTTTAAATTTACACTTCGTTACAGTCACTTAAACATCAATAACACATTCTGTCCAGAAACTGTTTGCATCCAAACTCAACATATTAACAATCTATGAACTATCATGCATTCATATAACACTCTAGACTCCATAAACACCATCCATGCACATCAATTACACATTACATACATGATTAGGGTTTTTGTTTGAACTCAAATCAAAGACACAAGTAATTAGTATGTAACAATATCGATTCTAGTTATCATATCATTAACAAATCAACAACAATCATATTAACACAACACCATAAGAAAATCGGCAGCTAGGGTTTGTAGTTAACCCAACAAACATCAAAATCAAGTATAAAGGATGCATAGGATAATCGATTATACCTTCCTAGCACCTAAATCTTCGATCAAAACTTGAAATTGATGGTGTATATGTGTGTATAAGTCGACGGCAGCCAAGGGTTCACAAGGGGGGGGGGGGTTTCCGATCGGGATTCTTGTGGGGAATAATAATAATAGTTAGGGTTTATTATTATTATTATTATTTATAGAATACTATGTTACACTTTGGCCCATCCACTTCTAAGTATTACTTTTCCTAGCTTAAACTAATTTAGTTCTTGTTTCTTGTCTAGCATTACACACAATATAATCAAGTAACACATATGTTAACACATAATTATCACATAATTATTATGTTGACGTTTTTCGTTTAATCACCAATCGTTTGCGTCGACTCGTTTGCGTTTCGGTGCAAATCCCGAAAGACTACACATGTAGTAAGTGTTAAGCGTCATTTAAACCCTAGTTTAAATGTAATGAAGTGTGCGTTATAGATTCAATGATCTTAAGTTTGAATTGACGGAGTTGAGTTAACGGAGTTAACCTGAAATTGACGATTGTCACATAAATAATTTCATTAATGAAATTACAAAAAGATAAAAACAAAAATGTATCTCAATTATTTTTTTGGTTGACTTCAAAAATCAACGGAAGGACCACGGTGTGAATGCACATTTAATAAATTTGGATTTTTTATAATAAATTTGATTTACCATATGAGGTTATTTCACTTATTTGTCTACATGAGAATATAGTCAAATTTATATAGGGAAAATGTTCAGTAAATAATATATAGGGAATTTTGGGGTGCGACACAACTATTTTTTATAATTGATTCAACAAAAAAGTTGGTGTAGCAGTTTGTAAGAAGGTAATACATAAAAGTTAAAACAAGTATCAACTTCAACACTATACTAAGATATATAGCTTATAAGTCTTCATTGAATCATTTCTATATGTAACGTCTATTTTTATCACATTCACTATCATGTTAGATAGTCGACAATCAACATACTTGTCAAAAGTGGAGGAGAATTCAAAGAGAATGCAAAAGAAGTTATGATTGTGTTAAGAAATAAGAATTGAAACTTGTTTCTGTTTATCATGAATTCAATGAGATACTGAGACATAATACAAAGAGTTTAATAAAGAAGATCATATGCATAAACCAAAAGTTTTATTAGTATAGTTCCTAATGATATCGGTAAGCCTATCGATATATTTTCTTATTTTTACATTTTGTTTTGAAAATAATTAGTTAGTATAAAACAGTTAAAATAAAATAACCAACCCTATAAATGATGAAATTAAGATAACAAGTTATTAAGAATTACACCAATTGATTACCTGGTTATGGTGAGGTGGGGAGGGCGTCACCTACCACCTTAACCCACCTTTGACCATTTTCATCATAACACAATTCCAACGACAAGAGACACTCCTTAACACTATACCTTTTTTTTTTTTACCTCTTGCACGCCAAATTCTTAATGTCCAAGAGGGCATAAAAATGGAGGCTTACCCTTATTTCAATCAATCACAAAAATATGGGGTCCATTCCTACCTCAACCAATCACTTTCTGTTCTTTTCTTTTGTTTTTTTAATACCCCGGTTAACCAATCCCCCTGCATAAAAGATGTTTTTTGAATTGGTTAATTAGTTAGCATCCGTCTACGTGACAATGATGTAACGATATTGTTTTAACCGACATTCATCCATAACACTTGGTCTAAATAATCACGAGTTTCACTACAATCAAACACTATGAACTGATTACCTATCAATCAAACACTAGATACATATTAAGGTTGATGAAAATAAAATTCAAAAACGTATCACATTTTTTGAGTTTGGATTATTCTTCTAGAATGAGCTGCACTACCCCCCCCCCCTCCTTAAAAAAAAGTTATTTCTCTGGTACCATTTCCGGGTTATACAATCCGGGACCAAAAACAAAAATATAACCTTTACAACGGCTATATCCCCCCTTCCCCTACTCATTTTCGATGTTAATTCTTTAGGGTGATTGAAAAGAGTGACGTCATCCCTTAAAGTAGCCCAGGATAATTCATGTTAAAGTTTACGCGACAATTGAGAACTTAACCACCGCTGATAACGTGTTTTTATTTTTAACTTTCCCACGTATACTAGCTTGTTTTCTATTTAGACAAAATGGCAAAACAGGTCCTTTATGTTTTCATGGTTTTTCAATAGTCGTCCTTTAGCAAACTTAATGACACAAGACTTATTTCATGTTTCAAATTTGGTTCACGTTACGTCCTTTAGTACTAACCCAGTTAAATTTTTTCGTTAAATATGGTCATGTGCTTTGCACATGAGGACAATGTGGTCATTTTACCCCTTTAAGGACTATTTGTGTGACTAGACTAAAGATTTAGCCTTTTAAAAAAAACTCATCTCTCTCTCTCTCACCCCCCCACAGTCATCTCCTCATCATCTCCATTTCTCCTCCAACCACCACCTACCCCAACACCAACACAACCAACCCCAACACCAACACCAACACCAACAACGCTTATCACCAACAAATCCGGCCTCACCAGAAAACTCTATATCTGACAACCATTAACTCCGGCCACCTGACCACTATCATCACCGCTGGCTCAATCCAAAACCACCACCACCTGTTGCAAACCGCCGCCACCCGCCAGGCCACTACTCCATCTCTGCCACCATCACCATCCCCTTTGTATTTCTTCACTCACCACCTGCCGCCACCACTTCGCGTCGATCCCGCCGCCGGCGCACATCATTGCCCCCTCAATATCTCCGTCAATCACTGAAAACTTCCCACACCTTTCTCTCCGACTCACTCCATAAGAAACGCTAAAGCCCCCAAATTTCAATAACCATTTTCCGAATTAGGGTTTCCAAACCCTAAAACGAGGTATTAGAACAAGAAATTGTGGGATCTGGATATTTGTTTGCTCAGAGTGAAAAAGAAAGAGTGAGTACACGACGACGACGGCGACGGTATAAAGATAAAATGGAGGCCGGAAATGGTGACGGTGGTTGACTTTCAGGTTATATATATATATATATATATATATAGAGAGAGAGAGAGAGAGAGAGAGAGAGAGAGAATTTGTTATTAAATAATTTTAATTTGACTCAAAGTTTTAGTTATCTACACTAATAGTCCTTGAAGGAGTAAAAGACAAATTTACCCTCGTATGCAAAACACATGACCATATTTAACGAAAAAATCTAACTGGGTTAGTACTAAAGGACGTAACGTGAACCGAATTTGAAACATTAAATACGTCTTGTGTCATTAAGTTTGCTAAAGGATAACTATTAAAAAACCATGAAAACATAAAAGAGCTGTTTTGCCATTTTGTCTTCTATTTATTTGTTTATAAACCACACACGCCTTCAAGTCACATTATATAAGGACAAAAAAATAACCAACAAATTTAATTTTAACAATATTTAAATAAAAACAACAGCTTTATTTTGTGAAGATGGAGGGGTATAAATCAACCCTCAATGACCTCTACTATTTCACCTCATCTCCTTTTTATCATTTGTCCAAATTAAAAAGATGTTATCCATGGCCA
This sequence comes from Bidens hawaiensis, assembly GCF_021521415.1. Taxonomy (NCBI): domain Eukaryota; kingdom Viridiplantae; phylum Streptophyta; class Magnoliopsida; order Asterales; family Asteraceae; genus Bidens; species Bidens hawaiensis. The sequence goes on along the minus strand of NW_027491362.1, from coordinate 1,076,041 downwards.
TTGCTTCCATTGCTGCCTGGTTCACACCCACTGTTCTCTTTTGTGCTACTAATATCATAATCGCCACCATTTTCATAGCTTCAAATACCACCCACAACCACCATGGCAATAATAATAATAATAATAATAATAATAATAATAATAATAATAATAATAATATTCATGACAATCCACCCACTAGAAACATATCCAGAGTTTCTTCTTTCCTCGAACGAGCCAGATCAATGAAGTTTACTTCCTCTGAATATGAACCCACAACGACTCCACTCGCTCAGTCAATCCATGATGACCCACTGAGTCAACCCGCTCACTCTCCTTCTTTCTTCCAACGAGTTACGTCCTTCAAATTCTCTGAATCCGATTCCAACTCACCTGGTCATGAACTCGCTCGTTCTCCTTCGATTATCGAACGAGTCAAATCATTTAGATTATCCTATGCTACTTCGGGTTCTACCCAACTTGAAACTTCCGGGTCGGATCCGGGTCATTATAAATTCTCTGAATCCAACTCCAACTCAGACTCACCTGGTCAACTCGCTCGTTCGCCTTCGATTATCGAACGAGTCAAATCGTTTAAGCTCTCCTCAGCTTTCGACTTCGGAGCTACTTCTACTGAACCGGAAACAACCGGGTCGGGTCCGGGTCATAACCCGGAGCATAATAATAATAATAATGTGATGAAGAAGTCACGTAGCGAGCTGAGGATGGCGCCAAGCGACAGTGACGACGACGGCGAGGATGTTGACGTGCGGCGGCCGGCGACGACGAGGGAGAGGCGGAGGGATGACGTGGACGAAGAAGTGGATGTAAAAGCCGAACATTTCATAAGCAGGTTTAGACAGCAGTTGAAGTTACAACGACTTGAGTCGTTTGTGAGGTATAATCAACGGCTCAACCGCTGATCGGAAAATAATAATAATACGACTGCTGCCGCTGCCGAAGATTAAGTGCTTGGAATTCTTTATTTTTACCTTCTTATAACTTATGATAAATTAAAAAAAAATATTTGATTTTCTGTATTACGTGAGTAGGAATGTTGATAAGTTAAAATAAGTAACATGTTCGTAACTATAACTTCTAGTTGTAAGTTATAACGAGGTAAAAATAAAGAATCTCGAACAGCCCCTAATAATCTAGGTTTGTCGTGTGTTGTAGACTTGTATCTGTTCATTGTAGTGTCACATGCTCTGTGACATGTGAGTAGTGGCTAGTGGCTCCGTACACTTTTTAAAATAATGTATGTCTTAAAAGTAGTTTGTCAACGTTGTATTTATTTTTATTATTTTATTATGCTACACTGGACGAACAAAAGAATTGATCTCAACTATAAAAACAATATGACACTTTTTGATAGTTGATATAAATCTATAGGTAAGTTACTAAGTTTGGTTATGCTTTTCATTGACTATCCCACCACTCCAGATTGACTCATTCCAGAATATAAAGTACATAATGATATCATGTGAAATTTACTTGTTATCGTAAAAAGTTGAACTGAATCTTACATCACTAAAGATATTTTACACACCAGCCATTTTCTGAATTATTGAAAACTTTATGCTCATGTGATGAACACTTTCTTTTATTCTTTTTATAGGCTATGAATATGCCAACATTGTGATATGTAAAAGATAATTTTACTATCTAAAAACACTGAACTTGTTATTGGTCTATTTATTTTTCTAATTAAAAGTTGCTAAAAATGTTTTTTTCTTGGGCAAAAACCATAAAAAACCAACCTACTTTCTGTTTTTTCTTGTTAAAGTCCCTCAACAATTTTTTGCACGTTAAAGTCCCTATACATGTTAAATTTGAACAAAAAAATGACATAATTTATTAAAACAATATGGAACTGATTTTTTTTGCTCACATATTGGTTTTTCTATCTATTTCACCATATATGCTCATCTCTCCAAATTAAAGTGCACTTCTCTTCGACACTTACTAGTGACATTTTTTTAATCCATTTGTAGATCACTCTTCTAGTCGATAGATAATATATGTACATACAAACACACATTACCCATTTATGCAGCCAAAGTCGCCAACAATTTGCCGAATAAAATAGCGTTTCTTAAGTTTACTCGAGTAATAGGGTACAAACTGTCCTTATTGCAGATTTCATAAGTTTTGTATCAATTAGAGTTTTCATTTTTTTTCAATCATTAGTGTTATCAACTTAAGAATATAAATTCTATAAAACCTGCACACCACTATTGATTTTGAATTAAACAATTGATTTGTAACTGCTTAATGCTTTGACTATTATTCTTAAGCGAAAAAAAAAACAGCTTCATATTGTTTATAAAAGTTATGTCATATCTTTGTTCAAATATAACATGTACAGGGATTTTAATATGTAAAAAATTGTTAAGGGACTTTAACAAGAAAAAACAGAAAGTATGTTGATTTTTTATGGTATTATCCTTTTTTTTTCTTCACTTCTTTGTTCATCTTTATCCAAGCTTCTCAAGTCTTTTGTTTAGTCGCAAAACAACATCTTAAATAAGGGGTCCCTTCAAACTGAATAGTGAATACTGCTTGATTATTCATTAATTTGAAGGTTTGTGACTTTTCGTATATGAACCACGGATCCCCATTTATGATATTAGACGGCCTAAAGTTATCCGATTTAATTTTTATTGCCTGAAACATCTTCATAAAAAATCCAAAGAAATTAACCTGAAATATCGAGAGCCTCATGTATAATTCTACCAATTCAAAAATTTTGATAACTTTTAAGGTTTTTTATTACAACTTTAACTAGTTAATTAAATAGAAAATCAATATTACTGATGTCATAAAGCTGACAAAGTAAATAAACCTAATAAATTTTCCTTTTTAACGTTTAACATGTGAAAGTTGGTATTTCATGTGATCATTTTTACCATTTGGTGGATCATTTGACGTCTTCATGATGATTTCATTTTTATCCACCTCAACAAGCATCGATATAGTCTGTACGTTTGATTCGATAGTTTATTATTCTTGTCTTTGGCTCGTTAATAGAAATAGAAAAGTGAATATTGTATGGGTGAATTGGTTACACAATACTAGGTTTTTTTTAATTGTTTTCTTTTCACCTTGCAAGCTTGTTGCTAGACAGTGTGTTATAAAATGTCAGTTGTTCAAAAAAAAATTGTTAATGATAGAAATATTCAACAAGAACCAAGCCAGAGATGTATATGATAACAAACGTTTGACACTAATAAATAAACTGTCAGTGCATGATGACAAATTCAAACTAAACATAAGATCACCCGTAATGGGTGCGTTGTGTGTTGCGTTAAGGAGGAAAACGCGGGGGTTACACCGCCCCCCCCCCCCCCCCCCCCCCCCCCGCGTTATGCAATTTTTTTTTTGCTACGTTGTATACAAAACGCGGAATAAGGGCACACAAATCAAAAAAGTAGCCGTTGGGTGGGTTTGGAGCCGTTGAGATTTTTTTTAAAAGAAATATATATATTAATTATACTTATACTATATAAACAAACCAAACTTATTTTTTTAACACGCTCCTTCTACTTCTATACCAATTTATATCTTTTACACAAATATTTCTACCAAAATGTTTCCAAACAACAACCAAAATATTCTCGGTTTCGGCCAATATGCCCGTCAAGGCAACCAAAATCCACAACCGAACCAATCTACCGCCCCGACGCCAACCGTACCCGTCCCGCAAATGTATGACCCGCAAATGGCCGCGTACATTGCACTTCTACAAAGCTCTATGCCAAATGCGGTGCTCGGTTTCCAAAACCCAATGACAAACATTTTTGCGGGTTCGGGTTCCCAACCCGCCCCGGAGACCCAACCCGAGGTCGAGTTCGTGCCGGAGACACAACCCGAGGGCGTTTCGAGTCAACGTGGACGTTCGAAAAAACACGTAAAGAAGCCCGCCGGCAAACCTCGGGTTAAAAAGGCGGTGATAGCGTGGAGTATCGACGAGTGCGTACTATGTGCTCGTGCTTGGTGCCAAATATCGGAAGATGCCAAATGCGGTAGGTTTTTAAAATGCATATATATATTTTTAAATTTCTTATAACAAACATTAAACTTGTAATGTTTTTATTTTTTTAGCGAACTATCAAAAAACGGGGGTATTTTGGCACAAAATTATAGAGAGGTTTCACAACCTTGGCGGGGACTCGCGTCGAGAAAAAGATTCGTTACTGTCGAAATGGGGCGACATAAACACCAAATGCATGGCTTTCCATACGGTTTTCTCTCGGATGAATCGAACTAGGAGTAGCGGTGTCTCGGATGCGGAAGTCATGGATAACGCATTGGTTGAGTTTCAACATAAGGTCGGCGGGACCTTCAACTACTTTGGCATTTGGAAAGACCTATTGAGGTTTCATCCAAAATGGGGCTTGGTGTTGGATGCCGAAGCCGAAGGTGGTCCGCGTAAAAAAAAGTCCAAAACACCGTCTTCGGTTGATCCAGACACGCCCCGTTCCGACGCTCGAAACTTCAACTTAAGCGATAATGACCCCGTGAATACTACCGACATGCCTCGGCCGGGGGGTAGAAGAACCAAAAGCAAAGGAAAGGGGAAATCGTCGTCGGCAACGGGTTCGAATCCCGAACTGGAAAGCCAATTCCAATTAATGCACTCTCGACTCCAAGATTTACACCAACTTGGAACCCAACGACTTCAAGTAAATTTGGACGCCGTCGACCTACTTCGAAGGAATGAGATGGACAAAGACATCGAGATTTTATCAAACGAGCTATCTGAAGACGACCCGATAGTCCAAACTCTAAAAGCCAATCGACGAGCGAAAATTTTAGAAAAATATAAATGAGTTTTAGTTTTATTAGTATTATTTATGTTTTTTTATTTTAATTTGATGTATTTTTTTTAATTTAGTTTAATGTATTTTTTATTTGGAAGTTTAATGTAATTTTTAATTTTATGTTAATTTATTTAAATGATTTAGTATTTAAAAAAACAAATAAAATTAATAATGACTGGGCGCCACGTGGCGTATAACCCCTGGTAGTGGAGAGTTATGACTATAGCCTGTTTTTGTACAAAACCATAACTCTGACTGGGCGTCACGTGGCGCATAACCCCTAGTAGTGGAGCTTTATGACTACACATGGTCTAAGTATAAGTATATTCTAATTCACTGTTATTGGCTATTCCTTAGTATAGCTAGGGAATAGATATAGATTTACAAGACGCCTAGACTAACTTATACCACCTTAAACTCTAAGGAAACTCTTGATCATTTAATTACTATTTGTAACATTCCAAACTATTTGCCTAAAGTATTATTATTGTTATAATCGAATGATTAACGCCTCAAACGGTCCGGTTCTGTGTGAACAATAAACTAATTAGTTGTGAACAACCACGTCACACTGGTCTCTTAGGTGGTAGTCCGTACAGGTGAGGAAATGCAGGTCGCGTCACCTTGACTGTTTGAATCACCTATAAGTATACGCAAGTTATTGTTTTCATACTTGAGTTTGATAGTAGAGAGGACCCCATTTTTATAGTGAGACTAACGGGTGTCATCTTAAACTTATGTAGGGGCTGGCCAATGTTATTCTGTCCACTCGTTATCATACAAAGTCGATAGAAACAATTAATCAACTAAGATAAGGCCACATGAGGCTATCATTATCATTTTTTATGTTTTAATAAAAATTAATAAAACTATAAATATTAATGAGTCAAGTCAGTATAATACTGAGCCCTACCAAAAAAAATTAATTTTACAACTCGGCATGTGGCCTTCAATATGGCATTAGATTTAACTTTTTTAAGAATTTCTTTAATTTATGTGAATTTATTCTTTAAAATTGTGAGTGTTTAATTTCTCTAAATTGGTAAGCAACCTTAATTGTTTGTTTAATAACATTTTGGTTTTTTATTAACAACAATTATTTTAACGCTTACAATTCCACTTTACCTTAAAGATGTAAGAATTTCAAACGACTTTCAAATTTGTTAAAAGGTCAAATATCATACTATTCTATGAAAAATTAATATGTGTACTGTTAAAAAAATGATTTTAATTAATACAACCATATGATTAGTATAATTAATATATATTATGTTAAGTAGTAATTTATTGTTATATATATTTTTTTTCAAGAAACCCTTTTATATATAACCTTGTTATATTTAATTTTTATTTAATATTACGAAAAACTAATCCACATTAGGTGAGAATTTGACTTTTCATAAATTATGGATATATTGTTTTCTCATTTAAATGAGATTGGACCAATCAAGGCATGCACTAATGTACTGACATGTTCATTGAACTAGTACGTAACTAAAAGACAAGTGTGAATAGAAAATTTATTGATTTCTACTCTATGCGAGCCCCATCACTTATTTCCGTTATTCCATTCCATCCCATCCCATCCCATCCCATCCCATCCCATCCCTCATGTATTAAGTGGTGCAAATCACATAGACGTAATATTTAAATAAATAAGAAATAATAAACTTGCGGATTAACCAAATAAAATTAAATAGATCACTGCAACAAAACTTGATTCAAATATATTTTACAAGTTAAACTAAACTTACAATGTAATCGAGCTACTTGATATTGCATCGTTAAAAGTTCGAATCGAACTCGAGCATGTAAACGAGCTCGAATTTTACTCTTTGAGCTCGAGTATGCTCGCAAGTCTAAACAAGTTTATTATTTATATAAATTTACTTAATATATATTTACATAATATTTATTATTGAATATTAAATAATATAAAAAGTAAACAAACAATATAAATTATATTTATATATAAACTTTTATTATAAGTATATGATCTTTTTATATGTATATCAATATATTAATAAATATTAAACGAGTCAAGACGTCAAGTCCTAGCGAAACATGAGAAAGAAAAAATTACTCATCTAGCCTCAATTTACACCAACAAATTAAGTGCAAATGTCCCTTCAGGGGCATCCAATAAAATTGTAATGATGATAGAAGATTAGCATGTCCCGTGCATAAGAATGACGCACACAAATCTAGAAAACATAAAGGATAAATGGTATAAAAAAACTTTAAAAAAGGGTCTCCAAAAATGGCTATAAAGTCATTACCAAACTACTACCAAAAATGTCATTACCAAGTGAGGTGGTTAGGAGATTTATCTTAGGGTTACCCTATGTGAGTCTTATATTCGAATTCATGCTTATGTGTGCGCTCTTAAATATGGAAAACACCACTGTAAGTACAATTCAAACTTATGTAACGGAGTTTGACTAGCATTATGATCATTTGGGAGAGACACAGTTGTCACTGCGAACTGCGTCTTTAAAAAGTAAAACAACTACAAATAATACTAACGTTTCAAACCCGTCTTACTGGTGACTATGATTTTCTAAATTAAGGCATTCAAAAGATAGATCCAATATGAATATGATGATAGACTTTAAGATGGTATCATAACATTTTTCTTATTAGCTCACAGAGTCACAGGTCATATTTTAGGTTTAAGTTTTCTAGATTAAAGGGTGTTAAGTCTTATACCATAACTGTAAAACTCTACCTCGAGTAAGATTGTCGTGTCACTTATTAAAAACAAATGAAAATTCAAATGTCATTCCATGGATGTTTAAAGTGTTACAATAACTGAAGGAATACATAACATATTTCATCACATTATTGCTAGAAAGGTACTTTTAAACACTCGAGCATTCTTCCACTTATTATCCCCCGTTATCTTGATAACACGACATACAAGAAGGAAAATGTATGTATGATAGAAAATTGTTCAGTGAATGGATAGAAAGTTTCAAGTATTAAAACAACATGTTTTGCTTTCATAAAAGGCTTATGAAGAGGTAGGTCCCCGCAAAGCCCAGTTGGACCCGCAAGACACACATTGAAGAGGTACGTCTGCGCATAGACCAGCTGGTTCCGCAGGACCCACCATGCTCAGAGAGAAGACCTTACACGCAGTAAGCCAGCTGTTCCCGCAGGAAAGCCTCCCTTGGTACAGTACCCTGCCTGTTCCCGCAGCTATGGGTACAAGCCAAGAAGGAAGGCTACCCGCACTAACAGTAAGGCTACACGCATAAGACACTAACTCTTATACTTCAGTAATGTCACCTGAAGAAGGAATGAGCAAGGCGGGAATATTCCCGCCCAAAAGAGCCAGTCCGTACGCTTCTGGAAAATCTTTTGTACTATACCTGCCAAGGTATGGACAAAATAGACAAGATCTGACCAAAGCAGCCCATGAATCAATCACAGGGTGACAGCTCACCGACAATAGTACGAGGAGGAGCACGCTCCAGTACAAAATGTCACTATCAGCCGCTGCCTACCCACCAACTCCCATCGTGGCACGTACATAGCCCGTAGTTGGTGGAAAAGGAATATTATACAGCTGGCTGTACCTGCTTGGAAACCTACCTTCGGCTATAAATACTCCAACACCTTGGAACGGTATCATCATCTCATATTATCTTATCTTCTCTCTAGCTATTTCTCTCAATATACACTTATATTCAGAGCAATCTAGTCTGATTCTCACGCCGGAGGGTAGTCACAAGGAGGAACCCCCCCCCCTTCTCAGTGACGAGCTCACGGTGTCTGTTTTGCAGGTCAAGAAGAATAACCATCTTTGCCGGACCTAACCCTCGTGGGAAACATCTACTTAACCCTAAAATTATCCGTAATCTGCCGGGGTCATTCAGTGTTTCTTCATGTTAGATTTCAAAATCGTTTAAAAGTTTACAAATACAATTAAATTAAATCATATCATAAGTCATATTCAAGTCATAACTAATGCTTCAACTTATTCGCCCATTACCTTTGAATAAATTATCTTTATTTGGCTGGCACCTCCTAATCCAAAAGCCCCAATTAAACATATCACCCTTTTTTCAAACTCTGAAATTTTATAAACAACCAATGCCAACGAAAGACAAAACAACCCACGAGCTACCTCCAAAATCCTGAGAGCAACACCACAAAACAACACAAAGATTTGCATAAAAGCAAATATATCACTAAAAAGGGTATAATGTATGCATGATACTTAAAATATATATGATATTTTTAAAGTTTTCTAGCGTTTTATATAAAATTGTCATTACACAAAAGATTAAGGTTGGGTGTGTCATATAAAGTTAGGTGATTACGGTGAGAGTTTGTTTGTAAGACCATGTGTGTTGGTAGGAGGAGAATGAGGGGAGAAGTGTGCCACGTGACGCTCAGTCAGCAAGAAGATGAATTGTATTTTAGGGGTTTAGTGGTGTGAGAGAAATTGAGTGAAGATGTGTCATAATTTTAGTGGTTATATGAATAAAAATAATAATAAAATTGAGGTGGGCCCCACCATTTCAGCCGAGAAATATTTCTCCATGGCTTTACTTCTCGGGGGTCGGGGGTGGGGGGGTGGGGGGGGTGTTCCTCTGACTTCTCCCCCATTCTCCTTCCACTTCACCACCACTACAGGTGGTTTAATAGAGCGGCTTGAATATTTGATGTGTGCTCATAATTTGAAGTTACTCCACAATCAATTAAAATATCTTTGCTTCCGTACCTAAAGTATTTTCCTAAATCACTTCTTGTTCACTTGCTGAAAGATAGAGAAGGCTTTCTAAATGAGATTGACTATCACGAATATGAAGGCTAGAAAGATGCTATTTGTTCGAAGAAGATCTCAATCTATGTGCATTAAGTTCGAAGAAGATCTCAATCTATGATAAAGAAATGATATTGTTAATTAAAAGATAGAACAAACCGCATTCTTTAAACTTCCACTTTCAACTGATTTTGTATAGATTTCTTCAAACTTATACATTGAATAACTTTGGTTCCCACGAGCTCGACTATGAAGAAAAATGATCATTATGCCCTCAATAAAATAAAACCCGTAGAGTAATCTAGGTCTTAGCATAGGTCATTTTGACGTGATATTTAGACGTGTTAATGCTGAAACAAAACACCAAAATTAGAGCTGCTATGAAGTTGAGGTGAAAAAAAAACGGTTCCGGACCCGACCCGTGGGTACGGACTAGCCTTTGGGTTTCTCCTCGGACCTGTTGGAACCGGTTCCACCAATACATGGTCAAAACCCGACCCAACCTTATCCAAAACCTGATAAAAACCCGGCGAACCAAATTAAATATCTGACCATACACGGAACCGGTTTTTCCGCCTATCCGATTCCGGTTCGAAAAAACACGATAGCTGGGCTTTTGGGCCGTACCAATATAATATAACCCATTAAAGTTTGTTCCTGATACGATAACTTGTATTGCATATAGTACAACATCTATATGATGAATGAAATCCAGTTCCTCATACAGTACACTGTCGCACTTGAATTCGTCTCACTTTTATTATCATTTCTTCACCACACTACACCAGGTAATCTTTTAATTCATCCCTCTTATTGTTTCGCTACCTTAAACTGTTTAAAGATTTTTTAAGCTTGTAGAATGGTTAATGGTAGGATATAAATCAATCTTAAATGGTTAGTTTAAATTGAAATCATCGAGCAAATATATGGCAGAATTAATAGTGTTTAAATCTTATATTATTAAGAAAAGAAAAAGGGCTTATTGGATTTATGTGTTAACAAAGTAAACTGCTTTTGCCATATTCAATTATATTTCCTGAGATGATTATTTGTATTAACGTGCTAAACGTGAGAGTCAAGTAGAGTAACTTGTATATATAATATAATTACTCTACTTGATTCTCATGTTTAGCGCGTTAATTTCATTTGTATTTGATCCAAACCCTATGTATATATATATATGCCCACCACCTATTTGATAAAATGCTTGTCGTCGTCATCATCATCATCATCATCATCATCATCATCATCATCGTACTCAGTATATCCCACCAATAGCAATGCTATGGTAGGTTCTGAGGAGGGTAAGATGTAGACAGCCTTACCTCTACCCCATAGGGATAGAGAGGCTGCTTCCGGTGAGACCCCTGGCTCGATAGTAGTTTTGCATCAAGCCTTGGACATAAGGCACATAACACTCAATCATCGGGACACCGGCTGATTGGTGCATGTGCCCTTGTCTTTCGGCTATCAACGCCACCACATGATGCCTTATTAACCTTCCGCCACTTTTAACGTTATTTTCACGAGATTAGTAAAATAACGTCAAAATTAGTGCAATTTTCTTTTGCCCACCCGAGGGTTCACACATATATACATTATTTGATAAAAAGCTTGTGTGAAAGATAAATAAAGGACTCATTACTAGCTGTTTATTTAAGTTTCATTTGATGCGTATTTAGATCATATCTTTCTTTCTTTCTTTCTGTTATAGACAAAGATACCAAATCCAGATTTGTTGGCTGTATTGTTTCATTGGATATACCAAAATGGTACGTATCAAACATGAATTGCATAAAGATTGCACAATTTGACTTTGTTTACATATACACAGTAAAGAAAAAAGACATCATAAAGCTAGGTACAACCTGTCGAACCTTTTCTAAGCCCAGCCCGGTAAGTAAGGTTAAAAAACCGGTTTTTAAAACATTGCGAGGCCGTGTAATATTTTATGACCATGTTTTGGCTTTTGACTAGTAATTATGTCCTTATCAAGCTTAGAGATTTGGTAGAATTATGTTCATAGCTAGTTATTTGATATGGCAATTTAATATGCATAATGTATTTATTTGATATGGAATTTATGTTTTGGACCTTGTAACTTGTAAGTCTCATGGTTCATGTAATCAGTGGCGGACCTATACCTATGGTGTAGGTGTCGGCCGACCCCTGTGAATTTTTTTTAAAGGTATATATATGTTAAAATCCCGATCGACTCTATCAAATTTGAACACCGACCCTCGTCCCCTGTGAAATTTTTTCCTAGGTCCGCCACTATTTATGATAACTTTCCTTTTTATGTATCTGCAGAATACAAGCTTCCAGTTACAAGCTTGATGGCATTGCAACTTATTGGTCATGCATTGTTAATTTAATTGGATAAATATATTTAGTTGTTGATGAAATCTTTATTTTTTTAATAGTGGATAATAATGCAAGAATTAGGCTATGGTGACCCAACCCGACTAACCGGATACTGATTAACCCGAAATCCAAAAATAATAACTAGATATAGTTAGAAATGAGGAATGAGATGTGTGAGGTAATGGGATGTGTGAGTTCTTTAGAAATGATAATTCATATAAGGAAATGTGATTTTTGATCAAATTATAGGTATGGAGATAGAGAACGGGATGTAAATGCTTAAGACCCCCATCTCTACGGAACACAATAAATCAATGGCTTCTTCATCATCACCATTTTCACTTAATTTCATTATCCCACCCGCTCGAACAAGCTCTTCAAACTTCCAATTGTTTTGCAGTAAGCAAATAATTCAACATGACACCCAACAAATTAGCCCCAAAAAGAAGAACCCAAGAAAACCAAGACCAAGTTTTTCAGAACAAGTTCTTGACAAATGGTCTCGCAAACCCACTTCATTGGGTGACAAATTCCCATGGCAGAAACAAGAAATAAGACAACAAGAAACCAAAACTGCAATCAATTTCATAGATGAAGAAAGGGTGTTAGATGATTCAAGAATCGGTAGCAACTCGTTTGCGGGTGACTCAGTGAGTTTTGATTCCATACAAAGTGTAAAGCTTGCACCTTGGGTTCAGAAAACTAATACCCAGAAACAAAGTTTTGATTTTGAAGATGGGAAGTCACTAAAAGATAGTAACAGTGGTGAAATTGGTAATGGGTTTGCTTTATCCGAATCAAAAACAGTGAGTGACTCGGCGAGTCGCAAAGCTGTATATAAAAGAAGTCTTGAAAGGGTTTTTGTTGAAGATGATGAACATGTTACAAATAATGGTCAAGAAAGTCAAAGGGTTGAGAGGGTTCCATGGGAAAAAGAGAAAGATTTGTTTCGGGATAGTAGTAATACACCGTTGGCTGAGAAATTGATACCCGAGTTCGAGTTGAAGAGATTGAGGAATAAAGCTGGGAGAATGGTGGAAAGATTTAGAGTTGGTGTGGCTGGGATTACACAGGAGTTAGTGGATTCAATACATGATAAATGGGAAACCGATGAGATTGTGAAGTTGAAATTTAAAGGGCCTGCTGCCATGAATATGAAAAGAACACATGAAAGTTTAGAGGTCAGTAGCTCGGTATTCGCCTTTTGTTTGGTTATGATTTTCTAATAACTTAGGTGCAAGATATTAGATTTAAAGAAATAGGCGAGAAATTGTCGAAAAAACACTGAATATCTGAGATAAATGTATAATTATCTGGGTAATCAAATATATTATTACTTACTCCCTTTGACCTTCAGTAAGTCAAAGCTTATATTCTTGATGGATTCTTAAAATATGTTTCATAATCGCCTCGTCTTTTGCTTTCTAACAGAGTAGAACGGGTGGTTTAGTGATATGGAGATCAGGCAGTTCGGTTGTATTGTTCAGAGGAATGGCTTACAAGCTTCCCTGTGTGAAATCGTTTACAGAACATGAATCAAAGCATACAGAAAACGAATCATCAATAAATTATGCGGGTCGATATGTTAAGGATCTTTCTGAAGAAGAATTGTTAGATTTAAAAGAGCTCAATCTCGTTTTAGATGGATTGGGCCCACGATTCAAGGATTGGTCAGGCCCTGAGCCACTACCTATAGATGCAGATTTGCTTCCTGCTTTGGTTGAAGAGTATAAACGTCCTTTTAGACTTCTCCCGTATGGGACAAGACTCGGTTTACGAGATAAGGAGATGACCTTTATTCGTAGGACTGCAAGAACAATGCCTCCACATTTTGCACTCGGTATGTACAAGCTTCCATTCTGTTATAACTTATAACCTACCCTTATGAGATTTGTTCATTTTTTATTCTTGATACGTTTCTTGTCTTACCTTTGTAAAAAGGTTGAGTACCCTCATTGTTTCTTGAGCAATACTTAATTCTTGATGAGTTTATTATTCTTTTGTTGTCAAACGACTAAATTACCCTTGATTGCCATAAAGGAAGAAATAGAGATTTGGAAGGCCTTGCAGTTGCAATAGCAAAGCTATGGGAAAGAAGTTCCATTGCAAAGATAGCCATCAAGCGAGGTGTGCAGAACACGCGTAACGAAAGAATGGCGGAAGAGCTCAAGGTTAGATTTTTGAAATTTATTTTTCTTTTAATGTGTGTGCTTTGTTTGGTTAAAAATGACTAAAATGCCTTTGGGTCGTTTGATTTAGAGACTGACAGGAGGGACTCTGGTCTCCAGAAACAAGGATTATATCGTCTTTTACAGGGGTAATGACTTTTTACCCTCTAATGTCACAAGGACATTGACTACAGCACAAGAGCTAAGCATTAACCGCCAAGAAGATGAAGACAAAGCACGAGAAAAGGCATCAACTTTTATTGATTTAACTACTAAAAACGCTGTTAAGGGCCCGTTAGTTTCCGGGACCCTAGCGGAGACCATGGCGGCTACATCAAAATGGGGAACCGAGCCTAGCAGCGAGGAGATTGAGAAAATGAGGAGGGAAGCAGCCGTTGCCAGACACACTTCTCTTGTCAAACTTCTTCAAAACAAGCTAGCCCTTGTAAGTTGCAACAACTTCCCCATCCCTCCCACAAAATTGCCTATTTTCCCATTGCCATTGTTATAAAGATAGATTATATCATTTGGTTCTTGAGATGGGGCTTTTAAGATCCCCGTCTCATGGTTCAAGGGTATTTTAGTCATTTCACTCCTCCATGAACTTACCTATTTCTACATTCTCATAACTATAGCCTATAAAGACTGAGTATATCAATTTGGGTCATGATGATTCTTTTATCTCATGACCGAGGGTATTTTAGTCATTTACATATTTCACGTGATTGCAGGCTAAAGGAAAGATAAAAAAGGCTGAAAGGGCACTAGCAAAAGTTCAAGAATATTTAAAACCATCCGAACTTCCTACCGATTTGGAAACCCTAACCGACGAGGAGAGGTTTTCTCTTCGTAAGATAGGTTTAAGTATGAAACCATTCTTGGAATTAGGTAAATACATTTTCCCACCTAGATTATTTTCTTTAATCCTTTTTATATTATTTTGAAAAAAAAAGGTTTAATAATGTTTAGGGAGGCGGGGTGTTTTTGATGGTACGATTGAAAATATGCACCTACATTGGAAGTATAGAGAGTTAGTAAAGATAATGGTGGATAGAAAAAGCTTTGCACATGTGAAACATGTGGCTATTTCTCTTGAGGCGGAAAGTGGTGGAGTTTTGGTGTCGGTTGACAAAACCACCAAAGGCTATGCCATCATTGTTTATCGTGGAAAGAATTATGAACGTCCAAAGGCAATAAAGCCAAAAAATCTTTTGACTAGAAGGAAAGCTTTAGCTCGAGCAATTGAATTGCAAAGACGCGAGGTAGGTCTATATCCAATAATGTTTCTAAGGGGATAAAATCATAAAATATTAAAATATGTTTATAGTTCAAAGATTAGATAATGACTAATGATCATTGCTTTCTGAATGCTTACAGGCTTTAAAGTATCATTTGTTGGAGTTATCAAAAATGATTGAGAAGTTAAAATCAGAACTTGTATGGTTCATGGAATTCTCTGTAACTTCAATTTCAATGGCATACAAGGGTATTTTTGTAAATTATCATGAACTGTTGGTTTTTTGGTTTTGCAGGAGGATATGAAGAGAATAGATGAAGTTGATGAGGAGACATTGAGGTCAAGGATAGAAGACGATTTAGGTTCCGAATCAGAATCTGATTCTGAGGACCATCATGCATCGGGAGAGGTAATTGTGAAACAAAGCATGTGCTAAATGTTTTGAATGATTTAATTGTGTGTATGTTGTTAATAATGATGCTTGTTATGTATGCCGTTACAGGATGAAGAGGCATACCTTGAAACATATGATGATGGTGAATAAGCTTCTACACAAATCATGATACTTAAAAAAGTTTATGTACCATGTAACCGAAACTGAGTAATGCGATCCATAGCATATCATATCATGTGTACCTCACTGTTTGAAATCTAAGATGAATATTGTACACAACAGTCTTAACACTTGTATAAAAGAAATTAGTTTGCCAATCATTTTTTTTCTAGGGGTGTTAATTGTGTCATATTTGCAAGTTGAATCCAAACACAATCTTATACACAACAATCAAAACAAACAGACTGCAACTTAGAAAACTTAATGACAACCGACTGTTTTTCATTCAAAACTCAAATATACTCTTTTAACATCAAAAACAAAGATACCATATTTACAACATGGTGTAGCTCAAGCGCTCATAAATCAAAGCAGCCTTCATTGGCATCTTTTCATCTTTCAGGTAAGACTAGTGACTAGTTTAACCACATTTAAGCCAATGGAATTAAGAGAGAACACGTTACGAGGGCCAAACCAGTCATTTCTCAAGCCTCCACTGCAGTCACCTCTTCATCAGTTGAATCAAGGGCAATAATGTCTTCAGTATCTGTTGCTTCCGCCTCTTTTTCCTTTTTTGGTTCCTCAATAAGCTTTTCCCGTAATTTGGTTTCTAATTCATCACGCACGGTTAAATTCTCAGCTAAGTAACGCTTGATAGCATCTTTACCACAAAACTTTTTATCTTCCATACTGTAATATGCACCTCCAGCTTTCATAATAAACTTGTGTTTAAGACCAAGTTCAATGAGTTCTAACTCACGGCATATTCCCTTGCCAAACTCGAGCTCAAATTGTGCAGTTCGGTAAGGCGGAGCAAGCTTGTTCTTTATAACTTTTATCTGAACTTGGCTTCCAAGTGTCAATAACACATAAAACAACATGAAATATACTCAAATTCGCAAGATGAGATTCAAATAGACAGTAAAAAACAGTACCTCTTCTCCCTTTTTGACAAGACCTATTCTCTGAATATTTAAACGGATTGATGCGTAAAACTTCAAAGCGTTTCCGCCACAGGTCACTTCAGAGGGTCCACCAAATCCAAAAGTAGCCAACTTTGACCTTACCTGATTAGCATTTAAGCAAATATCAAACTATCAATGCCAATGATTGAAAATGAGTCAGCGATAAAGAAAGATCGTATTTTTTTACCTGATTAATGAAGATCAAAATAGTTTGTGATGTAGATAACGAATGACTCAATTTACGAAGTGCCTGACTCATAAGCCTAGCTTGCATTGCCATATGTGCATCACCCATCTCACCGTCAAGTTCACTTTTAGGGACAAGGGCAGCAACCTGATAGTGCATTATCAAACCATAATCAGAAAACAAAAGGTTGGTCAAATGTATGCGTCAATGTATGCTAAATTTGCATCCAATATTCTTTAAAAAATCCTAAAAATATTAAATAAAGATTAAACTTACACTATCCACAACAACATCAACTGAACCACTTCTGATAATAGTATCTACAAGACTCAAAGCCTGTTCACCACTATCCGGTTGTGACAAAAGCAAATCCTGAGTGTTAACGCCTATAGCTTCAGCTAGTGACGGATCAAGAGCATGCTCAGCATCAACAAATACACAATAACCAACAAAAGATTACAAAAAAGAAAATGATTTTCTGCATAAGTCGGTATTCAAAAACATAATTTACTTTCTGAAAGACTTAGGAATTAACCTCCTTGTTTCTGTGCTTCGGCAATCACGTGGAGAGCAAGAGTCGTCTTTCCAGAAGCTTCTGGACCATATATCTCCACTACACGTCCCTGCATCAGCAAAAAGTACTTAATTATTATATGGATTTCGCATTTCGACTGATACATAGGGGTACTCAAGGTCGGATCGTTCAAAAGCTCGAAACAAGCTGAGCTTATTAAGTTTTACGTCTTTTGGACTTCTATGTATTAATTTTACACCGCACAGTCGAGCTCAAAATATACTAAAAATTATTTAAAACATACATAAATTAATTAATAAACAATAAACGAGTCAAGCCCGAGCCAATCCCGAGCTTGAAAAAATAACTCGCAATCCGAGTTTGAGCTTTAGAAAACGAGTTCAAAACGAGCGCAGCTCAAGCTCTCGAAAGTCAAAACGAGCCAAGATCGAGCCTAGTTGAGCTCAGGCTCGGCTCATTTACACCCCTACTAATACATATAACTAAGACCATGTGTTTAAAACAACTATGCAAATATAAATTATATAACAAAATACCTTTGGGAATCCACCAACTCCGAGCGCTATATCCAATGCAAAAGATCCTGTAGATACCACTGGGACTTGTGTAGGAGACGCAGACTGACCAAGAAACATAATAGATCCTTTTCCATGAGAAGTATTAATTTGATCAATTGCTTGCTTTAGAGCTAAGTCTTTCTTAGACAAATTCTCCTCACCAGAATCACTTCCATCCGACTTCGACTTCTTTTTACCTAACCGTTGAAAAAAAAATCTTATACCCGTAAGCCCATCGCCATCGAATAAAAAACTTTACATGTATGTTTCGTAGAAAACTTTGCATTTCTGCATAACCCTGTTTTAATCATTATAAAATCTATCTAAGCACTATCCTAATTTAACTTATTCATAAAGTTTCAACCTTATAATTTTATTATTTAAATCATTCACACATAACATTGTAAAGGTTCAACCTTTATAAGCATTAAAGTATGAAATGTAGGAAACAAAATCATATAACCTTTAGATGAAAAGCTATTAAACTGAAATGTTGATCCCAGTAAACATCTGTTATGGGCCTGAACATCAACCTGCATATACAAAAATAAATAAAATTAAATGAATACATGATTGACACAAATACAGTTGAAATTAAAGATGAAACAGTACCTCAAAATAACACATGAGCGTTTTAGAATTGATATGTTTCGAAGTAGTCTTTAGATGAAAAGCTATCAAAGCCATTGTTGTATACTACAAGATAAGCTTTATTTAGGGTTTAAGCAGATTGTTTTTGCCCTCTTTTGTTTTGAGATTTTGAGAGGGAGATTGATTGGTTTGATTTTAGGGTTTATGGGTTTTTCTCGTTTTTCCCTCCTTATGTGTAATTACAAGTATCATCCTTTTGTTTAATCATCCAAACTATATGCGTATTTGGTGCGTGTTACTCGTACGGACTAATATTGTCTGTTTTGTTTACATAAAGTTTACGTATTTGATTTAGTATTTCTGAATGAAAACTTCTTAAGACGTTACCCGCATACTACACATTTAGTGATGTTTTAGATGTCATCTCACTAGTACAAAAACACTAGATAACGCGGTTTGTGAAAACTTTTTAAGACGGTTTAGATGAGAACCGTCATATTTGAGATTTAAACCGATTTTTTAAATTAAATAATTTATCGAAACCACCTTATTTGATGGAATCGTCTTATTTGATAATTTGATATAAGCGTCTCATTTGATTGTTGAACTTGAACCGTCATATTTGATATTTAAACGATTTTTTAAATTAATGATTTTATAGAAACCGTCTTATTTTGATGAAATCACCTTAATTATTTGACAATTTGATCTTACCATTGTTTAAATTAAACGTCATATTAAGGTTGCCATGTATATTTTCCCTCCTTGATTTTAAATATAATGACGTCATATTACCTATCATATTAAGATTCAAGTAGTAAATTAAATAAGCTTATATAATTGAAGAAGGTTGTTTGTATCCATGTCTTTGACCGACTTGATGTGTCAAAGAGCCTTATGTCAAATCTAACTATCTATATAATTGTCTACCATAAAATCCTACGTGTCGTTCTCAGGTTGCTCCCCCATCCCTTCAAAGCCACCAGATTGCTTGATTTCTAAATAGTGGTCTCTCATTGATTTAGCCCGGCTTGATCCGTTTTCGGATACCATCTCTCAAACGGGTTATATCAAAACCATCGGTGATCAGTTCTACAAAGCCTAACCATCTTCCTCCCCATCCTCAGTAATCGTCTCAAGGTAACCCTAATCCCTATTCTTTTTCAACATCGATGCCAATTGAAGGCTCTCATGTCTGATTCGCAACTGTCCTTCCCAATCAAAAGTATATTCCTTTGTTAATTAATCTGTTGATTTCTTGATATTTAGTTTAATTATACATAAAAACCTAAACCGATTTGATTTTTGGTTTAACTTGAACATCGATGAGGATTTAAGGTCGTGACTTCTGATTCACAAGCATCCTTCCCAATCAAAGGTATGTTCGTTTGTTAACCGGTTGGTATCTTGTAATGTGCCTCGAAGTGTATTTATTATAAGGGTGCGTAAAAAAGCACATTTGAATATATCGTTGTAAAACATTTTGATGTATTGTTAAAAACAAATTAAATATGTCTGTTTGTTTTTTTAATATATATAAAACTTTGTGTGCGTGTACTATTACAAAAGTTGATTATGTGTTGGCTAACTTAAGTGTTTTGATGCGTGGAAGCTTGATGTGTTTGCAAAATTCCATAAATACTATTATGTATCAAAACTCAAATGTATTTGTGAGCTTTTTGTCAGATGATCGATCATGTAGACACCGTAGGTATTTTAAAGCATTAGTACTCCAAAATGCAAGTTTGATGTCTCCTTGTAAACTGTTGCATCAAAGTACTCTACGGATTGTATGCAATGTTGTAAACCTTTGCATCGAAATTCATTACACCTACATATCAAAACTACACCGTTTGATATATGATTGTAATTGATGCACCTTTTTTGAACATGTGAAATGTGTTTGATGTATTTGTGCCTCCTGTAATTTTATACTTACCATTTTGTTAAAATCATTCCTTGAAACCATCTCTTATTGTTGAGTAGTTGCAAGTCTTGACACTTTCTTACACAAGATTCGATACATTATACAACATTAAATATATTATAAAACACGAGGGCCGGATTAAGATATGAGCATTTGTATCAAACTTATTAGCACTCATTTGAAAAGATCCTTTCGTGATTCCTACTGAAGATGTTCATAGCTGGTTTGGTCGTTTTCAATATTTATGGAAACTGGACAAGACTAATAGATATGAAATCCAAGAAACTAAAAGACCTGACTGAGTTGGTCGGCCTGACTGGCCAAATCGTCATTTGTTGTGACATATTTCATCCTCATATTAACATCTTCATAATTATTTTTATTAGAATTTTATGTTGCGTGTATGGTTTAACTTTTGGATATTCACGTTTCATCAACTAATATACAGTTTACAAGAATATAATTTAAGTTTTCGTAAATATTAAACTTATTTATCAAACAAAAACCTATATATAACTTTGCAACCATCATTTTTTCTTAAACTAAGGCTATGTGGTATACATTCACGTTTCTTAACTCCATATGGACACCAAATCACATGTTTTACCCCATTTCACTTCACCTCATCATAATAAAATTGTTTAACCCCTATTTACTTATCTTTATTTAATGTAAAATTGATTTTTTAAATTATTATGCGTGTAAAAGATTTTAAAGTCTCTTAATATTATAATCAATCTTGCATTTAACGTCATTTAACCCATAAAGGAAGTGGCATATATTGTCGACTCAAGTTTTAAATAGTTGTTAATATTCCAGTGGTTATAAAAAGCCCGCCTGTTGTCACCTGTATAAAACTATTAACTACTACAACCGCTTTTTGATTCACTTTAACTGATTACCAAATTAACCACCCATCTTCATCCTCTCACACTCTCAAAGCTTGTTTTAAGTCTTTCATGGCGGATCAATCGTCATCCGTTTTCCTTCACAAGAAACTCGATAAAGGCTTCAATCTCGCAATTGGGTTGTCGAAATCTCTCGTCGAAGACGGAACCCAACTGGGTTTATCTCCAATTCCACCTTCAGAGATGAATAATAAGAGAAGGTGTTTGGACAACAAATGTGCACTGCAAGTTCAAGTCATCGATGACACAGCTCTGATCGGTACCACTGCTTCTGTTACCAGGTTCAAGAATCGTTATCAGAAGTACAAAACTGATGTGGGTTTTCAAAAGAAGGAAGAAAATGGTGGTAAGAAGAAGAGGAATAAAGGGTTTAAGAAGCAGCAGGTAAGGTGTTCGACGAAATGCCTGAATGAGAAGAAGGTTAAGGGGTTAAAGGATCATGTGGTTGAAGATAAATGTGAATCTAAGAAGCAGATTCCAGAGGTGAAATTTGGGTACAAGGGGTGTAGAAAGATGTCTGCTAATGCGAAATATGTTTACCGAAAGAAGGAAACCGAGAAAGTTGAAAACCGGATTCAAGAAACCGATGTGAGTTTGAAGGTTTCGGATGAGGATGAAAAAGTTTCCGAAACTGTAGATGAGAAGGATGTTGGGCTGAAACTAAGCCCGGAAGTTGATGATGTTATTTCAACTGAATCTGAAGTTGAAAATGTAAGTGAAAGCACGATTGTTGAGTTCAAGAAAAGTGCGTACACAAGGGCGGAAATGGAGGTGCTTAGGTTCGTGGATGAGCCGGGGCAAAGGGCCAAATGGGCTGAGGTGTACGGTGGGTTTGGACCGTCGGTGGCTAAGGAGTACAATGAGCTTGTGGCTGATGCAAACAACGTCAGGCCGACACAAAGGTACAACCGTGTGGTAAACTGTGGTTCGGGTTGTGGTTCTAGTCGTCATGCAAATCCTATTCTTGCTACGCCTCCGGTTTTACCTTTGTGTTCGCCATCGAATCATAGGAAGTTTGATCGTGTGGGATCCAGGGTTAGTTTCAACTGAAGTGGTGTTAGTGAGATGATGGAATGCTAGTTGCATATGTGAATGGATAGGTCATAATATCTTTGTTGTATTTTGTTGTTCATGATTTCATTTGACATGTTAAGAGAATGTAAATGATTGTAGAGCAGATTGGGAAATTTGTGCATATTGTAGAAAGAATAAGTGTGATCAATAAAACAACTACTTGTTGATTGCCAAATTTTGATCAGATATTCAAATTCTTTAGTGATATAGATGAATGAACAAGTTATAGATGATCTTGTAATATTATTGTTTTAAAAAAGACCATATTACACTATAACCTTTTGGATTGAAAGATGTTTATAAAATGTTATATATAGTCTATTTCATAAAGAATAGTTTTATCAAAGACGGGTCGTATATTAAAATCTCATTAAAGGTTAGTAATACATTGCTACTAATTAAGGGTGAACCGAATGGAACAAAAGATGGAGCTGGTACCAATCCGTACCAACGGGAACACCATTCTGCCCTAGGCGATACGCAAGCCAATTTCATCCCTAGCAGGTTGGAGCCGACATCGGAAAAAAAGAAGTAATGGTGTAAGATGTGTGGAAACACCGTTTTGGTACCGATGAGAGGAGCTCGGGATAGCCATATTTATAATTAAAGTACTTTGGATTGGTAAATAGTTGTAAATAGTTTTAGAGGATAGTAATTTTTTTTATTAATAAAATGAATGATTTGTTTTATTAAGTTACTCTTGATTTTGTTTCATTCATATAATAATTACATGCAACAAAAAATACCTTAGAAGTGAATTAGTCCATCCCCTTGACGAATAACGAGTGGCATAAATAAGCTGCTTCCAAGTTCCCGCATCACTTTAACTATATTAGTTTTGGTATTTTGATGACTTATTTTATATACAATTAATATGCTGTTGGAAAAAATAATACAATTAATATGATATATGACGTATTCTTGTACACGTAGAAGCATCGACGGGCAAGTGGGCAACGAGAGTACTGAGTAGTAGTTGTCTTTGAATCATCTTGAATTGTTGATATTAATTAGCGGGCCATGATCTTCTAGGTTAAGAGTAGTACTGATGTTACTAGTTATTTGCTATTATTTTCTTGCAAAGCTTCTATCATTTTTCTTTGTAAGGCTAGCTATAAATAGCACATTAATGGTCTATGGATGAGATAATCATCAACATAAATCGAATGAACCATGTTATATTTCGTGATAGGTCCTAAATGCGATGAATGAATGAATATGCTATAAAACGGGATAAAATAGGTGTATGTGTTTTTTTTGTTTAGTGATATTTGTTGGGTTTCAACGGTGGTTCGGAACGAAAACGATCAAGTATTTTAAACCCGTTTTAGTTAATAGTTCGTTTCAATAGATATTAATCAATATTAATATACAAACATATAAACGAGTTATAAAAACGCAGCGGAAAGATTATACGAGTAAATGAACCAAAATCAAAACCCAAGACCCGGATCCGATTACAACGTTAAACGAGTACGATTAAACATATAATAAAACAACCATAGATTAGTTTATCGATATACCTCGGTTATCGAAACCGGGAAGACACCGAGGGCTAACGAGATGAGCTAGATGACACAATCAAAGAACCAAGAACTCCGGCGACTCAGCGGCGGCGGCGGCGGCTGACTGTAGCGGCGGACAGCGGCTGTGAGCAGCGGGCAGCAGCTACGACGTGCGGCTGTAGCTGGAAAGAGCAGCTCCGGCGTCGGACAGCTGCAACTGGCCAAAGAAATGAAGACAGCGGAGCTCCGACGACTTGCGGCGGTGGTCCGGTGACTTAGGATGGCGATGGTGAGTTGCAGTGGTGGTGCTAAACAACTGTACAACAAAGCAGTTATGGTACCACAACAATGGCAGTTGCCGGAATGCTTAGATGGCCGGAAAATGACCTCGCCGGAAAACCGGGTCGTCGGAAAACGGCGCCGACAACGGCTGAATAAGATGGAGGTGATTAGGGTTTGTTGTTTTTAAGGTTATCCATAATTAGAATCATATTTATCTATTTATAAGAATGATATTAGGGTTTAACAATTAAACCCCATTGGGCTTTAAGCCCAAATGTTAAATGAAAGCCTAATCCACCAATTTATCCTTTTATGTGATTGTGTCGGGCCCAGTTAACGTTTAAGTGGGTTTATATTTCGTTGCCTTCGGTGTAACTCATACCGGGTCACATTCGGGTCGGTCCGCGTTAACTTGACCCGAACCAACCATTAAATCCAACAGTCTCCCAGTTGGATGGATTTGGGTCAAGTATCACAACGCCAACAGCCAGAGGCGTTCTAGCTACACATAGCTGTCCCCAACCAAATATGACATTTTTAAATCAATAACCAAAGTATCTTGGAATACCTTATTGCAAGATAATGAATTTATAGTAATCGTTGTCATCTATCCTTTCTGTATAAGACATTAATTGAACAATGAGACATGGATCAAATCAATCTCATATAGCGTTCAATTATTGTAATTCTCGATATAGAGTCAAAGTGGTCCAATCAAACACACAATAAGTTTGGGTGAGGCCTCACACTTTACCAGTTTGAATCAACGAGGGCGCCAATATGTCTAACTGTTACATCTTAATGTAAGAGTACAAAATCTCATCTTGACTACATACAATTCCCACTAAACTCCAGAACAATCCCAATCAATGCATTTATGGCTGGCAGTTACGCAACAGCGGTTGACATGATCAAAGAATATTCCTCGGTAAACGAAAGTTCTAATATGTATCTCAGGTCTAGGATACTAAATGAGCATACTATTATCAAAACATCTTATGATCAAGATCCATGAAGATGATTTGATGCGAGTTACATCCAACGTCATTCATAATGAGGTCTGTGAGTTTGGAAGTCAACTGCTTGAGTCCAAAGTCAGAATAGTCTTAATTCAGAATCGTTCCCACTAGTCTGACCGACTACGGATAATTTAGAATACAATATTCACGGATTAAACGTATTATAACGAACACAGTTGTATTATTCAACATTTGCATTTAACCATTAAATCAAAAGTGAACTGAAAAAGTACAACTGTTTAAATGTTCATACATCCAAATACTAAATCAAAATAAACACTAGCAAGTCTAAGCCCGATAGCATCCGTATGCTTGTCCTGAGTCATCGGCTTAGTGAACGAGTCAGCTAGTTTTTGATCTGTGTCTACTTTGCTTATTATGATGTCACCTTGTTCCAGTATTTCTCGTATATAGTGGAACTAAAAATGTGCTTGGCCATGTGATGATAATTGGGCTCTTTGGCTTGAGCAATAGCACCTGTGTTATCACATATTACGTCGATCCTTTTCCTAAACTTGGAACCAGATCGAGGTTGGCTATGAATTTCTTCATCCAAGCAGATTATGAGCGAGAAACATCTCGGTCATTCTGGAAGTTAGCGTCAGTGTAACATCTTACGGTGAGCTCTTCTTCCACTCCTCCAAACACGCATACGAGACGTCAGTTCTAGTGCATAATATAGCGTACATGACATAGCCAATCGATGAAGCATATGGAATTGCTTGCATGTCCGTTGCCGGAGATTGCGATTTGCTAAAACGGTTCCTTTAGCAATAGAACAGCTCCTATCTTAGAGTTGTCCATTGAGAAGCGTGTCATGACTGTATGTACTTTAACTTAGCCCTAGAAGCTGCTTTGATCTATCTTGGTAGATCTTGATTTCCAGAATATAAGCAGCTTCACCAAGATCTTTTATTGTGAAACAAGATCCCAACCAGTGCTTAACTTCCTTAAGCATAGGAATGTTGTTTCCAATTATCAGTATATCAACCACATACAGCATGAGGAATGATATAGTGATCCCACTAGCGTTTATGTAAACACAATGCTCATCTTCATTTTTGATAAAATCAAACTCTTTGATTTTCTCATCAAAATGTAGATTCCAACTACGAGATGCTCGTTTGAAAATCCAATGGCTCCCTATTGCCCGACCTTCGGGGGGTAGCTCAATCAAGTTCCAGACTTGATTGTCATGAATAGATTGCATCTCGGCGTTCATGGCATCTTGCCATTTCTCATATTCCAGATCCAAGATTGCAGATTTGTAGTTAATAGGTTCGTCGTTAGATTCGGCTACTAATAAGAGTTTGGGACCATCTAAATGGCATAGGTATTTAGAATTTGGTACGAGAGTCCTACTACTTCTGAAACGCTCGTGATTATGTCTGATGTGTCAGCAACAACTTGTTGATAAGACATTCCAACTTCCTCAGCGGTTAATTGTGATTCTTGAATTTCTTCAAGATCGACAATGTTATCTCCAGTTCCTCGATCGAGAAATTCTTTCTCGAGGAAGTTGCCTTTCCTCTTGATAGAATTCATATTTGTATCAGGATGAAAGAAGTAATAGTCGCTTTGATAGTAGTATTTGACGAATGCAGGAGGCGGTTATAAGGGCGAAGCTCCAAAAGGAGTGAGGCAAGTTAGTTCTACATATCATCGTTCAAACCATGTTTAGCAAGGTTCGATTCTTCCTCTTGCTCACGCCATTATGTTGGGGTGTGCCAGGTGGAGTGAGGTGTGAAACAATTCCACGCTCTTTTAGATGAGTGATGAACTCTGAGCTGAGATACTCTCCACCTCGATCTGATCGAAGTATCTTAATGGTTTTACCAAGTTGGTTTTCCACTTCGTTTTGAAACCCTTTGAACTTTTCAAAAGATTCATGCTTGTGTTTCGTAAGATACACATAAGCGTATCGACTATAATCGTCGACAAAAGAAACAAAGTATCTTTCATGGTTTCTAGGCGTGGTTCTGAAAGGTCCACATACATCAATATGTATGAGTCCTAACAGATCTCTTTCTCGTTCACTTTTATGAGTGAAGAAGTCTTTGGCGAGTTTGCCAGCTAAGCAAGACTCATAATTGTCAAAAGAGTCCGGTCCTGTGGATTCAAGAATCCTTTCGGATTGGAGTCTTTTAACTCTTGCCTTGCTTATGTGGTCAAGTTGGCAATGCCATAGAAATGTATCATTGATGCCAGATCTGATACGTTTTGAAAGATTATATATACGTTATTATTAGTTTGAACATCAATCTAATATATATATCATTTCAAGGTTTAGCCTCGAGATAAAAGATGTGTCATTTAAGTAAGCAGAAATAGATATGCCATTAAAACACGTACTTAAAACCTTGTTCAAACAGTAAAGAAACTGAAACGATGTTGCTGGTCAAACCAGGAGCATACAAATAATTATTCAAAAGAAAAACTAGGCTAGATGGACAAGTAAAATGAAATACTCCAGTTGCCAGAACTGATACTCTCTTCTCATCTCCAACGATGAGTTCCATGCTGCCTTTATTCAGTTTCCTCCACTTCTCAGGCTCCTGCAAGACATTAAAGATGTGGAAATCACATCCGGTATCAAATACCCATGTGTTGCTAGAGACAGTGAAAAGTTTAATAACGTATATGGAAATACCTCGAGAAGAGCCTTCACCATTGGCTCTCTTCATCTTGATCTCAGCAAGGTATTCGGGGCAGTTTCGCATCCAGTGCCCCATCTGGTTGCATTTGTAGCACTGGCGCTCCTCAAAGGGCGGCGGTGGTGGCTTTGCAACCTTCTTGTCAGTGTTGGTGGCAACCTTGGCAGCAACAGTAACATTCTTCTTGCCTTTACCCTTATAACCCCGGTTCTTGGGATTAGGCTTCTTGACACCAGCAGATCGAATCATTAGAACTTGATTGGTCCTTGAAGGAATGTTCATCCCAGCCGTCTTGAGCATGTTATGAAGCTCCGACACTGTCTTCACCCAACCATTCATGTTGAAATTCATTACGAACTGGTCATAAGAGTTGGGGAGAGAGTTGAGAATGAAATCAGCTGCCATCTCATCGAGCAGGGGATAATCAAGTTTCTTGAGCTGATCGATGTGCCCCTTCATCTTAAGAACATGCGCACTGACGGGAGACCCCTCTGCCATCTTGCAACTAATGAGTTGTTTCATGGTGTCGAAACGTTCTTGAGGGGCTTGTTTCTGGAACATGCCCTTGAGTTGCTCAAGCATCTCATAGGCACCAAAGTCTTCCAAGCCTTTAGCAAGCTCAGAAGTCATGGTGGCTAGCATAATGCAGGAGACATCAGCCGAGTCATCCTTATGCTTCTCAAGAACTTTTCGAGCAGCGACTGTGTTGTTTTCAGGCTCGGTTGGAACAGGTCCATCGAGAACATACTGGCGCTTTGCCATGGTGAGAACAAGTCTCAAGTTGCGGTGCCATTCGATGAAGTTGGTACCGTTCAGTTTATCCTTCTCAAGGATAGTCTTAAGGGCGTAGCGTGAGTTTTCGTTTGACGACATCTGATTAATTAAGCAAAAGTAAATTTAATTAGTATTTTCGACGTTATAGTCCCATTATTAATGACCCAATAACATTAATGAAATAGGAGCATGAGAATCCGGCTTCCAGTTATTGAAGGCAGCTGTAGCACACAACATTAATAAGTGGTTAGGCAGACTGACAACGATTCCCAATTGTGAATAGAGCACAACTCTCGGTTTATGAGGCCTATAGAGACAACGATTGTCTGTATAGATACGTTTAGCCTCATCTTTGCCCACTTTAAGTCTCCAGACAGCTTTAGCACGTAACAGGAGAGTAAAGTAATAGTTGTCCTAGTATAGTGACGTGTGAAAGGGCCGGATGTATCAACGAAACGCTTTCACCTTGATGGGATAGGCTAGAAAACAAGTGCGGTGCTGTAGCTCCAAACTCTCGAAATTTCGCAGTATGCCTCAAGTGTGACTTGTAGTAGGATTGGCATAAACTATTGGTTTAAATTGGGATTAATTTTATAATTACAAAATAGAGTAAAAATCAAATTTTACTGTATTTATTATCGGGACGAATTGATGAACCCTTTCATCTCTCAGGATACTTAGTTTTAAATAACCTATTAAAAACTAAGTTTGTCGCGATATAACTAACCAATTTTAAGTTAATAGAAAACTATTAAGTTATTAGTTTTGGAAATCAAAACATTTTTAATTTGCAAAACATAATTGGTTAGTAAAATGTTTATTTTCAAATTTATTTGGTATTAGGTCGGTGATATTATAATCCTATTATAAACAATCCAAGCAACCACAATAACAAATAATAATATGTAAATCCTTATGGCCAAAAGGTGATCGGTCTCGCTAGAGCCAATTAGGGAGACCGATCGGGTCAAGGGGTTCACAACACAAAACAACCACAAGGATGGACTTCTTCGTGCATCCCGTCATCTTGCCCGAACTCCCACTAACTCCAAGAAATCCTTGAGCTCGTCCTCGGTTATCTTCGCGTCTTATTTATTACAAATTTATAAACTAACAATGATTTGCCCTATTACAAATTTGAACCATCTTTATGGCCAAAAGAAAACCGAAAAATAAATAATAACCGTTTACAACTTTTAAACCATCGATATGGCCAAAAACAAGCTCAACAACCAAACACAACCAAACAAACATAAGTCAGGGCCGGATTTACATATTCAAAATAAATAAAATTTTGGGTCGTTTTGACTTGGTCAAATAAAATAAACAAAACTTTCACCAAATCTAAAATTACCCAAAAATAAATCTAGATCAAAACTTTAAACGATTTAAAGTTTAAGATGTAGATCCGGTTTTAAATGAACCGGGATCGACTCGTACGTTGTAACCGCGGCTCTGATACCACTGTTGGGTTTCAACGGTGGTTCGGAACGAAAACGGTCAAGTATTTTAAACCCGTTTTAGTTAATAGTTCGTTTCAATAGATATTAATCAATATTAATATACAAACATATACACGAGTTATAAAAACGCAGCGGAAAGATTATACGAGTAAATGAACCAAAACCGAAACCCAAGACCCGGATCCGATTACAACGTTAAACGAGTATGATTAAAAATATAATAAAACAACCATAGATTAGTTTATCGATATACCCCGGTTATCGAAACCGGGAAGACACCGAGGGCTAACGAGATGAGCTAGATGACACAATCAAAGAACCAAGAACTCCGGCGACTCAGTGGCGGCGACTGACTGTAGCGGCGGACAGCGGCTGTGAGCAGCGGGCAGCAGCTACGACGTGCGGCTGTAGCTGGAAAGAGCAGCTCCGGCGTCAGACAACTGCAACTGGCCAAAGAAATGAAGACAGCGGAGCTCCGGCGACTTGCGGTGGTGGTCCGGTGACTTAGGATGGCGATGGTGAGCTGCAGTGGTGGTGCTAAACAACTGTAACAGCAAAGCAGTTATGGTACCACAACAATGGCAGTTGCCGGAATGCTTAGATGGCCGGGAAATGACCTCTCCGGAAAACCGGGTCGTCGGAAAACGGCGCCGGCGACGGCTGAATAAGATGGAGGTGATTAGGGTTTGTTGTTTTTAAGGTTATCCATAATTAGAATCATATTTATCTATTTATAAGAATGATATTAGGGTTTAACAATTAAACCCCATTGGGCTTTAAGCCCAAATGTTAAATCAAAGCCTAATCCACCAATTTATCCTTTTATGTGATTGTGTCGGGCCCAGTTAACGTTTAAGTGGGTTTATATTTTGTTACCCCCGGTGTAACTCATACCGGGTCACATTCGGGTCGGTCCGCGTTGACTTGACCCGAACCGACCATTAAATCCAACAATATTTTATATTATTCAATCATAAATAAGTTATTCTATTAGGGGAGACGAGGTGGTCCGTGACGGGTGTTTGAACACCGCCGCCGGTCCCCCATCACTCGTGATGGGGGTGCGGTCGTGATGGCCATCACGTGGTCAGCCTCGAGAAACTGACCGTTGGCCAACCGTTGAGGAATAAAAATTTGACTGTGATGGCCACCACCGGATCGTACATCGTCGATCGCTCAGCCTCAATCGCCTTCCACCGTTCCTCCACCTTCTTCTCTATCGCTGTAAACACGCTCTCAGTCGTCAATCCGTTAGCCTGTGACGTCATCTTCGCCGAAAGCTGCTTGTTCGACGGAGCTTTGCGTTGCTTCTTCGCATATGTGACTTTCTGCCGGTGAATACGATAGAGGTGAGATGATGCAAGGGTGGGAGTGGGTTTGCAAGTGATGGGAGGGTTATTAAACCAATTAAATAATTATAAAGGGTGTGTTATTAAACCAATTAAAAACTTATCACACCATCACCCCCACTAAAATTTCATCACTAGTGATGGAAAGTGGTGGGTGAGGTGGCACATTGCCATTGGGTGTTGCAAGTGATGAGTGTAGAACCACCCCCACCCCCACCCCCACCCCCTTAGATTCAACCTAAAATTAAACTTCCTTTTCCTTGTGCTGATTGGTATTAGAGTTATATGAACCCCTGATTGTTTTCAAAAAAAGCAAATGGTGGGCTTAACAAAATTTTCAAGGGAAGCAATCAAGATTTTCGGGGATGATATACATCACTTTTTTAAGGAACCAACCTAGGTTTAGTAGTTTATGAATACGGAAACCCGAATTATTTTGTAACCATTCATTGTTGTTTCGGAAGTCTTGTCTTACGGTCACATGTCATAACAAGTTAAAATTGAGTTCTTAAATCTCAAATCCATTCTCATTAACCTCTTGAATATCAAATTGAAGCCAAAATTAGCGAAACATGGTTGCAAACACCCAATTTAAACAAATGTGTTAGACGCAAATAATTGAACCGTTTTAAGTGTAAGTATAAAGATCATTTTTTATGAAAAAGAAAATGAGAATTTCCATGGAGATAAAATAAACCAAGAATTATAAATACGTTGGCTAAAGAAAACTCAAGCCTCGAGCATGAATGTTGATTGATGCCATCAAGATAAGCAAAGCTCTTCTTCTAAGTTAATCTTCAAGTTTTAAAGATTTCTTTCTTTTTAATCCGTATATCCATTCCTACATAGATTCACTATTTACATTTTTAGTATTCTATCTTTGAACATTTGGGTTTGTACTTAAGAATAGAAAAAAATAGAAAAGTAACAAAAAGATGTTAAGAGATTAATCTAAAAGTAAATTTATAGAAAAGTGATTTTTTCATTTTCTTAATCTAAAAATCTGATCAAATGCTCTTATTCTAAAGATATTTCTTGCATATGTGGCCCAACGAACAATATTTAACGGGCACCTCATGCAACATGTATATATCTTTGTTACATTCAAAAGCCATGAGTAGTTCATATATCAGTTCCTTTGCATAACAATTTTATGCTAGTAAATCTATAAAGTATAATCGTTTTATACAGTGAAACATAAAATCACTCAATGCCTGTATACCACTTATTGATGACATTTAGAAGCTCCCAAATATATACAAGTAAAACTTGTCATACGCATCTCTCTATTTGTGACATAAATTACAATTGAAGTACGGTTATAGTGAACCATCCAAAGAACAATTAATTATGTAAAAGCCACATGCACAACAATACAAAAAGGTAGTACGTTATCAAGAAACAAGATACTATGGATGAGATGTGGCGACTTAACTTAAATGGATTTGAAGTTGGAGACAATCAATTTAATGTATTTTGAGTTTTAAGACCCATATGGTCGTATGAGAAAACTTCGTACACAAAAATAATTTGTTGTTTTAGAAATAAAAAGTATTATTAGCTCTAATAATAATACGACTACACAGTATTTATATAAAAAAAATCCTACTAAAACCTAGCAGCCAATCGTTTATAAAAATAAACTAATTCTTTTTATAGTAAATTAGTAATAGTTTAGCATCATAAAACAATGTTTGATGAATAGAAACAAAGTGTAATAAATAATGAAGATATGTGGGCCTTCCGAGCCAGCACTTTATTGTTGGCATTAAATATCCGGCCCAGCCCAATTGACGATTGCATTTAATATTGTCAGGGTGGCGACTACTGAAGCACTGAACTACGGCTGCTGGCCTGTTGCTAGTCCCTATTTTATTCGTATACAATACTAATGTTTTTTTAACCGTGTTTAAAACTACTCTCGATACCCGAGTAAGCCTTTTTGAGACAATATATAAATCGACTATACCGATTTTGACGTTTCATGTCTGACTCACTCAGAAACATTAGGGAGAAACCCACCACTATGAGAAAACCATTTTAAGTTTTCGAACTTGAGATCACAAGATCTCAGTCTTAACGTCATTACCAGGTCTTGTGTCAGAAGGCCAATGGCTACAATACTAATGCTAATACAATATCTTAATACTATATATTTAAATTCGTCTTATAATAACCAAGAAATCGATTAAACTTTTTATTTCTTTAAAGAAACTCCATTTATGTGTAGTAGTCTTGTAAAAAATATTTACAAATGTTAATAGTTTTTAAAACTAAGTGAACTACGTGTAATATATATGTATTTAGGTTACTATTTACTGATTTTTTTTTAATTTAACTTAAACAAAAATATTTATAAAACTTTATTGCTATTTGAAGAGTGAATTAACATAAATACAAGAAATTCTCTAAAACAATTTTTTTTCTCTTCTTCACTGTTACCTTGTACTTCAAGTCCACTTGAAAAAAATAATAACAATAACTAAATAGTAATCATATATGGTTCATATAAATTTCATTTAGGCCACTTAGTTTTTCTCTTCTTACACAATGAGAGCATATTAGCATACCCAAAGCCATAAACACTTCGCAAATGGGCAGTTGACTAGTATGCAATTGTCTCCTCATCCACATCTCCACACATTAGTCATACGGCGAAATTTGTATGAGCGCCTCGCTTTGACAATTCTAGCATCGCAGGAATTCTATTTTAGGCGTCCTCCACCCGAAACAATTAATCTCTAACATGGCCCATTTGATTAAATCGTGAAAATACCCTCCTCCGTCATTAAATTATTCTCAATCATCCCAGGATTAACTTTACAGGAATCTCACCTGAATCGTCACCTATCCACCTCCATTCATCTTTTTCTTAGCTTATAGAGATGTATAGGAGGGCAAGACATTGCTATAGTTTTAGACATTCTGTGTCATTTAAACATTGCTCCAACTCCATGTTAAAGCAGCATAGCAAAAATAATTTTGTGAACAGTTCTTTGAGCTTATCTTGATTTGTTCGATTGTCAAGTCAAAAGTAAACGGGGTCGTTGTTTCCCACTACCTCTTTGATCAGTTCCACTAAATTGATGATCTCGTATTCCAGGACTGAGGTGATATATGCAATGTTTTTCCACATACCCGATATACAACTTTTCACACTGGTCGATTTCCAAATCATGTTGCTAGATTAAAGCTATTACTAATGTCCATAAATTTGTGTTATAATCTTTAAAACATTATTTGTATAGAAAAACCAGGCTCATTAATCTAAAACCTTCGGTTGCCTTGTCTTAGGGTGCTATTGTCTTTAAAACGCTACCACTACTCGTATAATACGCTTGTACATTTGTATTTGTGTGTGGTGTCTTTGTCTTTGGGTGTTATAATTTTCTCCCATCAAATTCAACACATTTTAGAGATTTGACCATTTCCACCCCATAAGAAATTTATTTTGATACATTTCGTTTCGTCAATAACAAGACTTTAAACAAGGCGGACTGCTTTAGCTAACGTGAGTCTCCACACAAAAGTATCTCTCTATTTGAAGATGACATAAAGCAGCCGACACCAAAACATGTAATGAATTAAATGCTCTTAGCTTTCAAGTATAATGTCACAACATTAATCAATAATTGTTTGGCTCATAAATTTGGATGTGACTTTTGGATAAACGAACATGACTAATATACATTGATTACCAAACAAGAATTATGCATAAGACAGCCATCAAAGTATTGTAAAATATATGTAAGATTGGTTATATATAGTCAATGCTAACTAAATAATATGTCGTCAAGGACGCATGATAGTGTACGCTCAGGAATTTTATTTTTTTATTATTAGGTGGTGTATCTTTTAGATAAAAAAAAATAAATAGAATGATCGAGTAACTTACTAATAAAAGTATACATATCATAGAAATACAAACCAATTAATGATAATATGAATTGTGTTTGGATCTATTTATTGAACTAGTCAAACAGACGCAAATGAAACCACTACAACATTATTGATATAAAATGAGATGTGTTATTTATACGCTACCCTAAACTCAGATATATATGTCACCCGAATTCGATCTCAAACGGTTGTTTGAAAAGTAATGGGCTATGATTTGACATAATAACATTCATCAAATGCTCATTTAAAAAGTTGGTGGGCTATGATTTCACATCTTAACCTTGAACCATCCCGTTGATAAAACCTCAAAGTGTGGTTTGAAAACGGTTTATATCCACCCTATAAATTTGGATACACTACTAGAAAAAAAGCCTTCAATGACACGCATTGCGTGTCATTAAAGGGTATATATGACACTCAAATGTGTGTCATTGAAGTCCCTGTCATAAAATGAAAATGACATGTATTTGGGGTGTCATCTTATACGACACGCATTTATGACACCAATTACGACAAGCATTTACGACGCTCATTTATGACATGCCTTTATGCATGTCATAGTTTTAGGTGTTGTAAAAATTATTATTATTATTATTATTATTATTATTATTATTATTATGTAATATTACTAATTTTCACATTAAATGATAATTAAATTTTGATAATACAACATAAAAGACATATATAGCAGAACAATTTATTTCATAATATAAGCATCTTAAGTCAAATATATTAACAAATATTATAAAGTAACAAAAATAATGTTTGTTGATATAAACTTATTACCGAAAAATAAAAGTTGCCCGAAAAATCAACTATAATCAACCGTAACAAATATATCCGTCAACAACTCGGGGCTGTTTTTCATCCGGGCTTTCTTGGTTATTTTCTTCCTCCCACGGCTTGCACGCGCAATTTCAAGCGATCTATAAGTTGCATGCATAGAAAACAATTATATTGGTTAATAGGGGTTAAGACGCCCTCTCAGTATACTAAGTTTTATCTTTGAGTACGAAAAGCTGATTTGGATCTTAAATGGGGGTATAAATCACCAATTCCAGTTATACAAAATTTCAGCAAAGCTGATGGCCAAAATTACACTGCTGACCTGTTATGCTAAAATTTATATAAAATCAACCGTAGCTCGGATGAATGTGTATGATATATGGTTGAAAAGCTCTCTGAGTCTACTATGTTTTATCTTTTATTAAGTTGAAGTAATTCAGGTCATAATAGAGTAGAAATTCAATGGGAACAACTGCTGCACAGAAAGTGCAGCAATGAAATTGAGATTTATATGAGATTAAAAAGAGGTTTTGTTATCTTTTGCTCAATGAAACTTAAAATTGGTGAATTAAAGATAATTTAAGGATGCTAATGGCTGGGTAATTTGAATATCCACCTTGTGTATTCTAATATTGGAAGTTGACATGTTATCAAGCTAGGTGTGTTGAAGCTTGGAAGTAAGCGGGTCAAATGGATGATTATGTTATAAGCTATTTATTCCAAATCAAGCAATCAAGATGAAAGATC
The DNA here is from genome assembly GCF_021521415.1 of Bidens hawaiensis. Classification (NCBI taxonomy): domain Eukaryota; kingdom Viridiplantae; phylum Streptophyta; class Magnoliopsida; order Asterales; family Asteraceae; genus Bidens; species Bidens hawaiensis. The sequence continues at coordinate 1,038,920 of NW_027491362.1, read as the reverse complement.
ATCGAACGTGACTTTCTCCCCAGAAAAAGGTAAGTTACTATCCGAGAAACTATAAGTATATATGTGCATGTCATTTAATTTGCAGGTCTAATATCTTGGACGAATACCATTGGTGATTAGATGTGCACTCTTTAGAATTAAACAAGTAAAATTGGAGGCTTAATCCAAGCTTACGTAGTTTGGAATTATGATAAAGATGTTATGCTAATGTTGTTACCATTTAGAAAGGTCCACATGCTGCATAACAGGTCGTCATGCTCTTAAAATCGTTCAAAGGAGACACGAAAGTTAATTGGCCAGTTTATGATAAAAATAGCAGAAATCATCGGCGTACCATACGCCATGGGGGCGTAGGGCATGTCTTGGTCTGGAAGCATTCTACTAAGAAAATGCCATACGACGTAAGTTTAGGGTGTTTTATAAAATTACCCTGAAATTTAGACGCCTTCATAGACATGACTGAAATAGTTGTTGGATGTGGCATTTGTGAACAGTGCCCTTGTCGAAATGGACTGCAAGCTCCGCCCATATAGCAACCCCGATAAATTTCGAATGAAAATGCTACTACAAAAAACAAAAAAAGACCTAAAACACTTCAGTTTGGACAGCAAACCTTTTAGGAAAATTCAGATTGACCAAATTAGGCATATGAAAGATAAGTAAATACACATTAGTTAAATCCAAACGGGCCAGGGTCAACAAAACTTCATAATAAATCTAAGTAGAAAACAATATAACACTATTTTAAGTGATAACACGATATAGGCCCACGCGTTGTGGCAGCTTCTGACTGATAATGGTAAATTTTCTTTAGAAGAGGTATACTCGTTATTATTTACATGTCAAAAGCAAATCTATGCTAAAAGAAGCGGTACATCTATGCAAAAATAAGTTTGATAGGCGCACAATAGTAAAACACATACACTATGTACATAGAGTCTTAGTACCCTAAACCATAAAACCTTAAACTAGCATTATAGCACCAAGTGTAATTAGCCAGATTCGTTCAAAGCAGACAAATGTAAAAGGACACATAAATAGCAAATCTTACCTTTATAAACTGGAGCCAATAACAATTGATGATACAACTCAGCTACGGTAGAGAGGAATTATCTACCTATACATAAGTCACCACAAATTTTTTTAAACAAATGATCTCAATTTACTACAGCAACACTCTTTGAAGACTAAAATGTCAACTTGGTTAGTAAATTGGCCAATATAATGCAACAATACTTTTCTAATTAAATTGGTCAATTTACTAAAGACTAGTTACTACAATATAAAACTGAACAATTGTCTCAAAGCCAATTTGAACCATAAATCCAAATTTAAAATTTACAACCATTGACTAAATAAGCCTAAAAAAAAGAAAAAAATAAATAAAACAAAAAACCTAGCCATCGGCTCCAAAATTGAACAACATATAACAGTATAACACAACACTCTTTTTCATTATTTATATTACAACAAATGTAAATCAAGTATATTGCTTGTTAAAGGTTTGATTTTAGTTTTGATATTGGCTACATAATAGGGATAAGCTCGGGATGGTACCGGTACCGTCCGATACTGATAATTGAAAATATTTAGTATCGGTACCGCACATGTATTGAAATGTTTGGTTCGGGTAATATAGGTACCGAAAACTCAAAACTTAATACCGTACTGAATTCGGTATCATCGGTACCAGTACGAAAACACTTAACACTACTCCAGAAATAAGAATTCCCATTGAATTTGACCTCATTAATAAAATCTGCAGCATTTGACTAGGCCTGTAATTTCAAAAATAAATTCAATATGGACTATAATCTAATTTATGAACTTTCCTCAACAGTGACACAAAATCAGTCCCATTAATTGTTTGTAATGACAAAAAATAGGTACAAAATGAAAAATGTTCTAATGTACATACATATCACTAAGCACATAATTAGTTGTCTAAACAATATTTTGCTTGGTTAGTTTTGCGCAAAAACTTTGAGAAAGTGTGTTATATCTTTAAATAATTATGCACTAAACTAGAAAACGTATGAATGAAAGTATAGAAATATAGAATTATAGTACTAACCCTTGATAGCTCTATTATTTGTATAGATGTTCATCTCTTTCAATCCATTTAAAAGAGTAGCAAACAATAGCATACAAAAAGGGATTGAAGATGCGACAGTACTTATGTGACTCATGATTTCCATCGAGCAATTGCAATTCCATTTACAGCCTAGAATTGTTCAAAATTTCAATTTATACCTGGAATAGGTGGACACGAATTGCCATATTTCAACCTGCTTGAATCAATTTATACCTGGATTATGATTTTTCATCTTAGATTATGCTTACACGCGTCACCGAATGGAACGAGGGATAGAGAATGTGGTTGGGTGGAACCCTAGATGAACTCTTGCAAATTATACTTCAATCAACTCCAACCCTAGCCAATTACGAAACAATCGTGTGTTGAAATCGGCGACTAAACCCTAGCCGATTACTTATGGAGAAGATGGTCGGATTGTGTGCTGAGAAACCCTAGCGTAGTGTGTGTATACTTGATATAACTTGGATGCATCTTAAGAAGTACATGGGGTAGCGTGTTTAGTTTTTTTTATTGGGATTGCAAGATGACACGCTAAGACGACACACATATTCACTTATTTATTTTTGACACTAAATTAATGACACTTAAAAATACATGTCATAAACATTAAAAATATGACATTTTTCTAATGACACGCACATTTGCGTGTCATAAATCGACGCGTGTCATTGTGCACATGTCAAGGAAGGCCTTTTTTCTAGTAGTGATAGCACGTCCTTATTGCTATAAGGGGTTGGTATGATAACCAAATTTCCTAAAACTCGAGACCTAGTCATCTAGTAGTATGTTGTCTTCCCTTCATATAAGTGGTGTAGATTTAAATAATTGCAGGTGCAAAGTTTGGTGGTATATATATGTAAAAACTAAAAAGGTGTTAAAAACCAAATAATAAATATTTTTCATTTAACTTAATGTTATTCTTTGATAAAAATATAAGTGTAGCATTGTTACTCATAACAATACACTTGTCAGGTGCCCGCGCTATGCAGCGGAGTATATGCGCAAACCCGATGACGGTGCGCTCGTAACTCGAAATTGGACGCGTAACACATGCAAATCAGTACGTGTGTAACTGACAGTTGAACACGCATAACCGGCACCTGAATGCATGTTACATGCATTAAACACGCTTAACCGACATCATGTGTGTAACTCGCGTTGATTACTTATGCGTTACGTGGTGTTGGGCGCTTACCAAGGTTGGGTAATGCTCGTTACGTGATGTTGGACACGTGTTTATCGGGTATGGTACGTGTAAACAATGTCATCACGGAACTGATGCCGAAAATGTACAACAATTTCAAATAAATCGATTTCAAACCAACCCGTTTTGACCCGAAACTCATCTGGACCAGACACCATTTTAACTCGAAAACCGTTTCAACCCGATACCCTTTTGACATGACCCCTTTCGACCTAAACCGAACCAAATTAACCAGCTTTTGTATTGACAAGTTCCGACTCTTATTCATTTTGACCCATGATTCGAACCGCCTGACCTGAGCCATTGTCGTGACAAACCGATAATCACGTAAATGTTATTTTTTTTTAAAATTAATAATCTCTAGAAATATCATACTCAAATTAAAGAGAATAAAATATTCGTTTTTATAGAATGATTTTCTTAAAAAAAATATTAACATGTGAAAAAATTATGAACATTTACAAGTTGTGGAGGTAGTTTGTTTTAAATAAGGGGTAGATGTGTAATTATTCTATAAATTAACAAAATTTTATTAAAGTTAGAAGACTAATTTAAAACTATTATGTAAGAAACTAAAGTAACCGTACATGATTAAAATTATTCTATAAAGACAACATTACTCTTAAAATTTCTTAAATCTATGCATAGCATGTTGTACAATAAGCAACAAGTTAGGTACTTTTTAAAATTTAAGAGGTCTCTAACTCATGCTTTATATATAGTAGAGGTAAATAAATATATAAAACCGATCGACCGTTAAATACTTGAAAAATGAAAGAAAAAAAAGAACAAAACGTACTCGACATGTTATAGTTGAGTGAAGTACGGATTACATCACAATTCACAAGCATAGGAGACAACAAAGTCGGAGGGACCGGTATGACATGAAAGGAGAAGTTGTATTTATTGTAAAACTGCCACCAAAACCTTTTTTTTTCTTTTTTTTTCTTAATTTAATCGTAAAAAAATGTTACGTGCTTATCTAACTAGCACTAGAGGTGGTGGTCGGATAACGTTTCTTATTTTTATATTAAAATGACACGTCCAAACATCAAGTGAAAGAACAACTTCAAAAACACAACCTCTATCCTCCAAGGGTGTCAAAAATACATCAAAAGGATATGAACTACGAAATGACTGTTTCATTTGTCATTGAAAATTATCGTGTTTCATCAATCATCATTTGAAAATACATGAAAATCTATGGTTATAATCGTCTAGATGGACACTAGCGGTCAATGGGAACATTCTTTATGTAATCAAGTGGATCTCATTTAGTCATTTATGAACCATACATAGAAATATGATTTTAAAAACATGATATTATATACTTGTAGTCATTTTCATATGAAGCACAAGTAAAAAAAGGGCAAGTAAATAACTAAAACATGTATTAGTTTATAAGCAATTGATATTTACTCGAGGTGATAAACTCAAAAACACTTTATTTTAAAGAATATGGGCGTCTTAGATTAAAGTCTCGCATGTGACAAATATATAGGATTTTAGGTTGGGCAATAGAGTTTTCTCATATATTACGGGTTTTACTCTTGAGGGTGGAATGAAAATGATCATGTGGGTCATTAATCCAATGGCGGTTAAAAAAAATGTAACAAATTATAACAGTTAATAAAAAAGCAGTTGATTCTTTAAATAGTTGTACGTTAATAATTGGTCGGTAAAATAAGTAAACAGGGTACTTGATAAGAAAAAAAAAACTTTTCCATAACAGATCGGTAAACTAGATGGAATTAGTGTCAGTGTGTTTCCAAGAAAATAAACATTTTTGTTTGGAGACTTTTTATGAATAGACTTTTCATACTAGAACTCACATTTCGGACAAAGGTTTGATGTTTCATTTATCACGTGCTAATTTTGTTCAAGAAAATTGGAAGCACTAAATCACCTTTTTAACCTGTGTGATGTGGCCTTGACAACTTGGAACTCGGTAAGGGTATTGCTCCAACAAACAAATCTAAATACAATAGATCCGAATACATTTCATGAATGGCTCGGTCAATGTCAATTGTTTAGAAACAAGAAAACAATTGTGAAAGAAATTATATTCACTACTTGATGGGTAATCTAAAAGAACATGAATAAAGCCGTTTTTGAGGCTAATATTGACAATATTCTTTATTTTTCGTTTTTATGGATTGTAATTAGAAACAAAAAAAACTAAATGTCTCTTCGACTAAGTGGTTGCAAATTTTTTTTCTTTAAATGTAATTTTGTAATTTAGATACTTGGTTAGCTTTAGATAACCATCATCTTTTTTAATAAATTGATTGTCGTTAAAAAACAAAATCTATAGTGAACAATATAACTTGAACAAGCAACAAATAAACTCATAAATATCATACAAATCTCACTTTTCCAAAGTAGTTAATTATTTTAGAGGCATGAGATATTTGGACACTATGGTTATTATTCGGACATCATGCAACATATAGACCCTCTATACAAGCCGTATATGCACAAATTTTATAAGTATGTGTCAGTTTGTGTTTATGTGTCTCGTATAACCTCATATGAGCTATATAGGTCTATATGACTCGTATGACATATATTGCTCGTATATGCACAATTTCTGTTATTTTTATTTTTTCTATTTAAGTAATTAAAACTTGTAAAAAATATAGTCGTTTGATTATGGAGAGGTTGGTTAATAAAAAGTTGCTTGATGATGATGTTAGATGACGTTGACAAGAACATACACGAGTTGTATAACATGCATATGAGTGAAGGCGAAAATCTTTAAAAACTTGAACAATAATGATAGTTCGTCCATGAAGAACTATACGAGATATTAGGGCCTATATGACTTGTATAGTCTTATACGAGTCGTATAGGCTGTAAAAAGTTGTTACTCTAATTTCTCTGCACTATGTCAAATGCAATATCTACATGGAATGTCTATACGGGTCGTATAGATTTATACAAGTCGTATAGACCATGAGAATGGTGTTTGTATATAATATCTCGTTTGTATATAATAAGAAAATGAATGATTTAAGCTACACCTTATGCAAGGTTGTCAGTTTGAATCTTTAAGCCCACCTGGGTTTTTGTTCCACTTAGTTTTACGTCAGAGAGTTATGCTCTTGTGACGATACAACGACTGTAAAAATGGCAACTGACGGCATGATTTTCTCGAATGAACGGCCAATCCAAACTCTGAAGCCATCGTAGGTCAGGTTAGGACAACATAATTTGACTAGAGCGATACAACAAAGTTTCCTAAATTTAAAAAATGTGGGCTACTAAACACCAAAAAAATAGTGTTCTACAAGAAATAATATCTGGTTTAAAAATCACTTGAAGTGTAGACATAGAAAGGGTTACGTGTAACTTAAGACGTGGAGAGTGGAGACTTGGAATAAAAAGTCAACATATGGAAAAATTGACACTGCAAGAAACCGTGTAGAAGACCGGAAGTCGTACAACATGGTTCGACTAGCAACTGCGTGATAGTATTATTTTTTAGTTTAATATACAATTTTACATATATTATATCATAAAAGTAAATATATTATATATTGTATGCAGTATAATCATAGTCATATTAAGTTATAACATATAGGAAAATTGGTTTTTATTAGTCCTAACTTTTTTATATTTGCCGGCAGTGGTCCCAACTACCATTTTGGCTGGCAACGGTTTCAACTTTCACATACGTTGAATCCACCAGTCCGCGACTAACGGAGTACTAACTCCGTTAGATCAAAGCTGATGTGCCGTCCTAGTTGTCAAAAACTGCTGACATGGCATCCTACGTGGACCGGCTGTGTCACTTCCGTCTCTTAAGCAAACAGATGATGGCATAATTCTTAAGCAAACAAACAAATAAATGAAATTTTCCTTAATTGGAGCATACCGAACCCATCTTTTGCAAACAAGCCTAACATCACCATCATCAAATTCATCTTCCTCTTCTTATTACTAACCCTAACATCACCATCATCAAATTCATCCTCCTCAACTTTCACTTGAACAACATCCACCGCCTTCAAATTGGACACGAACGTATCGTAACCGGAAGTACAATTAAACCTCTTTCGATCGCGATTCCGGGAGTAGCAATAAACAAGTGGTGGCTTTGGTAGATCAAGTGAAAGGACGACATCTTTTGGACACGACATTCGAGTATGGCGTGCAGGGAGATGTAGCCAAGTAGACGATGTCGAACGTACCTAGATGATGATTGTTCTGGATGTGTAGGGGTTAACAATTGGGAAGAAAATGCCATCAAATTTGGAGGAATTACGGTTCTTGAGTTAGAGAGAATTTGGGGATTTAGGGGGTGTATAATATGGGAATTTATGTTTGTATAATGTTTAAGTATAAAACGTTGGTTATAATACACAACCGGTCCACGTAGGATGCCTATGTCAGCAGTTTTTGACAACTAGGACGACACATCAGCTTTTACCTAACGGAGTTAGTACTCCGTTAGTCGCGGACTGGTGGATTCAACCTATGTGAAAGTTGGGACCGTTGCCAGCCAAAATGATAGTTGGGACCACCGCCGGCAAAATTAAAATACTTGGGACCAATAAAAACCAATTTTCCTAACATATACGTATGTAGTAACTGGACTAGGGGTATATGATTTAGGGGCTGTTTGGTAGCTTCTGAATGGTCATTAAGAGGTTACATCTGAATGGAATCATTAAGAGGTTTACCAAGGAAAAAAGTAGAAGAATACGACTTGTGATGGTTTACCATTCAGATGTTACCTCTTAATCATTCAGACTTGATGTTACCTCTTAACCATTCAGATTCTTTAACCATTACGAGGTAGCCTCTGAATGATCATTAAAAGACTACCAAACAGCCCCTTAGTCTTTTTTGGGCTCGGGATCCTGCCACACTACTTATAATTCTCACACATCATTTTTTTATACGGCTCATATAGGGTTATACAGTCATATAGCACATGAATCGTGACAGTTTATGTATGAAGTTGTCGATCATCGTTTATAGTGCCTCGCATAGCCCTATACGGATCTTATAGGCATATACGGCCGTATAGACATTTTTTTTGAAATTTTTTTTTGATATATTATCTGACTTGCATCATATATTTTTAGCAATTTTAGGCGTTCTCTTTTTCGACCCTTTCATGTGTTGTTTCACTTATATAGAATTATGTTTTATATTGAAAAGTTGAACGATATGATATATTAGAATATAATAAATTGTCTTTTAATATTTACATAACACGTTTAGCTAAGTAATTTGTAGTTGTACCCCAAGAACATTCGTTTAAGATTATATTATGTTACATTTATAATAGTCCATACACAATAATCAATCAATTATTAAGCAAACAAGAAAACATTTGCCAAAAAGATACCGATAAACATATGGTCCACATACACTAAAATAAAAGTGCACCCCAAAATACATCATGTTCCAAACACATGGTTCACATACATAAAAGTAACTAGTTCACCCTAAAATACATCAAGTTTTAAACATGGTCATATAGCTCTATACGACTCGTATAGTCGTTATCCGGCAACGATTTACAATGGTCAAAAGGCAGTCTGAATTTTTCTACAAATGTTTTCTATACAGTCGTATAGCCCAATACGACCGTATAGGTTTTATGGGTTGTCAGAGAGCAATGCGAGTCATTTAATGCCTATACGGCTTGTATAGGTCTATATAGTCGTATAGGCTGCATAAAGCTGTTTTTATTGTTTCTTTGCCAGTCATTCGTACCTTATACAACCGCATAGGCCTATACGAGCCGTATAGACATGTGGAGGTGGTGTATGAGAATCACATCCCTTTTGTTGTCACGTTTAGTTTTTTTACATTATTAACTTTTGAAGTTAAAAGAATAAAAAACAGATTTAGTTTAGTGGATTGATGTTAAAAGAAGTCGTTTTTCTTCAACTTGTGTTTCATACTTCCATCTGAATATTCAAAAATGTAACTTCTTGGAAGATATTATATTTATCATTTTACCAAACACCATTTTATTTATATGTAACTTATAAAAAGTATAAGTAGATAACTTATAAAGGATACAAGTAAATGAAAATGACAAGAAAAAGGAATAACAATTTAATAATCCATAACTCATTTTTACAAGAAAAAAAAAATTACCTCTTTAAAAAATTTATATCAACAAGTTTTATTTGAAATGCTATAAAAAGTAAACACCAAGATTTTTCCTCCTTTCACTCATTAGCTATATTTCTTAAATCTTTATATATTATTGCACTATGGCATAGGCCCGCGTGACCCGCGGGTGAAATAACATGTCACTAAACATAATCAACTTAAACATCAATTTAAACAAACATATATTTCTTTAACTATTAAAACTTGATAGATTTACATTGTCACTAAACACATCACCATACCAACAAAAAATTAATAGATTTACATTGTCTTAATATTAAAACTTTCAAATTACAAGAAGTTAATTTGAGCATAACAACCAAAACACATCAACAAAATAACTAATAATGTTCTTTGCAATTAAACCATCATCAACATCTTGAAAACTTCAACCAAAAGAAAATCATTTTTCCTAACACACTTGAAAATTGTTACAACACAATAGCGGATTATATAAAATATAAACCACACAAAACAACATGTATAATAATTAGTAACATATAAACATTACTAAAGTTGTTATACGGAACAAATAAATCTTAACTTCCAAATTATAGTTATTAGAAAGTGTAAAGAGGTGTTGACCATCTACAACTTGTATTAAATCTAACAACAATATCTAAAGAATTCATATTTTACCTTAAAGTTCATCATCAGACTCCAAATTGGCTGGAAAATCTTCATAATCACTTTCATAGTTACAACATTCTTTTAACCATTTCACCTTCAAACTCACTTCCGCTTCCAACTCAAGATGTGCAACTTCTTTTCTTGCATTAGATAACTTCAGCATGTCAAGCTCTCTCAACATGATCAAATCATCACATGACAATAGTTGTTTAGGCTTAAAATTCTTATACTCTTCATTCTTAAACCAGATAACAACCTTGTTTTGATAAGGGTAAAAAACAACTCACTTACATGTTCATAAGGTAAAACCTCTTGCTGAAGATCATGAAGGAAATCATGTAAAACATTTATGAGATTTGTTTCTTGTTGACATGGATAATTCTTCCTAAGACCAATCTCATGAATTTGATGTTTAAAGAGGTTGTTGAACATCATGACAGATTCAATATTATATATTTGTATCTTGAATAATTCAAGGATCCGAGAGTTTTATTTTAAGCAAGATTTTTGACATAATTAAAATATTTTAATACAATCTTGAATAATTCAAAAAACATTAACCTAAAAAGTATTTTGAGATTTATAAACTTTTAATGCGAGTTTTATTTTAAGCATCCATTTTGACATAATTAAATGGTCTTCATCTTACAACTATTATACCCAAAATTATGCGTAAATTAAGGAACAAATGGTTTTATTTTAAGCAATAGTTTTGACATAATTAACATATTATTATAATATAATATTGAATTCAAATTCAATTAGAATCGTGTAACCATTAATTGGTATTTTAATGAAATTTAAAAAAAAAATCTTGATAGTATTTTGATATTGGAATATTTTTAATGATGGATTTTAACTTCAAATAACATTATGTAACCATTAATTTGTATTATAATGGAAGTTTAACCTTAAACTGGAAATTATTTTAGGTTAATGTATTATAAATTTAGTAAAATGCAAATGTCATATTTATATAAAAAAGAATAATTTTACATAAATTATGAGACATTAAATTGTTATGTAAATTCAAATACAAAAACACACAAACACTAACAAAGATAAATAAAAAGTTAAAACCTTTTTATAACTTATAACATGAGAAAAAAACACATATTAATTAAAAATTAAGCATCTAATTAAATCAACATCCAAAAATTGCAATCTATAAGGAATACTTCAACATGTATAAAGTCCAAGACATGAAAAATTACAAAACATATTAGTAAATATAGGGGTAATAATAGTATTTTCGTGTTTTTATCATAAAATCGGTTGCTAAATAAGTATATATATATATATATATATATATTTAACTCTAAAACGTTTTGAAATATAATTTGTTATTGTGGAAATGTCAATTGCGTTGACATTGATGATTGGCAGTGATATTAAATTTCAAATGAATCAAAATGATTAAAATATAATAAATGGACTTTGACCCAATAATACAAGATTGATTATATAAAAATCAAATAATAAATTGTGAAAAATACATGAATAATAACAAAAATATACATCAATATTAAACAAGAAATAAGAAATCGTAACAACAAATCCCCAATCCATAAAATTAACTATATCAAGTTGGAGACATAACCTGAATTGAGAAAATTAAATATTAATATTAATATCACAGTTAACTAAAATATTTGAAACATAAAAAAGCTGTTAAAAGGGTAGGAGCTTACTCTGTTGCAGAAAATTTGATTATAAAAAATATGATAAACGATTATCTGAAGGGTTCGTATTATATAGTAGGATGTGAAGAATATACATTTTGGTAAACTTATTATGTATAGAAATTCTAAACATAAGTTTGAATATAATTAAATCGGTTTATTGTAAATATTTTTTTTCCTAAAATAACCGATTAATTATATTGAAAATGTATATTTAGAATTGTTTACTATATTTAAGGTTAATCAAAATCAGTTAACAAATACAATAATAAGTTGCTTAATTTAAAAGTGAAATAATAATAAGAATAATATATAAACATTAAACTCTCTCCTTAATTATCATTTTTATAGTCAAACATTATAATATATTTGAATTTCAAATTAGTGAAAAATAAAAGATTAGTGTAAAATAAAGGATTAACATTTTTAGAAACTTCTAAAATATATTATATTTGGAAAAATAAAAGATTGATCAAAAAACAAAATATATTTAGAATCTATGATTATATACTATTATATAATTTTATTTAATATTATATAAAAAATAAATTATTTCCTTAATTATAGTTTTTTTAGTCAAAACTTTAAATATAGTACGCAATAATTTGAATTTGAATTTCAAATTATAGTCAAGATGTCAACTAATAATGGAATCAGTTATCACCATTAATATTTGTATAAAATTCTATAATAAATTTTATTTGGAAGATGAATATTATAATTTAATATGTATCTTAAAGATCAATAATATAATTTAGTTTAGTAAGTTTAGTATATTTATAATTTACTAAATGTTAATAAAAAATAATTAATTTTATAATTAATATTTCAGGAATATTAAATAAAAATTAAAGATCATAACCTAATAAAACATTAAACAATACTGAAACAAAACTGGCCGGAAAAATATAAAAAATTGGACGGAATTTATGATTCTTAATATTTAGCAAAGAAAAAATAAAAAATTGGAAGGAAAAATAACATAAATTAGACATAATTTTAGAACTGAAAAAAAAAACAATAAAAAGTTGGGCCAATTTAAAAAATAACATATTTGTGTTATAACATTGATATTATGGAAGATTATAATTACAATTTATAACTGGATAATTTAAATGTGTCTTACCGGAAAAACGAAATAGTGATATTTTCCATGGATGAAGGTGATTTTTTATTTAGAACCTAGAAGAACATGTAAAACAAAAAAAACAGGAAAGAAAAATATAAAACTTCAAATAAATATAAAACAACCATTGTTATAGGTATAACAATTAACCGGAAAAACTTAACGGAAAAATTTAACGGAAAAACTTACCGGAATAACATAAATACGTCCACATATTAGCCTCATCGCCGTTTTTGATTTACAACCTAAACTGATTTTAATAAAATCAGTTAACAATGAAAATAAAGATAAAATGTTAGAGGAAACAATAACCAGAAGAAAATATAATGTTGCCGAAAATATATATATCAACAATCGAAAATTTTTTATAAAATATAAACTTACCGGAAAACGATTAATACAAATCTAGATCTAGATTAGTCGGAATATTTGAGAGGAAAGAAAAATATAAAACTTCAAATAAGTATAAAACAATCATTGTTATAGGTATAACACATAACCGGAAAAACTTAACGGAAAAACGTAAATACGTCCACATATTAGCTTCATCACCGTTTTCGATTTACAACGTAAACTGATTGTAATAAAATCAGTTGACAATGAAAATAAAGATAAAAAGGTTAGAGGAAACAATAACCGGAAGAAAATATAATTTTGCCGGAAATACATATATCAATAATCGGAAGTTTATTATAAATATAAACTTACCGGAAAACGATTAATACAAATCTAGATCTAGAGTAGCCGGAATATATTAGAGGGTGAAAAGAGATCCGGCTAATAGAGAAAGAGCGAAAAATATGTTTAGGGTGAAAAATTATGAATTATTAACTCAAATATACATAGGATTTATTTCCATTTTTGAGTTAATTTCCATCGTCCACTTCCAATACAATGTGATTTTTAATATATAGGATATATTTTTCATTCTTAAAGACATCAAGATAACTTAGTTGGATGGTTTGTGTGCTATGTATTAAGACTTTCATCTCGCAAAAGGTAGTGATTTTTTCTAAATTTGGAGAAACTTTGTTTGTCTTTATTTATTTTTTAATAGTTGTTGAATTGGTTGTTAGTAAAGGAGAGGGAAAACTGTAATGATAAAGGTATAAAATAGTGTTATTTAGTTAAACAGGAAAGATAAATTGAGTGTTTTGTAGTGTAATTATAAAGATTTACGCATTAGTCCACCCCGTTCAATTCTTTATATCATTAAGGCATTCACACTAAAAATAGAACTAGAAAACATTGACTGGAATTATCGGTCAAATAAGTACCATATGATTATACACATTACACATTTACACACGTATAGGACAATTATCATTGGGAAATATTGAAATAATACAAAGTTGCAAATGACTTGTACATTGTAATTATAAAATTTTGTATCACATTTTTAAAAATTACATCAAATCATTTTTTTCTTTTTCGAATTTGCCAACCAGTCATTAGGAGCTGGCATAATACAATTATGTTTGATAATTAGATTTTGTTATACATGTTAATAGTTTTAATACTAGTAATTTTGATGTAATATGCCAAATGCAAATATGATTTGATGAAAATATAGTGTGTTGAATTTAAATTTACATCTTTGTCATGAAATAAAAGTATCGTTCATTTGTTTGTACTACGTTAAGGGAGTTAAAAGATAAAACCCTTATACCATCCCTCAAGGTATTATTGGGCGTTATAAGGACACAAACGTTTTTATCATAAAACTCATTTGTGTTTTGAAGTGTAATAACTGAAGCTACAATATTCAATAGCACCATTACATGTGCATTTAAGTAAAATGGTGATGATAATGCGGTAAAAAATGCCCCTTAGAGAGCATAAACCATTACCTATGGCAATATATACAAAATTATCTTTTGTGTATTTCAATATAATGAACATATGTACAAGAATGCCCACCTAGATTCGATTCGATTTAACAATCTGGGATTTTAAAAAATTGATCATTTACAATTTAGAAAGGGGTGGTGTTGCAGTTTTTTGCCCGTTAACCTTTTGTTTCGAATTTCAATGTAAATACTATGTTTCAATTTAATTGAAAAAACAAGTTAAAAAATGTAATGGATAGTGAAATGAGGAAACGTCCTTTTTTCGTGTTAAATAGCCAGTAAGAGAGTAAAAAACTTAAAAAAAATAATTAAACATGCAAAGTCAAAATTGAGAAACCATGACCTGCCAACAGGGGCGGATCTACGGTAGTAACGGGTGGTTCCGCGGAACCACCCGAGTTTCGAAATTATAGTGTATTTATATATAGAAAATAATAAAGGAACCACCCTATAAATTATACAGGAACCATCTTAAAAACATATAAAGTGCATGCACGGCTGGTAGTTTGTGGGTTTTGTAACCCGGAGGTCGCAGGTTCTATTCCCGTTTTTAATAGTTTTTTTTTTACTAAGTTACCCTAACTGATGTTAGGGTTTTTTATAACATAAGCAAAGCAGCTGCAGCGCCTCTGGCCTCTCTTGAGTCTCTTCGCAAATCGCAAACAGGCAACCAACAACACTACAGCACGCAGCCAGCCACTGCCCAGCCCACTGATCACCGTCCACCGCCGTCCGCTGCCCACTGCCCACTGACCACCGTCCACCCTCAGCCACTCCCGCTGCCTACTGCCCACTGACCACCGTCCACTGCCCACTGACCACCGTCCACCGCCGTCCCTATCAGTCTCGAATCCTCCCGGCTCCCACTTTGAAGGTAATAATTTATTTTTAAATGTTAATTGTTCATAAATCATAATTGTTAAGTGTTATTAACACTTAACTGTTAGATTATTGTTCATAATTGTTAGGTGTTATTAACTACTTAATTGTTAAGCTATTTGTTAAATTTAGTTTTAGTTTGTTAGATTATTGGTTTTAATTTGTTAGTTTGTTAGTTTTTGTTAGTTTCTTAGTTTTAAATTTGTTAGTTTGAAATTGTTGATTTGTAGGTATTTTGAATATGAAGAAATATTATCAAAGTGAACCATCGAACCTTGGATCATCATCTTCAAGTAGTAAACCATTAAAAATAAATTTGGATGATCTACCATGGGATCCTTCCGAAAGACAACCAATTTCATCTTATCACCCAAGTCAAAAAGATGAAATTAGACGGGCATATCTACTTAGAGGTCCATGTCAACCAACCGGGCATGATTGTCCTCTAACAAATTTTAGTGGTAAATTAAGACGCTTTAATAAGGAATGGTACACTAGTGAATTTGGAAATTGGTTGGAATATAGTGTCAAAGCGGATAAAGTGTATTGTTTGCATTGTTACTTGTTTAAGGAAAGTGGACAAAATGATGCATTTCTAAGTGAAGGATTGCGATGTTGGAATAGGTGTCGGGAGAAATTTAGCAATCATGTTGGAAAAATCAATAGTTTTCACAACAAAGCACGTAGAAAGGGGAAAGACTTACTTAACCAAGCTCAGTCTATACCTGTGGCCATTGATAAGGGAACAGATCTACATAAAAAACAATATAGAATCCGATTACATGCTTCGGCTAGACTTACCAAAGCATTGTTGAATGGTTCATTAGATTTTCGTGGTCATGATGAGTCCGAAGAATCTCTTTACAGGAGAAATTTTATTGAGTTCTTAAAAGTGTTTGGAGAACTAAGTGAAGAAATTGGTAAGGTTATATTGGGTAATGCTCCCGGGAATAATCAAATGACATCTCCATCAATCCAGAAAGAACTTTGTAATTGTTTTGCAGAAGAAGTATTAAAGAGGATATTTGAAGAACTTAATGATGATGTCTTTTCCATATTAGTTGATGAATCGAGAGATATTTCTAAAAAAGAACAAATGGCCGTGGTTTTAAGATATGTTGATAAATTAGGATTTGTGAAGGAGCGATTTATTGGCCTTGTTCATGTTATGGAAACAATCGCGTTATCTCTTAAAGCTGCAATTGATGACCTATTTGCTCGCCACAACTTGAGTATTGGTAGAGTAAGAGGCCAAGGATATGACGGTGCAAGCAACATGTCCGGTGAGTTTAATGGTTTGAAAGCTTTAATTTTGAAAGAAAATTCTTCGGCATATTATGTTCATTGTTTTGCTCACAAACTTCAACTTGTTGTTGTGGGCCTTGCAACCAAACATTATGAGATTTACAGACTTTATAAAGAATTATCAAATTTAGTAAATGTTGTTGGTGGATCTTGTAAAAGAATAGATTTGTTAAGAGAAAGTCAAAGAGAAAGTTTGGGATTGAATTCGGAAGTTGAAACCGGAAGTGGAAAGAATCAAGAATTGTCACTTGCAAGAGCTGGGGATACACGTTGGAGTTCTCATGAAAAAACAATTCTCCGTTTGCTTACTTTATATCCTAGTGTTATTGACGTGCTTGAATATATAGAAAAATCGGGAGAGTTTTCAAATTACCAAAATGAATCACGTGGGCTTCAAGAATTCATAAAAACTTTTAATTTTGTATTTTATTTACATTTGATGAAATACATTTTGGGTGTTACTAACACATTGTGTCAAACGCTTCAAAGAAAAGATCAAGATATGTTGAATGCAGTTAAGCTAGTTAAGTTAACTGATGAAGGCCTAAAAAGGTATCGACTTGAAGGTTTTGACTTACTATTGGAAGATGTCACATCCTTTTGTGAAAAATATGAAATTGAAGTGGTTGATATGGAAGCCGAGTATGTTGACCCGAGATTTAAAAGAAAGAAGACCGTTATCACCAATCGTCATCATTATGTGGTTAATAATTTCAACACGGTTCTCGATATGCAAATTCAAGAGCTTGGAAGCCGCTTTAATGAGGTAACCACTAAATTGCTTACTAATATGAGTTCTTTGAGCCCGTCTTGTAATTTTAGTGCCTTTAGTAAAGTAAACTTGATAAACTTGGCCGAGATGTATCCATGTGATTTTGATTTTGATGAAAAGGATAAGTTTGTATATGAACTTGGCCACTACATTACTAACGTGAAAGAAGATAAGCGGTTTTCCAACTTGAGTGGCTTAGGTGATCTTGCTAAAATGATGGTGAAAACAAGATTACACATTGATTATCCGTTAGTGTATCGTTTAATAAAGTTATCATTGGTTTTGCCGGTTGCAACGGCAAGTGTTGAAAGATGTTTTTCTTCAATGAAGAATGTGAAAACGGATTTGCGTAATAGGATGGGTGATGAATGCATGAATGATTCTTGCATTTGTTACATTGAAAGGGAATTCCTCCAACAAGTTTCGGTTGAAGAAGTAATGCAACGATTTCAAAAGATGAAGACTCGTAGGGAACAACTATAAGCATTTTTTTTAATTCATAAAGACTATTGTATTGATATTATGTGTTTTTTAATTTCTAATGACGGTGTCTCTTTTATTATTTTATCGTATTTTTATTATGAACCGACCCGAACCTCAAACCGACCCGGATTTTTATATACCCGACTCGGTGAAATTGAAACATATAAAAGTAGTGCACCACCCAAAAAAAATTCCTGGATCCGCCACTGCCTGCCAAATATATTTTGTCCTCATTCTTGCGAATTGCAACTCATGGTTTCCGCCATTGACGAGGAACCTCAAACTTTCAACATCAACCATAATATTCCAACCAAGAGCAGAGCAACGAAACGTCATCAATTACAATTTATAATATATATATAAATATTAATTATTAACAAAAAAATTTTAATATTATTTTCTCATCAATCCACTTGTTAACGTTCATACTTACTATTATTATAACTTAATAGTTTTTATGTGATTTTCAACATAAACGTCCAAGTTAATAAATTTATAATTTATCTACCCTACTTTAAAAATTAATATCCATAGTTCCATACACCATACTAAATAGTAAATAATATATAGAACGCATTACCCCACATAAATTTGATAGATTTTATGATTTTTCATGGAAACCGAAATCCAGCTTCATTTCTTTGACCACCTATCTATATATATCCATATATGTATGTACCATAATCTATCTTCAAATACATACAAAGATAAACAAAAACTTTCTACAAAACATTCCAAACTTTCAAGCTTTTGAATCTTCATAACCAAAATCAAACCATAACTTTTTGAATGGTCAATCTTTTACACAAGTAACAAAAGATTTCAAAGACGTGTATGTAACAATTTTCCACAACATTTCATTGTATAAATACTTGAGGGTGAGCTTCATATCATCATAATATTCATCATCACTTCTACAAGCAGGAAACACATATAAAATAAACCTTTAAATTCCATTCATTTTTGTAATATTCAAGATTCTTGATTCAAGGTAAGTGTTCTTGGTATTTACAATATATTATGATTCAATTATTTATAATTTAAGCAATTTTGATTATCTTTGTGCAGGAGGTATTAAACAATTTAAACTTGTTATGGGTTTATCCTTGTCACTATTATCATCAGCTTGGGAAGTAATCTTAAGACATGGTTTCCTAGACCTACCTTACGATCTTGATAACCTCGAAAACCGATTAAGATCATCCGAAAGTTTCAAGAAATCCGATTCAGAATCCGATATAACAAGCCCGAAAACTTCTAGTGACTCACAAGATTTTAGTCCTACAAGTAAAAGAAGGAATTCAATTAGTTTAAATAGCAGTGTACCATTAAGGATCATGCTTGAAACCACACTTTCTTTCAAGAACTTAGCCCAGGATATTAAAAAGCCCATGCCCGACAACCCGAATATTGAAACGAGTCAAGCGGGATCGACTAACCTTCTTCCTGAACCCGTCGTGTTCTTTTCGCCTCGGCCTGTTAGTGAACTCAATGCTGCAGCTACTACAGTTCAGAAAATATACAAGAGTTATCGAACACGAAGGAATTTAGCCGATTGTGCGGTTGTTGTTGAAGAACTATGGTTAGTTTAAGCACTAGTTATACATATATTGTTATATATATATGCCTTAAGATTTTATAATTTAAAGAAAATTGTTTTTTTAAATTATTTGATGTTTTGTAGGTGGAAGGCTCTGGATTTTGCAGCTTTGGATCGAAGCTCGGTTTCATTTTTTAACGTCGAGAAGCACGAAACCGCGGTTTCAAGATGGGCCCGGGCTAGAACCCGGGCTGCTAAGGTTGGAAAGGGCTTGTCAAAGAATGAAAAGGCTCAAAAACTGGCCTTGCAACATTGGCTTGAAGCTGTAAGCATACACAACTTATTTTTGCTTGATGTTATGATAATATTGAATTGTTTTTAGGCATTTTGTTAACAATATTTCAATTTCAACTCGCAGATTGACCCGCGCCATCGTTATGGTCACAACTTGCATATGTACTATGATATATGGTTCCAAAGTGAAAGCAGCCAACCATTTTTCTACTGGTAAGAACTAGTTGTCAATGTTTTTAATTTTAACTAGAAACATTCTTAAATTCAATCACATTTTAATGATATTTCGTACTTTCGTTTCTTGAAATACGTAGGTTGGACGTCGGTGATGGCAAAGAAGTAAACGTCGAAAAGTGTCCAAGACCGAATCTACAACGTCAATGCATCAAGTATTTAGGACCTGTAAGTCCCATGTTCTGTTTTTTCTAGAATGACAACTTTATTATAAAAAAAACCATATACTATATGACAAAAAAAACACATAAAAATCATTAAAATTTCTTGATTCTAACGTTTTAATAATATTTGTTTCAACAGAACGAAAGGGAAGCATACGAAGTGATAGTCGAAGATGGGAAGCTCGTTTTCCGTCAAAGTGGTTCGCTTTTGGAGACCACCGAGGGTTCGAAATGGATCTTTGTTTTAAGCACGACGAGTAACTTATACGTTGGACAGAAAAAGAAAGGCCTTTTCCAGCATTCAAGTTTTCTGTCGGGAGGAGCCACCACCGCCGCTGGACGACTAGTCGCCCACGGCGGTATTCTGGAGGCTATATGGCCGTATAGCGGCCATTACCTCCCGACTGAAGAAAACTTTAGGGACTTCATTTGTTTCTTGCAAGAGAACAATGTTGATCTCACAAATGTTAAGGTACGTGTTAGTATGTTACATTATAACCTTTATATGTTTTATGTTTAATAACATTATATTAATATTATAGAGTTTACATTTTATTAGTAGTTCATGTTCTGATTAATAATTTAAATACTGCAGAGATGTTCGGTTGATGATGATGATGTTAATGTCGGGTTTACGTTTAAGGTGCCACAAACCGAACTTAAGCCTAAACCGCTTGTTATTCCTCGTCCTAGAGCGGTTGACATTCTTCGAACACCAACACGTGCTGACCGTGCAACCATAACCCACTTGGCTAATCGTTTATCGTGCAAGTGGACATCGGGAAACGGGCCTCGTATCGGGTGTGTTCGGGATTATCCAGCCGAGTTACAGTCCCGAGCGCTTGAACAAGTCAACCTGTCTCCTCGTGTCGGTCCTACAAACTTTGCGAATTACGGTCCAGTCCCGTCACCAAGACCGAGCCCAAAGGTTCGGCTCTCGCCAAGGCTTTCGTACATGGGTCTCCCGAGTCCTAGGACTCCTGTGGCTACCACTAGCTAAGCTAATATGACTAGCCAAAAAATGTCAAAAATGTGACTGGCTGTGAAAATGAAGATATGACCCAAATGACTTATTGGTTCATTTTTTGTTACTATAATTGACCTGAATAATCTTGTTTTACCCATTTTTGATTCCTGCTTGTTTTTGGCAGTGGGTTTTTTTTAAGTTGATTGTTTCATTTGTTTGTAGACAAAGTTGACCATTTATTAATAAATAAGCAAGTTTCTTGGTTAATTTTCAATGCAAGTATCATGTACAAAATATTTTGAAATAAAGATATTTAATATGGGCCGTCAAGTACCATAAGAATTAAAAGCTATTTACCTTGTCATTGATTAGTAGATTGAATCATTGAAATTTGAGAAGTTGACCAACCAATTAAAAGCTATTTCACCGTGAATGATTTACTATATATATATGCGAATGAAATATCAAATATTAGGCTACGACCTGTGAGACGCGTGTTTGAGTCTTGGGGCAGGCCAATTTTGAGGTCTTATCTTTTAAAACAGAAATGTATACATATTACCCCCGTGAACTTTAACCTAATTAACAACGTTATTCCTGAAATTTAATAAAGTTACATTACCCTTCATAATCTTTAATAAACTCTTTAGGGTATCTCCTGTCTTATTAACATTATTATTTTTCGTTCTATACACTTTGATGCCTTGGGGTTCTATGTCGGAATGATAGTCGTCATAATACGTTTTTTTAGTCGTGGTTTGACGTTTGAGTATGATATAACTCTCAAACATCAAACGGGCATTATATGAAAATTGAGAGTTATAATTGTTAATTGAAGTGGGGTAGCATAAGTAGACTTGGGTCAAGAGTCAAGACGCGGGGCCACCATATTGTGGTGTGGGCACATGCACAAGAGGGCCATGTGAACCACTTCGAATGCCAACACGTAAAGTCCATATCCAATGGTGAATGGCCCATATGGGTTCTCATTCATCAATCTAATGAGTTTTATAAAAATAAAAATTGAAACCTCAAAGTCACTTATGAGATCTAGGTTATACGGTTCTATTGTAATTTCCAATCCACGATTTATTATATATTTTGCCCACATTAAAGCACAGATTTTACCATGCTCGAATTTTACTTAAGTGTTTAAGCATTATAGTTGTCTAATGTAAAAAAACTAACAGATGCACATACTCAAATTATAATTTCATCTTGGTGACCGGACCGAGTGGCTTACATTTGAAAATGTATTAAACCTTTTGAGGAGTAAAGAATGTCGAGTTGACCACCGTACGATCAGTTTCTACACACTTGAAACTAAACTAACATTTCTACACAGCCTTATATGTTATATTTTGCGTCATTATATCTATACATGAACTTGATCCAACAACATTAACTACGTTATGAAGAGATCAAATTGATAATAAAAGTCGTATTGGTTATGAAGAAAACAAGCTTTAACGGGATAAATTGAAGTTTAATGCTGTGGAGTTTATTTAAATAAGAAATATAGAATACATATCTTTTCATGGGAAAAGTTAACGTACAAATGAAATTAACGCGCTAATTGTGAGAATCAAGTAGATTAATTATATATACAAATAGTATATTTATGTAATTACATCATCGAATAATTACGTAATTACTCTATAAGATAATTACATAATTACTCTACTTGATTCTCACAGTTAACACGTTAGTTTAATTTGTATATGATTCAAAACCATGTTTTCATATATATAAAAAAAGGAAACATATGTCAACTTTAAGTCAATAACACGTTCATGAATTGCTAATTGGGCAATGGGCTTCAATTATTTGTTGGGCTTTGTGGGCTGAAATACAAAAAAAGGGAGTCGCTAATTTTCAACAATTCGACGGCTGAACTCGGAAGTAATGGGAAGTCTGGGACGGCAAATAGAATGGATATTTCGAAGAACAATTAACCTTCTTATTTCTTGTTTTGTAAGTTTTAAGTGACTTTTAATTGGTTTAGTATCATGTTCAATTAAATCTATATTAATTTTGACACGTAGGTTTATGTCTTGGTTTTGATTCGAGTAATTATGTGAAAAGATTACACGATCTGACTTTTGAGTGATTTGTTTGTGTGCTTAATCTCAAATCGAGTGTTAAAGATATTGGGAACTATATTAAATTTCATAATAAAGTTCTTTAAGTTTTAAAATCATATTCCGTTTTTATTTTTGATGAAAGAAACAAATGATGGTTTCCTTTTGTCTATGAACTTAAACTAGTTATATAATCACGTTAAATAAATGCTATGAATGGCGTGTGGGGTTTACTCTAACCAAACAACGTCGTCTGGTAGACAACTAGATGGAGTGAATGATTATGGCACCATGATCATCAATGATAGGAAGCCGAATTAAATCAAGAGATTACCATTGTGTGTAAATTATATTTGGACATTGGAATTTCTTATCACAAGATTGAAAAGGTCGTATTTGATTATTTTGGTTAAAATTAGGTCTGAATTATTCAGACTTTGTTGTTGCTGAATGTGACAGATGCTCATTTAGATCTTACCCATTCAGATCTGAATAAACCAAATAACCCCTAAGTTTCATTTATTATTATTATTATTATTATTATTATTATTATTATTATTATTATTATTATTATTATTATTATTATTATTATTATTTCT
Source organism: Bidens hawaiensis (assembly GCF_021521415.1). Lineage (NCBI taxonomy): Eukaryota > Viridiplantae > Streptophyta > Magnoliopsida > Asterales > Asteraceae > Bidens > Bidens hawaiensis. Next base: position 1,014,874 of record NW_027491362.1, on the reverse strand, counting down.
AGAGTTGACATCCAACAAGCATTCATAAAATTGACTTAAATAACTAACAAGAACTAAGTCGACATATGACCGAGCTTGTTGTTATAAAGAGCTCCAACGTGCTTGGATCATCGTAATTGATAAAAGGCCACACATTCATATTAATCATCATGTATGTACATTTTTAAATGGACTGTGAAATTGATTTATTTACATTTGATAAATCAGGACCAATCGGAAGAATGCAAGATGGTAGTAGCTCATATGAACTATGAAATTGGTTTAGGCGCATCAAACCAAGAATTTGATACAACGCATATTGTAGACTATAGTATGAAAGAGAGAGAGTTATCAAACCAAAGGTAAGAGTTTCCAAACCTATCATCAAGAGTTCTTTCTTTTTATCCTTTTCATTTGATTCAGCTCAATATAAAACCCCTAAACAAAACTAGCGAAAATGCCAGGAATGCCCATTCTCTCTAGGCAAGTCAAAAGAATGTTCATGAGAAGAAAAAATTCCAAGAATGTACATTGTGAACACCGTCGGACCTTCTCTCAAACCCGACTTTTTTTACCTAGCCATAAAATGCCACCGGTCATGGTTAAGGGTGTGTTCGACGTTGATGTGTTCGTAAAAGCAAGGAGGCGACGTTGTCGTGTTCAAGCTTGAACATCAACCATGACAGGTGACGTTTTATGACTGAGTAAAAAAAGTCGAATAAAAGAGAATGTGTTCACAATGAACATTCTTGAAATTATTTTCTTCTTATGAGCATTCTTTCAACTTGCCTAGTAAGAATATACATTCATGTCATTTTCTCATAAAACTAACACCCGTCCTATTTTATACCAAGACCTACGCCTAATGAAACCCATCGGTTAATCGTTAAGATAAAGAAATTAATATGGATGATAATAAATTATTGGTACACCTATAATAATATTGATCACATGTTAAATAAATAAAGAAGAAAGTAATGGACAGTTGAGTTGACCTCTGACATAACACGGCCTTTGAATCCGATCCGAACCTATCCGGTTCAAGGAAAATAGACCGCGTGTGTACGACCGTTTCCATATATAAATTTACAAACAATAATATTTATCATTAGAAAGAGAAAGCTACGTTGGATGTGTGGGCACACAAGGCTAGACCGAATAAGAAACGTTGTGTTTCGCGAGAGATTAGGGGTGGCGAACATAGCAGACAAGATAAGAGAATGAAGATTGAGATGGTTTGGACATGTAAAGAGAAGACAAACGACGAATCCTGTTTTTGATTTGATTTGATTAGAGAGAGAAATAATAAAAAGATAAAAGAAAGAACCCGATACTTTCTCTCTCCAAATTCACCTTCTTGTTCTTGTTTTTGTTCGTCTTTCTTTTATTAATAATTTCAATTTCAATTTCAATTTGAATTTTCAAAACCCTGGATCTTGATGGAGCCTCGTGTCGGCAATAAGTTTCGTCTCGGCCGTAAGATTGGCAGCGGATCCTTCGGAGAGATCTATTTAGGTTTTAATTTTATTCTTTTTTCATTTTACCCTAATTTATTGTTTAATTGATGTTGATTTGGATCGTTTTGTTTTCAGGTACTAATGTTCAGACGAATGAAGAAGTTGCGATTAAGCTTGTGAGTATTATTCATTCTTTTTATATTGTTGTAATATTCACTGTTTGTTTGAAGATGAAGGTTATTAGAAGTTTAATTAGGAATGTTTATATTTCTAGGGTTCTTGAGAAAAATTTAGTTAATTGTTCTGTTTTAGAATATTTTTTTATTCAATTCGGTACATTTTATTTAGGACTTTAGGTAAATTGACACAAAACCCTTCAACTCTGGTATGACATGATATTAAACTCTTGGTTGTTGTTTTTGTTAGTTTTTTTTAACGATAACTCTGTAATTAAAGCGCTCAAGACTCTAAAATAAGCCTCTCATTGGAACATTAAGACAGTGAAACACATGTGCAGACAGTGCAGTCAATGTAAAATTATGTTCTTGACTGTCAAGTATTTGAGAATAATGAATATACTGTATATGATGAAGATTCAGCTGGTTATGATTCTGTACTATTTTGATCAGAATTTATTGTTTGTTTTAAACCTTGCTGTCCAGAGTGTTTTAAGCTAAATGCAAAATGGAATTATTATGAAGTTATATTTGTAATTGTCAGGAAAATGTCAAGACAAAACATCCTCAGCTGCTGTATGAGTCCAAGTTATACAGGATATTACAAGGAGGAAGTATGAACCTGCATCAATATATTCTACATATATCTTTTAAAAACTCTTTATCTATAGTTGAAGCATTTTATTGACTATCACAATTTCATTATTATTATTGTAGCTGGTATTCCAAATGTGAGATGGTTTGGTGTGGAGGGAGACTATAATGTTCTCGTGATGGATTTGCTCGGACCCAGTCTTGAAGATTTGTTCAATTTCTGCAGTCGCAAACTGTCTCTTAAAACAGTTCTCATGCTTGCAGATCAAATGGTTAGTCAGTTATCATTTATCAAAAAGTACATTTATTGCTTTAGCTTTTAACATTCACGAGGACTGTTGTTGTGTTACTTTCAGATTAACCGAATCGAGTTTGTTCACTCTAAATCATTTCTACATCGTGATATCAAGCCAGACAATTTTCTTATGGGATTGGGACGACGTGCAAATCAGGTAATTTACTATATGTCTGTACTTATGTTCATTATCGCTACAAAATTAGGAGTCTTGTTCTGATAACATACTAACCTAGTAATTTTCCTTTTATGCTCTCATTCAGGTCTACATCATTGACTTTGGTCTGGTCAAGAAATACAGGGATACCACAACTCACCAGCACATACCATACAGGTTACATTATTATTTATCAAAAGCTCTTTTTTTTTCTATGTAAGTGATTAACACATGCTCCCTCTTGGTTCTGCAGAGAGAACAAAAACTTGACTGGGACTGCTCGATATGCAAGCATGAATACCCATCTCGGGATTGGTAAGCATTACTTCATATGCGATTAAAATAATAAGTGCACTCTTATTCAGTCATGTGAATGTTGACTTGTACGTATTTTTTAGAACAAAGCAGGCGGGATGATTTAGAATCTCTTGGATATGTACTCATGTATTTCTTAAGAGGAAGGTAATAATATCAAATTTCTTTCTTTCCGATTATCAAATCACTCGTGTTTTCATCAGTCAAATGATGTTGTTTGTGTTATACAACCAGTCTTCCTTGGCAAGGGCTAAAAGCTGGAAACAAGAAACAGAAGTATGAGAAAATCAGTGAGAAGAAGGTTTCTACATCAATTGAGGCTTTATGCCGTGGTTATCCGACTGAATTTGCATCATACTTTCATTATTGTCGCTCACTACGGTTTGAGGACAAACCTGATTATGCTTACTTGAAGAGAATATTCCGTGACCTCTTTATTCGTGAAGGTATAGTACTTTCATGATCATGTTTTTTTTACACTTGATAGATATTTTATTATTTACAATCGTTCTATAATATTTCCTTGTCGTTATAGGGTTCCAGTTTGATTACGTTTTCGATTGGACTATTTTGAAGTATCAGCAATCACAGATTGCTGCTCCACTTCCTCGTGGCGTTGTAAGCATCATAACACATGTTTTCTTTTATACCTATTCTTGTTGGAAATTGGAATTAACATAAAACCTAATTAACTGTTTTAATTGTCAGGTAACGGGTGCTGGGCCAAGCTCTGGGACACCACCTGTTATTCCAAATGGTGATAGGCAGACGGGTAAAAGTTCTATTTTTATTTTTTTGGAATTAGGAATTTAATATAATAGATTTTTGAATGGACATTGTTAAACCGTCAAATGTCAATCTGTTGTAGGTGAGGAAAGTGGCAGACAGACTGGCTTATCTTCACTGGATCCTTCTAGAAGGAGAAATTCTCCACAATTCACAAATTCTGGTAATCTACCAAATAAGGAAAAGAGTCCGGTTAGTAATGATGCAGCATTCAGCACAGATGCCATGGTGAGATGACTCATTTTATAACATGATCTTGACTTTCTTGTTTCTTTTTGTAAAATTGTAAATGTACTTGTGCAGAGAGCAAGTGGATCAATGAGGCGAAGTAATGAAGTGGACTCCACAAGCCGGTCTCGCATCCCGGAGACAAGACAGAGAAGCTCACCACAAGCTGGATCTTCAGATGCAAGAAACAAGAAATATGAAACTACTCTCAAGGGAATGGAAAGTCTAAATTTTGATGATGAAGAAAGGGGTCATTGAATGTTATGTAAACGTTAAAACTCTTTTTCCATGAAACTAAGAAACCACCTTCTATAAAATGAGCATATCTTTTCATGGGGTGGTGGGGAATTTGCCGTCTTTACCCCCGTTTCTCTTGATATTAAACGCAGAATCTTACAGAAGTGTAAATTTGTAGCATTTATGAATTCTATTTCTTGCAACTCTTCTCTGACTTGTTTTTAGTAGTATAAATGTTTACAGTGAGTTTAGTTGGATTTTCATTTTGTTGATAATTTTAAGGATTTTTAAAAGCACACACACTCCTTTTGTTGATAATTTTAAGGATTTTTAAAAGCACACACACTCCTTTTACCATATACTTAGTTGGACTAGCAGATATATTTTGTTAATGATAAGTATGTCCAATCATCGTGTTATTTGCCTTATGTCCAAGGCTTAATGCGAAACTACTATCGAGCCGGGGGTCTCACTGGAAGCAGCCTCTCTATTCCTAAAGGGTAGAGGTAAGGTTGTCTATATCTTACTCTCTTCAGACCCTACCATAGCTTTGCTATTAGTGGGATATACCGAGTACGATGATGATGATGATGCAGGTAGGGTGTGCTAGCTGCTAGTTTAGAAAGAGATTTCTTACTCTTAAACAGAAAGGTTGTAGGAGCTTGTGTGGACCAATATCATCACCCCAGGATGATTCCTGTTTAAAGACTATTTGACCTATTTTTAAAATTTTACCTGTTAAAGCTAAGTACATGTACACGAATGCAAGTCATCTGGTATTTGAGATTCTTAAGGAAATATGCAACTCTGCCGATGAAGTTACCGTTTTAAGAAGCTCTTGCTGATGCAGCTCTATTTTATTATTTTTGTTGTGTTTATATTGATTAATTAAGGCGTGACAGGACTTGTAACATAACACTGCCTGCCTGGAAAAATGACATGGTAAGGTTTCAACAGTAATGTAAAGAAAAAAAATCATGTAAAAGGCTTCCAACGGCTCTAATAAAATACATAATAAATGAACTGTCTTTTTTTAAAAAAAATTATTTTTGTTATAATATTAGCTTTAATTATAACAAGCTTATTAGAATAATATATGAACTTTGGAGTTAACAAGAGATAAGAGAATAAGAAAAGGAAGAATTATTAGTCTTACTGGGATATATTTACTCGTTACACATACATTATATTTATATTGTCAAGACATTACTTAGATACACTATTTAGGGGGGGGGGGGGGTGCAAAAACCATATAATTGGTGCATGTAAAAAGTTTGTCGGTGAGGTCAAATAATTGGTGTCATTTAAATAATAAAATGGTAATTCATAACACCCCCCCTTGGATGACACCTTTTCAAAAACTTCGGGGTCTTGAAGTACCGCCTCATTAAAAACCTTGCTAAAGAAAAACCCAATGGGGAAAAACTTTAACTAAGGGAAAAAGAGTGCAGTATATAGCTCCCCCCTCAAGTTGCAGGTTGTTACATCGTCCGTACATGACGCATGCCAATATCATGAACATGTTTCCTGAATGTTGCTGTGGGAAGTGCTTTTGTGAAAAGATCAGCTGAGTTGTTGCTGGACTGGACATATCTCATTTCAACCTGATTGTCTTTAATAAGGTCTCGAGTATACTCAAAGTATCTTGGTGGTATATGCTTTGTTCTCTCACTTTTGATATATCCTTCCTTCATTTGCGAGACACAAGCTGCATTATCTTCATAGATAGGAGTTGGAATTCGTTCTTTCTCCAGTCCACAAGAAATCAATATGTGTCGTGACATAGATCTTAACCATACACATTCTCTTGAAGCTTCATGCAATGCAATGACTTCAGCATGATTTGAAGATGTTGCAATGAGTGTTTGTTTCTAAGAACGCCATGAAATCGCAGTTCCTCCATTCTTAAATACGTATCCAGTTTGAGATTTTGCTTTATGGGGATCAGATAAATAACCTGCATCTGCATAACCAACTAACCCTTCTTTTGAATCGTTAGGATAGAATAAACCTAAATCAGTAGTTCCTTTTAAATACCGAAAAATATGTTTAATGCCATTCCAATGTCTTTTAGTAGGGGATGAACTGAATCTTGCCAATAAATTAACTGCAAAAGAAATGTCAGGTCTTGTACAGTTAGTAAGATACATAAGTGCTCCAATTGCACTAATGTATGGTACTTCGGGACCAAGAATCTCTTCATTATCTTAACAAGGACGAAATTGATCATTGTCAACATTGTGCGATCTAACAACCATTGGTGTGCTTAAAGGATTTGCTTTGTCCATATTGAAACGCTTTAAGAGTTTCTCAGTATAAGTTGACTGATGCACAAGTATCCCATTATGCATATGCTCAATTTGTAAACCAAGACAATATTTGGTTTTTCCAAGGTCTTTCATTTCAAATTCTTTCTTTAAAAGAGCAATTGCTTCATTAATTTCTTTTTGTGTCCCAATTAAATTTAGATCATCAACATACACAGCTATGATCACATATCCTGATGTTGTCTTTTTGATGAAGACGCATGGACAAATAAGATTATTTGTATATCCTTTGCTTATCAAATAATCACTCAAACGATTGTACCACATCCTTCCAGATTGTTTCAGTCCATACAATGATCTTTGTAACTTGATGGAATACATTTCCTTAGGCTTTGAGCTTAATGCTTCGGGGAGTTTAAATCCTTCGGGAATTTTCATATAGATGTCACTGTCTAGTGATCCATACAAGTAAACCGTGACAACATCCATAAGACGCATCTCTAAATTTTTAGAGACTGCTAAGCTGATTAAATATCTAAACGTAATAGCATCTATAACAGGAGAATACGTTTCTTCATAGTCAATTCCTGGCCTCTGAGAAAAACCTTGAGCTACAAGTCTTGCTTTATATCTTGTAACTTCATTTTGCTCATTTCGTTTTCTCACAAAAACCCATTTATATCCTACAGGTTTCATTGACTTTGGTATAATGACAATAGGTCCAAAACCTTTCGATTGTTTAGTGAGTTTAATTCAGCTTGCATAGCATCTTTCCATTTGTTCCAATCTTGTCGATTTTTACAATCATCTACAGATTTTGGTTCAGGGTCATCATTTTCTTCCATGATATCACTTGCCACAGAATAAGAAAATATATCATCAATATTTTCCATTTCATCTCGATCCCACATTATATGTGATTGACCATAGTTGATTGACAATTCTTAATTGGAATCATTTATTTCTTTCTGAGTGAATGTTATATTATTTATTCTTTCCTGATGGAAGGTTCTGTCAATCATTCCATCCTTAGGGTCAGTATCCTTTTCAGAGCCCTTTCTTTTTCGAGGATTTTTATCCTTTGAACTGATTGGACTTCCACGTTTTAAACATTTTTGGGATTCATGAGGTGCATTATTATTATTTTGCTTACTTGGAATCTTAACTCGAGCTGGAGCATTAGCAGCTGGTATATGAGATTTAGTGACCCTATTTATATCAGTAAATGCATCAGGTAACTGATTAGCAATTTCTTGTAGATGTATTATTTTTTGAACCTCTGTCTCACTTTGTTTTGATCTTGGGTCTAGGTGTAACAATGATGATACACACCATGATATATCTCTTTCTTGCTTTTTCATTTCTCCCCCTAATGCTGGGAATATTGCTTCATTAAAATGGCAATAAGCAAAACGTGCTGTAAATACATCACCTGTTAAAGGTTCAAGGTATCTTATGATGGAAGACGTTTCATATCCAACATATATTCCCAACCTTCTTTGGGGACCCATTTTTGTGCGTTGTGGTGGTGCAATAGGAACATACATAGCACACCCAAAAATTCTAAGGTGAGATATTTGGCTCATTTCCAGAAACAAGTTGTGTGGGAGAGTATTTATGATTTGCACTTGGTCTCACACGAATTAATGACCTAGCATGCATAATTGCATGACCCCAAATAGAAACAGGGAGTTTTGTCATCATTATTAATGGTCTAGCTATTAGCTGTAGGCGTTTGATCAACGACACGGCTAAGCCATTTTGTGTGTGCACATGGGCAACAGGGTGTTCTACAACAATCCCCACAGACATGCAATAATTATCAAAAGCATGTGATGTAAATTCTCCCGCATTATCAAGCCTTACTCTCTTAATAGTATAATCGGGAAAATGTGCACGTAATTTGATAATTTGAGCAAGAAATTTTGCAAAGGCAATATTACAAGTTGATAATAAAGAAATACTAGACCATCTGCTGGATGCGTCTATTAAGACCATGAAGTATCTAAATGGTCCGCATGGTGGATGAATTGGTCCACATATGTCACCTTGAATTCTTTCAAGAAACATTGATGTTTTTTTTATCGACTTTTAATGGCGAAGGCCTTGTAATTAATTTGCCAAGAGAACAAGATGTACATTGAGACATTTTATCTATTTTGTGGATCTTTTGATTTTTCAGTGGATGCCCATGTGTATTTTCAATGATCCTTTTCATCATTGTGGATCCTGGATGGCCTAATCTGTCATGCCATAAGTTTATGATACCAGAATCACAACAATTTTCTTTGACTGCCATATGTGCTTGAGGCACATTTATATATGTATAATGTAAACCAGAATGGAGCATTGACAGTTTTTCCAATATCTTATCTTTGCTTATGATATGTAAATATTTTTCAACTAACAGTCCTTGACTGAGTATCATATCCATTATGATATATGTTTTTGAAACTCAACAAATTTCTTGTTGATTTTGGGGAAAATAGAGCATTTTCTATTTTGATCTCTGTACCATTTGGTAATGCTAAATTAGTTTTTCCCACTCCTTCTATCAAGTTTGTAGACCTGATATTGTATTGATGATCTCTTTTGTCGGTTTCAGTTTATGAAAATATTTTTTAGATCTAAGTATAGTATGCGTGGCTCCACTATCCGCTATACATATATCTTCTTCATTTGTTTGATCTTGTGCTCCCGTGATTTTCATTTTAAATCTTGAAAGTATTAAGAAAAATAATAAGTGTATAACAAAGACATTATGATATTTTAATAAGAACTTTATTTAATTGAAAAACAAACATTACATGAAGGAAACTACATAACTAAAGATAATGAGAAGCACACTTAATTATTGCATATAATTATTCTTGTCAAAACAATATTTATTTCAGATATCCACATCAAAATCTGCAATGCTCAGATCAGCATTGAGATAATCAAAGTTATCAACATGGTTAACTTCTTTCTCTTTTCCTTTAAGAGAGGCTTGGTACAGTTCACACAGATGTGGGGCTGTGCGACAAGCCTTTGTCCAGTGGTTTGTACTTCCACATATAAAACAGGGTGTGCCATTGTTCTCGGACCTACCAACTTCATTCCATTTATTTTTGTGGTTGGAATTGGTATTGTGTGGGACATGATAATTATTGGCTCTCTAGTTACGACCACGGCCACGGCCACGACCACGACCGTAAGAATTAGTGTTCCATTTGAATGAATGCTTACGATCATTAAAATGCCTTTTGTCAAAATGACACGGCCACGTCCATGGCCTCGTCCACGACCTTGTTCCCATTTATTACCAGAATTTTTATGTGAATTTTTGTGAGCAACATTTGCTTCTGGTATTGCTAATGATCCCGTGGGACGAGATTGATGATTTTTCATCAATAATTCATTATTCTTTTCTGCTACAAGGAGAAATGCATTTAGTTCAGAGTATCTCCTAAAATTCTGCAATCAATAATGCGTTTGCAAGGTCATATTTGATGCATGAAATGTGGAGAAAGTTTTCTCCAACATATCTCCTTCGGTAACAGTTTGCCCACAAAATCGGAGCGTTGAGCATATTCTAAACAAAGCAGAGGTGTACTCATTTACTTTTTTAAAATCTTGGAACCTGAGATTGTTCCATTCATCTCTAGCAGTGGGAAGTAGAACTTCCCTTTGATGGTCAAATATGCTTTTTAAATCCTCCCACAAAATGCATGGATCCTCACAATTTGAATACTCAAATTGTAACATCTCATTAATGTGTTTGTGGAGGAAGACATCGGCTTTTGCCTTGTCTTGATCACCGCAATTATTTCCCACTGTTATCGTATCCAAAACACCCATTGATTTGAGATGTCGTTTGACATGTGCCGCCCATGACATATAATTATCTCCGGTGATATTGAGAGCCGGAAATTCAAGTTTTGCGATATTTGCCATTTTATTACTAAACACAAAATAAGATAAATATTAGGATTACATACTTATTAAAATAGAAAGAAGATACAAAGGTAAAACTATAAATAGATAAAGAAAAAAGAAAAGATTAAACTCTTTAGGTGGAAGATTACAAATTAAGAACAATAAGATTATCAGCATTATGGTAGTTAACATTAGAACTGGATGAATCATCTTGAAAGCTTTATCTTGGATAAACTTAAGAAGAAGAATGTTTGTTGTAAATGAAATGGAGTTGATAATTGGTTATTTATAGCGAAAATTTATAACCGTTTGTATGTGTGTGTGTATATATATATATAATATTAATTATTTTAAAGTAAGATAACAAATACAGTTTATTTTATAAAATATATAATTAGTATGCATAATAATGAGAATAGAATTGTTAGTGTAAATAAATCTAACTTCTAAATGAAATATTAGTGTGCATATATAAATAAAAGTTAGAATAGTTATCAAATTTTAATAACAATGCTTATACATATTACTGCTGTTACTTAGTCTATGTATATGCATATATATATTTCCAATGTAAATAATTAAAGAAATTATTATGATGCTTATGTGGATACCTTTGTGCCTATTACCTTTCTTGATTAGGATATAAGCGGCTCGTGCTGATAACGTGTTATAATATTAGCTCTAATTATAACAAGCTTATTAGAATAATATATGAGCTATGGAGTTAACAAGAGACAAGAGAATAAGAAAAATAAGAATTATTAGTCTTACTGGGATATATTTACTCGTTACACATACATCATATTTATATTGTCAAGACATTACTTGGATACACTATTTAGGGGGGGACAAAAACCATATAATTGGTGCATGTAAAAAGTTTGTCGGTGAGGTCAAATAATTGGTGTCATCCAAATAATAAAATGGTAATCCATAACAATTTTTAATTTTTTAAACTATAAACATAATTTGTTTTCAAATCTTTCAACACACATCTCAATATTAAAACTCTCTAAAATCTTTTGTCATCTCAAAACCGTGGAGGACAATACCCATCTATGCAACTGTTAAACAATGACTCATCTGGTAGAATACTAGTATCCTAAAATTCAAAATGCCAGATTCTCACCTTTTTAAAAAACAAGGTTACAACCGTTTCAACAATTCCAAACTGCAATTTCCCACCGTTTCAAAATGTCGATTTTCAACATTTTCGAAGTGCCGGTTTTAATGGCTTGTATCTTAGCTTTTGTACCGCTTCTATGGCTCTTCAAATGCTTGTTGTAAATCCCGCTAAACGTTGACACTTTTAGCCCAATGCCCCTCCATTTGACGTTATCTTAACAAGGCTTTGGTACTCTCTCCCCCGTTAATACGACCCCAAAATGTGACTAGTACCTAGAAAACAAGTAATTTTAACTAGTACCTAAAAATAAGTAATGTTAGTAACAATAAAAATTATAATACAAAGAAAAATAAAAAATAAGTATAATAAAAAACATTTTGATCCTCAAATACGTTGTCCGTAGCCCAAGTCAATGCGAGTTCTTCCGATTGCATTGAAGACCACGTTGTGAGGATTGACTTTAAGAAATTGGTTTTTCCTTTTTCTTGTTTGAAAACTTAATTTATATTTATTTTTAATGTATTTGATGATTATAACTATTATTACACATTTTTATATGGCTGTATTTCATCTAACACCGATCTACGGCTCTCTATGTTTTGGATTTCGTATATCAATCGCCTAGCTTGTTTTCAGAATCGTGTATAAGTTCACTATCAAATTAAAGTATTTCACAGGTAAATCATCATCATCATCATCATCATCATCACACTCAGTAAATCCCACAAATAGCAAAGCTATAGTAGGATCTGAGAGGGTAAGATGACAGCCTTACCTCTACCCTATAGGATAGAGAGGCTCTTCCGGTGAGACCCTCGGCTCGATATTAGTTTTGCATCAAGCCTTGGGCATAAGGCACATAACACTCAACCATCGGGACACCGGCCGATTGGTGCATGTACCCTTGTCTTTCGGCTATCAACGCCACCACATGATGCCTAATTAACCATCCGTCACTTTTAACGTTATTTTCATGAGATTAGTAAAATAACGTCAAAATCAGTGCAATTTCACTTTTTCCCACCCGAGGGTTCACACATATATACATTATATGTGAGCACGATAATCAAATAATACTAAAAAGAGTATTTCAAACGACTGAACATGAATTTATGTGAAAATCCATTTCTTATATTATCTTCTGATCTGGTCAAATGAATCCTTTTTATGCGGGTTGAAAACATCACAACAAATCGTTGCAATTATTCACAAAAAGACACAATTGTTAAAGGTGATAGTCGGTACAGTTACAGGTTACATTAGTTGCTACTAATAATACTAATAATTGAAAAATGAGTCATTATTGATCCACAGTTGCCACTGATTAGATGCCATTGCATTGCCACAATTGCTAGTTCTACTAATCAGTTGCTACAACTATCGATAAGTTGTTACTACTTCATCAAAAATGATATCAGTCACTTGTATGTATATCAAAATTAAAAAGCGAAAACAGCTGAATATGATTATGATGTGTGGTTATTCATTTGCTTTTATTAGTCATAGCTTATAATACCTTCTTTTGGAGAAAAAACCAAAAACAACTTGATAAAATCCGCAATATTTAAGAGTTAAAGTCTCCTTCATCGAGACTTAACGTCTACATGATCTCTGACTTCATTGATTGTTGCTTGCAGCAACCTTAGCTGCACGGTCTGTAATTCTATTGATCTTACTAGCCATTTGCTCTTGTTCAAAATCTTCTCAGAGGCATGATGCTGAAAACTATTCCAACAAAGAAGCCACCATCAAGAATCATGAATCTCTAGCCCCAAAATGCTACTCTTATTCAAATGTGAAGAAGACGACCGAGTCCTTCAAAGTAAAAGTGGGTGAAGGTGTATACATAGAAATAATACAATGGTAACCAAAAACCATGTTGCAGTCAAAGTTTTCAATGAGTTTAAAGGCAAGTGGGAAGATCTGGTTAACAAGATTGTAAGCATTAGCGAAATTTGTCATGTTTATGGCTAATATGTCATTTGAGGAATTTATACATAACAAGTATACAGCCGGTTTTCAATGTTCATTCTACAAGTTAATAAAGAATAATGACCTCGTGAAATATGATGCATATTCAGAAATATGGTAATTGTCTCCACTGCTTATTCCATATGATCAGTTTGGCAGTTCAAAGCCATTAATGGAGCTCTTAAAGGCTGCCTTGTAAGCCACCAAATGCACGTTGGGAGATTTGAGTTCTTACTAAGGATGCACTGAAAGAGAAAATGTAAGTTTGCAACAAGGGAGAAGGTATTGCTGCTGAAGCTGGGAGTGTGAGTGAGAGTGAAATTGGGAGAAAATGTATGTTTTCCAAACGGAAATAAAAGAACTCTTAAACAGGGTCGATCATGGATAACAAAATTCCAATAACTTGAATGTTTTTGAAAGCAAAGTTCCTACCAAAGGTTCTCCGTATGGCCGAACAAAAATGATCGGAAACTGAAAGAACCACCACACCAAAGCAAGATTGCCAGTTTGGCGGTTCTGAAATCCTAACGGTTTGGTTCATGGTTAGACTTACGCGGTTTTAACAGTATGATCTGGTTTGAATGTTGGAATGAGACAATTGACCTTATTATTTATATATCATCTTTTCATTTTTTAATATGTAGCAGTTATGATATACACTATACTCATAAATCATCTTTATCATTTTAAATTTTTTATATAAACCAAAGATCTTGCAAAAAAAGAAAAAAAAATTGGTTTAAACCGTTGAAAGGCGAAACAAGTAAAAAACCAATCAATTATCAGTCTGGCCGACTAACCCAGCCTAGCCAGCGTGGTCTCTCATTTCCTAAAACCGCATTTGGCGGTTCTGCCCAGATATTTTGACAAAAACAGATAGTGACCACCCCATAGCTTAAGCCTCAACAATCAAGAAATCATAAAACCAGTTTAAAACAAGAGTATTCACACAGACACATAAATCATCATCTTGGCAAAGCCAATGCCAGTAAAACAAGTTTCCAAGTCCAAGAAGGAAGACTCGCACCGACTCAAGATTCACTCAAAGACCTAACTGGTCCAAAAGTGGAATAATGGTTCAAGACCATGAACCATCTTGACTTGAGCTTCTTTCTTTCAAGAACTTGCATTTTATTTTCATTAAAACACTAATAAATATTGCAATGAAACAGTAATATAGCATAAGTCATTAAACAAAGTGAAATCTCCTGTATTTGACTCATTCATTACTAAAGTCAACAACTTAAACAAGCCCTTCAATTAAAAATCCTTTTTGGTCTTAACAATACAAAATTTCAAAGCTTACCTCACCTTCTGGATTTCTTCTTGGAAGACTTAGAAGAAGCCTTCGGTTGCACTGCAGCTTCACTGTTGGAAGATCCTTTCGTGTTTGACGGTTGGTTGGATTTCACATTTCCAGAATTAGAACTAGAAGCTTCTTTAGCCACCGCACCCTGAGACCCTCTAATCTGAGCAGCAGCCCGTTTGTCTTTCCTCTTGGGCCTATAGCTAGACCTCTCTCTTTTAGGCAACCATCTCTCCGGGTCTGGTGGTGGACCCGGGTTGGCCGGGTCAAACCCTTTCGGGTACTTCGGCTTTCTCTTCCTTTTCTTTTTTGCTTTCTCCTTGCTAACTTTGGTTTCAGGTTTAATATTATTATTCCCCAAGTGGTGCCCATTTTCAACATGCTTTGCACCAGATGTTTTCTCCAAAGCGTTAACATCGATAGATGCCAAACCAGGAAGTGGTTTCAGTTTCTTCTCATAAGTTTCCGCCTTTTCAACATCGGTATTAGCAGCAGTTTGTATCAGTCCTACTAAAGCCTCAATACTATTATGGCTTTTCACAAGCTTCTCAAAGAGTTTTAAAGCTTCCTCTTTTTGCCCATGTTTGAGCTTGAAAGCAGCAGCCTCTTGCATTATAACACTCAGATTATTATCTTCGGTCATCGCGTTTGACCAGTAAGTAATAGCAGAGTCAAACAAAGCATTAGCACCATCAATGTCACCAGATCGTTCTTTTAGAGCAACGAGAGTTGCAAGAGTTGCAGTCATGTGCTGAATATCAGGTATTTTTAATAAAGATTCTGATGCAACTTGAGGATGCCCTGCCGCTGCTGCAATCTGTGCCCTAGCTAGTAAAGCTATTTTTGATTTTTCAGGAAATTTTTCTGCATATTTCCCTAACAATTCTTCAGCTTTTCCCGCTTTGTTTTCTCTCACAAATACAGCAGCTTGAAGAAGTACAGGTGTCACACTGTGAGGAAACATTTGTGGCAATGCATCAGCTAGTTCGCGAGCCTGTAGAATTTAAATGATCAAAACTTTAAAAAGATTTAATAAAAAGGAAGATACTAAAAAAATTCAAATTAATTATGATAACGACCTGGTCTATCTTATTAGAATGAAGTAGCAACAGCATCCGATTAATGTAGATCGATTCCTTCTGTTTTGGTGAAAGTTTCAACTCCAAACCAGGAACAAGCTGGAAGCTTTTATCTCCACTGTTTTTTTGTATTAAACGGTCAAGCTTTTTTAAGCCATCGGTTATATCTTTAGGACCTTTCAATGCTATTAGATTGTTTATAGCCACTGCATTTGATGGTTCATCAGGCAGGTTTCGCTTGATAAGGTCTGTGTAAGATGCAATGGCTTCTTGCCTGTTTCCCAACAACTGAAATAAAAAAGATGATTTAAGTTAAAATAGCAGAAAGTATGATGATTAAAACTTTAATAGGCTGTTTATTACCTGTTGTACATAAGCTAGCTGCACAGCTATGGGTGCCAGCTCGATCTCCATCTCATCATCAGCTAAATTTTCATCCATCAATGTCTCCTGACCGATTCTGCCAGAAATTTATATTTAGTCTTGTGATCTATGATCAATATTTTACATTTGTGTGCTAAAGGAAGTCTGTATGTTTGTAAAGAGAGACCGATTAATAACGATCTCAGAAGTCGTGATCTTTCAAGTACACAATATAGCCTGCTTAATTTCTATGTAAATAAAGAAAATCAGCAAATAAAAGCCTGAGCCGACAAGGTCACAAGAACAACAAAGTGGGAATATTTGCCAGTTTAGGCAAAATAGAGTATAATGAACAACAGTTTCTATCAAATGTTTTAGCTATAATTAAAATAACTATCTGGACATGTGGAAGTTTTAAAATTTAGACTGGATATACATAACATTATTCTGTTTAGTTGGGTAAATATGTACTTTTTATGCTTAAGAATGAGATGTATAAAATTCACCCTTTAGTGTATAATTGTATATAGTAATACACCTGCCATGTGACATTTAACAACTGTTCTTATATATAAAGTTTAAACAATCTTTTTTCTCAAACTAGTAGATAAATTCATTTTTCAACAAAATTTACCTTCGAGCTGAAAGCAGGAGTTGCTCAGCATCTGAAAACTTGTTCCTTTCAAGCAACGAACAAGCAGTATTATAAGCCAACTCAAAGCTGCTGGTTGCTTTAACTCTCATGGCATCCATCACTCCTTGAACTTCAGAAGCCCTACCGGCTGAAACCAATCCCGCAACAAGATTTATCTCCAGTGACTCCACTTTTGATTTCTGGAGCTTTTGATATATGTCCACCGAAGCATCCATCTTTCCTTGTCGAAACAGAATCTGTGATTCTAACAGCATTGTTGCAGTGTCCTTTTCTAAACCCTTTAAGGACTCCAAAGCTTCATCTAACTTATTTTGTCTGTATAGACAGTAGGCCTGTTTATAGAGGAAAAAAAGTAAATTCATCAATAGATGTTAAATTTCACAGACACACATGTATGTAGAGGTGAGAAATAACCGAATCGTTAACCAAAACCAACAAAACCAAACCAAAGCTAACCAAAAAACAATGAAACCAAACTGAAATTATCTGAAAAACGGTTAACTGAGAATCAGCATCAAAAAAAAAATTTTGTACCCTCAGTAAACCGAAACCGAACAATTCATCTTTTCATATATTCCTAGCTTGTATACCTCCATTTCATGTATCTCATGTTTTATAGCTCTATTTAATGTATTTATACCTAAACTTCATGTATTTATACCTCCATTTCTTGTAATGAGACCTTAACTTCATTTATTTATGCCTCCATTTCATGTATTAATGATAAAAAATCTTCGACCAAGTTTCATTTTGGTTATTAACCGAGCCAAAAACTGACAAACTAACTGAACAAACCGAACCACTTAACTGAAAACTGATTCGTTAATAAAATAGATTAACCAATGACTTCGGTTTCGGTTACCAAACCGAACCACGCAGATCCATACATGTTAGCATATAACACTGTTAACATACATTCATTTAAAAAAAGTATCAAACACAATCACACAGAACATAATCCAAGCTCTAGAAGCTCACCAATACCTATCATACATCAAATGAGACTAATCACATAGCAATTAACAACTCCTAAATTAAACATTTCACACATTTTATACCGATTGTCATTGTTTACCTTATAAAACCCAAAATCAAACGGATACTTGTTGGACAAGGCAACAATAGTTGAAACCGCATCATCGATATTATCGGCCTTAATCTGAGACACAATCTTACACCGGATTGCATCTTCGTCACCAGGAGCAACTGACAGAACTGTAAAATAACATTAATTAGTTACAAACCGAATAATAAATCTGGAAATTAGAAAAGAATTGACCTTGATCTGCAACTTTGACAGCTTGGTCGTAGTCTGATCTCTGTATGTGACGATTAAGAGTTGTGAAGAGATCTTCGATGGCGATTGCAGGCGCCGGCGCGGCTGCCGGTTTCGGTTTCGACTTCGGAGCCATTTGCTTGGTGGTCCGGAAGACAAGTCGGATATTGTGGGATTTCGAGAAATGTTTGGGCCTAAAATCCCAAAAGGTTTACTAAGTTCATTGGAGAAAGAAATGACTTTAGTGTTCACTATTTATGTTTATTTATCCAAAGTTTGGGTGAGCAAGATTCGGGTTGGTCTGGTTTCTTGCATTTGCTCAACCATAATCCAATTCGGTTCAGGTTTCAAGTCGGATCAGGTCGGTCAAGGCCGATCAAAATCGGCTTGTCTCAAACCAGTACAAGTTATGAACCGGTTTTGGTATAAAATATTCCAACCTATACAAATCGGTGTGGGTACACAAACCGGCGGTTTGATCGGTTTATACCCAGGTTTTTGTGTTATCAGGTTGGGTTACAACCCATTTTGGGCCATGAGAGGGTGGATCGGTATCCAAATTGCCGAGTAGGGTCAGGTTGTAATTGGTTTGGAACAAACCAATTTGTTTGTGATTTTGAGTCGGTTAGAAACCTGTATATCAAGCCTAAACCGGTTTTCCCCCACCTCTAGTTGTGTTCGTGAGTTCATTTAATTAAAGAAAAGAAATGAAAAGAATCATTTTCCTTTCTCTTTCTTTTCCTTTAAATTTCTTCCAAATTGGAAGGAAATGTATCTATCCCAATTTACTCTTTAAAACAAACTACTTTCCTTTTCTTTCTTTTCTTCTTTTAAATAAATATCTAGAACACATCAAAATTATGTATCTCTCCATAAAAAAACTTAGGAACACATATTATCTTCATTCCTTTCCTTTCTCCCCATAAGTGAAACTTAGGAATGGCATAAAGTTACGAGCGAAGAATGGCTAGTCGTATGTACCTCATTTTTGAAACTATGTGAAAATTCATTTAAGTTTTTCCTAACATGCTTTTCTTTAAGTCTTGACACGTTTAAACTCTCATGGCAATTAGTTTACCAGAATACTAATTATAAGATTTTATAGCTATTCAAATTGGCTCGCTACTTTGTCCCTTTTCAGAGTTCTGAGTTTTTAAACTAGCAAATGTGCACACTCTTAAAGTTTTTGTAACAAAATACCGTCTTAACAAAACTCCAACTCAAGGATAACAACTTTCATAGAAGGAGGTATAAGTGGAAGCCTATCGGTTAACAATTGAAAAAAAAACATAAAGAATATAGAAAAGATAGATTGGAGAACGATATGGGGATTTTTGTATTGTTTCATGAGTTCAACACACCAATTGCTTGTTATTGCATGCAATGCTATCAATCAAGTCAGAAGTTAATTTTTATTATTGTTTTGTTATGTGTAATTGTATTTAGTTCATAATTTATACATTTAAAGCTTAGTGTCACACACCACCAAATCACACAACATTTTTCGCGTCATCCGGTTCATTCGGAACCCTAAATAAGCATCTAGGGTTGTCCAGGACAATCCAGAACAAACTAGAGCAGCCCGAAAGACTCTAGAACAATTTAGAACAGCCCGACCCTCTTCGGAACTATCCGGAACAACCTTGTACACTCCGGAACTATCCAAAATAGCTTGCCACTCTCTGGAACTATCCGGAATAGCCCGACACTCTCTGGAACTATCCGGAACAACCCGACACTCTTTGGAACTCTCTGGAACAACTCGGATCCCAGTGGAACAGCCCGATACTCTCTAAAGCTCTCGGAAGAACCAATACACTTCTAGTCCAACGAAGAAGCTTCAAGATGCTGAAAATCTCTAGAAATCAAACCTAGATCTTTTGTATGGAATAATTTAGAATATAACTCTCTAGATCTAGATGTAGTAGTATAAATAGGTGATATGGGGTTTCATTTGAGAGCACCCAAGAATTACTTGTAACAATCAAAGCCTTGTACTCTTATATTCCTAATAATATAAACCATCTTTCTTGTGTACTTGTTTCAGGTACTACAAGAATCATTCTCTTGTTGAAATACAAGAACCAACTCTCGTGGTTACACGAACCGACACTTCTTTCTAAGACTTTCGTTGCTAACACTATAAAACCGACCACCAACGCTTACTTAGACCAAGTTCTAAGGCCGCACGTGAGTCAAAAAGATAACTTCATGAAATTTGGTATCAGAGCACGTCGATTCATTGGGATGACATCCGAATCAAAACCTGAAGGCATTGTCCTCGTTACTTGAGAAGAGACCAAGAAGGGTAAAAAATCTGCAAAGTAACTCATAGCGAACATGGAGAATCGTATCGAAGATGTCGAGACGTCAATGGTCGAGTACAAAACCCATGTTGACGCTCTCTAGGCAGAATTCGACATCTTTAAAGAGCATGTCAACGAATCGCTACAAAAAGTTGAACATTTGAGTGGCAAGATTGCAGAACTAGATGACAACTACAAAGCCACTCTTTCTATCATGTGAAATGATATGAAAGAGATGCTTTCGCATGAGTTGGGTTAACTAAAAACTAACATGTCAAGCATAGAAAAAGAACTCATAAGCTGCCATGACAAGAAATATCACTTCCACGAAGGTCAAAGTTCCCCAACCAACACAGTTCGTTTGAAAACGAGAGGCGCGAGCTGTGAACGACTTCCTTTGGGAAATTGAACAATACTTCAAGGGCGTAGGCATCAATGAAGATGCTAAAAAGATCACTACGGCACCACTATACTTAAAGGACACCATGGCGCTATGGTGGAGATGCAAGAGTAAGTAAATTGAGCAAGGTACGTGCACCATCACCACTTGGGCAGACTTCGTAAAAGAAATCAAACATCAATTTCAATCGGAAAATACCGTATACGAAGCAAGGATTTGTCTTCATAATCTTATGCAAAAGGGAACAATCAAAGATTACATCAATGAATTTACTACCCATATGCTCGAAAATCTGGATATCACCTCCGGGGAATCACCAACAAACTTTATGGATGACTTAAAATTTTAGGCTAGAAATGAGATCGAACGTCGAAACGTTCAAGATCTATCATCTGCCATAATTTTCGCTGAATCCCTACATGATCGTACGAAACTCGATCACCTAGAAACACCGTTGTCAACCAAGAAAACAACAAAGGTGGGGGAGCCAGACCCGTCAACACTCAATTCCGGAAAAAGGAAACCCGGAAGCCACTTCAAATCTCCAACGAACCTTATAATAAAGGATGCTTCATATGTGACGGGCCGTATAACCCTCGTTATTGCCCTAAGAAAATAGCTTAAACGTTGCCATAAAGGATACTGAGGAACCTAAAGAAACCGAAGAGGCTCTCCCAGGGGCAATGCAACTACACGTTCTTAATGCTTTAACTGAAGTCGAAGGAAGGCCGTTCTAAATGGCGGCAAATGTCGACACCAACCCACACCCACTAGCAACAACAGGAAACACTACAACATCGGGGCTAGTAAGACTTTGTTTCGTAACCGTTTAAGTAAAAGAGAGACTTGCAAAGGCGTTGCTTGACACTGGAGCAAGTCGCAGTTTTATCTCACCCGATGAGACAAGAAGACTTGGCATGCACATCACATCCCGCAAAGGATGGATCAAGGGTGTTAATGTAGAACCCGAACCTATTAAAGGATTCGCCTAGAATGTTAGGCTCAAAGTTGGAACATGGACACGCAAGTAAAACTTTTCGGTCGTATCTTTTGGACGACTACCCCATTATACTCGGAATGGATTTCTTCCGCAAAACAAAGGCCGCTCTTGCAATGTACTTGAACATCATATACCTAATCAAAGGATATGAAGTGCACACAACGCCCATGGAACAAGATACCATTAAACAAGGAAGGGCCATAACAACACTTCAACTCGTAAGACCAAGAGAAGGGACAAAAACTCGCAACAATGGCGTTGCGAAATTAGGTATGGGAGGATGTCACGCACCACCAAATTACATAACATTTTTCACGTCATCTAGAACCCTAAAGAAAAATCTAGGGCTGCCCAGAACAAACTAGAGCAGCCTGGAAGACTCTAGAACAATCCTGAACAGCCCGACCCTCTCCGGAACTATCCAAACAGCCTGCCACTCTCTGGAACTATCCGAAACAGCCCGACACTCTCTGGAACTATCCGGAACAAGCCGACACTCTTTGGAACTCTCTGGAACAACTCGGATCCCTATGAAACAGCCCGGTACTCTCTAGAGCTCTCCGGAACAGCCTAGTACATACTACATCAACCCGGAAGAACCAAGACACTTTTAGGCCAATGAAGAAGCTTCAAAATGCTGAAAATCTCTAGATATCGAACCTAGATCTTTTGTATAAAATAATCTAGAATAGAACTCTCTAGATCTTGATGTAGTAGTATAAATAGGTGATATGGGGTCTCATATGAGATCACTCATGAATTACTTGTAACAATTAAATCTTTGTACTCTTATATTCCTAGTAATATAAACCATCTTTCTTGTATATTTATTTCAAGTACTACAAGCATCATTCTCTTGTTGAAATACAAGAACCAACTCTCGTGGTTACATGAGCCAACACTTCTTTCTAAGGCTTCCGCTGCTAAACACTATAAACCCGACCACCAAGGCTTACTTAGACCAAGTCTAAGGTCGTACGCGAGTCAAAAAGATATATATGTGACGTTAGGTTGCTAGAATACACAATAACTGCATCTTCATCTTGACGAGTTCACATCAAGAGATATTAACATCGAGAAAAACATCCATAAGGGCACACCTAACCACCCAAAATATGTTTAATTTTTCATCGAATATTTTCTTATGGTATGTTTAAATGCATCACTACCGGATCAATGTTAGGTAACTGGAACTCCAAATTCTTATTTGTCTCCATATGCTTTTCTATGGATTTTAAATAATAGATATGTATATTGCAATAGACTAGATGGCTTGGTACTTGATGGTGTGTAAGAAATCCTCTTCATATCTTGAGTGCTAAAGAAAAAATATCCTCAGTTTTTTTATGTCATGTTGCTTACCTCAACTTTAAAAGATATTCAATTGAGGTGTGAAGCACTAACAACAAATCAAACACAACTTTTAATCATTTGACAAATAAATACTTTTGTAAAGTCATGTCTACCTTTAATATATTTGACGGTATGTGAATCAAGATTGATATGGAATGAAATATAACATGCATGACACATTACATATAGTATTTTTAAGGATGAACAACCAAACACTAGCGTGTACTTTTAATGTGATGCATACATATGATAATCAATGACCAATTAATCTCCCTTGTCAATTCACAAGGATACATTAATTGTTATATAATTTTGTTTATCATAAAAGACATATAAACACTGGCATCTTCCTTACTTTAGTAAAATATATATATATATATGTTTGGTGGTATAAAGGTTCAGCCTCTAAGAGTTTGGTTGCAAAAACCATCACGGGCATCTTCCTCACTAGGCCACTATAGATTCGGTCACAAAAAGTATTTTGAAAAAGATTCAATCGCAAATTTGGTAGCTAACTTTGCGATGAAAATTCCAGTAACAAGATTTTGGTTGCAAATTGATTGACTAAATGTTGTATAATGGTATTGGGGTTAAGGATGGCAATATGACTAGGTTTGAGACTAGTCTAGGTAATTTAAACCTGCTACGGTTTATTCGAGACAACCGTCAATCTCCCAATCTCCCAAGAACACAAGAGAAGAAGAGAAAATAGATCCAAAATAATAATTCTTTCTTATTCTTTTTTCTTCAACAAGATTACAATATATAGAAAATCAAAGACATAAAAATAGAAAAAGATAAACGATAAGGAAACATAATATGACTACAAAGGAAACTAAATAATAGATAAACTTAAATAATAATAATAATAATAATAATAATAATATTATTTTAGGATCGTATCAATTCCCGACCCCTTGAAAACGTCCTTGTCCTCAAGGACGGAATGTTGTTGCCAAGGCGGTAGCCACTCCAGTCGTACGACGACAAGTGGGGCGGTCTCAACGTAGTACCACGGTGGCCGCCATTCGAGTCTCCCGGTGTTGTTCGGGCCAATGTAAACGGACCACCACAAGGGGCGCAACACGGGTCTCCTTATTGCACCTTTTAACGGTGTCGACGCCAACAAGCTAATTGTATTGTTGTAAATTTGATTGGCATCTTTATTAACCATCAAATTACAACTTTGTTGCTTATATTTACCAGTTGCATGCCCATCTAAGGTCACATCCCCCAATCCTTGAGTAACTTCCTCATTAACAATGGTTTCATGATCAGATTTGGCAATTGTATTGACAAAACTAGCGTGGAATTGAGTAAGCATTACTGTAGTGAAATCATCCCAGGTGAGGAAGTCTGAACTCCGAAGCCAACGATTAAACCACCAGAATGGTTCATCATCAAATGATTCAATGACATAAGGAAATCGCTCGTCGTCATAGATCTCGTAAAAGAGAAAATATCGTTCTGCTTGAGAGATCCATAGGGCATGATTAGATCCAGTAAAAAGAGGTAATTGTGGATGCTCCCACAAGAGTTCTTCCAAAGCCATCTAGGCTAAGGCTCAATGAAAGCACCAATTGTTACGGTTTATTTGAGACAGCCGTCAATCTCCCAAGAACACAAGAGAAGAAGAGAAATAGATCCAAAATAATAATTCTTTCTTATTCTTTTTTCTTCAACAAGATTACAATATATAGAAAATCAAAGACATAAAAATAGAAAAAGATGAACGATAAGAAAACATAATATGACTACAAAGGAAACTAAATAATAGATAAACTTAAATAATAATAATAATAATTATAATAATAATAATATTACTATTATTGTAGGATCGTATCAAAACCTCATATCGAATTATAAAAACCTTGTCAAATACCTGGTCCAAAACCCATTAAGTATGTACTGTGTAATTATTGTTGGAACATTTGGCGTATCTACAAGTTTCGGGTATACCGATAAATATATTAAACTCAAAAAATATATAGAAACAAATCATGGAAATGTTAGATTGCGGGTTATGAAAATGTGACATCTTTTACGATCAAACCCCCTACCCCACCCTCCAATTGCGTGTTAATCCCTCTCGATGGGGGTTGTTTTCTTCTTGCTCATCTGAATTCAATTTAAAAGTAAAAAATAAAAAATAAAAGACATTTCGTAATGATAATGTTTTGTTTAGATCATTTTAAGCGATACTCTTTTACGTCATGCTACATTTCTAATAAAAAACAAAGCAAAAAACTGAGTTATATTATAGGACTAAACATTGAATAAGCATATACGATAATCATATTGGTATTCGATAATCACAAGTAATAGTCCTGTTTGATAGGCAACTAACATGATTTTGCTTGTTTTGGGTTTATTTATACAAAGTTGATGGTCACACACAATAGCTAGTAATTTTCGGAGGACAAATATAATATACTAACGTAGAGTCCTACCAAAATACTAATGTAATGATACGAAGAATTCAAAGATAAAACACTGGGGGGGGGGGGTGTTTTTAAAGTAGTAGGTTTGTTAAGAAAATAATGGTTTTGTAGGTATCTCATAATGGATCAAACGGATTTTAGGTAGTGGATTGGGTATATCTCTCCTACTAGCATTCCATGTAAGCGACTACATGTACATTTGTGATGACTGGATTGGCCTTTTAGATGGCTAGATCCAAGTTTATTCCCTTAAACAACTTTTCGCACGACAGCACAAGATGAGACCAACCATCTGAGATAGCTGGATTGAACTCTCTATTTTCAATAAATGTAGATTTTTCTTTAGGCAATCATACGGATCTTTGCTTGAGGGATGATAAATTCATATTCATGCGTGTTTTTTGAACACAAAAGTCCATGAATAGTGGCTACAACACGATTGACCTTGTCTATACAACATAGAAAATTTTGATATTTGGGACCCTTTAAAGCATTTGAAATTTAAGAAATTGGCAAATGAATATTAAAAGGAAAATTAGGGCTATTACAAATCGTGGACATGAGTGGAATCTGTGTCAAGGGGTTGCGATCAGTCCAGGATGTGTGAACAACAACATATTGATCAAGTGCAAATCGCCATTAAAAATTTATAAATGTGAGGTGGTTACTTGAGAAAAATGGAAGCCTTGTCAATGGAAAGGTTAGATAAATATATAAGGAAAGAGTATTGGTGTGTGTGTGTGTTTAGAATTAAAATTATTAACTCCTGTGACATACTTTGCATGAGAATACTAGTGAGAATAGTGTTCAAAGGATGTGTTACATTCCATCAACTAAAGCCGTGTGCTTTCAAATCATATTTTCATCTTCAATGGAGTACATCCATGAGTTTGAAGTGAATGAAAATAGGGAGTTCAATCAAACTATCTCATATGGTGGGTCTTATCTTGTACTGCCACGTGGCAAAATGATGTGTAAGGGAATAAAGTAAGGAGCTCAATCTAGCTCTCTCAGATGGCTAGTCTCGTCTTGTGCTGCCACGTGGAGGAATGGTGTGTAAGGGAATAAATTTGGATCCGGATCTGAGATAGTCGATCCAGTCACCACATATGTACACGTCATCGCTTACATGGAATGCCACTAGAAGTGATAAAACCAATCCAGTCATCTCAGATTGCTAGATACCTAAAATTCATTTAGTCTACTGTAAGGGACCTAGAACCACATTTTTCTTAATAAACCTACTACTTCAAGAAAAAAATCAAGAGGCGGGGGGGGGGGGGGGGGGGGTGTCTTAAGAATTCAAAGAGAAAAAACAAAATATCATAACAACAATTTATGAAGTTATTAACAATTAATTGTTACGCTAAATATCTTAGTGCCCACTATCACAAGTTTCGATGGTTCGCAAGGGAATAACAAAGGCAGCAGGCCACTATACCCGACGGAATGACGGGTGTGTCGCGCACGTTTCGCCGCGGATAATGAGTTATGCGTTCCGACACTTTTTAGTTGACACGTTATGTTATGGCCTAACAAACCGCCACCATATGCAACGGTCCGCCACGGACCAATGAGCATGCCATAAAAAAGGGACACCAACCGTTTTAAAATTTCATTCCAAACACTCTTATATTACCTTGTAACCCGTTCCCCACACGCCTACGACAACCCAACTAATCTCCCGAGCCTTGATGTTTGTGCCACAAAGTTGGAGTCCTAATGCCATTTTGAAGTTCCAACATTTCATATCCTCGCACTCGACGTGTAATAGAATTGTTGCCTGTTTATTCTTAAGCTTTATATTATAAGTACCTGTTTTAAGATAGGTGTTTTACTTAAGTTATTTCAATACATAGCTTAGTGTCATGCACCGCCAAAGTGCACAACGTTTTTCGCGACATCCAGATCATTCCGGGACAAACTAGAGCAGCCTAGAAGACTCCGGAACCACCTGGACCTTTCAAGAACAACCCGGAATTCTCCGGAACAATCCGAAACAACCCAGTACACTCTAGAACATCCAGGTACTCCCTGGAATAATCCGGAACAACCCGGTCGTCTCTGGAACAGCCCGCACTCTCCGGAACAGCCTGGTATGTACTACACCAGCCCAGAAGAATCAAGACGTTTCTAGGACAGCGAAGAAGCTTCAAGAACAGCCCACAAATATCAAGATGCTGGATATTTTGAAAGGAAGACTCTAAAATGAAAACCAAGATATTTTGTATGGAATACTCTAGAATAAGAACACTCTAGACTAAGTAACTAGTATAAATAGGTGTTATGGGGTCTCATTGAGATAACCAAGCTCTTGTACTCATAATCACTTGTAACCCATCTTTCTAGTAATATAAACCCTTTACTTGTATACTCGTGTTCAAGTATTGCATCGCCATTAGGCCTGTTCACGAGCCGAGCCGAGCCGAGCCCGATCCAAGCCCAGCTCGAGCTTGAGCTCGATAATTATTCAAGCCGGCTCGGCTCGAGCTCGAATCTTAATCGAGCTAAAAATATGAGCTCAAGCTCGGCTCGGTTTTAAATCGAGTCGGCTCGGCTCGATTTGGCTCGATTTTACTTGTTCATCACGTCTAACCCACCTCTTCATATACAAATATCATCATATAATAATAATAACCATAACCCACCATCCAATTTCATATTCTAATCATCAATTGTACATAAAACCCTCTTCAGTTTCAATCTCAATGGGCAGCCGCAGTGCGTATTACTCTTTCTATACCTAGTTATGAAACTAGAAGTCAATTTTGAATATATGCACTGTGCAAATACCTGTATCTGATAACAAATATGATTTGGTTTAACCCTAGTTTTGAATATGGGTCATGCAGTCCGGATGACTTGGAGATAACCGCTTAATCGAACTGACCTGCGGCAAGAACAAAGTTCTGAGGCTGAGCGGCTGGTTATTTTGGAAGGAAGAAAGAGATCAGGAGTGAGACCGTGAGAGAGTGTGAGTGAGCGGCTGGTTATTTTAGAGTGAGATTAGGGTTAGATAGATTTTGGATTTTAATTGTATTGGGCTAGATGGACTTTTAATTGAGAAAGGATGCCCATATGCTGTATATTTGGATTTTGGACTAGATAATTATATGCATGTATATATATATATACAGTAAATTAAAATAAAATATTTCGAGCCAATCGAGCGAGCCTATCGAGCGAGCTCGAGCCGAGCCGAGGCTAGCTCAGGCTCGGCTCGTTTACAATCGAGCCGATTTCGAAAGAGCTTTCTCCGAGCTTTTTTCGAGGGAGTTTCGAGCGAGCTTCGAGCCGTGAGCTTTTTGAACAGCCTTAATCACCATCTTGTTCAAATACAAGCACCATTATTTGCAACATTGCAAGGCAACTCTACTCTACAAAGACTTACGCTGCCAAAACACTACAAACCTAACCATCAAGGCTTACTTACACCAAGTTCTAAGGCCGCACATGAGTCAAAGAAATAACTCCGTGACAGTTGGTATCAGAGCGCGTTTGATTCGTTGGGATGACGTCTGAAAAGAAGGTCGAAGATCTAATCCTCACCATGGGAGCAGAAACTCAGAAAGGCAAAAAGTTTGCTAAGGAGTTGATTGCGTCCTTAGACAAATGAGTTGAAGACACCGAAACACATGTTGATGCACTCATAGCTAAATTCGACATGTATAGGGAACACGTCGATGAATCCCTACAGAAAATAGTCCCCATGGAAAGCAATATTGGAGGACTACGAGAAGACTTTAAACTTGCAATCACAGTGATGCAATCCGAAATAAAAGAACTACTAATGAATGAGCTGGGGCAGATTCAAGAAAACTTTGAACGCAAACTTGCGGCACATGAAGAAAGCTTAAAAGAACTACAAACCGAAATAAAGATACTCAAACAAGCCTTTGCAAAGGGAGGCGACGTTGGAGACACCCCCGAGGTGGATCACCCAAAACCAACACCATTTGTTGGCAAAAGAGAAGCACGTGCCGTAGACGACTACCTTTGAGAAGTTGAACAATACTTCAAAGGCATGGATATAAAAGATAACGCCAAGAAAATCAATACGGCGACACTATATCTAAAATACACCGCCGCACTATGGTGGCGACGTAAAAACATGGATATTGAAAAAGGTACGTTTACCCTTACCACATGGGCTGATTTCGTTAAAGAAATCAAAAACAATTCTATCCGGAAAAAGCCCAACATGAAGCAAAGATCTGACTTCGAAACCTTAAACAAAAGGGATCACTTAAAGAGTACATCACCGAATTTACTAATCTCGTACTCGAAATTCCGGATCTTTCACCTGAAGATTCTCTAATAAACTTCATCGATGGCTTACAATATTGGGCCAAACCCGAACTTGAACATCTCAATGTTCAAGACTTGTCATCAGCCATCGTTGCTGCTGAAAACTTGGCTGATCGTAACGAACAATGATCACCAAGGCCCACATCTGTGGATCGTAACAACGAAACTGGTGGGGGGGCCAAACCCATCAACATTTACAATCAAAATCGAAGAGACGACACAAGGAAACCAACATACCAACCAAGGTATGGCAAAGAACCAATGACAAGTAAGAACTGCTTTCTTTGTGATGGGGCACATGACACACGAGATTGCCCAAAGAAGTCCAAGTTAACAATATTAATAAAAACCGAAGAAGAACCCGACGAAACTGAAGAAGTTCGTTTAGGGGAGATGCAACTACAATTATTAAACACCTTAATCACTCAGCAAGAAAGCGCATCAAACCCGACACTCACTTAAGACAAACGAAAAGGGCTTCGCTTCGTCAACATAGAAGTCAAAGGGCGGCAAATAAAGGCGCTAGTTGACACTGGGGCAAGTCATAATTTCATAACTCCTGACACAGCGAGGAGGCTTGGCTTAAGTATTACCTCACAAGAAGCATGGATTAAGCCTGCATCCGGTGATGCCCAACCAATCGAAGGAGTAGCCTGGGGCGTAAGGACCAAGATCGGTGCATGGACCGGAAAAATACACCTCTCGTTGGCAACCATAGACGATTATGATATCACACTTGGGATGGATTTCTTTAAACAAACTTGGGCTGCCATTGCACCAAGCATGAACATTCTTTGCTTGATCAAAGAGGATCAAGTATACTCGATAACCATGGAGACCGGAAAAACAAAACGAAAGAAGACCATAACTGCTATAAGACTCATCCACCCAAGCCGAAAGATAAAGACTCGCAACGAGGACATTGCGAAATCAGGTGGGGGAGGATGTCACGCACCGCCAAAGTGCACAACATTTTACGCGACATCCGGATCATTCCGGGACAAACTAGAGCAGCCTAGAAGACTCCGGAACCACCCGGACCTTTCAAGAACATCCCGGAATTCTCCGGAACAATCCAGAATAGCCCGGTACACTCTGGAACATCCCAGTACTCCCTGGAACAATCCGGAACAGGCCGGTCCTCTCTGGAACAGCCCGACACTCTCCGGAACAGCCCGGTACGTACTACACCAGCCCAAAAGAATCAAGACATTTCTAGGACAGCGAAGAAGCTTCAAGAACAGCCCACAAATATCAAGATGCTGGATATTTTGGAAGGAAGACTCTAAAATGAAAACCAAGATCTTTTGTATGGAATACTCTAGAATAAGAACACTCTAGACTAAGTAACTAGTATAAATAGATGTTATGGGGTCTCATTGAGATAACCCAAGCTCTTGTACTCATAATTACTTGTAACTCATCTTTCTAGTAATATAAACTCTTTACTTGTATACTTTTGTTCAAGTATTACAAGCATCACCATCTTGTTCAAATACATACACCATTACTTGCAACATTGCAAGGCAACTCTACTCTACAAAGATTTCCGCTGCCAAAACACTACAAACCTAACCATCAAGGCTTACTTAGACCAAGTTTTAAGGCCGCACGTGAGTCAAAGAAATTACTTTGTGACATTAGACTCTATTCGAGGATATAGACTAAGCATTGGAAAGTTTATATATATATATATATATATATATATATATATATAATACACACACACATATATAAGCTTTTCATAATTATAATTTACCAAATAAACGTTTCTTCATGATTAAGAAACGTAAAGTTTTACAAATAAAGGTCATAGTCAAATGGCGTTTCTTCTTAAAGAAGAAACATAAATATTTTAAAGAAATATATTTATAAAGTAGACGTTTCTTCTAATACATAAAATGGTAAACAAACAGAAAGACTACAAGTGATTGTTATATAGACAAATGTTTTATCAAGGTGTAAAGCTATAAAATTTAGACTAAATGTGTGGAGCTAGATCGTTCGATCTATATATTTATACAAAGTTATTCTCGTACTATAGGTCCGAGGTAACTCATCAAAACATATATTAGTTCAACTAATCATCATAACAAGGTGAATACGCTCAAACTTTACAAACTCGTTAAATGAGTCATTTATATAAAGTCAAAAGTTTACATGGGACTATGGGAGCATGAATTCCTAAAACTTTATAAACAAAGGTAGTTGTTGACCCTCAGGTTATCATATACGTTTGTTTGAATCCTTACATATGTGGTAAGGCGGCGGACACACTGCACAACGCTTAGTCATTGTCCCCGCCATGTTGGGCTGGGTCACAAGCAACCCGTTAGGGGAATGATTTCGTGTATATGGGCAGTTGCCAAGTTCACGAACGATGTGATGTTTGCTGAGCGGTTTCTAGTTGAGCTTGAGTTTATAATAGAATTTCAGGATTTTAAAACTTAATTATTTCATTTGCCATGACGGGCCAGGCCGGGTCACAAGATACCCGTATGGAATAATTAAGAACATAAAATATATTTAAGTCAACGTGTTCACCAACATGTGTTGCTAACTTTTTTTAGAAACCATTTTACAAGTAAACAAGAATAGATGATAGAAGATGGTGGCTTAACCATTAGTTAATCAAGGGCTAGGCTTAGTGAGGGCCTAGGGTGGCCCCCTCCTTGTTTTTTTAGCATTAGTGTAAATTTAACCGTTTTCGTCTGAAAATTTGTATGCACGGTGTAAATTTACCCGTTTTTGACTGATAATTTGAGCTCAACCTCCATGATTATGATTTTTAATACATTTTGATTTCGGTCCCCCAACGAACTCGTTCAAGCCTCGCCACTGCGGCTGATGTTTTTAATATTGTAAATGATGTAAATTAATATTTTTAAAGTTAAAGTCTTTTGTAATATCATTGGGTGTTTAATTCCTGAGATTTTCTATATAATAATATTTTAATGAAAAGACTATCACTACGAAATGCAACTTTGATATGTTTACAAAACAAGTGCCAACTATTGGTTACACGCCTAGGCCCATGGAGCCGGGCGTGAAAATTACTGTTCTACTTAAAATCGTATTCGATCAATTATACCTAATCTTACGTCCAATAACTCTGATATCACGTGAGATTCCATGTGAGGTATTGTCTCGATAATAGGTTAATTGATTAAACGATTGATATGCGTTAACTATGTGTAGTGTGTGTTTACAGAGAGAATTAAGAAGAGTAACGACACGAAAGGGTAAATCAAACTGAAATCATATTTTATTCGCCAACA
The DNA here is from genome assembly GCF_021521415.1 of Bidens hawaiensis. Taxonomy (NCBI): domain Eukaryota; kingdom Viridiplantae; phylum Streptophyta; class Magnoliopsida; order Asterales; family Asteraceae; genus Bidens; species Bidens hawaiensis. The sequence continues at coordinate 981,603 of NW_027491362.1, read as the reverse complement.
CTAAATTACATATACATAGAATATGAGTTCATTCGCTTAACATGCTCGGCGAATGACCACTTATACGCTTACAAAACATAACATACAAAGTGAATGTCACCCCATACGCCAACTACATAGGCGTATGGGCTCATTTAAGCGAATAGGCATCATTCGCTTAACAACCTAAGCGAATGAAGCTTTATAATGTTATACTTAAGCCCCTCACATTTCTAAACATGATCAAAATAGTGCAAAGTACAAGACATATAATAAAACTTTGTATTAAGAGCAATAATCTTTGTAGATGTTGCCCTCTAAATTAATTAGATAACATATAAATTTTCATATTTTCGCAAAATCCATTGGATCTATACGATTAAAAACACACACACAAGTATTTCCATGGATGCACTGGCCTGTCGGCACCCCTCTTCTACCTCTGCATAGTGAGAAACAAGTGTATAGATCACAAGGAATCAAATGCCAAGTTTCTTTATATGCTTCGCCGATTGTCATCATGCTCCCTAAATTAGGTTGACATAAAAAGAGCAATGAAAGTAAGTAATATGTCAACAAGAGTGTGTTACTCATATGTAAGAATGTTAGAAGTAAAAAATATGAATGGACAATAAGCAATAAGTCATTTGCAGCTTACCGAAAATTGTGAATAGTAGTAAAATTATGAAACTAAACTTCATCATCGAAATGCCTAGATTGAGAGGATACTTGTTCGACAAGGTAACAATAGGTGAGACCGCATGATCGATGTTATCGGTCTTAATCTCCGATACATTCTTACACCGAATTGCATCTTCGTTACCGGGAGCAACTGAATTAACTTTCAAATAACATTAGTTACACTATGCATAAATTCAAAAAATCTCCAAAGTTTGAATATATTTATTTACCTTGATATGCAACTTTGACGGCGATGGCCGGTGCGGCTGCAGGTTTTGATTTCGACTTGGGAGCCATTTTGGTTCTGCCGTAGAGAAGTTCGTGTTCATTAAAAAAAGGGAATTGAGGAAAAAGTATCGTGTTTTTTGTCTTCCAAGTTGTAACCAATACACTTCCATTTATAATACCCTCCTTGTACGAAGTTGTATTGCTTTCTTTCTATTTTTTTAATCCTAAATTCTCAATCCTTTCCCACACATTAAGATGAGTTTGATTGATTATATGTTCTATGTATCTCAAACGTGCGTACTGATAACTCATGGCGCATGCAAATGTTCTATGCATAAATGGGAATTGATTCGACTATTTGACACGTAAAAGATGTGAAAGACAAGCATATTAAAAATCAAATGCAATTCATTTGCTGATTTGCTCCCATTGGACATCTATTATTATTCCCATAGATCATTGTCATCTTTAGGAGAAAGAGATAACACGGGTTGATGACACTACACACTACCTTGCTGATCTATGGGAATAATATACAGTACATGTCCAATGGGAGAAAATGAATTACATTTGATTTTTAAATATGCTTGCCTTTCACATCTTGTACGTGTCAAATAGTCGAATCAATTCCCATTTATGCATAGAATATTTGCATGTGCCATGAGTTATCAGTACGCATGTTTGAGATGCATAGAACATATAATCAATCAAACTCATCTTAATGTGTGGGTAAGGCTTGAGTGGTGAAAGATTGAATTTAGGATTAAAAAAAATAGAAAGAAAGCAATACACCTTCATACAAGAAAGCAAACTTCCACCTCCTTTAGTCCATCTTGCACAACTAAATTCATTTTATGTGAAATACACCTCACATGTGTCCATTTCCCTTTAATAAGACACTTATCACTCCATTTCATCATTTTCCCAACTAAATATTCAACCGCAACATCGTTGCTAGAAGCATTATCGACTGTAACAGTCATAACATTTTGCAACTCCCAATCAATCAAACAATTTTCAACAGACCGTCCAATATCCTTTCCTCGATGACTAGAAATTGGACAAAAGTTTATCAATTTCTTTTGCAAATTCCAATTTTCATCAACATAATGAGCAGTGAGGCACATATAGTTGATTTTTTGCAACGATGTCCATGCATCGGTTGTCAAACAAATTTTGTTAACCGACTTTTTCATTTGAGCTTTCAGCTTAGCCTTTTCTTCAAGAAAAATTTGATAACACTCCCTTCTAATTGTGCTTCGAGATGGAACAACAAGCGCCGACTGACATATTTTCATGAGTCTTCTAAACCCCTCATTTTCCACAAACTTGTAAGGAAACTCATCAATAATCACCATTATGGTTATCTGTCTTTTAACTTTTTTCTGATCAAACCTAAATGATTGTAAAAAAACTTTACTACCACCGGTTTCTTCATTAGTTTCTTTACTAAATGCAAGATTTGTCTCATTGGAAGAATCATTTTCGGGATTACCCTTACACTTTGGGATATGATTAACCATACTTGTTGTACCAGCTTTCGAATCATAAACATAATTTGTTACACAATATTTGCATCGCGCCCTAGGATTTCCGTCTTCATCTTTATACTTAATAAAATGACGCCACACAATTGATCTTTCTTTATAGTTCCTTGGTTTCTTTGAACATTCCGAATTCAAATTACTAGCATTAGAATCAACCTCTGTAGACATGTCTAAACTCAACAATCTATATTTGTAACAAGATAACAAAAAGTTAATAATCTGATGAAAAAAAGTAAAGAATGACTCGTAACAATAAACAGTTAATAATAGGAATAATAATAGTAGTAGTAGTAGGTATAATATGATAACAATCTGTAACGACGTCAGATCTAATAATAATAGTAGATCTAATATGAAAGTAAACCAACATCAGTGACAACAACATCAATATCAGTGACGACATCAGTCACCGGAGATATGTGATATAAACAAGAGAACAAATAATCATATATATGTTATAAACAAACTAGTTAATAATCTGATGACTTTACTAATCTATAATAATATTACAACTAACAGTTAACAATCTATAATAATAATAGTAGTAGATATAATATGATCAAAAAAAGTAAAGAATGACTCGTTAACAACGATAAACAGTTAATAATAATAATAGTAGGTATAATATGATAACAATCTGTAACGACTTCAGATATAATAATAATAGTAGATTTAATATGATAATAAAAGTAAACCAACATCAATGACAACAACATCAATATTAGTGACGACATCAGTCACCGGAGATATGTGATATAAACAAGAGAACAAATAATCATATATATGTTATAAACAAACAGTTAATAATCTGATGACTTTACTAATCTATAATAATATTACAACAAACAGTTAACAATCTGTAATAATATTAATAATAGTAGTAGATCTAATATGATAAAAAAAATAATGAATGACTCGTTAACAACAATAAACAGTTAATAATAATAATAGTAGGTATAATATGATAACAATCTGTAACGACTTCAGATCTAATAATAATAGTAGATTTAATATGATAATAAAGTAAACCAACATCAGTGACAACAACATCAATATCAGTGGAGATATGTGATATAAACAAGAGAACAAATAATCATATATGTGTTATAAACAAACAGTTAATAATCTGATGACTTTAATAATCTGTAATAATCTTAAAACTAACAGTTAACAATATGTAATAATAATAATAATAGTAGTAGTAGATCTAATATGATCAAAAAAAAGTAAAGAATGACTCGTTAACAACAATAAACAATTAACAACAACAACAACAACAACAATAATAGTAGTAGTAGGTATAATATGATAACAATCTGTAATGACTTCAGATCTAATAATATAGTAGATCTAATATGATAATAAAAGTAAACCAACATCAATGACAACAACATCAATATTAGTGACGACATCAGTCACTGGAGACATGTGATATAAACAAGAGAACAAATAATCAGATATGTGTTATAAACAAACAGTTAATAATGTGATGACTTTAATAGTCTGTAATAATCTTTCAACTAATAGTTAAGAATCTGTAATAGTAATAATAATAATAATAATAATAATAATAATAGTAGTAGTAGTAGTAGTAGATCTAATATGATAAAAAAAGTAAAGAATGACTCGTTAACAACAATAAAGAGTTAATAATAATAATAATATTAGGTATAATATATAATAATCTGAAACGATTTCAGATCTAATAATAGTAGAGTTAATATGATAATAAAAGTAAATCAACGTCAGTGACAACAACATCAATATCAGTGACGACATCAGTCACCATAGATATGTGATATAAACAAGAGAACAAATAATCAGATATGTGTTATGAACAAACAGTTAATAATCTGATGACTTTACTAATCTGTAATAATCTTACAACTAACAGTTAACAATCTGTAATGATAATAAAAATAATAATAGTAGATCTAATATGATCAAAAAAAGTAAAGAATGACTCGTTAACAACAATAAACAGTTCATAATAATAACAACAATAATAATAATAATAGGTATAATATGGTAACAATGTGTAATGACTTCAGATTAATAATAATAGTAGATCTAATATGATAATAAAAGTAAACCAACATCAGTGACAACAACATCAATATCAGTGACGCCATCAGTCATCGGAGATATGTGATATAAACAAGAGAACAAGTAAATAGATATGTGTTATAAACAAACAGTTAATAATCTCATGACTTTACTAATCTGTAATAATCTTACAACTAACTGTTAACAATCTGTAATAATAATAATAGTAGTAGTAGATCTAATATGATCAAAAAAAGTAAAGAATGACTCGTTAACAACAATAAACAGTTAATATTAATAATAATAGTAGGTATAATATGATAACAATCTATAACGATTACAGATCTAATAATAATAGTAGATCTAATATGATAATAAAAGTAAACCAACATCAGTGACAACAACATTAATATCAGTGACGACATCAGTCACCGGATATATGTGATATAAACAAGAGAACAAATAATCAGATATGTGTTATAAACAAAAAGTTAATAATCTGATGACTTTACTAATTTGTAATAATTTTACAACTAACAGCTAACAATGTGTAATTATAATAATAGTAGTAGTAGTAGATCTAATATGATAAAAAAAGTAAAGAATGACTCGATAACAACAATAAACAATTAATAATAATAATAGTAGTAGGTATAATATGATAACAATCTGTAATGACTTCAGATCTAATAATAGTAGTAGATCTAATATGATAATAAAAGTAAACCAACATTAGTGACAACAACATTATTGGTGCATGTTTTGTAACAGATGATCTTTTGTGTTTGTTAGAATTGAGAGCAACGGTCTAAGGGGAGTCTGTTGGTGCATTTTGTGACCGTCGCTATGCAATTTTGACCAGCGGAGACGAATTGGTGAAGTTAGAACAACTTCACCATAGGCGAAGTTAGAACAACTTCTCCATAGGAGAAGTTAGGACAACTTCGCCTACAGGCCTAAGCCCAAGCCCGCGAAGTTGGTTTATCTATATATATGTGTGTCTTGTTTAGGGTTTGGTATCCAGATAGTCAGAGTATTTTGTGTTCAGTTAAATTGTTTAGAGAGAAGAAGAGAGGGCGAGTCGTGTGGGCAGACCCGAGGTAGAGCTCACCTCAGGTCGGCCGTCATTCGTTTTTCCTGTTCGGTATGTAATGTGTTTATGATTATTATATAAAGGATCTGCAGATTCGTGTTATCCCATTCGTGTATTTGTTTGTGTGTAGTCGTGTTCTGTGTCTCCAACACCATAAACGAGTCTAGGAGGATTCCGCACTCCTAGACATCGTGCGGATCTCGTATCGATCGGCGACGCCCCGGGGGGACTTACAAGTGGTATCAGAGCCTTAGGCTCTTATGCTATGGTTCGAGATCTGTGTTTTGGTGTTTTCAGGCCGTTTCTGATATGTTTTTGTTCGAACAGACTTCTTCGGCGAAGTTATAGGGTTCGGGCGAAGTTGTCACTAAAATTTTAGGGTTTTGGCGAAGTTGACTTTTTGGGGAAGTTGACTTTTGGCGAAGTTGACTTTTGGGGGCGAAGTTGACTTTTGGCGAAGTTAAAAAAAAAAATTGTTTGGAGTTTTCGTCCGAATGGCCAGGTGTACACGATTATTGTGAGACCGAAAACGTTGTTCCTACAATGAGTGAAACTTGATATCTCTTGGTCTTACGTGTGAACAAATACGGGTCAACTCTGGATATGGAGTTGAAGTTGCGAATGGGATATTGATTGAAACTGGATATTGACACATATTTGGGTGTTTTTGGGCCAAGAAATAAGTGTTGTTCGAGGATGAACAACTGAAGAAAGTCAAATTTTGTTCGAGTTTTCGTCCTTACTGGATTGCGGTCAGAGCATATTATTTATGTTATTTTCAAGGCGTTCGAGAATTGGATCCTGAAAACGTGGGATACAAGCATCCGGGATGCTTATTTATTAAGGTGAAAATTTTGGAGCAAGTTGGATATAATCGGGAATTAAATTGTTTAAGTTCTTGATCGTTATCCCTGGTGATTGAAGATGCTTCGGATTTATTAATGGTCATGTGTGTTAGATTCTGTCAAGGTGGTTTTGTGATGAAACTGACCACTTGATGTTGAGTAGTTGAAGATTGAACCTTATCTTACTATGCAATTTCGACTAGTTGGGTGAAGTTGTGGAGGGAGCACAACTTCACGTGTTGGTGAAGTTAGAAGAACTTCACGTGTTGGTGAAGTTAGGAACAACTTCACGTGTTGGTTGAGATGATCGATTAGGCACGGGGATGCAGGTCAAAGATCTCGATCGATATAGTTCGGAGGAGCTTACACTAAAGGGGAGATCTGATATGGAAGACGCCGGGTGATTGGTAGGTTTGTGGAGCTACAAGACAGTTTCAGACACGGCTGGTTGAAGACAGGATGGATGTCGCATGTATATGTGAAGTTCAAGTTTGAAGATCACAATGCAATCGAGTCCTACTAGAAGAAGAAAACAGAATATCATCAGTTAAGGGGGTGTTTGTTGGTGCATGTTTTGTAACAGATGATCTTTTGTGTTTGTTAGAATTGAGAGCAACGGTCAAAGGGGAGTCTGTTGGTGCATTTTGTGACCGTCACTATGCAATTCTGACCAGCGGAGACGAATTGGTGAAGTTAGAACAACTTCACCATAGGCGAAGTTAGAACAACTTCGCCATAGGAGAAGTTAGGACAACTTCGCCTACAGGCCCAAGAACCAAGCCCGCGAAGTTGGTTTATCTATATATATGTGTGTCTTGTTTAGGGTTTGGTATCCAGATAGTCAGAGTATTTTGTGTTCAGTTAAATTGTTTAGAGAGAAGAAGAGAGGGTGAGTCGTGTGGGCAGACCCGAGGTAGAGCTCACCTCGGTTCGGCCGTCATTTGTTTTTCGTGTTCGGTATGTAATGTGTTTATGATTATTATATAAAGGATCTACAGATTCGTGTTATCCCATTCGTGTATTTGTTTGTGTGTAATCGTGTTCTTTGTCTCCAACACCATAAACGAGTCTAGGAGGATTCCGCACTCTTAGACATCGTGCAGATCTCGTATCAATCGGCGACGCCCCGGGGGGACTTAGAAACATCAATAACAGTGGCGACATCAGTCGCCGAAGATATGTGATATAAACAAGAAAACAAATAATCAGATATGTGTTATAAACAAACAGTTAATAATCTGATGACTTTACTGATATGTAATAATCTTACAACTAACAGTTAATAATAATAATAATAATAATAATAATAATAATAATAATAATAATAATAATAATAATAGTAGTAGCAGTAGATCTAATAGAGAAATCTGCTATTTGCCTCCCTGGTTTATATCGTCGCTGGATGGGTTAACCACTGAAAACGAAATTGCGAATGTTCTGCCACTGTGAAATTTTGGCGGGGCAGTCTGTGTGTAGGTTCCTTGACGTGGATCGTATACGGGAAATCTCTAACAACGCAGGTGCGGAATCCCTGCGTATATAGATACGAGCGTAGATATTGTATAGAATGAATACACGAACAATGAACACGAGCTATAAGGTAAACACGTTATATTGAATAACCAAACCCGTGACAGTAGGTCACTGTTACAGAGAACAAACCGAAACAAAACGTAACACCAAAACCCTAACCCGTTCTCTGCTGAAACGTTCTATTTAAACACGACAACTTCGCCACTGGCGAAGTTGTCAGTAACCTCGCTAGATCAGCAAGTTCGCCATAGCGAACTTGCTGATAACTTCGCTAGTTTACAAAACAAACCATAAACTATATTACAGACTCGATAACAAATACTAGACTATGAACTACTGACAAACATGTACCAACAGACTCCCCCTTGGCAGTAGCTTCATATCTTGATCTCTGAGTCTTGTAATCTTGCACTTTCACGCGTGCGCCCCTTCTCTCACACAAACCGACACAACTCCTTGATATTTCCTCGCTTGATCCTTCCAAGCAGGAATGTAGAAGATCTTCTTGTTGTTCAGCACTTCCAGATCAGCCTGCGATAGATTAACAAGATGCATCGGGTCATAAACCCGAAGTACTTCTTGTTCGTCCTCATCTTCCATAACCGCCTCAGCTGTCTCGCAATCCACATACCACCATTTCAGATCTTTCAGTACATTTTGAGGCATAGTTTTCATGGGTACCTCCTTGATACATCGGACTGGTTTGTACTTCATCACCATCCACGGTTTACCATCTGCTCTCATACCTCTTTCTGTATCCTTCACTAATTTTCCCTTTTGTGGCTTTAGCAACTCGAACTTCTTTTCTTTTACTCCTTCTTTCCACATTATCTTCTCAATCATTCTAGCCATATTGTCGTTGCTTCTGTTTATCAGGCCCAACCTGGCCAAGTCCTTTACTTCGCATTCAGGCAATGTGTTGAACGATCTCAACATTCTCTTGAAATATTGAACGCCATCATAACGCTTCACCACAAACAACTTGAGCTGTTCATCATAAATCCAACAAATAATCCCCTTTTTCGCCTCTGCATACCCTTTAATGTTGTAGCTCTTTCTGAACATGGTTGGAACAGCAGGCTTCTTGGTCTTGACAAACCAATGAGCATATTCTTCCTTCCATCTAGGCTGCTCTTCCCACACCATCTCATCTACCACATTCTTATCCCCAAAATCTGCTCTTTCAACAGCTGGAATCTCATGTTCCACTGCATCATCCACGATCTCTCCTTCTTCCAACACATTTACCACATCAATCTTTTCTCCAATCCTTTCTATCTCCTCCACGGGCAACACGTCATCATCATTCACACAGTCATCATCCTCCTCCTCATCTAAGTCCTTCAAAGCATCGATGACATCTTCAACATCAGCATCGTCATCAACATCCACAACATCATCACCCGCTGCATCAGTTGACTCCCCCTCAGTTGTGGAAGCCCCAAGAGCCTGAGAGGTTCTTGGCAGCTCACCACCTGCACCCGAAGGTGCATTGGGATCATCGTCATGATCTTGTCGTCTCTTTGTTCTCAACTCATCGCCCCTGCAAGTCGTCTCCCCCTGAGATGCCAAGAATTCCTTGAAGGCATCGATAACTCGTCCGTGTTCTACCAGGAGGGCGGCTTGGATTTGATTGGCTTCCACTAGGCGTTCAATGGTCTTCGATTGTTCAGTAACAATACGCTCCAGCGAAGCAATCCGTTCAGAGTCTGAAGCAGGCGATGGAGTTGGTGGAACCTCAGTAGCAGAAGTGACCGCAGGTGGTACCCTAGGTAACCCTGCAGTTGTTGTAATTGTTGATTCGACGAAGCGTGCAACTACCACCGGGGGATCAACCAGTTGGGGTGGTAGCGACACAACTACTGGTGCCGACGCCTCGACCGCAGTAACCTGTGCAGTAGTAGGCAATAGAGACATACCTGACAAGGCAGGCGGAGCAAATCGTACGTACCTTGAAGTCTCCCCCGCTCCAGTGGCCATACCTTGTCGTTCTCGACGTGAGCGTCTCAGCACAACTTGGACTGCCTCTTCCTCATCTTCATCATTTTCATCCTCATCCACAGCCCTCGGCCGCTTACCCGTTGTCCTCTCCCGAGTCACCAACAACCGTCTGGCCTCAGCAAATGTTTCATCCAGCTCGGTTTCAGCTACCGAAGTAGCCGCTGAGGTAGTACCCAAATACTGATTACCCGAGAGATCCATATCGAACAGACCGTGTCCACTGAAAGCAGCATCCAGATCAATGTTTTCAGCAGTAGACACAGCCTGCGATGAAGTAGCTGGCACAGCAGCAGAAGTGACAACAGGCGCAGCAGATACAGCATGAGGTGCTGCCGCCTGATGTTGTTGTGGATCCCTGAACTCATCCCCGCCTGCATGGACATACTCTGGGTTAATTAGATACCCGAAAAGAGGAGTATGCCTGGGACGACGCTCAGGGTTGCTCCGAGCGCTTGACGTCCTGCACTGAGCGAAGATACGCTTAGTGACACACTCAACGTATCGGATTGGGCGTCGTTGCGGTAGAGACGGAGCAATGTGATTGATAATCATCTGCAAGAAGCGCGGATACATAGTGAATCGCTCGCGCGCCGCAGCCCGTATTTGGCGATCAATCTCATAGAATATCATCTGACTAAATGAGTATCTGCGATTATAAGTCAGCGCAAGCATAGCCGATTGCATCGTCGCCCCCATTCCGTCTGTCCCCGCCTTCCTGCCGGACATGCAAACAATCAACACATGCATCAAGAACCGCCATTGGTCCAGCAGAAAGCCTTTCCTCCTTTGTGAGTCCCCCAGTGGACCCGAATAGCCCATTCTCAAATATGCTCCATCACGGAAAGGAGCTGTGAATTCCGTAGGGTCATCTCTGGTTTCTGCACCGAATTGCAGAGCCAACCGTATATCCTCAGAAGAGAATTGTATGTTTTGGCCATTTACGGTTGCTCTAATCACCGAAGGCTCAGCCCTGCAATCAAGGTAAGCTGTCTCCCAGAAGTCCTCAATGTTTGGTAGGGAGATGGGCAATGTTGTCGTTATAGCATGAAATATCCTTGATCGCTGGAGAAATGTGATAATCTCCCTGAAATCATCTAAGCCTCGTGCATCCGGATCTAAGGTGATATATTGGTTGTGGGATGGAAAGAATTGTCGTCGTTGGTCATCACCGTCATTACCACCAGTTCCTCCAACAGCAGCCATATCTGCACAAAACAAATCAAGTTAGAAGCGTTTAAAACCGAAATCACAAGCTCGCGGTTTACCAAGTGCGAAGTTGTGAGGTAACCAGTACAGGCGATGTTAAGGATGAGGCGAAGTTGGAGACAACTTCGCTTCGTCCTTAAGTTCGTCTGAAAACTGATAAGGCATTGGAAATAGGCGAAGTTAAATTCTTGGCGAAGTTACGGTTAACATCGCCACTGGCGAACTTAAGCCGAGGGCGAAGTTGGGGACAACTTCGCCATTGGCGAACTTCAGCCACTGGTGAAGTTGATGATAACTTCGCCAAAACCTTAACTTCGCCAGAACCAGAACCAGCGACTGTTGAGATTCAATCGATTTTGTCCGATGGTTTTCGGACAAAATCGATGATTTATAAGTGAAGAACAACATATTTCAAAGGATTTGAGACGTAAGGCTCGTCCATGAGCACGTAACAAAGGGTCGGAAAAACTTGGTTTTGAAAAACCGACGATCCGAGGTCTCGAACCGGGTAAACTATTACTAACGAGAGAGGTAAGACGCAAGAGATAACACATACCACAAGAATAATAGTAACAAGAAACACAAGATCGAAAAGACGATTGAATATAAAGATCGCCGAAGGATTTGAGGTTATATGTTCGCCGGAAGATTTATGAAAGAGCTACAGTGTTTCAGAACATATATAGGGCGGAGTTGTGTCTGGCGAAGTTACGATTAACTTCGCCATGGCGAAGTTAAGCACAACTTCGCCAAATTCAACAACTTCGCCAAATTCAACAACTTCGCCAGTACCTTCAAAATCAGCCCTTTAAGTTTGAAAAATCTGTCATTTAACCTTGAAAACTTCCAAAAAGAGTTATAACTAAAATGATTATGTCCAAGTAACCAATAATAATAAAATAATAAAAATAAAATAACTACGTAACAGAAAATACTTATATAATTTTAACGAAATAAGGGATCAAATTTCAGTCTAGTCAGGGACCACTACGTTTTTTGAAAAGATCCGAAAAGGAATCATACTAGCTATGTGACTGTCACTTGGATCCGTGTTTGGCTGTATTATGACATAGAGAGACAGGTTGTAAGCATGTAATAACTTAAATGGTTATCATTGTTTCTGTGATACGGATTAAGGTTCGGTTAAGCTCAAAAATTTAAGATGGCAACAACTCAGAGGTAATGATGACTTCTATCTATTCTCAAAGCGTATTTGGCTATACCCACGTCACCCCGAATTGACTTCGACCCATAGTGTCTGATTAACTTGTAGATACTTGTTGTCTGCTTCCCGTTTTCTTCTTACTCCAAACTTGAGAAATCTTGAGAAGTCTCGGTTCTCGTCTTGATTGTCACTATTTCTCATAAGTACAAAAATGATACATGAATAAAATTTATTTTTTTTTTTTTTTTTTTTTTTTTTTTTTTTTTTTTTTTTTTTTTTTTTTTTTTTTTTGAATCAACATCAGTATTTACATCGGAGTACTAAACTACTGCAAGTCCCGAATCTGGATCACTGCAGTGTCTTGAGATGCTTTCTTTACGGGAATCAGAACACTCACGGGCTCGTGTATGACTGGGTAGTCGCCTTTCTGCCTATCATTCGAAAAGATATGTATGAAGCCATGCAAAACTCTTAAGGAGTTTCCACATAAATTCGAGTAAATTTAAGTTAGTATCACATACACTTTTACGCACCATTAAAATCACCATGACATACAATGACTGTTCTAAAGCCTTTTAAGCCTAATAACTTCACTAGCTAAGCACACACAATCAGTATATCTATCATTTTCCAAGGTTGGATCAATTTTCTGTTAAACATAGCAAAGAACTTCTTACGAAGTAATAGACTTGAGAAGTAATTTCATTTCCCAAAAAAAATTTTGACTTCAATTGCCCCAATCATGTCAAAGTCATCAGGTAAACGGCTATCCTGAAGATCCTTGGATCAACTGGACCGACCACATACAAGTATGTGTCCTTCTTACTAAGAATGACCGACTAATTTTCAGCAACTGAAAGAAAACATGTCAAGACTGCCCCAGTTACTTTCAGTCTTCCGGTTAATGGCTATCCTCATCTCCTAAATCGAAAACAAGGACCAAAACATATCCGAGGAGATGTCCATCAAACTGAGATAACCGACTAATTTTAAGCAATAAAGACATTTTTTTTTTTTTTTTTTTTTTTTTTTTTTTTTTTTTTTTTAAGGTAAACAAGGTTACTCGGGATTGACCATCCCGTTAAGCTCAATCAGGTTAAGAAATCTTGATTTATCAAAAGCTTTTGTGAACAAGTCAGCAAGATTTTCAAGAGTATCAACTTTTTCGATCTTTATGAGTCTCTTCTCAGCACAATCCCGTATGAAGTGATGACGAATGTCAATATGCTTTGTTTTACTATGCTTCACAGGATTGTTAATGACTGAGATTGCGGCAGTGTTATCAATTAAAATGGGAGAGAGTAGAAAATTCAAACCGTAGTCGCGCAATTGTTGCTGAATCCATAAAACCTGGGAGCAGCAGTTGGATGCTGCCATGTATTCAGCTTCACATGTTGAAATTGCAACCGATGTTTGTTTCTTGCACTGCCATGAAACTAATCTTCCTCCAAGAAATTGGCAGCCTCCCGTTGTTGACTTCCGACTCTGATTACAACCACCATAGTCAGAATCCGAGTATGCTATCAGTTCAAAGTCTCCACCTTTCGGGTACCACAACCCTAGTTTCGGCTTGCCTTTGAGGTACCGCAAGATCCTCTTCACACCTTTCATGTGAGATTCCTTTGGGTTTGCCTGGAAACGAGCACAAAGACAAACAGCAAACATAATATCAGGTCTAGAAGCAGTTAAATACATCAAAGAACCTATTATCGCCCGATATTGAGTAGGGTCCACATCCGCGTCACCGTCTGAGTCAGTTCCCAGTTTGTGATTGACGCAGATTGGTGTGTCAAATGGAGAACTGTCCCCCATCTTGAATCTTTCCAGCACATCATGAACATATTTCGTTTGATGAATGAACATACCATCCTTCCTTTGATCCACCTGCAAACCTAAAAAGAAAGTTAGTTCACCCATTGCACTCATCTCGAATCGTTTCTTCATGACGTCCTCAAAATCCTGACACATGGATACTCTTGTGGCTGCAAAAATTATGTCATCCACGTAGACTTGAACCAGCAGGAAGTCACATCCATCTCTCTTTACAAAAAGCGTGCTGTCTATCAACCCCCTCTCGAAACCATTTTCCAGCAAGTAATCAGATAAAGTTGAATACCAGGCCCGAGGAGCCTGATGTAACCCATATAATGCCTTGCTCAACCTGTATACGTGATCAGGAAAGTCCGGATCTGGAAAACCCGGAGGTTGCTCAACATACACAACCTCATCAACTTTCCCGTTAAGGAACGCACTCTTAACATCCAACTGAAAAACCTTCATCTTCTTAAAAGCAGCAAATGCCAAAAACAGTCGAATTGCTTCTAACCGGGCAACAGGAGCGAAAACTTCATTGTAATCAATACCCTCTTGTTGATTGAAACCTTTAACCACCAGCCTCGCCTTATTACGCACGACTATTCCCTTATCATCTCTCTTGCATTTGAACACCCATTTTGTGCCTATAGCATGCACATGCTTTGGTTTTTCAACCAAAGTCCACACTTCCATCTTCTTGAACTGAGCCAACTCTTCCTGCATGGCATCGACCCACGAGCTGTCCTTTAAAGCCATTTGATAATTTTTTGGTTCAATTTGGCTTATAAAGCAGGAGTACAAACATTCATTCAGTATACCTGTGTCTCTTATGCTGGTATAGACACAGGTGTTCTCGGTCAAACTACTTCTGGTTTGTACACCGGAGGACACATCACCTATAACATTCTCCAGTGGGTGATTCTTGTGAATTCTCGTGGTCGGTACAGCACCGACATGCAGATTGTCTTCTAAGTTTGAAGAGAGCTCATCTATGGTTGTTTCAGGCTGAGAGTGAAACGGATTAATGAATTCGTCTTCAGTTGAGGCCGCAGGGGTATTGAAAGGGTTTGATGTGGAAGGTTGAGATGTTTCAGTCATCTGATGGTGCAGTAAATTCTCTTCCTCATCAAAAATCATCTTCGTCGCAGTAGTTTCTTCCACTTCAGAAATCTCCAGATCAGGCACGTTAAACGACTTAAAAAGTTTAACATAATCAAAGAGCTCCGCCGGTCCATTGCTTGGTTTTGGCGGTTGGTAACTAGTAATGTCAGTGTTACATACCACCTCCACCTTGCAAGTGGAAGTATTGAAGATCCGTCTGTTGGGGGTCCCAACAACGTAACCAACGAGGATTCCCTCATCAGCTACTTCCCCAAATTTCGAGTTAGGCTTCAAAATCGAACAAGGAGACCCAAATGGCTCAAGACCGCACAAGTTGGGCTTCCTTCCTTGCATAAGCTCATAACACGTTTTTCCAAGCTTCTTAACCGTTAACACCCGATTCAGAACATAGCAGGCTGTAGCCACCGCTTCAGCCCAGAACATCACAGGAAGTTTTGAGTCAGCCAGCATAGTTCTGGCTCCTTCTATCAACGTTCGGTTCTTCCTTTCAGCCACTCCATTCTGTTGTGGAGTATACGGAGCGCTGAATTGATGCTCAATGCCCTTCTGAAGACAGAAGATTTCCATTTCAAAATTTTTGAACTCCGTCCCATTGTCACTTCTGATGTACTTAACTGATTTGCTCATGATATTCTCAACTTTTGTAATTAGATTCTTTACCATCTGAGCAGTCTCATCTTTAGTTTTCAGAAAGTATACCCACGAGTATCGCGAGTAATCATCAGTTATCACCAAGCAGTAGGAAGTACCGCCAAGACTTTGTACATTCACTGGACCGAAGAGATCCATATGAAGTAACTCTAGAGTACCACCTATTGAATTAATCTTCTTGGTGAGATGGCTTTTCTTATGTTGTTTTCCTTTCTTGCATGCAATACATTTATCTTCAAAGTTGAAATTTTTTAAAGGAACACCAATCACAAGCCCATTTCTGACAAGGTAGTTCATCTTCCGAAGATGAATATGTCCCATCCTCCTGTGCCACAGCTCCGATTCAGATTCGCTAGCTTTTGTCAGTAAACATGATTCTCCAGTTAACATTACAGTTGACCTCATATCCATCACATAAGTGTTTGTCTCACGTGGAGCTTTCATCACAATCCATTCTTCTGGTATTTGAAAACCAGGCTTTAACACAATCGCTTCATCTTTCGTGAAATGGACAGTATAATCTTTATCACAAATCTGCGACACGCTTAGCAGATTGTGCTTTAACTCCTCCACAAAATTCACATTCTCTAGTGTCATCCTCCCATTTGACACTGTTCCTCTTCCAGTTATTCGTCCTCCACTTTCACCAGCAAAACTAACTCTAGCTCCCTGAACAGGTTTTAAATCTTGCAACAAGTGTTTGTTGCCAGTCATGTGCCGGGAACAGCCGCTATCTACAATCCAAAGATTGTTGGCAGCCCTGTTCAACTGTTCCTGCACAATAAAACAATGAGTTAGAATCTTGGGACCCAAGACCAGTTGGTCTTGGATCGATACATCCCGTACCCTGGCTTTCTTAAGTTAGCGTCAGGATAATTTCTGTACGTCCTGTTAGGGAATCTCCCTGCAGATTGAGTGTAATGCCTTCCAAACCTTTGAGAATAGAAAGTGTTATTTCTTGTGGTTTGGTTGTAAAAATGAGGTTGGTTTTTATGAAAACTTGAATTCGTTACATTTTGGCAATTTTTAAAGTTTTCATTTTTAGCTGGAATAAAATGACGCTTATTCTCATTTTTATTTGGCTTCACATCTCTAAATCTCGGTTTCAAAGGACAATCTGCAACAAGATGTCCTAACCTGTTACATCTAAAGCAACATCTATTCTCCATTTTCTTGTCAAATGTTGGTTTGGATGTAGAGGTAGTATTACCAGCCGTTCGTCTCACATAAGGTGGGACGTACGGATTGAGTGGAGAACTCTTTTTAGAAACTTTATCATTATCTCCACTGGTGGGTAATTCTACCTTTTCTTTTGTCTGACCAGATTCGGACAACATATCCGAATCTGATGAGACTGGACTTGATACAGAAATATTCACACTAGAAACAGGCGAACTTGTTTCGCCACAGCTAACACTTGGTTTGACACTAGTAATTCTAATTGGGGTTGACTGAGCAATCTCAAAATCAACAGATTTGTGAACACTTGGATTATAAGTGTAATTATGGTTAAAGGGTGGTGGAACCTCGTGGTATCCGATTCCTGCCCTCTTTGCAGAGGTACTTGGATCACTCACAAGGTGATCAAGGATAGCCGAGGAGTTTCTGAACTGCTCAAGTTTGCGGTTCAGTTCCACCACCTTTACCTGGTGGTCAGCAATCTGTTTATCTCTATCAGCAATCAATTTTGTCTTTTCTTCCAAAACCTCATAACTAAGATCAATAATTTCTATTTTCTCAGCAAGTTTAGTTTTAAGACTTTTAATGTCTTTTTCACAAGCCTTTATCTTAACTTTATAACTGTTTTCTCTTGCTTTAATGAAATGGTGATCTTCTTTAACAGTTTTAAACTCAGCATCTAATTTGACATACTGATCAGTTATATTGGTTAGTTGCTCAGTCAAATTTTCACAATTAGCACAAATAATTTTGGGACATACCTTGGATCTACCATCCTGATCGTTCGCCATGAAAGCAGTTTCTTCTTCATTTGCTTTCTTCTCTCCATCAACCTTCTCAACTTCTACAGCTTCAGTCTCAGCCATGTGTGCTTGTTCACCCAAACCACTTGAGTGTTGGTTCCAGTTGTATTCTCCTGCCTCTCTAGTTAACATGGCATTGATCTCGCGGTTAATTCCAGAGTGTTGGTTAGGCCTAACTTGTCCCCGTTCAACTCTCTCATTCCTACATTCCCTAGCAAAGTGCCCGAACTGTTGACAATTGTAGCACCTTACTTTTGATTTGTCAAATCCAGGCCTACCACCAACAAACTTTCTTCCTGTTTTGTTCATAAAACGTTTTACCCGTCTCACGATCATTGCCATTTGCCATTGCAAATCCATTTCTTCCAAATCGTCAGCATCAATCTGGTCATAATCCTCATCAAGAACGGCAGGGTCCATAATCTTCCCCTGGATATAATTCTCGTATGAAGCAATAAATGAAGCGTAGACTGCAAACTGCTCTTCAGCAGATTTTACACTCATAGGCATCTTGGTGTAATTATTGCTTGTGGGACCAGCTGAATAACCACTTGTAGAGGATTGAGGCTTTGAAGCACTAGATCCTCCAGCAACAAAACATACGTCCCCATTTGAGTTCACAGAAACATTTCCTTCATGTGCAGAGTCAGAACCTGACTCCCCCTTCGAATAAAATGCAGCAGATTCAGGCCTTGAACTTGAGCCTGAGTTAACTTTAGCACCATACATACCAGGGTCTTGTATCTGGTCTGTGGGTGTCTCCTTTCGAACCATATTTAGCTCATACGTTCTGAGCTTGTTCACTGCAGTTTCTAAGTCACAGTTAGGAAAGTCTTTGTCTTCCCTCATTAACACGGTATACATTTCCCACTTCGGTGGGAGAGCATCTAGAAGCTTTTCAACGATCTCCTCCTCTCGATAGGCAATTGAATAGTTGCTAAGCTCTGTCATTAAGTGATAGTATCGGGTGATAATATCATCTAAGGATTCATTCTTCAAATATTTGAAGACGGAGAATTGGGTTTTTAAAAGTTTAATTTTTGAGGCACGTATACCCACGTTCCCCTCGAATCTGTTTTCCAGAGCATCCCAGAGCTCTCTTGCAGAAGTGTACTTTCGGAATGTATGAAGAACTTCTTGAGGTAGTGCCATAGTAATAGCAGCATGTGCCTTACTCTCAGCCTCATACATTTTCTTCTCCTCGTCATCCATCTTACTGTACTTCTTCACCACATCACGTCCTTCGTATTGCATGGTTGGGGGTACATATCCATCCTGCATGCACACCCACATCTTGGCGTCCTGATATTTGATATACTGGATGAATCTGTCCTTCCATGCCACGAAGTCCGTTCCCTTCATCAACCTCGGGGCCTTAGTGGCTGACCCCGCCTCTACCTCCATCTTGACTAAATCTGAGATGTTAATCGCGGACATCCTTGCGAAAACCTGAAAAACCTGAAAAACAAAAAAAATATTAAAACAGCTCAGATGGCGAAGTTAAGAATAACTTCGCTGGAAGTTAACTTCGCTGAACAAGAACTTCGCTGGATCTTAAATTCGCTTGGCTTGGCGAAGTTAAAAATAACTTCGCTTAAAATGGGCGAACTTAGGATGTAAGCGAAGTTGGGTGGTAAGCGAAGTTGGGTGGTAAGCGAAGTTACGGATAACTTCGCTGTGGCGAACTTATGAGGTAAGCGAAGTTGTGGTTAACTTCGCTAATCCTTATATCTTCGCCGAAACCCTAATCTCCAGTGACGGCAACTTCGCCTGAATTCAGCAACTTCGCCCGATGAACGGTAACTTCGCCCGATGAACACGAAGAACAGTTCAGATCTGAAACTCGGATTTTAACGAGAATTTTGAAGGTTTAAAGGCTTAAACACACTGGTAGGTAGCTTGAATGATTAAACACACCAAAAACTCGTCCCGGTAACACCCGAAATGAGACGAAATCTACACCCGCGTGAAATCCCGAACCTCACAATCGAGCCGATGGCTCTGATACCAATTGTAGGTTCCTTGACGTGGATCGTATACGGGAAATCTCTAACAACGCAGGTGCGGAATCCCTGCGTATATAGATACGAGCGTAGATATTGTATAGAATGAATACACGAACAATGAACACGAGCTATAAGGTAAACACGTTATATTGAATAACCAAACCCGTGACAGTAGGTCACTGTTACAGAGAACAAACCGAAACAAAACGTAACACCAAAACCCTAACCCGTTCTCTGCTGAAACGTTCTATTTAAACACGACAACTTCGCCACTGGCGAAGTTGTCAGTAACCTCGCTAGATCAGCAAGTTCGCCATAGCGAACTTGCTGATAACTTCGCTAGTTTACAAAACAAACCATAAACTATATTACAGACTCGATAACAAATACTAGACTATGAACTACTGACAAACATGTACCAACACTGTGCCTTTCCGTTAAATATTTTCGTTAATGACCGTTTAGATGGAGGGTGTGTTGGTCTTTTTACAAATAAAAATTTGGCGGGTTACATCTGTGCCACTCTGTTTGTTATTTTTTTTAAAAGCTTGAAAAAACCTGCTTGACGGAAAAAATGGTAGACCAACCACCGGGTATTATTTTCTTCCCTACTTCCCCCGTAAGAATTCCTCCTCCATACTTCCTTACTCCTTCTTCTTTTCCTTATTCCTCTTTTCCTTACCCCTATCAACTTGCTCAACACTCCTTCTTCCTCAACACTCCTTCTTCATATATATACCACCGTAGCCATCTTCCTCAACACAACACTTCATCTTTATCCTCCATCTTCATCTTCATCCAAGACCCGAACCCACCCGTAGCCCCTTCAACCGCTGCACCGGGTCCCATGGTGTCCGCGCCGCACCGGCTCCGTCTTCCACGTCGCACCGGCTTCCCATCTCCGGCTCCGTCTCCCCGTCCCGTCGTACCCCGGCTTCAAGATGGTTCTAATAATCACGGTGAACTTCAATCGGGCTCTATTCGGAGTCCCGATTGATATCAATCTCCGGATATAGCTCCAGATCCGAGCAATTACGGCTTGGTTTTTTGTCAACTTAGCCGGCCAAAACCAAATCAACTTCCACCGTACGTAGAATCTTGGGCCACGTCTCCGGATGCTAGCGTTATAAAATCCCGAAGTTTATAATTCGGGTGAATAATTATAAGTATTTTATGTATGTGAAATCCCAAAGTTTATAATTCGGGTGTTTTGTTATATGTATTTTGTGTTCGTGTTATATATATAAAAAATGTTTGTGTTCATTGTGTTCGGGTTTGGTGGTTGGGTTCTTGTTGGGGAAAAAGTTACTAAAAAACGGCTCGTTTCGTTGTTTTCGGACGAAAAGTTAACTAAAACCGACACTTTTCGTTGTTTTCGGGCGAAAAGTTAACTAAAAAACGACACTTTTCGTTGTTTTCGGACGAAAAGTTTACAAAAGAACGACACTTTTCGTTGTTTTCGGACGAAAAGTTTCTTAAAAAATGGCCCGCTTCGTTGTTTTCGGGCGAAAAGTTTACTAAAAAATGACACTTTTCGTTGTTTTCGGACGAAAAGTTTCTGAAAAACGGCCCGTTTCGTTGTTTTCGGACTAAAAGTTTACTAAAAAACGACAATTTTTCGTTGTTTTCGGACGAAAAGTTTACTAAAAAACGACACTTTTTCGTTGTTTTCGGAAGAAAAGTTAACTAAAAAACGACACTTTTCGTTGTTTTCGAACAAAAAGTTTACTAAAAAACGACACTTTTCGTTTTTTTCGGACAAAAAGTTTACTCAAAAACGACACTTTTTCGTTGTTTTCGAACGAAAAGTTTACAAAAAAACGGTCCGTTTCGTTGTTTTCGGGCGAAAAGTTTACTAAAAAACGACACTTTTCGTTGTTTTCGGACGAAAAGTTTACTAAAAAACGACATTTTACGTTGTTTTCGGACAAAAAATTTCTTAAAAAACGGTCCGTTTCATTGTTTTCGGGTGAAAAGTTTACTAAAAAACAGCCCGTTTCGTTGTTTTCGGGTGAAAAGTTTACTAAAAAACGAGTCGTTTCGTTGTTTTCGGGCGAAAGTTTACTAAAAACGAGTCGTTTTGTTGTTTTCGAGCGAAAAGTTTACTAAAAAACGAGTCGTTTCGTTGTTTTCGAGCGAAAAGTTTACTAAAAAACGAGTCGTTTCGTTATTTTCGGGTGAAAAGTTTACTAAAAAACGAGTCGTTAATTTTTTTACAAAAAAATGATTTTTAAAAAACGTTTAAAAAAATGATTAATATATAGAATATATATTACATATTGTATAAAGTTTCAATTCTTGGTTCAGTTCAAATGATGAATATATATTACATTTTCTATAGATTTATCAAATAATAGTTCAGTTCAAATGGTTGGTGTCGTATGTTGTTAAACTAGGGGTCGGGGGTTCGAACCCCACCCTCAACACGAAATTTGGATATTTAGTTTTAGAATTAATTAATTATATAGGCTCGGGGGTAAAATGGTCATTTAAACGTTTTAAGGTCGGTCAACTGACGGCAAGGGCACAGACTGCCCCGCCAAAATTTCACAGTGGCAGAACATTCGCAATTTCGTTTTCAGTGGTTAACCCATCCAACGACGATATAAACCAGGGAGGCAAGTTGCAGATTTCTCGATCTAATATGATAAAAAAAGTAAAGAATGACTCGTTAACAACAATAAACAGTTAATAATAATAATAATAGTAGGTATAATATAATAACAATCTGTAACGACTTCAGATCTAATAATAATAGTAGATCTAATATGATAATAAAAGTAAACCAACATCAGTGACAACAATATCAATATCAGTGAAGACATCAGTCACCGGAGATATGTGATATAAACAAGAGAACAAATAATCACATATGTGTTATAAACAAACAGTTAATAATCAGATGACTTTACTAATTTGTAATAATCTTACTACTAATAGTTAACAATCTGTAATAATAATATTAATAGTAGTAGTAGATCTAATATGATAAAAACAAAAGTAAAGAATGACTCATTAACAACAAAAAACAGTTAATAATAATAATAATAATAATAATAATAATAATAATAATATATTATGATAACAATTTGTAACGACTTCAGATCTATTAATAATAGTAGATCTAATATGATAATAAAAGTAAACCAACATCAGTGACAACAATATATTCAGTGACGAAATCAGTCACCGGGGATATGTGATATAAACAAGAGAACAAATAATCAGATATGTGTTATAAACAAACAGTTAATAATCTGATGACTTTACTAATGTGTAATAATCTTAAAAACTAAATGTTAACAATCTGTAATAATAATAATAGTAGTAGTAGTAGTAGATATAATAAGATCAAAAAAAGTAAGGAATGACTTGTTAACAACAATAAACAGTAAATAATAATAGTAGGTATAATATGATAACAATCAGTAACGACTTCAGATCTAATAATAATAGTAGATCTAATATGATAATAAAAGTAAACCAACATCAGTGACAGCAACATCAATATCAATGACGACATCAGTCACCGGAGATATCTGATATAAACAAGAGAACAAATAATCAGATATGTGTTATAAACAAACAGTTAATAATCAGATGATTTTACTGATCTGTAATAATCTTAAAATTAACAGTTAACAATCTGTAATAATAAAAATAATAGTAGTAGTAGATCTAATATGATCAAAAAAGTAAAGAATGACTCGTTAACAACAATAAACAGTTAATAATAATATATTAATAATAATAATAATAATAGTAGGCATAATATGATAACAATCTATAACGACTTCAGATCTAATAATAATAGTAGATCTAATATGATAATAAAAGTAAACCAACATAAGTGACAACAACATCAATATTAGTGACGGCATCAGTCACCGGAGATATGTGATATAAACAAGAGAACAAATTATCAAATATGTGTAATAAACAAACAGTTAATAATCCGATGACATTACTAATCTGTAATAATCTTACAACTAACAGTTAACAATCTGTAATAATAATAGTAGTAGTAGTGGTGGTGGTGGTGGTGGTGGTGGTGGTCGTTGTCGTCGTCGTAGTCGTAGTCGTCGCAGTAGCAGTAGCAGTAGCAGTAGCAGTAGCAAAAAATAAAGAATGACTCGTTAACTACAATAAACAGTCAATAATAATAATAATAGGTATAATATATTTCAGATCTAATAATAATAGTAGATCAAATATGATAATAAAAGTACACCAACATCAGTGACAACAACATCAATATCAGTGACGACATTAGTCACCGGAGATATATGATATAAACAAGAAAACAAATAATCAGATATGTGTGATAAACAAACAGTTAATAATATGATGACTTTCCTAATCTGTAATAATCTTACAACTAACAGTTAATAATCTGTAATAATAATAGTAGTAGTTGAAGAGGTATGTACCCGCCTCAACACCGAGCAAGGCGGGTCAACCCACAAGATATAGACAAGAGGCTTGAAATCAAGACATTACGAAGGCACAAAGCCAAAACCTATGCGCATGGTGCATATCACACATGCTCAGGCATCATATGCCCAGGCACCACACATGCTCAGGCATCATATGCCCAGGCACCACACATGCTCAGGCATCATATGCCCAGGCACACATATGCTCACGCATCACATATGCTCACGCATATCACATATGCGTGTGGCGCATCAGCGCGCGGCGCATATCACATGCTCGTGCATATCACATCTGCGCATGAAACATCTGCGCGTGAGAATAAAGAGAAGACCTCGCGCATCCTCAGGATTGGCGCATATCACACATGCACATAATCAACCTCGTCCTTATCCAAATTAGGATTAGGGCAACCTTGATTGTGCACGTCAGACAACCTTCCAGAAGGTATCTTTTTAAGGAATAAGAATATGCTGATGTCGACAGCTGCCAATGAAAGGTGGACAACTCAGCATAAACCATGTGCTACCACGTGATTATAACCAATGAAAAAGCACCAGGTGTCCCCAAGGACACGTGGCGCAAAGCAATTGGAGGAGGCCAGCAAGGCCCTGATTAGGTCTAAGCCCCAATTAGTGGAAACCCTAGCACTATAAATACCACATCAACTCCACAAGGAAAGGACACTCAATCATTCAGTTACATACAGTCACATCTGATAACATACAACAACAGAGTATTCAGCTATTAAGCAATACACTCCAGATTCCTTACTCTCACATATTATTATCTTCTCCCACAAATACTTATTCTCACACCGGAGGGTTACCCCAAAGAGGACCCCTCTGTCCCTTTCTGAGGGGTAAGTTTACGGTGCTGTTCATTTTGTAGGTGGAAGAACCCAGATCCATCAGATCCAAGAGAACCATCGGTGAAATAGCATAATCTCACCCGAGGAAAGTAGATCGTCTACGAGTGAGTCGATCCACGTTTCTTCATTGGCGCCATCCGCTGTTACAACGGCAACAAGATCTCATCAGATCTCTATAAAAAACCAATTTTCACCATGGTTTCTGGCGTTCGTAACGTTGATCAAGTTCTGGAGGATATTGAACGTGAGGATGTTAATGAGGGACAACAGTTTCTGAGGGCGCCGCGTGATTCTACGCGCGCCACCAGTAACCGTCCTTTCATCGCAACTCCTCATGGCCAGACTGAAACTCTTCCAGACGATCTTACGTTACAAAATCTTGCCGGCGCGAAACAAAAAGGACCAATGGGTCCAGAAGATGAAACTAATGACCCCAAAGAATGGCTCATAAACGAGCAACGACGTCTAATGGACAAGTACAATGAGATGGTCAAACAGAAAAAGTTAGCCGATTTAACACAAAGGCTAGCGTTTGACAAGCAAGCCATTCAGGGAACAAAAAGGGCGCGCGCGCCGGAAGATGGTCATTCCATTCACACTGCACACACTGAGTTTAGTGATAAAGAAGTGCACAACATGAGGAAGACGCGAGATACGCATGCAGGAGGCTCACAGTCCCGCGCGCACGTGAACATGGCGCCTGGAGCCAGAGACGATCTAGATCTGCACGCGCCATACAGCCCACCAGTAAGAGGGCAAGTGGATGTAACCACACCATACAGGCCAGCCATCTTGGTAAAACATTCAAAGTTCACTGAACGCATCGCGAAGGCCCCCATCCAGCATAAGACCAAGATGCCAAGTGGTTTGGGTAAATATGACGGCACAACAAATCCAGACGATTTCTTACAAGGGTTTTACAACACTGGAAACCTAGAAAGCTGGACGATGCCAACATGGTGTCACATGTTTGCTCGCTGCCTCGCGGGCGCGGCTCGTGTCTGGTTTGAAAGCTTGCCTACTGGGCAAATCGATGGGTTCGAGGAACTATTGGAAAAGTTCCAAGCACACTTCGTACAACAGCGCAGACACACGCGCGACCCAAATGACATCATGCACTGCGTGCGCAGGAATGATGAAACGAATGAAGACTACATCACTCGTTTCAATCAGGAGTCTCTGGCAATCGGAGGTATCACTGAGCAACTATTGCGCGTGGCCTTTATACAAGGCGCGCGCAGTGATCAACTCCGCCGAGCTCTTGTGAGCAGAGATGGCATGCCAACAACTTGGGCCAAACTAATGGAAGCATCGCGAGTCTTCGCGAGAAATGAAAAACAAATTGCCCAAGATAGGGCAAGAGAAAGAGCGCATCAAGCTGAGTCACCGCGCAAAAACGAAAAAAGGGGCAAACAGAACTCTGTATGGTCCAGGTTGCAATCAACCAGTTTTTCTTCCACAGAAAAGCAGGCGCAACCAAGCTCACCCCAGCCTCAAAAAGACGTTCGTAATCGCGGGGAGGGTGACAAGAGGGAGGGCGGCAGAGATCCTAGCAGACCTCTGCCAAGAATATGGACTCCCCTCACTAAAACGCCTTCACAGGTGTTAAGCACTGAGAATGTCCAATTCAAAAGCCCCAAGCCACTACACTACAAGGGACCATCAGACAGTGGCAAGTACTGTGAATTTCACAAGTCCACAGGGCACAACACTGATGCATGCCACCACTTGAAGGATGCAATTGAAAAGGACGTGAAATCAGGCAAGCTGGCTCACCTGGTGAAAAACTCAAGACCAGAAAATGAACAATCAGGAGCCTCAGCCAGCAAAAAGTACAAAAGAATCTGTGTAGCCGAGGGAGGAAGGCAAGGGCAAACATCAAGAAAGAGAGGCGCGCAAATCCAAGGAGATTGGCGCGAGCAACAAGTAATCTTCCCAAGAATCAGGGGAGGCGCTTCTATCAGCAGTCCTCTTGTCATCACTACACACATTGCTCATTATGAAGTGTCAAAAGTCCTGGTGGACACTGGCAGCGAATCAGACATCATGTATGAGCAATGTTTCAGGAAACTGGATCCGGCAGACCAAGCAAGGCTTGAAATTGTGAATGCACCAATCTCTGGTGTTTCAAATGAAATCATTCATCCCCTAGGTCAAATACAATTTGAACTAACCATGGGGGATGAGAAACACAAGCGAGCCGAAGTTGTTAACTTCTTGGTCTTGCCCACCACTTCATGCCACAATATGATCTTGGGTAGGGAAACGATTGCCCAATTCAACGCCATACCGTCGCCAGCGCACGGCGCATTGGGGTTCCCAACACCAACAAGTGTAACTTTTATATACCGAGATCATTTGTGTGCAGTGACAAGTACTCCGCAGGAAGGGAGAATGAAACTTCCAATGGCAGACAACGCGCCAGAGGAATGGATTCTCAACCCGAAATTCCCGGAGCAAAAAATCACAATTGGCGCTACGATATCAGACGACACGAGGTTGAGAATGAAAAGGTTGCTCACAGCATATATGTCGGTCTTCGCGTGGCAACACTCTGATATGACTGGGGTTCCGCGAGACCTGGCGCAACATTCTCTCAACACGTTCAAGTCTGTAGAGCCAATTGCTCAAAAGAAGAGAGTCATGGGGGATGAGAAGGCGAGGGCCATGAATGAGCAAGTTGAGGATCTATTGCGCGCAAACATCATCCGCCCGATACGATACCAGACATGGGTAGCCAATCCTGTGATGGTAAAGAAAAGTAACGGGTCGTGGAGGATGTGCATTGACTTCAAAGACCTCAACAAAGCATGCCCAAAAGATTCTTACCCCCTCCCAAACATCGACGCAAAGGTGGACTCCGTGGCGCCATTCAAACTCAAATGTTTCCTGGATGCCTACAAGGGCTATCACCAGATTCAAATGGCACCACAAGACGAGGACAAGACCGCATTTAGAACCGACAAGGGTGTTTTTTGTTACACAAAAATGCCCTTTGGTTTGAAAAATGCGGGAGCCACCTACCAAAGACTTATGGATTCCGTTTTCAGCGAGCAGATTGGAAGAAACCTAGAAGTCTATGTGGATGATTTGGTGATCAAGAGCAGGGAGGAGAAACAAAAGCTCAAAGACATCGAAGAAACCCTTGGGCGCCTAAAGGAAGTTAACATGAAGCTCAATCCGAGCAAATGCACTTTCGGCGTACTAGAGGGAAAATTTCTAGGTGTAATGGTCACCAAGGATGGTTTCAAGGTGAACCCTGAGAAGGTGAAGGCCATCCTTGACATGCCCTCGCCATCCACCATAAAAGAAGTACAGAAGCTGAATGGTAGATTGGTCTCAATCAACAGGTTCCTAGCGAACCATGCAAGCAAATCTACCCCATTTGTCAACACATTGAGGAATTGCTTAAAGAAAAGCCAATTCAAATGGACTCCTGAGGCCGAGCAAGCTTTCAGGGAGATAAAAGAATGTTTGATAAATCTGCCCGCGCTCACATCTCCACTTCCTGGTGAAACTTTGACATTATACCTATCAGCAGGAGAGCGCGCCATCGGCGCAGTATTATTGGTGGATCGCAAGGGAATCCAAACGCCAATATACTATGTGAGTCGGGTGCTGACAGATCCTGAGACGCGCTATTCCATCATGGAAAAGTTAGTTTTATCACTAACACACGCGTCGCGCAAGCTTCATAGATATTTCAATGGTCATCCCATTGAAGTTCTGACTGGTTACAACATCCAACAAGTTTTGCGGCGCCCCGCGCTCTCGGGAAGGCTGACAAAGTGGGCGCTGGAATTAGGCGAGCACACGATCGCCTATAAGCCCCGTCCAGCAATAAAGGGACAAGTCTTGGCTGATTTCATTGCCGAGGTCCCCGAAGGAAAAATTGAAGAGGCTCAGCGCGAGGTAGACCCTCCGCGAGCCAATGATGAAGAAAATGTGTGGAGATTGTTCACTGACGGAGCTTCAAACAACGAAGGGTCCGGCGCAGGCCTAAAACTGGTGGATCCAGAGAATCATGAATATACTTACGCCATCAGGTTGGACTTCAAGAGCACCAACAATGAGGCTGAGTATGAAGCCCTGCTGGCTGGCCTGCGCATCGCGCAAAAATTCGGAGTTAAAAACATAGAGGCCCATGTTGATTCATACTTGGTAGCAGCACAGGTCAATGGCCTTTATGATGCCAAGGAGAACACCATGCCTCTATATCTAGAGCAGGCGAAAAAGCTCATCGAGCAATTTGACTGCTTCAGAATCATTCATATTCCGCGCAGTGAAAACAAATCTGCAGACGCGCTGAGTAAGATGGCATCAACCAGTTTCGATCACTTTGGCAAAGATGTCAGGGTAGAAGTAATGAGCAACCCGTCGGTGGTAGTGAAGTCTGTCCTTGTAACCCATACAACCCCTTCATCATGGATAACTCCAATAATGGAATTCTTGAAGGAGGGAAAGGTACCTGACGATCGCGCACAGGCGAGGAAGATAAGACACAAGTCGCAGAACTATGAACTCCTTGATGGCACATTATATCGACGCTCTTATCTTGGGCCGCTCATGAAATGCCTAGATGCTGAAGAAGCAAGCTATGTGATCAGAGAGATACACGAAGGAATCTGTGGAATACACGCTGGCCCACGCATGGTGGTTGCCAAGGCAATGAGCGCCGGTTACTACTGGCCAGGCATGTACTTGGACGCTCTGAAAGAGATCCAAAAATGCAAAGCATGTCAGAGCTATGCGCCAAACACCATGCGGCCAAAGAACAACTTGATTCCGGTGACCTCCGCATGGCCTTTCCACAAATGGGCAATCGATATTGTGGGTCCCCTACCGCAAGCGCAAGGGCGAGTAAAATTTTTGGTAGTGGCAGTAGACTATTTTACAAAATGGGTTGAAGCCAAGCCACTAGCAAAAATCACAGCAGAAGCGATGAAGCAGTTTATATGGAGCCACATCATATGCCGTTTTGGCTTGCCCATGGAAATTGTGAGCGATAATGGCAAGCAATTCACTGACAAGAAGATATCCAGCTGGCTCAAGGAATTGCGCATCAACCAAATTTTCACTTCAGTTTATCACCCTCAGGGGAATGGCCAAGTGGAACGCGCTAACCAAAGCTTGCTGAATGGGCTGAAGAAAAGGTTAGAGGGAGAATCTCATTCTTGGATCGAAGAGCTACCTAATGTCCTGTGGGCACACAGGACATTAAGCAAAACCAGCAATGGCGAATCACCGTTCAGCCTAACCTATGGAACAGAGGCAATGATTCCAGCAGAAATTGGATGCCCATCCCATAGAGTGCTCATGATGAGCAAGATTGATAACGAGCGCGAAAGAAGGTTGGATCTCAACTTACTTGAAGGGCGCAGAGAGGCGGCTATCATCAGTGAAGCCAAATACAAGAAAAAACTGGAAAAATATTACAACCAGCGCGTGAAAGAGTGCCACTTCAAGAAAAATGATTTTGTACTTCGAAACAATGAAGCTAGCCGCGCGATACCCCCGGGAAAAATGTCCCCCAATTGGGAGGGACCGTATCAAGTCTTGGAAGAATTGGGAAAAGGCGCATACGCCTTAAAAGATTTGAATGGAAAGAAGATCCCGCGCGCATGGAACGCGGCACAGCTTAGAAAATGTTTCATGTAAAAAATGTCAACTTTGTAATCAAGGCTTTTTAAGCCATTATGAATAATGATACGCGCTATCTTCACTTATCGTGGATTCTATTACCCTTTGCATACATGTTTCACACTTCCCTTTATTAATTTTGAGCAATATGACAACAGTGTATTGACATCAAAACAAAATAAAACGAAGTAAAACATACATGCGCAAACGCGTTAACGAGTCTTAACTCTAAAACGTCAGGGCCTTAGCCCAAAATTATGAGCCTTAGCTCAGGGCCTTAGCCCAATAATGTGAGCCTTAGCTCAAATAACTCACAACATCCATCCTACATGCTGCGCAGCCTGACCATAAAATACCTAAACACAACTAAGGCAAAGCAAATGCCAAAACATAGATGTTAAGGTCTCAGGTCGAGGTCGCACATAAAATTGTAATGGATATCTGAGTAACACATTGACACGTAAAGGCTAAAAAAAAACTCATAATTCCATAATGCGCGATAACGTCGCGCAAAAGAGGAATAATGGAAACTCCAAGACACGTGTCAACATAATCAAGATATGGCAAAATCACTTACAATATGACAAGGATTAAGTATAATAATTTCCTGACAACCTTGTTCTTATTTCAACGTGCAAGCATATCTTAAATTCAACAAGCATGCATTCAATATAAAGAGATAAATGGGAAATGCGCAAGATGCGAAGAAGGGAAAAACAACATTTCATTCCAAAGCGTTGAAATTTACAAGTTTACAAGATGAGATACAAACTACAAATAAAAATAAAAAACATGAAGGGCTTCTCAAGTCTCCACGTTGACATCAGCCTCTTCATCATCCTCATCACCGCCCTCAACATCTGGCGCAGCCTGCTCCTCGTCATCTCCAAACTGACCATAGTCAAGTTGTTCATCTTGAATGGAGTCTTCTATCACAGTAGTGTCAGGAGCGGATCCTTTGGCCACGCCAGAGACGCTAGCAGGAGCAGTATTCCCCGCGCCATCATCGCCGCCACCAGCCCCTTCGCACTCGTCAAGTAATTTCTTTAGCGCGCCGAGGTCGGGCTGGTCAGCAAGCGCGGATATCTGCAAATCATAAGCAAAAATATGAGTACAAAAATACTTGGAAAATAAATCAAAGTAATCTTATTAAGGTTAAAGTACCTGCCCAAGGATGGGAATGGGAGTATTCAAATACTTCTCCCCCATCGCGGCCATGTCCGCGCAGGCAACGTCGCTCTGATAAGGGTATTCGGATGGGTTCTTCTTCAGCATCCCATATTCATAGCCATCCTTAAACCCTTCAGCTCGACCCACCAAGCGCGCGGCAGCGTTGCAATCCATCACAAGGGCCTGGAACTCGTCTGAGTATTTCATCGCATAAGCGCAACGAGTCATGCCCTGTGAGACTAGCCATTGGCGATCCTGCGCGAGAGAAGAAACAGTCGTCTCGAGGGCAGGAATCTGAGAGTTTAACAACTCAACAGTTTCCTTAGTCTGTTTTAGCTCCTCTTTGTCGGACGCTGCTGCCGCCAAGGCTTCTTCCTTTTCCGCCCGCGCAGAATCAAGTGCTTCCTGGCTAGACGCTGCCATCGCCAAGGCTTCATCCTTCTCGGCCTGCGCGGCTGCCAGCTCCTTCTTAAGGCGCGCAACCTCACTCTCCAGTGATGATTTTTCAGTTATAGACTGGACAAGAGCTTGGTCACGCGCCTCCGCCTCCAGCTCCAAGTCGCGCGCTCTGCGCGCGTACTTGGCCGCGTCCGCCTCCGCCGCTTGTAGGTTCTCCCGCGCAGACTGAAGCTCATGCCCGCGCTTCACGAAGGCGCTGTTGGCACTTGCTCTGTTCTCACTGAGCTCTGCTTGGAGCTTCTCAGCTCTCTCTCGAGCATCAGAAAGATGCCAAGCAGACACCTTAGCCTCCTGCTTGGCTTCCGCAAGAGCATCACGTACTTTTACGTAATCATAGCGAAGCTCTTGGGAGGCAGCAAAGAAGGCTGACCCAGCAAACATATGATCGTTGAGCAAGTCGTCGCGTGCGCGGTCCTCCTGGAACCTCCTTTCAGATGGAGGCACAGCATGAGCCCAGAATTCCGCACACACACCCATGGACTAAAATGTGCTGTCTTCAGTAATATTCTATCTCGGGCGGTAAATGTGATCGGCTTCCTGCAGAAACAAAGTAATTATCTAAGTCATCAAAACATTAAGATGGAAGTCCGCGCAGCGGAGCAAAAAAAAAAAATAACCTATACCTGCGGGGATGAAGCAGAAAAGTCAGCGCCAGCCCCACGAGAAGGCTCCGCCGCGAAGTCTCGTGGCGCTGCAGAACTGGCGCGACCGCGGTAGGAGTCTTCAACTTCAAACTCCTCATCCTCCTCGGAAACAGGCCTTTTCTCCTGCGACCTAGAGCCAAAATCGGTCTCGCGAGGAGGGCTGTGCGCAGGAGGAGGTGAGGAAGGTCTCGACGCCGCCAGGTCGGCGCGCAAAACGGCCTCCTGCTCCTTAGTAATCCCAATGAGGGGAGATTCAGCACTAGCAGGAGCAGGAGCAAAACCAGCGGCGCTGGCACCGGCGCCAGGAGTGCCGCCAGCAGCTTGTACGCCAGCAACGACCTCTATGAAAAATTCCACAAAAAGAAATGGTTCATGAATTGATCTAAAAGAAATAAGTCAGAAAATAAAAGCGCAATACATACCTTGGCGCAACTCCGTTCGCGAGGCAAACATCGCCATGAAGTCCATTCTACCCTTTTTTGAGGGTAAAACGGGGGACTTCGAAGGGACCTCCGGCGCAGCCTCGGCATCTTGTGGCGCTTGAGGTTGATCCACCAAGGTCGCCGGCTCTACACACATTAGCAAAGATTCATTAGTAATTCTATCAGAATCGCGCTCATAGAACCATAAAAAATAAGCAAAGTATACCTGTAGATGGCGCAACGCCGCTACCCTTTTCCGCCGCGCGAAGGGAGGAGGTGGTAGCACCATACCTCGTGTGAACAGGAGGTCTGCCCACTTTTTGAGGCAGGGAGGACAAGGAAAACTTGGGGGGAAAATCCTGGGTTTTCTCAAATCCCCCCGCCTGAGTAGGAGGATCCTGAGCAACAGGGGCAACATCTTTCTTCTGTTTCTTACTGGCCCCTGCGCCAGTTTTCCCCTTAGCTTTACGCTTCAGTTGGGGCGCCTCCTCCTCCTCCTCCTCTTCCGCGAGCTCCAGCTCGTAGTTTTCGAGCGCATCTACAAAACGTGCAATGGAAGTGTTAGCCAAAATTGGTATTATAAAGGCATAAGCATAAATACAAAGACCTACCAGGCGCGTCGCTGTCAAAGACAAATCCCAGATCAACAGGGATGAACATGTCATCAAAGCGATCGGGGAAACCAACCTCCCCAGCGCCGAGCGCGACGGAGCCACCCTCCATATGCTCATCATAGGCGGCGTGGATATACTCCTTGGTGACTGCACAAAACAAGTCAAATTATATCAGCAAAACGAATTATATTCGCGCAGAAGTAAAGCAATGAGATTAACTTACACAAGCCGTCAACTTGGATAACGGGCTCAGTCGCGCTGTCCGCCCACCGCCTGCTCATACCAACCCCCACCAGCGCCTCCTCACAAATGTTCTTGGCTGGGGATGGTTCAGCGGTCAACTTATTAACCCAGGCGCCAGTTGGGTTCTTGAGGACACCCACATCCGCAGGCGCAGAAGAGATCTCGCGCATGGTCATGCGGATGGGGATCACACCAGCCCTGATGTAAAAAAACCTCTCAGACCAGTCATGAAGGCTCTTGAATGAAACAGTGGAGCACTTCACCTTCTGACTGCGAGGAATAAAAGAGAACCAAGAGTCTTGGATCTTGGGCTTGTAAAAAAACTGAAAGCGCCGAGGGGTGGGCTCCTCGCGCTGAGATTTGCACATGAACTCAAAGTGAGTCATGCGCACGAGTCCAAACGGATGGACTTGGGATATATGAATCCCATAAAACTTAAGCAGCGCACCCACAAACCTTGTCATCGGGAGACGAAGGTTGCAGTGGCTGAAAAAATGGCAATACAAGGATATATAGCCGGCAGGCGGGTCCGCCGCCGTTTGCCCGGCCCCAGGCAACATGCAGCCAAACAGAGGGGGAAAACCCTGAGAGGCGATAAGGCTGTCAAGATCGGCCTGCCTCAGTTTGCAGGGGATTTCATTCCACCTCTTCACGGCTTTGGTCCTCCCTACCTCCTCCGATGAGGCCTCAGCAGCCTTCTTCCCCTTGCCGGTCTTCTTCAATGTAGACATTACTAACGATTTAACACGGCAATGGATGGGGGAGATTGTGTTGTCTGAGCTATCAGACATACAACGGTGAAAACGGACAAACGATGCTTCTGAACAACAGAAATCTGGAAGCAGAAGACACGTAATAGAATGAAAGAAAGAAAAGCTCTGAATAAACAAGAAGATGAAGGATAAAAAACTCTAAGGGCTGGCTTTTATAGGCACAGGAGAGAGAAAAAGTGGTACTGATCGGACTCCACGCGCCACCACTCGCAGGTGTAGGCCAACGCGAGCGCGACACGTGTCCCATGCACTGTGTGAGGGGACACGAAAAGAAACGATACAGCTGCCACAAAAGTTCACGCGCCACCACTCGCAGGTACGGACCAACGCGAGAGCGACACGTGTCCCTGACAGCATGTGAGGGGACACGAAAGGCAACTGTAGCACCTCGAGCACACGAAAGGTCTGACACGTCTCCATCACTGACCCACGTCAGCAACAACCAACCACGTACAGGGACGATTCGTTTGCAACCAAAAGGATAGAATTTCGCGCAACGATGAATAATAAGAGGAAAAAGACAAACACCTACTAAAAAAGCAAAATGTTAAGTCTAATATCTATCTTGCCTCGGTCGCGCGAGACAAGACACACATTAGACTGGGGGGGCTTGAAGAGGTATGTACCCGCCTCAACACCGAGCAAGGCGGGTCAACCCACAAGATATAGACAAGAGGCTTGAAATCAAGACATTACGAAGGCACAAAGCCAAAACCTATGCGCATGGCGCATATCACACATGCTCAGGCATCATATGCCCAGGCACCACACATGCTCAAGCATCATATGCCCAGGCACCACACATGCTCAGGCATCATATGCCCAGGCACACATATGCTCACGCATCACATATGCTCACGCATATCACATATGCGCGTGGCGCATCAGCGCGCGGCGCATATCACATGCTCGTGCATATCACATCTGCGCATGAAACATCTGCGCGTGAGAATAAAGAGAAGACCTCGCGCATCCTCAGGATTGGCGCATATCACACATGCACATAATCAACCTCGTCCTTATCCAAATCAGGATTAGGGCAACCTTGATTGTGCACGTCAGACAACCTTCCAGAAGGTATCTTTTTAAGGAATAAGAATATGCTGATGTCGACAGCTGCCAATGAAAGGTGGACAACTCAGCATAAACCATGTGCTACCACGTGATTATAACCAATGAAAAAGCACCAGGTGTCCCCAAGGACACGTGGCGCAAAGCAATTGGAGGAGGCCAGCAAGGCCCTGATTAGGTCTAAGCCCCAATCAGTGGAAACCCTAGCACTATAAATACCACATCAACTCCACAAGGAAAGGACACTCAATCATTCAGTTACATACAGTCACATCTGATAACATACAACAACAGAGTATTCAGCTATTAAGCAATACACTCCAGATTCCTTACTCTCACATATTATTATCTTCTCCCACAAATACTTATTCTCACACCGGAGGGTTACCCCAAAGAGGACCCCTCTGTCCTTTTCTGAGGGGTAAGTTTACGGTGCTGTTCATTTTGTAGGTGGAAGAACCCAGATCCATCAGATCCAAGAGAACCATCGGTGAAATAGCATAATCTCACCCGAGGAAAGTAGATCGTCTACGAGTGAGTCGATCCACGTTTCTTCAGTATTCGTAGTAGATCTAATATGATAAAAAAAGTAAAGAATGACTCGTTAACAACAATAAACAACAAATAATAATAATAGTTGGTATAATATGATAACAATCTGTAACGACTTCAGATCTAAAAATAATAGTAGATCTAATATGATAATAAAAGTAAACCAACATCAGTGACAACATCAATATCAGTGACGACATCAGTCACCGGAGATATGTGACATAAACAAGAGAACAAATAATCAGATATGTGTTATAAACAAACACTTAATAATCTAATGACTTTACTAATCTGTAATAATCTTACAACTAACAGTTAACAATTTGTAATAATAATAATAATAATAGATCTAATATGATCAAAAAGTAAAGAATTACTCGTTAACATCAATAAACAGTTAATAATAATAATAATAATAATAATAATAGTAGTAGTAGGTATAATATGATAACAATCTGTAACGACTTCAGATCCAATAATAATAGTAGATCTAATATGATAATAAAAGTAAAC
The DNA here is from genome assembly GCF_021521415.1 of Bidens hawaiensis. Classification (NCBI taxonomy): domain Eukaryota; kingdom Viridiplantae; phylum Streptophyta; class Magnoliopsida; order Asterales; family Asteraceae; genus Bidens; species Bidens hawaiensis. The sequence goes on along the minus strand of NW_027491362.1, from coordinate 944,297 downwards.
CAACATCAGTGACAACAACATCAATATCAGTGACGACATCAGTCACCGGAGATATGTGATATAAACAAGAGAACTAATAATCAGATATGTGTTATAAACAAACAGTTAATAATCTGGTGACTTTACTAATTTGTAATAATCTTACAACTAACAGTTAACAATCTGTAGTACTAGTAATAATAATAATAATAACAATAAAATAATAGTAGTAGTAGTAGTAGTAGTAGTAGTAGTAGTAGTAGTAGTAGTAGTAGTATGATAAAAAAAGTAAAGAATGACTCGTTAACAACAATAAACAGTTAATAATAATAATAATAGTAGGTATAATATGATAACAATTTGTAACGACTTCGGATCTAATAATAATAGTAGATCTAATTTTATAATAAAAGTAAACCAACATCAGTGACAACAACATCAATATCAGTGATGACGTCAGTCACCGGAGATATGTGATATAAACAAGAGAACAAATAATCAGATATGTGTTATAAACAAACAGTTAATAATCTGATGATTTTACTGATCTGTAATAATCTTACAACTAACAGTTAACAATCTGTAGTAGTAGTAGCAGCAGCAGCAGCAGCAGCAGCAGCAGCAGCAGCAGCAGCAGTAGTAGTAGATCTAATATGATCAAAAAAAGTAAAGAATGACTCGTTAACAACAATAAACAGTTAATAATAATAGTAGTAGGTATAATATGATAACAATCTGTAACGACTTCAGATCTAATAATAATAGTAGATCTAATATGATAATAAAGGTTAACCAACATCACTGACAACGACATCAATATCAGTGACGACATCAGTCACCGAAGATATGTGATATAAACAAAAGAACAAATATTCAGATATGTGTTATAAACAAACAGTTAATTATCTGTTGACTTTCCTAATCTGTAATAATCTTACAACTAACAGTTAACTATGTGTAATAATAATAATAACAGTAATAGTAGTAGTAATAGTAGATTTAATATGATAAAAAAAAGTACAGAATAACTCGTTAACGACATTAACAGTTAATAATAATAATAATAGTAGGTATAATATGATAACAATCTGTAATGACTTCATATCTAATAATAATAGTAGATCTGATATGATAATAAAAGTAAACCAACATCAGTGACAACAACATCAATATCTGTGACGACATCAGTCACCGGAGATATGTGATATAAACAAGAGAACAAATAATCAGATATGTGTTATAAACAACCAGTTAATAATCTGATGACTTTACTAATATGTAATAATCTTACAACTAAGACTTAACAATGTGTAGTAGTAGTAGTGGTGGTAGTGGCGGTGGCGGCGGTGGCGGCGGTAGTCGCATTAGTAGCAGTAGCAGTAACAGTAACAGTAGCAGTAGTAGCAGTAGCAGCAGCAGCAGCAGCAGCAGCAGCAGTAGCAGTAGCAGCAGTAGCAGCAGTAGCAGCAGTAGCAGCAGCAGTAGCAGTAGTAGTAGTAGTAGTAGTAGTAGTTCTTTATATCCCTTCTAAGCGTTCTATTTCGTATGGTATTTTGTAGGACTAAAGGATACATGGATAGCTTACAAAATATATTTTTTCTTGTCGTTACCTAACCCAACCCCAATTTTGTGCAAAAGATAAAGTTTGAAAAAACTAATATCTTTGCTAATGCTAAGTTTCATTGTAAACATTGTCAACAACGTAAAATAGGCTTAGTATACCTTACTTAGACCTAGTCTTCTCTTTCGATAGAAAATCGTCAAATATTCAATATGATTCCACAAGATCTAGTTTCGTTCAAGTAAGGGATTCTAGCCAATTGAAAGGATCTTCTGATCAATTCAGAGATCATTTTGATTCCATTAGTAATGAGGATTCGAAATATCACACATTGCTCAATCAAAGAGAGATTCAACAACTAAAAGAAAGATCGCTTCTTTGGGATCCTTCCGTTTGAAGTAGTAGCAGTAGCAGTAGCAGTAGCAGTAGCAGTAGCAGTAGCAGTAGTAGTAGTAGATCTAATATGATAAAAAAAAAGTAAAGTATGACTCGTTAACAACAATAACAGTTAATAATAATAATAGTAGGTATAATATGATAACAATCTGTAACGACTTCAGATCTAATAATAATAGTAGATCTAATATGATAATAAAAGTAAACCAACAACATCAATATCAGTGACGACATCAGTCACCGGAGATATGTGATATAAACAAGAGAACAAATAATCAGATATGTGTTATAAACTAACAGTTAATAATCTGATGATTTTACTGATCTGTAATAATCTTACAACTAACAGTTAACAATCTGTAATAGTAGTAGTAGTAGTAGTAGTAGTAGTAGTAGTAGTAAATCTAATATAATCAAAAAAAGTAAAGAATGACTCGTTAACAACAATAAACAGTTAATAATAATAGTAGTAGGTATAATATGATAACAATCTGTAACGACTTCAGATCTAATAATAATAGTAGATCTAATATGATAATAAAGGTTAACCAACATCACTGACAACAACATCAATATTAGTGACGACATCAGTCGCCGAAGATATGTGATATAAACAAAAGAACAAATATTCATATATGTGTTATAAACAAACAGTTAATAATCTGATGACTTTACTAATCTGTAATAATCTTACAACTAACAGTTAACTATGTGTAATAATAATAATAACAGTAATAATAGTAGTAATAGTAGATCTAATATGATAAAAAAAAGTACAGAATAACTCGTTAACAACAATAACAGTTAATAATAATAATAATAATAATAATAATAATAATAATAATAGTGGGTATAAGATGATAACAATCTGTAATGATTTCATATCTAATAATAATAGTAGATCTGATATGATAATAAAAGTAAACCAACATCAGTGACAACAACATGAATATCTGTGACGACATCAGTCACCGGAGATATGTGATATAAACAAGAGAACAAATAATCAGATATGTGTTATAAACAAACAGTTAATAATCTGATGACTTTACTAATATGTAATAATCTTACAACTAACACTTAACAATGTGTAGTAGTAGTAGTAGTAGTAGTAGTAGTAGTAGTAGTAGTAGTAGTAGATCTAATATGATAAAAAAAAGTAAAGTATGACTCGTTAACAACAATAACAGTTAATAATAATAATAGTAGGTATAATATAATAACAATCTGTAACGCCTTCAGATCTAATAATAATAGTAGATCTAATATGATAATAAAAGTAAACCAACATCAGTGACAACAACATCAATATCAGTGACGACATCAGTCACCGGAGATATGTGATATAAACAAGAGAACAAATAATCAGATATTTGTTATAAACAAACAGTTAATAATCTGATGACTTTACTAATATGTAATAATCTTACAACTAACACTTAACAATGTGTAATAATAGTAGTAGTAGTAGTAGATGTAATATGATAAAAAAAAGGTAAAGAACGACTCGTTAACAACAATAAACAGTTAATAATAATAATAGTAGGTATAACATGATAACAATCTGTAACGACTTCAGATCTAATAATAATATTAAATCTAATATGATAATAAAAGTAAACCAACATCAGTGACAACAACATCAACATCAGTGACAACATCAGTCACCGAAGATATGTGATATAAACAAGAGAACAAATAACATCAGTGACGACAACTACGACTCCTACAGCGGTGGACGGATTACCTCTACGACGGATGGCGGGTGGAAGATAGTGGTTAGCGTACAGCGGTGGACGGCTGAGAGAGGGGTGAACGGCTGAGAGAGCGGTGGACGGCTGAGAGGGCGGTGGCTGGTGGACGGCTGAGAGAGTGAAAGGAAGATGTGCTAGGTTATTTTGAAATGAAGATCTGCTAGGGTTTTGTTAATACTTAATATTAGTGGGCTTTGGGTTGGGTTGGGTTGGGCTGTGTTATAAAAAAACTAATAAAAGTAAATGGTATTTAATCGGATTATTCGAATATCCGAATAATCCGAACTATTCGAAAATTTTTAAAATCCATATCCGAATCCGATCCGAATTCGAATTAGTTATTCGGATATTCGGATCAATCCGATCCGAACTATCCGAATAAGAATTTAAATCGGATTAATCGGGTTTCGGTTTCGGTTCGGATTTATTCGGATTTCGGTTTTCCTGAACACCCTACTTGCTGATATAATTGTTGTACATGGTTTTGATTAATGAAAGTTCGTTTCGCTAGTAAAAAATAAATCGAGTATGTTATGCCATCTAGACTCGTACAAATAAAACCTACAAATTAATCCCTTTAATTGAAAACCTTATTAGCATTTTAATCCTATAAAACAACTAAAATGAACACATGATTTTATGTGATATAATACCAAAGTACCGTTGGCTGTACATACGATCAAACTTAGTTTATTAGCATTTCATCTGTCAACCCTTCAAAATTTATACATGGAAAACTTTGAAACGCGGTGAGAGATATTTTACTAATTATGTATAAATATTACGCGTTCTCGTTTCATCCATCAGAACCTTGAATCATTATACCCTAAATTTGGCATGAAAAAACAAACTTTAACTTTAGTGTAAAGATTGACTAAAGAGGTCAAACTTCATCTTTTCAAACAGAAATGCTAGAAATAACAAGTAACCTTCTTTTTATCTTTTACGTGTTGTAACTTTCTTTTTAAATGTACGTATGATTATATATTTTGGTGTGACCCTAGCGGTATTTCCATGTGCAGGAACCACAAAAGTCAGGTGATTAAAATTTAAGGGCACTTGAGTGTCACATGTAATGTTAACTCAATATTTGTCTCGATGTTTATATTTTGTATTGTTTCATGAGTTTAAAACATATTGCTTGTGATTGCATGCGCTAGCTACTATCGATTAAGTCACAAGTATTTATTCTTGTTTCTTTATGTGTAATTGTATTTAGTGTTAGGGATTCGGGTATTGCAACACACACACAAACACAAACACAAATAATCTGTAAGAGAAAAATATAAACGAAGATGAACACGCGAGATTTACGTGGTTCAGTAGGCTAACCTACGTCCACGGGCTGCAATCAGGATATTTTATTATTGTTTTCTGTCTCACTCGTGATAAGGAATTACAAGTACAAGACTAAATATATATAGATATAAGATTAGAGTTTTCTACTTGTTTATCAAGAAAACTAATATGGGCTTTAATTAAAACAAAGAAGGTCAACCTATTTAATCTTCTAATATCCTACTCCATAGTTCTCTTGAACCCAGCCCAAAAACAATTGAGCCTCCATAACCCAACATTTAGTTCATACTTAGGTAGCTAGAGCACACAATAACCACATCTTCACCTTGACGAGTTCACTTAAAGAGATATTAACATCGAGACAAGTGTCCATAAGGACACGCCTAGCACCCAAAATATGTTTTTTTTTTCATTATTATTGACTATTATCTTATGGTATGTTTAAATATGCCACCACCGAATCCGTGTTAGATAACTCTAAATTCTTACTTGTCTCTATACGACCTTCTTTCTACATATTTTAAGCAATTGACATGTATATTGCAATAGACTTGAGATAGCTTGGGTACTTGATTGGTGTGTATGGGAACCTTTTCATATCTTGAGTTCTAAAGAAAAATAACATCATCTTTATGACATGTTGTTTACCTCAATTTAAAAAGACATTCGATTGACGGGTGGAGCACGAACAACAAATCAAATAAAATTTCTAAGCATTCAACAAAATAAATACATTTGCAAAGTCACATCTACCTTTTAAATATTCGACTATATGTGAAATCAACATTGACATGGAATAAAAATAACATGCATGGCATATATCATGAATGAGTATATGCTTTTAATTTGATGCATTACATATGGAAATCAAGTACCAATAAATCTCTCTTGTCAATTCACAAGGATAAGTATTCTCTAATGATGATTACCAGCCCCCGCTCGATTTAATTCATTCATAACGGAACCATAAAAAAATAGAATCGTCCATCATTTTTGTTGGATTTAATATAAAGAAAAGTGTAAATCGTGTCATTCATCCCGTGGTATGTTAAAACTTTAGCTTTCGTTTTAGGTATGAGGAATTACGGCTATATATAGTCCCTGATGTAGTACTCTCCTCATTTTACATGTATATTTTTTTGTTTCTTGCAAGGTCGATGATAAATTTCTTTTTGCTAAATTCATATTATTGTGGTTTACATAGAAAGGATGTTAGAAATCTCTTTATATATTAATTAGATATAAGAATTTATATAAATATTAAGATGACCGGTGACATATTACTTTAGGGAGGCCCAAATGATGGTTAAAGCAAATGGAATATGCCTCAATCATATCTCAAGTTAGGTTACTAAAAAATGAAGTCGAAAGATTCTATTATGGATGGTTATTATCATCATCGAATATGTCGTACACTTTTGTTACTACACCCAAATATATTTAGTGAGAATAAATTTCATTATAATAATACTAAAAATGTTATTTCTTCAGATGTAGGTTCTCTTTGAAGATTTGAACTGGATTACTATATATATATATGTGTAGATGGAGCGCGCTTTCCCTCTAGACCTCACATAATAAGTCGAACTCCTTCAAATAATATAAAGGAAAACTAAAGTTGGCTATAATTTACTCGACAATTTGGATGATTTGAAAGTATAGAAATTCCTAACTTTTCATGAGGGAGTTACAATATTCTAAAAAATTTGACGAAGATATCATGTGCTTCTCTCTTTTCACTTGGTAAAAGATAGGTTTGCTTAATATAACTTCCCGTTATCAAAGTGGTGTTGTTTTCTTACTTATTGAAGAAACACTAATCAACCCCGGGCAGATTACGGGTAATCTGGGGGCCAGGTAATGTTTCCCACGAAGGTTAGGTCCGGCAGAGTAGGTTGTACTTCCGGGAACCTGCAAAACAGACACCGTAAGCTCGTCACTGAGAAGGGGGGGTTCCTCCTTGTGACCACCCTCCGGCGTGAGAATCAGTCTATATTGCTCTTTGTATATAAAAGTATGTGAATACTATTAGAGCAGTTATCAAGTAAGTTATACGAGATAGTAGATGATCTTACCATTCCAAGATATTGGAGTATTTATAGCCGAAGGTAGGTTTTCTAGAAGGTACAGCCGGCTGAATAGTATTCCTGTTCAACCAACAGTGGATTACGCACAGGCCATACTGGTTGGTGGGTAGGTTACAGCCAACAGTAATAAAGTCGGCTGCACTATTCCACCAACTGTAGACCATGCACGTCCTACTGACTGTGGATTGTACGCAGGCCATGCTGGTTGGTGAATAGGTTACGGCCAACAGTAATACTATTCCACCAACTGTAGGCTGCGCCTGCTCCACAGTGAGAGTTGGTGAGTAGGCAGCGGCTAATAGTGACAAACAGTACTAGAGGGTGCTCCTCCTCGCACTGTTGTCGGTGAGCTGTCACCCTGTGATTGGCTCATGGGCTGTTCTGGTCAGATCGTCTGTCCTATCCATACCTTGGTAGGTATGGTACAAAAGATCTTTCAGAATCAGACTGGCTCATTTGGGCGGGATTGTTCCCGCCTTGCTCATGCCTTCACGTGACTGCTGAAGTAGCTAATCTTGTACGTGTAGCCTTGCTGTCTGCGGGTAGCCTTCCCTGATGGCTTGTATCCGCAACTGCGGGAACAGGCGGGGTACTTCACCATTGGGAGGCTTTCCCTGCGTGTACAGCTTGCGTACTGCGCGTAAGATTCTATGAGCATGGTGGGTCCTGCGGGAGCAGATGGCCTTTGCGCAGACAACCCTGTTCAAGGTGAGTCTTGCGGGACCAACTGGTCTCTGCTGGGACCTACCTCTTCAAGTCCCCCCAGTCCAATGTTCTTCTCATGCGTGTTTAATAAAGTGAGGTGAACTTTTGGACTTAAGCAAAGGGTTTTGAAAAGGGTTTTGTAAGGTTTTCCATGGGAAGTCCTTGTCACTTGCAGAAATGCCCGAGTTTCCTGCTTGGTCTCTGGGTATGATGCGGGTAGGTCTGTAACCTCCTCGCAAGTCAGGAGCGTTGAGTCCCAGTTGTATGTATTTTCCATGAGGTTTTGGTAGTTTTGAACATAGTGATCAATTATGTTAAGACCACCAATTCCATCTTGGAGCTTCAAACAACGTAGTTCTCGATGTTCCCGCTATGCGGGGATGTTACTTCCGTTTCCGCAAGCATTGCCCAGAAGATCCTTCTTGGTTTCAATTCCCAGCGGAGCGCTAGGTATGTGAAGGGTTTTGCCTTTACACTGTACCCGCACTCGTCTTACGGTTACTTTACTTCCAAGGTATTCCTGGCGTCAATTCCCTGCGGGTGCTAGGTATGTGAAGGGTTTTGCCTTTACACTGTACCCGCACCCGTCTTATAGTTACTTGGTTGCCGGGGTACTTGGCTTCAATTCCCTGCGGGTGCTAGGTATGTGAAGGGTTCTGCCTTAACACTGTACCCGCAGCCGTCTTACGGTTACTTGTTTACCAAGGTTTTCTTGGCTTCAATTCCCTGCGGGTGCTAGGTATGTGAAGGGTTTTGCCTTAACACTGTACCCGCAGCCGTCTTACGGTTACTTGTTTGCCAAGGGGTAAGGGATATTTTCCCGCTTACTTTTTAATATTTTCGAATTTTGAATTTTGAAATTCGAAGAGTTGGTGAAAAGATAAGAACAGTCCAAACCTCTGAGACGTCGTGCGACAGTTTCTTCTGGCTGTGTCAGGACGTGCAGGAAGTTATGGTGACGTGACAGAACATGGTCATTCCAGTCGTTTTTTCAGGCGCGTGGGCGTGATTTTTCAGGCGCGTGGCCGCGAAATTACTGGCACACGTCCTTTCAACAGCTGTTGCCAGCCTGCTTTTTGCCACGTGTCATAGTTTCATTGCACCTTTGATTTCTCTCTCCTCCGCATTAAATTCACCGCATTAATTGCGATTACTATATAAAGGAGGAGAGAGTTATCTGTAATTCACACTTTCACCTTTCTTCTTCTTCTTAGTGATTTCCGGCAAATACTCCCCTTTTCAGGCAAGCATTTTCCCGAAATCACTTTCTTCTTTCCACCATGTCTTCTCATGATACTGATGATCAGAAGACTGCTGGCGAGTGCCAGTGTTCTCTTCCTGTCGATCTGTACCAGTATATCGTCAGGAAGTTCATGCTCGAGTCTCTCGAGCCTGAGTTTCCTGAACCCCACCATACTGTGTACGATGCCCCTAGTGGCAAGATCGGGGTTTATGCTGCATTCTTTGTCTACGGAAACCTTAGGTTTCCGTTGACAAAGTTTGTGTACCGTGTCCTGGAGAGGCACGGTGTGCACCTGACAGAGGTGCACCCCATGGCCATTGCCAAGGTCCGGCACTTTGAGTGGGTGTGCCGGATACTGGGCCTTGAGCCCTTTGTTGACCGTCTGATGACCTTCTACACTTGGAGGTGCATCCAGGGGTGGTACACTCTTACAACCCGTATAAAGGGTTTAAAGATTTGTACCACCGAGCGGAGTCTTCGCTCATGGAGAAGAGAGTTCTTCTTCATATCCGCTCGCGCCGTCCCCATCGCCATGAAGTTTAAGAATGGCCAGGCGCTTCCGAACCTTCCCGCCCTTAACTACGAGGAGGCGGAATGGTTTTCGAAGATATCCCGGGTCCAGTCCCCGGTTTTCCGTTTTCCGGAGTCGGCGATGGTGATGCTGGGGATGAGCCGGGTGTGGAAGGCGGCGAATGCGGATAAGGTTCCGATCGTCCTTGAATATGGTTCGAACTCTACCCCTTATGGTATGTCTTGTTTCTTTTTTGCTGACTACGATTTTTTCTAACTTTCTTGTTGATTTCAGAGGGTAACGATCTTCAGTCGCTCCTGAATCCGCGGGAGGAAGATGGTCCTGCGCGGATGAGTACTCGTGCTCTGGACGAGAACGAGTTGCCCATCCTCGAGCAGACTGCGGGTCGGTTCGTGGAGGTTTACCCGCCAGGCCAAGAGATCCTGAGCCACCGACGGCCAGGTAAGCCTATCTTCTACCCTGAACCTCTCAAAGCTGTGCCTGCTGCTGGAGTTCATGACATTTCTTCTTCTGAGGAATCCGCAGAAGGTCCTCCACTGGTGCGGAAGAGAAAGGCTGCCGTCGCGAAGGGCAAGGAGAAGGTGGCCTCTACGGCCGACCCGGTAGTCCTATCTGACTCGGAGTCAGATAATGCAGAGGTGGCGGGGAAGCCCGGTGGTGAAGAGACCACCGCTCCGGAGGCTGCAGGTGTCACCTCCGAGGAGGCAGCGGCAACGACGGTTACCGGTGTCAAGAGGCCGGCTCCATCGGGTTCGCCCCCGCTCGTCCGTGCGTTCAAGCTCAAGAAACCCCGTAAGTACCCCCATAATTCTTGTCTAGATTTGTTGTTTAAAATAAATTTTTCTAACACTTTTGCTTATGTAGGTGTGGATGTTGACGCATTCCAGGGTGGAGTTGGAGCAAGTATTCCCCCGCCAATGACGGTAGGCTCGGTCAGCCTTCCCGAGGCATCGACCCAGGCGTCTACGCCTGCTTCCGCTGGTTCCAGCCTTCCTGAGGCTGTTCCAGCTGAGGTGTCTCCGCCGGCCGTGAGTGCAATTTTTACAGCATCCTTCACGGAGCCGGCGGTTACTGTTGCTGAGGAGGTGGCGCCAACCATGGCTACCACAGCGGCTGCCACTATACCTGCGCCACCGGCACCGACGGCCGGACCTTCAGGTATGCGCCAAGCTTCCCGCCGATCTGTGCCACCTTCCCGTCTGCCTGACCTGTTGGATGGATTTCCTTTAGGTTCAGGTGATGGGTTTGGCGGCTATCGGCCAGTTATTGACCCTACAGGTACGTAGGGTTCCTTTTCCTTTACATATTTTTATCATCTTTTCCTAACTGCCTTTGTTTCTTTTGCAGTGTCGGATTCCAATGAAGTGTATGTTCCAAGATGGAACATACGCCGAGGAACAACCCTTCGCACCCCTGTGGAGTGCGTGGACTGGGCTCGCCACGCTGCTCCTCATGGTGCGTTGGGGGAAGCCATGGCTAGCTACCAAGAGGGTAGGCTAACCAATGAGCTTCGGGTTCTCCAAGCCCGAACGCAGCCCCGCGTCGAGCTGCTTTGTCGTGAAAACGACAAGTTAAAAGCAGCTCGCGCCAAAGATATATCTGAAGCGCGGGCTCTTCGGGAGGAGAACCGGCAGTTGGCCGCTGCCGCAGCCGAGAAGGAGAAGGCATTCAAGGCCCTTGAGGTTGAAGTCCAGGCGCGACTCGAGGCCCGCTCCAAGGCTGCCCAAGCTGTGAATGAACAGCTTCGGCTGGCCAAGGAGACTGCGCGAAACTCAACTGAGAGGGCTGCCAAGGCTGAAGCTGTTGCTGAGCCACTTCGCGAAGAGAATGAGCAGCTTAAATGCAAATTAAAGGCTCTACAGCATGCTCATGACGCCTTGGCAATGGAAGATGCCAAGAAGCTGCAGGAAATCCTTGACCAGAGGGGGGTGCTTGACCGTACTGAAAGGAAACTCAAAAGCGTCGAAGAAGCTGCCGCCAAGGAAGTTCAACTTGCCAACCTTGATAAAAGCGGAGCCGAACGTGCTTGTAAAGAAAGTCAAGCTACCCTCCAATGGTTGCTTCGAGAAGCGTTGCCTCAGGTATCCTCTTTTTCTTTACGCTTTCTGCTCGTAATTAGAAAATGTTCTAACTTTATTCTTTTGTAGGTTGTGCGTCAGGTCCTTTCAGAGACCTCTTATGACGATGCGATGAGCGCAGCCCTCAACGCTTCTCATGAGGATGGGCAGAAGACTGGCTTCCTGCTTGGTCTAGGGTTTGCTGAGAGAGGCTTTCCGCCCTCCAACTTCCCTTTGTTCAATGTTAACACTGAAGCTGCTTATGACCAAGCTGTGAACCAGTACGCTGCCTTCCCGCATCCAGTGGTGGAGAAGGTGAATGAAGCTGCTGCTGCTGATGATGGGCTAAACATCCTTAAGGCTTTCCTTGGGCAGCCGCGCTCTGATGGTGCTGGCCCAAGCGGAGGTGGCCCTGAAGCCTGATCCTGAAGATCCCTTCCCGCTGGTAGGATAGACTTAGCTTTGTATAGATTTCTTTTAGGCGGGTAGTTACCCAGCCATTCTTGTAAATGATTGTGAAATATTAATCTCTTTGCGTATAAGATTGTTATTTCCTTCCTTGGGTTCTTTGCTTTATAAACTTATGACTTGCATACTTAGTTTAAATTAGCAATTTCCCAAGTGTTTAGAATAAGAACCTTTGAACGTGGTTGATGATGGGCTAAAGTTTCGCCTCCTCCTTCGTGATTGTGCGGGTAAAACCGTCACTTGCACTTGGTAGGATGGCTAACCTTTACCCTCTATCTGACCTGCGTGTAGGTTTTTCAAAATTTCTAAGGCATTAAGTTAAACCTTTGAACGTGGTTGATAATGGACTAAAGTTTTTGCTCCCTCTTTCGTGATTGTGCGGGTGTAACCGTCACTTGCACTTAGAAGGATGGCTTTAACTTTAGACCTATATCTGACCTGCGTGTAGGTTTTTCTTATCCTTTTTTAAGTGTTCATAAGTTAACCTTTTAACGTGGTAGATGGTAAGTTAAGTTTGGCTTCCTTGAATGTGATTGTGCGGGTAAGACCGTCACTTGCACCTACAAGGATGGCTAAACCTTACCTACATCTGACCTGCGTGTAGGTTTTCCTTAGAACTTTTTTAACATTTTGGCGTTGTGTTTATGCGGGTATTGCCGCCTTCCACACGCAACTACTTCTTCCTGTAAGGGAAGTTCATAGGTTACAAGCTATCAATACATCATGAAAGGAGAATCATTTCCATTAGAAGTGGCTCTAGGCCTTTTCTTTACAAGTTGGAATTGATCTACATATAACATTTGCGTAATTGAGCTCCATTCCATGTTCTAGGGATGGGAGTGCCATCGAGCCTTTCGAGCCGGTACGCGCCCTTTCCCAGAACCTCTTTGATAATGTATGGCCCCTCCCAAATCGGGGCCAACTTTCCTGGGCGTTGTTGGTTCGAAGCCTCGTTGTTACGCAGTATGTAGTCTCCTTCCTTGAAGTTGCAGAGTTTTACCCGCGTGTTGTAGTATTTTTGCATTTGTCGTTTGTAGTTTTCTTCACGCACGGCGGCTAAGTCTCTGCGCTCTTCGGCTAGCATAAGGTCTAACCGTCTTTCCGCATCATTGTCTTCTGGTTGGATTAAGACCCTTGGTGAGGGTAAACCGATTTCGACTGGGATCATGGCTTCAGTGCCATAAGTGAGACTGAACGGGGTTTCTCCCGTACTGGTCTTCTTCAGCGTTCTGTTTGCCCAAAGGACGTGCGGAAGCTCGTCCACCCAGCCGGATCTGTGTTCCAAGAGTCTTTTCTTGATGCCTTCGACGATGCTCTTGTTTGCTCTTTCTACCTCACCGTTACCTTGCGGGTGTGCCACTGAGGTAAAGGTGTGGGTGATTTGAAGTTCTTTCAGCCACTGCTGTAGCTTCTTGTCAGCAAAGTTGGTGCCATTGTCGCTTACCAAATTCTGTGGAAGTCCAAAACGACAAATAATAAATTCCCAAATAAATTTTTTGATATGCTTTGCGGTCGTTTGGGCTAAAGGTTTCGCTTCTATCCATTTGGTGAAGTAGTCAATGGCTACCACTAGGAACTGAACATTCCCAGCTGCTGTTGGAAATGGGCCTGTCACGTCGATGGCCCACTTCTGAAATGGCCACGAGGAAGTGACAGGAACAAGATCATTTTTCGGGCGATGCGTGTTGGGTGCGTAAAGCTGGCAAGATCTGCATTTTCTGATGTATGCCAACGCGTCCATATGCATCCCCGGCCAGAAGTATCCTGCGTTGTTTAGCTTGGCTACCACAGCGCGGGGGCCTGCGTGTACTCCACAGATGCCTTCGTGAACCTCCCTCAGGAGGTAGTCAGCATCTTGGTTGTCCACGCATCTTAACAACGGGCCAAGAAAGTTACGTCTGTAAAGGGTGTCATTGACCAGCTGATAATTTAGTGCTTTACAGCGTAGTTTTCTTGCCTGTGACTTCGACTCTGGTAACGTTCCTGCTTCAAGGTATTTTATTATTGGGGTCATCCATGTTTCTGTACCGGTTTGGATGACACAAATTTCCTTGTGCGGGACTGATGGTGTTTCGAGGAGTTCCACGCGGATGTCCTTTCCCAAGTGGGTGAAGGCCAGTGATGCAAGCTTGCTTAACGCATCCGCAGATTTGTTTTCGCTGCGCTTGACGTGTATCACTTTACAATCATTAAAATCGCGCATGATGGCTTTGGCTTGGGCAAGGTACAGGGCCATTGTGTGGTTCACAGCCGTGTACGTCCCGTTTATTTGGTTTGCCACTAGCATGGAATCAACGTGGGCTTCCAAATTTTTGACACCCATCCTTCGCGCAATCCTCAATCCGGCCAGGAATGCTTCATATTCAGCTTCGTTATTCGTACTTGGGAAATCCAGCCGAATAGCATAAGTATATTCCTGGCCTGCTGGGTTTGTTAATTTTAACCCTGCGCCTGAACCCTCGTTACTAGCTGCTCCATCAGTATAGAGTCGCCAGACCTCATCGATTTCGTGTGCTGGGGAGGGTTGAACCTCCTCCTGGCACTCTTTCTCCCGCGCAGCGGGGACTTCGGCAATAAAATCAGCCAGGACCTGGCCTTTAATGGCTGGTCTCGGCTTGTATTGAATCGCATATTCTCCCAATTCAATTGCCCATTTGGCTAGGCGTCCCGATAACTCGGGTTTGCCTAGAACATTTGAGAGTTTGAAGTTGGTGAGAATAGTGATTGGGTGACCCTGGAAATATCGTCTCAACCTGCGTGAAGCGTGTATAAGTGCCAAGACCAGTTTTTCCAGGGTAGAGTACCGGGTTTCCGCGTCTGCCAGCACGCGGCTAACATAATAGATTGGCATCTGGATGCCTTTTCGTTCTACAAGCAGGACTGCCCCGGTTGCTCTATCTGTTGCGGAGAGGTATAGGATTAACTCCTCTCCCGCTTGTGGTGCTGTGAGTGTTGGGAGTTCGATCAGGCGTGATCGAATCTCCTGGAAAGCTGCTTCCGCTTCTGGTGTCCAGCGGAAGTGCGTTTTCTTTAAACAATTTCTTAGTGTTGACACAAAAGGGAACGACCTATCCGCATGGTTTGCCAAAAAGCGGTTAAGCGCGACTAGTCGTCCATTAAGTGTTTGAGCCTGTTTTATGGTGGTAGGTGATTCCATTTTGACAATGGCTTCGACCTTTTCAGGGTTCGCTCTGAAGCCATCTTTAGTAATAATGACCCCTAAGAACTTCCCTTCTTCCACCCCAAATGAACACTTGCTCGGGTTGAGCTTCATGTTTATCTTTCTGAGCGTGTTGAAAGTTTCCTCAATGTCTTTCAACATCGTCTCTGGCTCGGGGCTTTTGATGACCAAATCATCCATATAGACTTCCAAGTTTCTCCCAATTTGGGCGTGAAACTCTTTGTCCATTAGTCGTTGGTACGTGGACCCCGCATTCTTAAGTCCGAACGGCATCATTTTATAACAAAATGTGCCATCGGGCGTCCGAAAGGCGGTTTTGTCCTGGTCATCCACAGCCATGTGGATTTGATGGTACCCCTTATACGCATCCAAGAAGCATTTAAGGCGAAATGGTGCCACCGAATCCACCTTGAGATCAATTTCTGGCAACGGATAACAATCTTTGGGGCATGCTTTATTCAAATCTTTGAAATCTATGCACATGCGCCATTGTTTGTTATTCTTCGGTACCATTACGGGATTTGCAACCCATGTTTGATATTTGCTAACGCGCACGATGCCCGCATCAAGGAGTTCCTTGACTTGGGTTCTGCACGCGTTGGTTTGCTCGGGCCCCATTACTCTGCGCTTTTGTACGATCGGCGTTACGGCCGGATCGCATTTGAGCTTATGCTCTGCCTTTCCCCGGGGTACACCAGTCATGTCGGCTGGTGTCCACGCGAAGATGTCTGCGTTTCGCTGTAGTAAGCGCTTGAGTAAGGTGCGTGTTGGATCAACAATTGTCGGGCCAATGGTAACGGCCTGATCGGGATATTTCCCATTGAGTGCCCACTGTTCAGGCTCAGTGATGGTTTGTTTGGCCATCTTCGGTTTGGGTTTAGAGGAGACAGATGCGATGCATACCTGGGGAATGCCCGTGATCATCGCTACGCCTTCAGTTGTTGGCCATCCCATCATGCCGTGGACTGAGGATACCACAGCGTTGAATCTTGCCATCCCGTCTCTCCCGAATAGGATGTCATACGTATGATGTGGTTTTTTCATCACAACAAAATCCACATCCTCCGTGCGTGAATAATTCCCATCAGTGAGAGTGACGGGGAAAGATAGGATGCCCAAGGGAGTGTTCATGCTGCCGTCAAACCCTTCCATTGAAGCGTAGACCGTCTCCAGGCGTTCCTTGTCTTCATCATCGAGCTTGTCGAAGAACTGCCTGTACATCACTGTCGACGATGCGCCATTGTCAACGAGGGTGCGGGAGGTGATGTAGTGCCCCAGCTGGCTTTTAATGACAATGGGGCCTTCTTTGTTTGGGCCTCCCGGCACTCGCGGGAAGCGCACTTCTGCTTCCTTCCATGCGCATGGTTCGGTCATTGGTCTCTTTCTTCCTCTGACCTTACCATGGACCATGTTGATGCTAATGTCGACGGGCTTCCGTCCGTTACCCTTGTACCTGTTGTCGTTCCTTCCTCCCTTCTTGATAGATGCCACGAGGTGTGCGAGCCTCCCATCCTTGACGAATGTCTCGACGATGTCCCTCAAGGATGTGCACTCCTCAGTGCTATGGCCCTTTGTCCCATGGAAGTCACAAGACTTGCTTTGATCCGCATTGGGTTTCTGTCGGATCACTGGAGCTTTTGGCCATGGCAGTTTTTCCGTGGCAAATATCTCCGTGACGCTCTTGGTGAGTGGCGTCCAGCGGTTTTTTCGGTTCAAAGGGTGCGTTTTGTCCCTTCCGCCAACCAGAGGGCGAGAGCTTGAGGGGGCGTCAAAGTTTATCCTTGACTGCCAAATACCTTGCCGCCTCTTTTTGTTTAGCCGGGCGGTTCTTACATTATTCTCCCTTGTCCTCTGCGTGTAGAGGTTTGTATTGTGGGGGAGATCTCTTCCCAGCTGTTTCTCTGTTTCGGCAAAGCGCTTGGCTGCCGTCATTATGGCATCCCACGTGGATGGCATACCGTCTTTACCCGTCAGAGTGCGGATGAGTTCTGGGTATTCAGCGCCCTGAATGAAAGCGGCGCGAACGAGGTCTTCACTGATGTTGCCCAGACTCACCTTCTTGGAGTTGAAGCGGGTGATGAAGTCTAGTAAGGATTCATCCTCTTCTCTGACACAGTTGAGGATCGTCCACTGCTCCTCAGTGTGTTTCCTCTGTTGACTAAACTGTTGACTGAACTTGTTTTGGAAGTCTGCCCAGTCATAAATGTGGTGGACCGGTAAACGGTCGAACCATGCTCTGGCTGCTCCTACCAGAGTCATCTGGAACATGTAGCACCACGTGGGTTCCGTCCAGTTACTGACGGTTGCCCCCGCAATGAACCTGTTCAGATGGTCATCTGGGTCGGATAGACCATCGTATGTGCCAACGTTGGACATTTGTTTGGCACTCCTCGGGGCGATTGCTTCTGCAATGTCCCTTGCAAATTTTGACCTTCCTGCGTTTGTAGCAGTAGGTCTAAAGGCCTTGGAGAAGTCGCGAGAGCTTTTTTCCGTGACTGGTTGGAATGCTTCCCCAAAGTTCCTTTTTGGCTGGGGATCCGTTTCCTTACGCTTCCCTTTCGCCCTATGGCGAGGGTTCGCGTCGGTGTCGGAGTCTTCCCCCTCGCCGTCTGAGTACTCGTACTCACTACTCATGTTGAGGTGCTGGCGAGTACTACCGAATTCCTCAGCTTGTTGGACTGAACGCAAGCGTTCGTCCAACTCAGCCTGAAATTCTCTTTGACGTGCCTCGGCCCATGCCTTCACTTGATCAAGTGTTTGGCGAGGGGCTCGAGGTCGTTTTTCCAGCTGGGCATCAGTGAATCCCAGTGGAATATTTACTCCACTTGCCCCTACATGAGTGACTGGGGTAGTGTTCGTAAAATGTATTTCACTTGCCCCAGCTTGGGTGGCTGGGGTAGTGTTTGTAAACATTGTGTTGCCGGTGTTAACCCCAGTGGCTGGGGTTGTGGTTACCGGAATTTCTCTAGTCATCTTGGAAGTTTTGAAAAACTGGAGAAAGATGTAGTTCTAGCTTTATGCACGGATGGCGCCAATGAAGAAACACTAATCAACCCCGGGCAGATTACGGGTAATCTGGGGGCCAGGTAATGTTTCCCACGAAGGTTAGGTCCGGCAGAGTAGGTTGTACTTCCGGGAACCTGCAAAACAGACACCGTAAGCTCGTCACTGAGAAGGGGGGGTTCCTCCTTGTGACCACCCTCCGGCGTGAGAATCAGTCTATATTGCTCTTTGTATATAAAAGTATGTGAATACTATTAGAGCAGTTATCAAGTAAGTTATACGAGATAGTAGATGATCTTACCATTCCAAGATATTGGAGTATTTATAGCCGAAGGTAGGTTTTCTAGAAGGTACAGCCGGCTGAATAGTATTCCTGTTCAACCAACAGTGGATTACGCACAGGCCATACTGGTTGGTGGGTAGGTTACAGCCAACAGTAATAAAGTCGGCTGCACTATTCCACCAACTGTAGACCATGCACGTCCTACTGACTGTGGATTGTACGCAGGCCATGCTGGTTGGTGAATAGGTTACGGCCAACAGTAATACTATTCCACCAACTGTAGGCTGCGCCTGCTCCACAGTGAGAGTTGGTGAGTAGGCAGCGGCTAATAGTGACAAACAGTACTAGAGGGTGCTCCTCCTCGCACTGTTGTCGGTGAGCTGTCACCCTGTGATTGGCTCATGGGCTGTTCTGGTCAGATCGTCTGTCCTATCCATACCTTGGTAGGTATGGTACAAAAGATCTTTCAGAATCAGACTGGCTCATTTGGGCGGGATTGTTCCCGCCTTGCTCATGCCTTCACGTGACTGCTGAAGTAGCTAATCTTGTACGTGTAGCCTTGCTGTCTGCGGGTAGCCTTCCCTGATGGCTTGTATCCGCAACTGCGGGAACAGGCGGGGTACTTCACCATTGGGAGGCTTTCCCTGCGTGTACAGCTTGCGTACTGCGCGTAAGATTCTATGAGCATGGTGGGTCCTGCGGGAGCAGATGGCCTTTGCGCAGACAACCCTGTTCAAGGTGAGTCTTGCGGGACCAACTGGTCTCTGCTGGGACCTACCTCTTCAAGACTCACCTTGAACAGGGGTTTTCTTACTTATATTTATAACTTGTGAAGGGTGTTGTTTTGCCTTTACACTGTACCCGCGCTAGGTATGTGAAGGGTTTTGCCTTTACACTGTACCCGCGCTCGTCTTACGGTTACTTTACTTCCAAGGTATTCCTGGCGTCAATTCCCTGCGGGTGCTAGGTATGTGAAGGGTTTTGCCTTTACACTGTACCCGCACCCGTCTTATAGTTACTTGGTTGCCGGGGTACTTGGCTTCAATTCCCTGCGGGTGCTAGGTATGTGAAGGGTTCTGCCTTAACACTGTACCCGCAGCCGTCTTACGGTTACTTGTTTACCAAGGTTTTCTTGGCTTCAATTCCCTGCGGGTGCTAGGTATGTGAAGGGTTTTGCCTTAACACTGTACCCGCAGCCGTCTTACGGTTACTTGTTTGCCAAGGGGTAAGGGATATTTTCCCGCTTACTTTTTAATATTTTCGAATTTTGAATTTTGAAATTCGAAGAGTTGGTGAAAAGATAAGAACAGTCCAAACCTCTGAGACGTCGTGCGACAGTTTCTTCTGGCTGTGTCAGGACGTGCAGGAAGTTATGGTGACGTGACAGAACATGGTCATTCCAGTCGTTTTTTCAGGCGCGTGGGCGTGATTTTTCAGGCGCGTGGCCGCGAAATTACTGGCACACGTCCTTTCAACAGCTGTTGCCAGCCTGCTTTTTGCCACGTGTCATAGTTTCATTGCACCTTTGATTTCTCTCTCCTCCGCATTAAATTCACCGCATTAATTGCGATTACTATATAAAGGAGGAGAGAGTTATCTGTAATTCACACTTTCACCTTTCTTCTTCTTCTTAGTGATTTCCGGCAAATACTCCCCTTTTCAGGCAAGCATTTTCCCGAAATCACTTTCTTCTTTCCACCATGTCTTCTCATGATACTGATGATCAGAAGACTGCTGGCGAGTGCCAGTGTTCTCTTCCTGTCGATCTGTACCAGTATATCGTCAGGAAGTTCATGCTCGAGTCTCTCGAGCCTGAGTTTCCTGAACCCCACCATACTGTGTACGATGCCCCTAGTGGCAAGATCGGGGTTTATGCTGCATTCTTTGTCTACGGAAACCTTAGGTTTCCGTTGACAAAGTTTGTGTACCGTGTCCTGGAGAGGCACGGTGTGCACCTGACAGAGGTGCACCCCATGGCCATTGCCAAGGTCCGGCACTTTGAGTGGGTGTGCCGGATACTGGGCCTTGAGCCCTTTGTTGACCGTCTGATGACCTTCTACACTTGGAGGTGCATCCAGGGGTGGTACACTCTTACAACCCGTATAAAGGGTTTAAAGATTTGTACCACCGAGCGGAGTCTTCGCTCATGGAGAAGAGAGTTCTTCTTCATATCCGCTCGCGCCGTCCCCATCGCCATGAAGTTTAAGAATGGCCAGGCGCTTCCGAACCTTCCCGCCCTTAACTACGAGGAGGCGGAATGGTTTTCGAAGATATCCCGGGTCCAGTCCCCGGTTTTCCGTTTTCCGGAGTCGGCGATGGTGATGCTGGGGATGAGCCGGGTGTGGAAGGCGGCGAATGCGGATAAGGTTCCGATCGTCCTTGAATATGGTTCGAACTCTACCCCTTATGGTATGTCTTGTTTCTTTTTTGCTGACTACGATTTTTTCTAACTTTCTTGTTGATTTCAGAGGGTAACGATCTTCAGTCGCTCCTGAATCCGCGGGAGGAAGATGGTCCTGCGCGGATGAGTACTCGTGCTCTGGACGAGAACGAGTTGCCCATCCTCGAGCAGACTGCGGGTCGGTTCGTGGAGGTTTACCCGCCAGGCCAAGAGATCCTGAGCCACCGACGGCCAGGTAAGCCTATCTTCTACCCTGAACCTCTCAAAGCTGTGCCTGCTGCTGGAGTTCATGACATTTCTTCTTCTGAGGAATCCGCAGAAGGTCCTCCACTGGTGCGGAAGAGAAAGGCTGCCGTCGCGAAGGGCAAGGAGAAGGTGGCCTCTACGGCCGACCCGGTAGTCCTATCTGACTCGGAGTCAGATAATGCAGAGGTGGCGGGGAAGCCCGGTGGTGAAGAGACCACCGCTCCGGAGGCTGCAGGTGTCACCTCCGAGGAGGCAGCGGCAACGACGGTTACCGGTGTCAAGAGGCCGGCTCCATCGGGTTCGCCCCCGCTCGTCCGTGCGTTCAAGCTCAAGAAACCCCGTAAGTACCCCCATAATTCTTGTCTAGATTTGTTGTTTAAAATAAATTTTTCTAACACTTTTGCTTATGTAGGTGTGGATGTTGACGCATTCCAGGGTGGAGTTGGAGCAAGTATTCCCCCGCCAATGACGGTAGGCTCGGTCAGCCTTCCCGAGGCATCGACCCAGGCGTCTACGCCTGCTTCCGCTGGTTCCAGCCTTCCTGAGGCTGTTCCAGCTGAGGTGTCTCCGCCGGCCGTGAGTGCAATTTTTACAGCATCCTTCACGGAGCCGGCGGTTACTGTTGCTGAGGAGGTGGCGCCAACCATGGCTACCACAGCGGCTGCCACTATACCTGCGCCACCGGCACCGACGGCCGGACCTTCAGGTATGCGCCAAGCTTCCCGCCGATCTGTGCCACCTTCCCGTCTGCCTGACCTGTTGGATGGATTTCCTTTAGGTTCAGGTGATGGGTTTGGCGGCTATCGGCCAGTTATTGACCCTACAGGTACGTAGGGTTCCTTTTCCTTTACATATTTTTATCATCTTTTCCTAACTGCCTTTGTTTCTTTTGCAGTGTCGGATTCCAATGAAGTGTATGTTCCAAGATGGAACATACGCCGAGGAACAACCCTTCGCACCCCTGTGGAGTGCGTGGACTGGGCTCGCCACGCTGCTCCTCATGGTGCGTTGGGGGAAGCCATGGCTAGCTACCAAGAGGGTAGGCTAACCAATGAGCTTCGGGTTCTCCAAGCCCGAACGCAGCCCCGCGTCGAGCTGCTTTGTCGTGAAAACGACAAGTTAAAAGCAGCTCGCGCCAAAGATATATCTGAAGCGCGGGCTCTTCGGGAGGAGAACCGGCAGTTGGCCGCTGCCGCAGCCGAGAAGGAGAAGGCATTCAAGGCCCTTGAGGTTGAAGTCCAGGCGCGACTCGAGGCCCGCTCCAAGGCTGCCCAAGCTGTGAATGAACAGCTTCGGCTGGCCAAGGAGACTGCGCGAAACTCAACTGAGAGGGCTGCCAAGGCTGAAGCTGTTGCTGAGCCACTTCGCGAAGAGAATGAGCAGCTTAAATGCAAATTAAAGGCTCTACAGCATGCTCATGACGCCTTGGCAATGGAAGATGCCAAGAAGCTGCAGGAAATCCTTGACCAGAGGGGGGTGCTTGACCGTACTGAAAGGAAACTCAAAAGCGTCGAAGAAGCTGCCGCCAAGGAAGTTCAACTTGCCAACCTTGATAAAAGCGGAGCCGAACGTGCTTGTAAAGAAAGTCAAGCTACCCTCCAATGGTTGCTTCGAGAAGCGTTGCCTCAGGTATCCTCTTTTTCTTTACGCTTTCTGCTCGTAATTAGAAAATGTTCTAACTTTATTCTTTTGTAGGTTGTGCGTCAGGTCCTTTCAGAGACCTCTTATGACGATGCGATGAGCGCAGCCCTCAACGCTTCTCATGAGGATGGGCAGAAGACTGGCTTCCTGCTTGGTCTAGGGTTTGCTGAGAGAGGCTTTCCGCCCTCCAACTTCCCTTTGTTCAATGTTAACACTGAAGCTGCTTATGACCAAGCTGTGAACCAGTACGCTGCCTTCCCGCATCCAGTGGTGGAGAAGGTGAATGAAGCTGCTGCTGCTGATGATGGGCTAAACATCCTTAAGGCTTTCCTTGGGCAGCCGCGCTCTGATGGTGCTGGCCCAAGCGGAGGTGGCCCTGAAGCCTGATCCTGAAGATCCCTTCCCGCTGGTAGGATAGACTTAGCTTTGTATAGATTTCTTTTAGGCGGGTAGTTACCCAGCCATTCTTGTAAATGATTGTGAAATATTAATCTCTTTGCGTATAAGATTGTTATTTCCTTCCTTGGGTTCTTTGCTTTATAAACTTATGACTTGCATACTTAGTTTAAATTAGCAATTTCCCAAGTGTTTAGAATAAGAACCTTTGAACGTGGTTGATGATGGGCTAAAGTTTCGCCTCCTCCTTCGTGATTGTGCGGGTAAAACCGTCACTTGCACTTGGTAGGATGGCTAACCTTTACCCTCTATCTGACCTGCGTGTAGGTTTTTCAAAATTTCTAAGGCATTAAGTTAAACCTTTGAACGTGGTTGATAATGGACTAAAGTTTTTGCTCCCTCTTTCGTGATTGTGCGGGTGTAACCGTCACTTGCACTTAGAAGGATGGCTTTAACTTTAGACCTATATCTGACCTGCGTGTAGGTTTTTCTTATCCTTTTTTAAGTGTTCATAAGTTAACCTTTTAACGTGGTAGATGGTAAGTTAAGTTTGGCTTCCTTGAATGTGATTGTGCGGGTAAGACCGTCACTTGCACCTACAAGGATGGCTAAACCTTACCTACATCTGACCTGCGTGTAGGTTTTCCTTAGAACTTTTTTAACATTTTGGCGTTGTGTTTATGCGGGTATTGCCGCCTTCCACACGCAACTACTTCTTCCTGTAAGGGAAGTTCATAGGTTACAAGCTATCAATACATCATGAAAGGAGAATCATTTCCATTAGAAGTGGCTCTAGGCCTTTTCTTTACAAGTTGGAATTGATCTACATATAACATTTGCGTAATTGAGCTCCATTCCATGTTCTAGGGATGGGAGTGCCATCGAGCCTTTCGAGCCGGTACGCGCCCTTTCCCAGAACCTCTTTGATAATGTATGGCCCCTCCCAAATCGGGGCCAACTTTCCTGGGCGTTGTTGGTTCGAAGCCTCGTTGTTACGCAGTATGTAGTCTCCTTCCTTGAAGTTGCAGAGTTTTACCCGCGTGTTGTAGTATTTTTGCATTTGTCGTTTGTAGTTTTCTTCACGCACGGCGGCTAAGTCTCTGCGCTCTTCGGCTAGCATAAGGTCTAACCGTCTTTCCGCATCATTGTCTTCTGGTTGGATTAAGACCCTTGGTGAGGGTAAACCGATTTCGACTGGGATCATGGCTTCAGTGCCATAAGTGAGACTGAACGGGGTTTCTCCCGTACTGGTCTTCTTCAGCGTTCTGTTTGCCCAAAGGACGTGCGGAAGCTCGTCCACCCAGCCGGATCTGTGTTCCAAGAGTCTTTTCTTGATGCCTTCGACGATGCTCTTGTTTGCTCTTTCTACCTCACCGTTACCTTGCGGGTGTGCCACTGAGGTAAAGGTGTGGGTGATTTGAAGTTCTTTCAGCCACTGCTGTAGCTTCTTGTCAGCAAAGTTGGTGCCATTGTCGCTTACCAAATTCTGTGGAAGTCCAAAACGACAAATAATAAATTCCCAAATAAATTTTTTGATATGCTTTGCGGTCGTTTGGGCTAAAGGTTTCGCTTCTATCCATTTGGTGAAGTAGTCAATGGCTACCACTAGGAACTGAACATTCCCAGCTGCTGTTGGAAATGGGCCTGTCACGTCGATGGCCCACTTCTGAAATGGCCACGAGGAAGTGACAGGAACAAGATCATTTTTCGGGCGATGCGTGTTGGGTGCGTAAAGCTGGCAAGATCTGCATTTTCTGATGTATGCCAACGCGTCCATATGCATCCCCGGCCAGAAGTATCCTGCGTTGTTTAGCTTGGCTACCACAGCGCGGGGGCCTGCGTGTACTCCACAGATGCCTTCGTGAACCTCCCTCAGGAGGTAGTCAGCATCTTGGTTGTCCACGCATCTTAACAACGGGCCAAGAAAGTTACGTCTGTAAAGGGTGTCATTGACCAGCTGATAATTTAGTGCTTTACAGCGTAGTTTTCTTGCCTGTGACTTCGACTCTGGTAACGTTCCTGCTTCAAGGTATTTTATTATTGGGGTCATCCATGTTTCTGTACCGGTTTGGATGACACAAATTTCCTTGTGCGGGACTGATGGTGTTTCGAGGAGTTCCACGCGGATGTCCTTTCCCAAGTGGGTGAAGGCCAGTGATGCAAGCTTGCTTAACGCATCCGCAGATTTGTTTTCGCTGCGCTTGACGTGTATCACTTTACAATCATTAAAATCGCGCATGATGGCTTTGGCTTGGGCAAGGTACAGGGCCATTGTGTGGTTCACAGCCGTGTACGTCCCGTTTATTTGGTTTGCCACTAGCATGGAATCAACGTGGGCTTCCAAATTTTTGACACCCATCCTTCGCGCAATCCTCAATCCGGCCAGGAATGCTTCATATTCAGCTTCGTTATTCGTACTTGGGAAATCCAGCCGAATAGCATAAGTATATTCCTGGCCTGCTGGGTTTGTTAATTTTAACCCTGCGCCTGAACCCTCGTTACTAGCTGCTCCATCAGTATAGAGTCGCCAGACCTCATCGATTTCGTGTGCTGGGGAGGGTTGAACCTCCTCCTGGCACTCTTTCTCCCGTGCAGCGGGGACTTCGGCAATAAAATCAGCCAGGACCTGGCCTTTAATGGCTGGTCTCGGCTTGTATTGAATCGCATATTCTCCCAATTCAATTGCCCATTTGGCTAGGCGTCCCGATAACTCGGGTTTGCCTAGAACATTTGAGAGTTTGAAGTTGGTGAGAATAGTGATTGGGTGACCCTGGAAATATCGTCTCAACCTGCGTGAAGCGTGTATAAGTGCCAAGACCAGTTTTTCCAGGGTAGAGTACCGGGTTTCCGCGTCTGCCAGCACGCGGCTAACATAATAGATTGGCATCTGGATGCCTTTTCGTTCTACAAGCAGGACTGCCCCGGTTGCTCTATCTGTTGCGGAGAGGTATAGGATTAACTCCTCTCCCGCTTGTGGTGCTGTGAGTGTTGGGAGTTCGATCAGGCGTGATCGAATCTCCTGGAAAGCTGCTTCTGCTTCTGGTGTCCAGCGGAAGTGCGTTTTCTTTAAACAATTTCTTAGTGTTGACACAAAAGGGAACGACCTATCCGCATGGTTTGCCAAAAAGCGGTTAAGCGCGACTAGTCGTCCATTAAGTGTTTGAGCCTGTTTTATGGTGGTAGGTGATTCCATTTTGACAATGGCTTCGACCTTTTCAGGGTTCGCTCTGAAGCCATCTTTAGTAATAATGACCCCTAAGAACTTCCCTTCTTCCACCCCAAATGAACACTTGCTCGGGTTGAGCTTCATGTTTATCTTTCTGAGCGTGTTGAAAGTTTCCTCAATGTCTTTCAACATCGTCTCTGGCTCGGGGCTTTTGATGACCAAATCATCCATATAGACTTCCAAGTTTCTCCCAATTTGGGCGTGAAACTCTTTGTCCATTAGTCGTTGGTACGTGGACCCCGCATTCTTAAGTCCGAACGGCATCATTTTATAACAAAATGTGCCATCGGGCGTCCGAAAGGCGGTTTTGTCCTGGTCATCCACAGCCATGTGGATTTGATGGTACCCCTTATACGCATCCAAGAAGCATTTAAGGCGAAATGGTGCCACCGAATCCACCTTGAGATCAATTTCTGGCAACGGATAACAATCTTTGGGGCATGCTTTATTCAAATCTTTGAAATCTATGCACATGCGCCATTGTTTGTTATTCTTCGGTACCATTACGGGATTTGCAACCCATGTTTGATATTTGCTAACGCGCACGATGCCCGCATCAAGGAGTTCCTTGACTTGGGTTCTGCACGCGTTGGTTTGCTCGGGCCCCATTACTCTGCGCTTTTGTACGATCGGCGTTACGGCCGGATCGCATTTGAGCTTATGCTCTGCCTTTCCCCGGGGTACACCAGTCATGTCGGCTGGTGTCCACGCGAAGATGTCTGCGTTTCGCTGTAGTAAGCGCTTGAGTAAGGTGCGTGTTGGATCAACAATTGTCGGGCCAATGGTAACGGCCTGATCGGGATATTTCCCATTGAGTGCCCACTGTTCAGGCTCAGTGATGGTTTGTTTGGCCATCTTCGGTTTGGGTTTAGAGGAGACAGATGCGATGCATACCTGGGGAATGCCCGTGATCATCGCTACGCCTTCAGTTGTTGGCCATCCCATCATGCCGTGGACTGAGGATACCACAGCGTTGAATCTTGCCATCCCGTCTCTCCCGAATAGGATGTCATACGTATGATGTGGTTTTTTCATCACAACAAAATCCACATCCTCCGTGCGTGAATAATTCCCATCAGTGAGAGTGACGGGGAAAGATAGGATGCCCAAGGGAGTGTTCATGCTGCCGTCAAACCCTTCCATTGAAGCGTAGACCGTCTCCAGGCGTTCCTTGTCTTCATCATCGAGCTTGTCGAAGAACTGCCTGTACATCACTGTCGACGATGCGCCATTGTCAACGAGGGTGCGGGAGGTGATGTAGTGCCCCAGCTGGCTTTTAATGACAATGGGGCCTTCTTTGTTTGGGCCTCCCGGCACTCGCGGGAAGCGCACTTCTGCTTCCTTCCATGCGCATGGTTCGGTCATTGGTCTCTTTCTTCCTCTGACCTTACCATGGACCATGTTGATG
Organism: Bidens hawaiensis; assembly: GCF_021521415.1. Taxonomy (NCBI): domain Eukaryota; kingdom Viridiplantae; phylum Streptophyta; class Magnoliopsida; order Asterales; family Asteraceae; genus Bidens; species Bidens hawaiensis. The sequence continues at coordinate 916,431 of NW_027491362.1, read as the reverse complement.
CTAATGTCGACGGGCTTCCGTCCGTTACCCTTGTACCTGTTGTCGTTCCTTCCTCCCTTCTTGATAGATGCCACGAGGTGTGCGAGCCTCCCATCCTTGACGAATGTCTCGACGATGTCCCTCAAGGATGTGCACTCCTCAGTGCTATGGCCCTTTGTCCCATGGAAGTCACAAGACTTGCTTTGATCCGCATTGGGTTTCTGTCGGATCACTGGAGCTTTTGGCCATGGCAGTTTTTCCGTGGCAAATATCTCCGTGACGCTCTTGGTGAGTGGCGTCCAGCGGTTTTTTCGGTTCAAAGGGTGCGTTTTGTCCCTTCCGCCAACCAGAGGGCGAGAGCTTGAGGGGGCGTCAAAGTTTATCCTTGACTGCCAAATACCTTGCCGCCTCTTTTTGTTTAGCCGGGCGGTTCTTACATTATTCTCCCTTGTCCTCTGCGTGTAGAGGTTTGTATTGTGGGGGAGATCTCTTCCCAGCTGTTTCTCTGTTTCGGCAAAGCGCTTGGCTGCCGTCATTATGGCATCCCACGTGGATGGCATACCGTCTTTACCCGTCAGAGTGCGGATGAGTTCTGGGTATTCAGCGCCCTGAATGAAAGCGGCGCGAACGAGGTCTTCACTGATGTTGCCCAGACTCACCTTCTTGGAGTTGAAGCGGGTGATGAAGTCTAGTAAGGATTCATCCTCTTCTCTGACACAGTTGAGGATCGTCCACTGCTCCTCAGTGTGTTTCCTCTGTTGACTAAACTGTTGACTGAACTTGTTTTGGAAGTCTGCCCAGTCATAAATGTGGTGGACCGGTAAACGGTCGAACCATGCTCTGGCTGCTCCTACCAGAGTCATCTGGAACATGTAGCACCACGTGGGTTCCGTCCAGTTACTGACGGTTGCCCCCGCAATGAACCTGTTCAGATGGTCATCTGGGTCGGATAGACCATCGTATGTGCCAACGTTGGACATTTGTTTGGCACTCCTCGGGGCGATTGCTTCTGCAATGTCCCTTGCAAATTTTGACCTTCCTGCGTTTGTAGCAGTAGGTCTAAAGGCCTTGGAGAAGTCGCGAGAGCTTTTTTCCGTGACTGGTTGGAATGCTTCCCCAAAGTTCCTTTTTGGCTGGGGATCCGTTTCCTTACGCTTCCCTTTCGCCCTATGGCGAGGGTTCGCGTCGGTGTCGGAGTCTTCCCCCTCGCCGTCTGAGTACTCGTACTCACTACTCATGTTGAGGTGCTGGCGAGTACTACCGAATTCCTCAGCTTGTTGGACTGAACGCAAGCGTTCGTCCAACTCAGCCTGAAATTCTCTTTGACGTGCCTCGGCCCATGCCTTCACTTGATCAAGTGTTTGGCGAGGGGCTCGAGGTCGTTTTTCCAGCTGGGCATCAGTGAATCCCAGTGGAATATTTACTCCACTTGCCCCTACATGAGTGACTGGGGTAGTGTTCGTAAAATGTATTTCACTTGCCCCAGCTTGGGTGGCTGGGGTAGTGTTTGTAAACATTGTGTTGCCGGTGTTAACCCCAGTGGCTGGGGTTGTGGTTACCGGAATTTCTCTAGTCATCTTGGAAGTTTTGAAAAACTGGAGAAAGATGTAGTTCTAGCTTTACCCACGGATGGCGCCAATGAAGAAACACTAATCAACCCCGGGCAGATTACGGGTAATCTGGGGGCCAGGTAATGTTTCCCACGAAGGTTAGGTCCGGCAGAGTAGGTTGTACTTCCGGGAACCTGCAAAACAGACACCGTAAGCTCGTCACTGAGAAGGGGGGGTTCCTCCTTGTGACCACCCTCCGGCGTGAGAATCAGTCTATATTGCTCTTTGTATATAAAAGTATGTGAATACTATTAGAGCAGTTATCAAGTAAGTTATACGAGATAGTAGATGATCTTACCATTCCAAGATATTGGAGTATTTATAGCCGAAGGTAGGTTTTCTAGAAGGTACAGCCGGCTGAATAGTATTCCTGTTCAACCAACAGTGGATTACGCACAGGCCATACTGGTTGGTGGGTAGGTTACAGCCAACAGTAATAAAGTCGGCTGCACTATTCCACCAACTGTAGACCATGCACGTCCTACTGACTGTGGATTGTACGCAGGCCATGCTGGTTGGTGAATAGGTTACGGCCAACAGTAATACTATTCCACCAACTGTAGGCTGCGCCTGCTCCACAGTGAGAGTTGGTGAGTAGGCAGCGGCTAATAGTGACAAACAGTACTAGAGGGTGCTCCTCCTCGCACTGTTGTCGGTGAGCTGTCACCCTGTGATTGGCTCATGGGCTGTTCTGGTCAGATCGTCTGTCCTATCCATACCTTGGTAGGTATGGTACAAAAGATCTTTCAGAATCAGACTGGCTCATTTGGGCGGGATTGTTCCCGCCTTGCTCATGCCTTCACGTGACTGCTGAAGTAGCTAATCTTGTACGTGTAGCCTTGCTGTCTGCGGGTAGCCTTCCCTGATGGCTTGTATCCGCAACTGCGGGAACAGGCGGGGTACTTCACCATTGGGAGGCTTTCCCTGCGTGTACAGCTTGCGTACTGCGCGTAAGATTCTATGAGCATGGTGGGTCCTGCGGGAGCAGATGGCCTTTGCGCAGACAACCCTGTTCAAGGTGAGTCTTGCGGGACCAACTGGTCTCTGCTGGGACCTACCTCTTCACCAACCAGCATGGCCTGCGTACAATATAACTTCCCGTTATCAAAGTGGTGTTGTTTTCTTACTTATATTTATAACTTGTGACTTTTTTTTGTAAAGTCTTGCTAATATTTTAATGTTCTTGTCGCCGTTTTAAATATATATAATAAAACTTTGTATTAAGAGCAATAATCTTTTTAGATGTTGCCCTCTAAATTAATTAAATAACATACAACTTTTCATATTTTCGCAAAATCCATTGGATCTATACGATTAAAAACGCACACACAAGTATTTCCATGGATGCACTGGCCTGTCGGCACCCCTCGTCTACCTCTGCATAGTGAGAAACAAGTGTATGGATCACACTGAATAAAATGCCAAGTTTCTTTATATGCTTAGCCGGTTGTCATCATGCTCCCTAAATTAGGTTGGCATAAAAAGAGCAATGAAAGTAAGTAATATGTCAACAGAAATGTGTTACTCATATGTAAGAAGGTTAGAAGTAAAAAATATGAATGGACGATAAGCAATAAGTAATTTACAGCTTACCGAAAATTGTGAATAGTAGTAAAATTATGAAACTAAACTTCATCATCGAAATGCCTAGATTGAGAGGATACTTGTTCGACGAGGTAACAATAGGTGAGACCGCATGATTGATGTTATCGGTCTTAATCTCCGATACAGTCTTAGCATCTTCGTTACCAGGAGCAACTGAATTAACTTTCGAATAACATTTTTTAGTTACACTATGAATAAGTTCAAAAAATCTCCAAATTTTGAAAAGATTTATTTACCTTGATATGCAACTTTGACGGAGATGGCCGGTGCGGCTGCCAGTTTTGATTTTAACTTGGGAGCCATTTTGGTTCTGCCGTAGAGAAGTTGGTGTTCGTTAGACAAGGGAATTGAGGAAAAAGTATAGTGTTTTTTGTCTTCCAAGTTGTAACCAATACACTTCCATTTATAATACCTCCTTGTACGAAGGTGTATTGCTTTCTTTCTATTTTTTTTAATCCTAAATTCAATGTTTCACCTCTCAAGCCTTTCCCACACATTAAGATGAGTTTGATTGATTCTATGTTCTATGCATCTCAAACGTGCGTACTGATAACTCATGGCACATGCAAATGTTCTATGCATAAATGGGAATTGATTCGACTATTTGACACGTACAAGATGTGAAAGGCAAGCATATTTAAAAATCAAATGTAATCATTTGCTCCCACTGGACATGTATTATTATTCACGTAGATCATTGTCATCTTTAGGAGAAAAACTATGGTCCATCATTCACTAGTGGAGATAACACGGGTTGATGACACTACAAACTACCTTGCTGAGTTGCTGATATGATTGTTGTACATGGTTTTGATTAATGAAAGTTCGTTTCGCTAGTAAAAAATAAATCGAGTATTTTATGCATTCAAAGACTTTTTATGAATGAGGTAATGTCAAGCATATTAACTCATACAAACAAAATCTACAAATTAAACCCTTTACTTGAAAACCTTATTAGCATTTTAATCCTATAAAACAACTAAAATGAACACATGATCTTATGTGATTTAATACCAAAGTACCGTTGGCTGTACATACGATCAAACTTGGTTTATTAGCATTTCATCTGTCAACCCTTGTGTTGTAACTTTCATTTTAAAGGTACGTATGAAATTATGATTATATATGTTGTATTGTTTCATGAGTTCAAAACATATTGCTTGTTATTGCATGCGCTAGCTACTATCGATTAAGTCACAAGTATTTATTCTTGTTTCTTTATGTGTAATTGTATTTAGTTCATGCTTTATGCATTTAAAGCTTAGGTATCTAGAACACACAATAACCACATCTTCACCTTGACGAGTTCACTTCAAGAGATATAAACATCGAGACATATATCCGTAAAGACACGCACCCAAAATATGTTTTTTTTTCATTATTATTGACTATTATCTTATGGTATATGTTTATATGTGCCACCACCGAATCCATGTTAGATAACTCTAAATTCTTGTCTCCATACGACCTTCTACATATTTTAAACAATTGACATGTATATTGTAATAGACTTGAGAAGATAGCTTGGGTACCTGATTGATGTGTAAGAGAACCTTTTCATATCTTGAGTTCTAAAGAAAAACTAACATCATCTTTATGTCATGTTGTTTATCTCAATTTAAGAAGACATTCGATTGACGTGTGGAGCACGAACAACAACTCAAATAAAATTTCGAAGCATTCAACAAAATAAATACATCTGTAAAGTCACATCTACCTTTTAAATATTCGACTAAATGTGAAATCAACATTGACATGGAATAAATATAACATGCATGGCATATAACATGAACGAGTATATGCTTTTAATTTGATGCATACATATGGAAATCAATGACCAATTAATCTCTCTTGTCAATTCACAAGGATAAGTATTCTCTAACGATGATTATCAGCCCACGCTCGGTTTAATCCATTCATAACGGAACCATAAGAAAAATCATTCATCATTTTTATTGGATTTAATATAAAGAAAAGTGTAAATCACGTCATTGATCATGTGGTACGTTAAAACTTTAGGTTTCGTTATAGGTATAAGGAATTACAGAGATATATATATATATATATATAGGTTTAAGTTCAAGAAAGAAATCAAATTATTGCAAGAAATGAGAGAAATGAATATGAGCCACTAGTTTTATTTTAGGTTTTAAATATTTAAAAATAAATAAAAAAGATGTAAATGCAACAATAAATGCACTCTCTCACTCCAATTAATACAACTAATATAACCATAATAAATCTCTCTCTAATTAATATATCTAACTAATTTAACTATAATAATTAAAAAGATAAAAACACTACTTTTGTTTTATTTTTTATTTACACATTCTTCATTTTATTCAACATAAAATACAATTTATTCATACAATACTATTTCTTTATATTAAAAAAATAATTTCCACTCAATTTATTAGCATGTTTTTTAAAACTAAATATCAAAACATAATATATCTTTTTTTTCAATTGATATGCCTATAAAAATTATTGTCATAAATAATAATAAAAAAATATCATACAAACGTGTCCATTAAATGTAAACAATAAATATGCAACCTACACAAAGTTATAAAACCTACACTTGTTTTGAACGATAAAAACGTACAACATACAAAAAGCATACAACTTACATATGTAATTCGACATCAACAATTATATAAACTACACAAAGATACACATATCCTACACATGTGTAGGTTATATGTTTTTCGTATATAGGTTATATGTTTTTATATTCTTAGAACAAGTGTAACTTATATGTTTTGATGTAAGTTGTATATTTTTATATTGACATTTAATGCAAACATGTGTAAGATAGTTTTTTGTATCATTCATCACAATGTAACTACGTGTTGATAAATATTGATATGTTGAGTTTGAAGAAATTGGTTTTGAATAAAAAGAAATTAATGTATAAATAAATTGTATTTGTGTAAGATAAAATTTTCGTCTGTATGTTATATGTTTTCGTGTGCGTGTGTATTTCATTGATGATAAATTTTGTGTGTATGTTATATGTTTATCGTGTGTAGGTTATATGTTGTCTTATTCTTAGAACAAATGTAGATTATACGTTTTTGTGTAGCTTGTATGTTTTTTGTTGATTTTTAATGTAAACACATGTAAAATAGTTTTTTGGTATTATTCATTATAATGTAAGTATGTTTTGATGGATATTAATATATTGAGTTGGAAGAAATTAGTTTTGGATAATTTTTTTAATGTATGAATAAATTATACCTGTGTAGGATAAAAATTCAAGACACAAAAAATAAGTTATAAAAATAAATGAGTTCTTAATATTTTCCAATTATAATAATTTAATTAGTTATATTAATTAAGTAGATTAGTATTATGGTTTATTAGTTATATTAATTAAAGAAAAAGAATGATTAATACTTTCTTTATTTAGCTTTAAGCATTTAAAACTTAAAACAAAACTAGTGGCTCATATTCATTTCTTACAATTATATCATTTCTCTCTTGAACCATCTCATATATATATATATATATATATATATATATATATATATAGGGAGAGGATCATGAGAGAACTCCTTTTTATGGAGAGAACTAGAGAACTAATAATAAAATATTTTTAATTTAATTAAAAAAAATATTTTTTAAATTTTTTTTCTTTCATCCTTCTTATATGTTATTCTTCACCACAAAAAAAATATAAAGATGAAAAAAATATAAAAAAAATAAATAAATAAAAGTAGTCAAATAATTATTAACTAAAATTATACTAATCTAGACACTAAATAATACTCTAGACCCTTAAACTTAACTTAAACTACTAACCGGCAAGGAACCGATCGACTCTAGCACAACTAAGTAAGTCCGGATATCGAACCCACGAGACTCTTTAAATTCGAAACTAACAAATTGGACTCAACTACAACACACGACTATTTATTAATAATATTTGAGGGGGAATTGAGTACTATTAATTAAAACTAATAACTAATTAACTATTAAACTACTAATTAAACTATTAAACCCTAAACCTAATTAATATAATACTAATAAAACATAATCATTACCTTAAACTTAATTAATTAAACTTAAACCTAATCATTTTTAAACTAATAAACAGTTAAACACTTAGATTAATGCAGATGACAAAGATAACTACCCAGGCCAGAATCCCCAAAGTTACGGTTGTTAAATAAATGGAAAACTCACGTTATGGAACTGGGATCATAAAATAGACCCTTGACAGAAAACCCGAACAGGACCCTTGAACTTCAAGAAGACGCCTATGGATTTCTAACAAGTTTTAAGACTCACGAGTTTTATATTAAACTTCCTTACGGTTATTTAAACGCTTATGTCTAAGTATCTTTTATGACGAAAACCTACCTCACAGCGCGGAATTCAAAAGATAGCAAAGCAGACTCAATTAATTTAATAGACTAAGCTGACAATCAAACCTAGACGGACTCCTTACGAAGAACTAAATCTAGCAATCCCGACAAGCAAAGATCTATCAACAACCTATCACCTTATAGCTTTCTAGGCTGGCAGTTCACTTTTATCTATTTACTTGATTTTATTGTTTCTATGATTTTAATGCATATTAATCACAAACTAGGCAAGAACACACAGTAAATGACCTAACAAAACCCTATCCTATGAAACAATCAACAAGGGCAATGTGAAATAATAAATTCAAGTAAACAAAACCAAGCAATCATACGCATCAATTAAATCAAACTCAACCGTTTACTTAGAACATAAAATCCATAACGAAACGAAATCCAAATAAAATCAAACCGAACTAAGGTTCATCACGACCTAGGCAGTCTATGGAATTGAGCCTAGCATCATAAAGTCTAAATCAAACAAAACAAATAATAATGAAAACATGGTGAAAATATAAAGAACGAAGAATTAAAGGCGATAAAACCCGTAAACTCGAACGTGAACGTGTAGCTCTTCAACGGCTGTCTTCTTGCCTTCAAAATCACCAAGAAACGCGAAAGATGCTCCAAGAACTCTCCAAATTCGGCCAAGGGTTTCCAGGTTGTGTCAGGTTTAAGTTAAAGGTGTTTAAATAGCGAAAACAAGGCCCGACAATAAGCAAAAACGAAATAATTTTAGCCCAGTTGTGCCTAGGCGCTGCGCCTAGGGCTTTTGGCCTTTCCCCTTGGCGCGGCGCGCCGTGCTTTTTATGGGGGCCGGTCAAACCGGCCCGGTCTGACAGGTTCTCTGTTCTGGTTCTTCCTGATGCGTTCCGGATCTCCGTTTCAGCTCGTTTTTCGCCATTTTTAATCACGATCAAATCCCGGAACCTACGAAACATAAAAACATTAGTAGTATACAAATCTCGACTAAAAACGAATAAGAACTATTAAAATATTAAATAAATAAACAAGGGAAACATATATATTTAGCATTATATCAAATATCCCCATACTTATTCTTTTTTCGTCCTTGAAAAAGTTTGATGCAGTTGGATCAGAATCGGAAAATTATAGTCTAACAAACATATAGGTTAATTTTTAAAGCTCAGAAAAACGCAAAAACTGCGATCACCGATATTGTTGTCCACTTAAACCCATGCCTTAATCTTTAACGGGACAAAGAAGATCCGACAATTTTTTTACTCAGTGGTTTACATAATTAAGACCCGCTTATTTTCAGCTTTTACCGGACCAGACCACCCCAACTTGACTTAAACCTCAAAATTAGCAGATTTAAAACTTTTTGTTGCTTTATTTTTTCATGAATAGTTAAGACGATCAAGGGTATTGTTTGTCCACCTAAGCTTAAGCATCAAAGTCTACTAAGCAGCCATTAGATATTATTAAGGTACAATTATTTTATAGCTAGTGTTCCCCACAACATGACATACCCCCGTTATCAAGCAATACACCGAACCATTACCATAGGTGAGTATACAAAATTTCATCTGTAGGGCTTACATGTGGCGTGTCCCTTGTGGTCCGTTTCTTAATGGTATTGAGACGCGAGCAAGGGGACCCCACATGGCTAACAGCGTGGATGATCAAGTCTGTAGTGCATTTGTACTTTTGTACTTTTTGTGATCATGTTTAAAGACTTATGTGGCAGAAATCTGCGGGTTTGCTCTTTTTAGCTTTATTTTAAATATTCACAACCCCATTTGGAATTGTGAATACCCAGATGAATAGTCGGCATACAGACCCATGGTCTCCGGACCCGGGGCATCCCATCAATACAAGATTTAAGGTTATAAAACCATACGCCAATGATGTGTAAAACACTAAAACTAACAGTTTAAGATTTATATCACAGGCTACACGGCATACTCTAACGTTAAACCTACCCAAGCATCATATGATAACGTATTCAACTTTTTTTAAAACTTTATAAACTTTGTGATATTTTCCACATTTTCATACCAAAAATTGAGGCTTGAGTATGGCTGACCTTTCATTACTTATTTTCTACGGACAAAACGCTTTACCCACAAGAGATTTCTGACCCATTTTTATCAAATTTGCCCTTTCATTTTCAAGGCTGAGCCTACCGACACATCCCAAGTTAAGTGCGTTTTCTTTTATTTATTTCATATTATTAGTAGTTTAAAAAACAATTTCCGAAAAATATCATCATTTCCCACTTTAACGCAAAAACTATATTTAAGGGACATTTTTAAAGTATTTTTTCAATTTTTTTTATTTTTCAAACAAAAACTCAATTTAAACTACGACTCAAATATCCTATCCCCACACTTAAATTTTGCATTGTCCTCAATACAAGGATAAAGACGACTTAAAATAAAAATAAAACTAAAATAAAGTCGGACTACAAAAAACTAAAAACTAAAAATTAAAAACAGAAAACAAAATAAAAAAGCTAACAAGCTAGATTAAGGAAAAGACTTAGCTGGTAATATGCGCATGAAATATGATGCCAAAGTCTTCTTCCACAAATGCTCTCCAACTACGAACGTGCTCAACAAATAGTAACTCCTTCTCTCTCGCAATAACGCAAGCGACAAAACAAAACAAACATATCTAAAAATGTATCTTATCATAATGATAGATATTAAGTAATTAAAGTGTTTCACATCAACCGACAAATAAATCATGAATAATTAGCAGCAAATAATAAATATAAAGTATACTTGTTAGCTGCTCCATCATCCCCACACTTACCTTTTGCAATATACTCTTCCTTGGGGATCATTTCTCTAGCTCACTCAAACTTCAAACCAGCAAAACTCAAAAAAAAAGACAAACTACAAAAACTACGTTAGTGACTCGATGAATTATACAAACTCTGCGAAACCTCCCCACACTTGAACTTAATCAGGAGGTTTCTCCTTGATCTGGACCCTATCTAACTCGTTTAGTTCCACCCGGAATTTATCAAACAGTAATATATCAATGATGGAACCGCAAAATATTAAATTAGAATTAAAAATCAGTAACAGGTCAGACCACCTATATTTAAACTTACCTGGCAAGAGCCGAATGCGTTGTAAGTATCGAGAAAACTGGTCGTGTTTGAACTTCAATGGCTTCTTCTGTCTGGTAGACCATCCTCTGACTTGAAAATAGTTCCGATTCGCAGATACTCTTTTCTTCGCCTTCTCCCGTGGTTTTGATTTTTGAGCGACATTTATTATAACTGCCACGGGCCAGCTGTGGTGTTCTTCCTCTACCACCACTTCAATATCTTCCAGTAGGGCGTCAAAAAATGCTAACTCACCCTCCGAATCGAACTCACCTATTTCATAATACTCGGGCAAACCTTCTAACTCCAAATCCAAAAACTCATCCTCCTCACATAACTTATTATCAACCTTTTCCTCAACGCCAAACATCAACTCAAGTGAATCCCCCAAATCCACGTCATCCTTTATCTCTTCTTTCTTAACTAACGACTTCTGTGTGGCCAGAGGTGGGACTTTATTAGCCACTCGTGTCTCCGTATATGAAATGTTCTCCTGTGAATCATCTATATACTCCATGATTAGCTCTTTCCCTTCTTCTAGAAACATCGGGAACAACTCACCCAATCGATTATGTAGGTTCCCAGCCGGATCTACACGAGATATCACGTACTACACATGTGCGGAATCCCTACGTAAGACGTTACGAGTATAGAAAACAATACGATTAACACACGATAATCAAACACGTTGTATACCAACCTTAAACACGTGATACGAAGATCACTTGATTACAGACTCTCTCTGACTCGAATACCCGAAAACTGTAAAACTGAATTAATGATTAATAAGCCGTAACAGATGGCTTATATAACCACGACAACTTCGCCTGGCATGTTCAGGCGAAGTTGTCACTAACTTCGCTTGTCTAACAAGTTCGCCCATATCAGCGAACTTGTTAGCAACTTCGCTTATACAAAACATAAAATATTACAAACGCAATTACAGACACTAGACACTGAACTACTGACATTATGCACCAACAGACTCCCCCTTGGCAGTAGCTTCATCTCTTTAGCTTCAATCACGTGTCTTGTAATCTTCAACCTTGTATCTTCACGCATGCACTCCTTCTCGAACACAAACCGACACAACTCTTTGATAATTCCTCGCTTCGTCTTTCCAAGCAGGAATATAAAAGATTTTCTTCTCATTAAGCACCTGCAGATCAGCTTGCGATAAGTTTACCAAATGCATCGGATCATAAACTCTTAGCACCTCTTGTTCATCCTCGTCTTCCATCACTGCCTCAGCTGTCTCACAATCTACAAACCACCACTTTAGGTCTTTAAGCACATCCTTGGGCATAAGCTTCATCGGTACTTCTTTCAAACACCGGATCGTTTTATACTTCATGACCATCCAAGGCTTTCCATCAGCTCTCAAACCTCTATCCTTGTCTTCAACAAGTTTTCCCTTCTGTGGTTTTAACAGCTCAAATTTCTTCTCTTTTATACTTTCTTTCCATACAATTTTCCCAATAACTCTAGCCATATTATCGTCACTTCGATTGATTAACCCCAATCTGGCTAAGTCTTTCACTTCACATTCCGGCAGTGTATTAAACGATCTTAACAGTCTTTTAAAATACTGAACACCGTCATACCTTTTAATCACGAAGAGCCTCAACTGCTCATCATAGATCCAGCAAATAATCCCTTTCTTCGCTTCAGCATAGCCTTTAATGTTGTAACTCTTCTTAAACATTGTAGGGACCGCCGGTTTCTTCATTTTGACGAACCACTGAGCATAGCCTTCCTTCCACTTAGGCTGCTCTTCCCATTCAGACTCATCGCTTCCAATCTGTTCACTCATATCGGCTTTCTCAACATCTGGAATGTCATGCTCCACATTCTCTTCTACTATCTCTCCCTCTTCAATCTCTGTATCCATCACAATCTCTTCACCAATTTTCTCTATCACATCACTCGGTAGAATATCATCATCACCAACCAAGTCATCAACCATCTCCTCTACGTCCACCACCACCACATCATCACCAGCTGCAGATGTCGACTCCCCCTGAGTTGTGGAAGTTCCAAGAGCTTGAGTAGTTCTTGGTAGCTCACCACCTGCATCTTTCGACGCATTGGGATCATCGTCTCTATCATTTCTTCTCTTCGTCCTCAACTAGCAGCCATATCTGCAACAAACAGGTTAAGTTAGATAAACGTCAAAGCGAATCACAAGTTCGCCTGTTACCATGAGCGAAGTTGTGATCAATTCTGTATAGGCGAAGTTAAAGGTGAGGCGAAGTTGGAAAACAACTTCGCTTCAACTTGAACTTCGTCTGAAAATAGTTAAGTAAAATGGTCCAGGCGAAGTTACGGATAACTTCGCCTAATCACAACATCGCCTCATAAACTGTTTCAAAATCAATAATCAGGCGAAGTTAAACCTCAGGCGAAGTTACGGATAACTTCGCCTAAACTGTAACTTCGCCGAATTTGAATCGGCAACAGTTAGGATTTTGAACGACGTGTAGATGATGATTTCGGAGATCAAGGACTCCGAAATACATGATTTTATGAAGTTTTATACGTTCAAGTGGTTTACTATCACGTAAAAACAAGTTTGAAAATCGGGTTTTTAGGTTTCAAATAATCGAGGTCACGAAACGGGTCGTACCGACCTGTGATAATCATTAACGACAATGATTATACGAATATGGAACCCTACACACCTTTAATCGAAAATGAAATCGAGAAAGAAACACAGAATGATTGATGATAATAGAATCGATAAGTTTGCCGAGGTTTCAGTGAGTATAAGTTCGCTGGGTTTTGAAATAAATGAACAGTTTGACCTTTAAAGTCCTTTATATAGGGTCACAGATGTATCGGCGAAGTTGTGGATAACTTCGCCTATCAGGCGAAGTTATGCAGAACTTCGCTGAAATTAAAAATTTTTCAAAACAAACCCCATAATTTGAACAATTTGCAACTAAGTTAGAAAACATCATTTAAAGCGTTAAATGAAACGATCAAGACCAAGTAACCAGGTATAAAATCATACAACTCCAAAAATAAAAAAAACTTTTAAAATAAAGGTACACGGGATCAAATTTCAGTCTCGACAGGGACTACCATGTTTTAGAAAAGATCCGAACATGAATCATACTAATTTCGTGACTGTCACACAGATCCGTGTTCAGCTGTATTATGACATAAAGAAACAGGTTGTAAGCAGGTAATCTACTTAGAATGGTTTTCATCGTTTCTGTGATACGAGTTAGGTTCAATTAAGCTCAAAACTTAAGTGGGCAACAACTCAGAGATTATGATGCCTCCTATCTATTCTCAAAGCGTATTTGGCTTTCACCAAGTCACCCCGAATTGACCTTGACCCGTAGTGTCTGATTAAGTAGTGATTACACTTCGATCTTAGACTCTGTTTCCCGTTCACCTTCTTGCGTCTTGATTGAGAATCATTAACCTTATGAACTCTAGAATACACACATTTTTTTTTAATTTAACATATATATACACAACTTCAAGTAGAAAATAACTACAAGTCCCGAATCTGGATCACTGCAGTGTCTTGACACACTATCTTCACGGGACTCAGAACACTCACGGGCTCGTGACTGGGTAATCGCTTTTCTGCCTATCATTTGGAAAGATATGTATGAAGACATGCACAACTCTTAAGGAGTTTCCACATAAAATCGAGTAGATTTAGTTAGTATCACTTCTACTTTTACGCACCATAAAATCTACCATGGCATACAATGACTATTCTAAAGACTTTTAAGCCTAATAACTTCACTAGTTAAGCACACAGAATCAGTATATCTATCACTTTCCAAGGTTGGACCAATTTTCTGTTAAACATAGTAAAGTAACTTCTTACGAAGTAGTAGACTTGAAAAATAATTTCATCTCCCGAAAAGATAAATTTAACTTTTATCGCCCCAACCAAATCAAAGTCTTCAGGTTAACGGCTATCCCGAAGATCCAATGGATCAGCTGGACCGACCACATACTAGTATGTGTCCTTCTAACTAAGTATGATCGACTAATTTTCAGCGAAAGAATGAAAACTCATCATAAACCGCCCCGGTCACTTTCAGTCATCTGGTTAATGGCTATCCTCATATTCTACAAGTAGAAATGAGGACCAAACATATCCTAAGACATGTCCTTCAAACTGAGGCAACCGACATAATTCTAAGCGATAGTGACGTATTTTTTTTTTTAAACAAACATAAAAAAGCACGGTTACTCGGGATTGATCATCCCATTCAGCTCAACAAGGTTTTGAAATCTAGATTTGTCAAACGCTTTCGTGAATAAGTCAGCGAAATTATCTAACGTGTCAACCTTTTCGAGCTCAATCAGCTTCTTCTCAGCACAATCCCGTATAAAATGATGACGTATGTCAATATGTTTAGTTTTACTGTGCTTCACGGGATTGTTAGTTACTGAGATAGCAGCAGTGTTATCAATGCAAATAGGAGTAAGTGAGAAATTCAGACCATAGTCGCGCAACTGTTGTTGAATCCAAAGAACCTGGGAGCAGCAGTTGGATGCTGCCATGTATTCTGCTTCACATGTTGAAATTGCGACTGAAGTCTGCTTCTTGCATTGCCACGACACCAATCTGCCACCAAGAAACTGACATCCACCAGTTGTAGATTTCCGACTCTTATTGCACCCTCCATAATCAGAATCTGTGTAAGCGACTAGCTCCAAGTCTCCTCCTCTCGGGTACCACAACCCCAGCTTCGGCTTGCCCTTGAGATACCACAGTATCCTCTTCGCACCCTTCAAATGAGATTATTTTGGGTTTGCCTGAAAGCGTGCACAAAGACAAACAGCAAACATTATATCAGGCTTAGAAGCAGTTAAGTACATTAAAGAACCTATAATAGCCAGATATTGGGTTGGGTCCACGTCTGCATCGTTATCTGAATCAGCACCCAATTTGTGATTGACGCAGACTGGAGTTTCATATGGAGTGCTGTCCTCCATCTTGAAGCGTTTGAGAACATCATGGACATACTTCGTCTGATGAATGAACATCCCGTCTTTCTTCTGATCAACCTGCAATCCTAAAAAGAAAGTTAGTTCACCCATAGCACTCATTTCAAATCTCTTCTTCATGACGGCCTCAAACTCCTGACACATGGTGACCTTTGATGCAGCAAAGATAATGTCATCCACGTAGACTTGCACCAGCAGAAAGTCGCTTCCCTTTCTCTTGAAGAACAACGTGCTATCAATCTTACCTGTTTCAAACTCATTCTCAAGCAAGTAATCGGATAACGTTGAGTACCAGGCACGAGGTGCCTGATGTAGTCCATACAGCGCTTTACTTAGCTTGTACACGTGATCGGGAAAGTCAGGGTCAGGAAAACCCGGAGGTTGCTCAACATACACAACCTCATCGACTTTACCGTTTAGGAACGCACTCTTCACATCCAACTGAAAAACTTTCATCTCTTTATGGGCAGCAAATGCCAAAACAGCCGAATGGCTTCCAATCTTGCCACAGGAGCAAATACTTCATTGTAATCAATTCCCTCTTGTTGATTAAAGCCTTTAACAACCAGCCTCGCCTTATTCCTGATAACAACCCCTTTCTCATCTCTCTTACATTTGAAGACCCACTTCGTGCCTATCGCATGCACATTTCTTGGTTTTTCAACCAAATTCCATACTTCCATTTTCTTAAACTGAGCTAACTCTTCTTGCGTGGCTTCGACCCACGAGCTGTCCTTCAGAGCCATTTGATAGTTCTTTGGTTCAATCTGGCTGATGAAGCAGGTGTACAAGCATTCGTTGATAATGCCCGTGTCTTTAATGCTTGTGTAAACACAGGTGTGCTCATTCACGCTTTTTCTTGTTTGTACACCGGCGGACAGATCACCTATCACATTCTCCAACGGGTGATTTTTGTGAATTCTCGTAGTCGGAACCGAATTGACATTTAGATTATCTTTCAAGTTCGAAGATAGCTCATCCATGGTTGATTGATGTTGAGAGTGAAACGGATTGATGAATTCCTCTTCAGTAGAGGCAGCAGGGGTATTGACAGCATTTGACGAGGAAGGCTGACATTCATCATACTGTGGTCTTTGCACCAAAGTGTCTTCCTCATCGCATATCATCTTCGTAGCAATTCGTTCCTCATCTTCTGCAAAATCCAAATAAGGCATGTTAAAATATTTAAAAAGTCTATCATAGTCAAAAACCCCAGCGGGTCCCGTGCTTGGTTTTGGTGATTGTAACTTGTGATATCAGTGTTACACACCACCTCAACCTTGCTGGTCGATGTATTAAAGACCCGTCTGTTGGGAGTCCCAACAACGTATCCGACTAAGATTCCTTCGTCGGCAACTTCACCAAATTTTGAATTGGTCTTTAATATCGAACACGGGGACCCGAATGGTTCAAGACCACTCAAGTTGGGCTTTCTCCCATGCATTAGTTCATAACAGGTTTTATTTAATCTTTTAACAGTTAACACTCTATTAAGGATATAACAGGCTGTTGCAACGGCTTCAGCCCAGAACACCACGGGAAGTTTCGAATCAGCCAGCATGGTCCTGGCTCCTTCAATCAAAGTCCTGTTCTTCCTCTCAGCCACTCCATTTTGTTGCGGAGTGTACGGTGCGCTGTATTGGTGTTCAATCCCCTTCTGTAGGCAGAAGATCTCCATCTGATAGTTCTTGAACTCAGTCCCATTGTCACTCCTGATGTATTTAACTCTTTTTCCCATAATGTTCTCAACTTTGGTAATCAAATTTATTACCATCTGAACAGTTTCATCCTTCGACTTCAGGAAATATACCCACGAGTATCGAGAAAAATCATCAGTAATCACCAAGCAGTACGATGTTCCTCCTAGACTTTTTACATTCACGGGACCGAAGAGATCCATGTGAAGTAATTCTAGGGTACTGACAATTGAATTGACCTTCTTGGTGAGATGGGATTTCTTGTGTTGCTTTCCCTTCTTGCATGATAAGCATTTGTCTTCGAAGTTGAAATTCTTCAAGGGAACCCCCAACACAAGCCCATTTTTGACAAGGGTAGTTCATCTTACTAAGATGAATGTGCCCCATTCTCCTATGCCATAATTCGGACTCTGATTCAGTCGCTTTCGACAAAAGACACGATTCTTCAGTGGCCATTTCAGTAGACCTCATATCCATGATATACGTATTCTTTACTCTCGGAGCCTTCATAACAATCCAGTCCTCTGGTATCTTAAAACCAGGATACAACACTATCGCCTCATTCTTCGTGAAATGCACGGTATAATCCTTGTCACAGATCTGCGAAACACTCAGCAGATTGTGCTTCAGTTCTTCAACAATGTTAACTTTCTCTAGCGTCATCTTCCCGTTAGTCACAGTCCCAATTCCTGTGATCTTTCCACCGCTCTCTCCTGCGAAACTCACTCTACCACCTTGAACAGGTTTCCAGTCTTGTAACAATTTCTTGTTACCCGTCATGTGCCGGAAACAGCAGCTATCCACAACCCATTGATTGTTGGCAGCCCTGTTCAACTGTTCCTGCACGATTAAAGCAAAGAATTAAAATCTGGGGACCCAAGACCGATTGGTCTTGGGTCGATACATCCCGTACCTTGGCTGTCCAAAGTTAGTATCATAATCATTTCTGTGAGTCCTAACAGGATACCTTCTTGTGGATTGTCTATGAGGCCATCCATACCGTCTTGAATTAAATGAATTATTAGTTATGGTTTGGGTGTTACCAGTGAAAAACTGAGATCTATTTCTTTGCAAACCTGGATTAGTCCATTTTCTGAAATTCGATGGGTTTTCAGTTTTATCATTAAATTGATTACTGTTAGCTCTTTTCTCAGATTTTAAAGGCCTCACACCTCTGAATTTTTGCTTTAGAGGGCAACCAGCAACAAGATGTCCTTGTTGATTACATCTAAAACAACACCTGTTTTCAACTTTCTTATCAAAAGTTGTCTTAGATGTTGAGGCTGTATTACTGCCCGTTTGTCTCACATATGGTGGGACATACGGGTTTAGTGGAGACTTCTTTTCAGATGTTTTCTTTTTCTCTCCACTTTTTGGTAATACTTCCTCTTGATTTGTCTCACTCGACTCAGAAGACTTGTCCGAGTTAGATGAGACAGGACTCGGAGCAGAAATTTTAACACTTGCAACAGGCTTACTAACTTCTGGTTCTTTAGTAGTAACTGGAACTGGAACTGTCTGACCATAGTCAACATCGACAGATTTCTGATTACTAGGGTTAAAAGTGTAATTATGATTGAAAGGTGGTGGAACTTCATGATAACCAATTCCTCCCCTTTTTGGAGAACCTTGATCACTAACAAGGTGATCAAGTATAGCGGAAGAATTTCTGAATTGTTCCAGTTTCCTGTTAAGTTCCACCACTTTTACTTGGTGATCAGCTATCTGTTTTTCTCTTTCAGCTATTAGTTTGGTTTTTTCTTCTAGAACCTCATAGCTAAGATCAATCATAATAATTTTTTCAGCAAGCTTTGCTTTAAGACTTTTAATATCTGTTTCAATAGCTTTAATTTTTACTTTGTAACTATTTTCTCTAGCTTTAGTGAAGTGATGATCTTCTTTTAAAGTTTTATATTGCGCATCCAAACTAACAAACTGATCAGTTAGAGTTGTCAGTTGTTCAGACAGAAGTTCACACTTAGTACAAGGGAGTTCGATACTTACCTCGGAGAGCTGGTCTGCTACATCTGCCATGTACGCTTCATCTTCGCCAGTTCCCTTCTCACTATCTGCATTTTCGATGTTTGCCAAGTTAGCCTGTTCAAATACTTCTTCAACATGCAGATTCCAGTTGTACTCATCATTCTGTCTGGAAATCATGGCTCTATAGTCATTACCACTACCACTTTGCTGTGTAGATCTGTTCTGACTGCGTTCTACACGTTCATTCTTGCATTCTTTTGCAAAGTGGCCATTCTGCTGACAATTGTAGCAGCGAACCTTCGACTTATCAAACCCTGGCCTCTCACCGACAAACTTCCTGCCAGTCTTCTTCATGAACCTCTTCACCCTTCTGACAATCATAGCCATCTGCCACTGCAGATCCATCTCCTCCAGATCATCAGCATCGATCTGGTCATAGTCTTCATCCAAAACTGCAGGATCAACGATCTTACCCTGAATGTAGTTCTCATACGAAGCAATAAAAGATGCATAGAGAGCAAACTGCTGTTCAGCATATTTGACACTCATGGGCATCTTCGAGTAGTTGTTGTTTGAAACACTTGGGGAATAACTACTCTTGGTCGCTTGTGGTTGAGAAGCATTTGACCCTCCAGCTACATAGCACACATCACCGTTCATGTTGAGAGATACATGTCTCTCATGTGTTGAGCTCGCGCCTGACTTTCCCTTAGAGTAATAAGCAGATGATTCCGTTTTCGAACTTGATCCCGAGTTAACCTTTGCACCATACATACCTGGATCTTGAACCTGATCGGTAGGTGTCTCCTTTCGTACCATGTTCAGTTCAAACGTTCTTAGCTTGTTAACTGCTGTCTCCAGGTCATAGTCAGCAAAGTCTTTATCTTCTCTCATCAACACTGTATACATCTCCCATTTTGGTGGGAGAGCATCAAGAAGCTTCTCAACAATCTCATCTTCTTTGTATGCAATTGAATAGTTGCTGAGTTCAGTCATCAGATGATAATATCTGGTGATAATATCATCAAGTGATTCGTTTTTCAGATACTTGAAGACAGAGAATTGGGTTTTTAGAAGTTTAATCTTCAAAGCACGAATTCCCACATTGCCCTCAAAACGGTTTTCAAGAGCTTCCCAAAGTTCTCTAGCAGTCTTGTACTTTCTGAAAGTGTGCAAAATTTCTTGTGGAAGAGCCATTGTAATTGCTGCATGAGCTTTACTTTCTGCCTCATACATCTTCTTCTCTTCATCTTCCATCTCTTTGTACTTCTTGATCTGATCACGACCTTCATACTCAGTAGTAGGTGGAATGTAACCATCTTGTATACACACCCACATCTTGGCATCTTAATACTTGACATATTGTTCAAAATGATCTTTCCACGCTACATAATCAGTTTTCTTGAGCATCTTAGGTGCCTTTGTAGCCGAACCTGCTTCTACTTCCATCTTTACTAGTTCAGTAATGTTTATCGAAGACATCTTTCTCTAAACTCAAAGAAATCCGAAAATAAAAAATTTTATTTTCAAACAGCACTGTTGGCGAAGTTGCGGATAACTTCGCTTAAAGCTTAACTTCGCGTGAATTTGTAACGTCGCTCACTTTCTTAAATTCGCTGGATAGGCGAACTTGAGAATAACTTCGCTTAAGTTGAGCGAACTTGGGAGGTAGGCGAAGTTGTGGGTAACTTCGCTTGAGGTAAGCGAACTTGAAGAGGTAGGCGAAGTTGTGGATAACTTCGCTTAACCTTATATCTTCGCCGTAACCCTAGTAACAGTGACGGCAACTTCGCCTGATGAACACGAAGCTTCTGCAGATTAGATTTCTGGGTTTTTCGAGGTTTGTGAAGGTGTTATGGGTTGATTAAGCTTGTAGGAGGAGAGTATAACACTAAAACTCAGAAAACTCGTCCCGCGAATAGTCGAACGGAACGATTTCTATACCCGCGTGATAATCCCGAACCACACAATCGAGCAAGAGCTCTGATACCAATTGTAGGTTCCCAGCCAGATCTACACGAGATATCACGTACTACGCAGGTGCGGAATCCCTACGTAAGACGTTACGAGTATAGAAAACAATACGATTAACACACGATAATCAAACACGTTGTATACCAACCTTAAACACGTGATACGAAGATCACTTGATTACAGACTCTCTCTGACTCGAATACCCGAAAACTGTAAAACTGAATTAATGATTAATAAGCCGTAACAGATGGCTTATATAACCACGACAACTTCGCCTGGCATGTTCAGGCGAAGTTGTCACTAACTTCGCTTGTCTAACAAGTTCGCCCATATCAGCGAACTTGTTAGCAACTTCGCTTATACAAAACATAAAATATTACAAACGCAATTACAGACACTAGACAATGAACTACTGACATTATGCACCAACAGATTAAGTCTAATCAGAGCTAATAACGCAATCGCTAAGAATCCCCGGCAACGGCGCCAAAAACTTGATATGCTAAAAGTAGTCAAATAATTATTAACTAAAATTATACTAATCTAGACACTAGGTAATACTCTAGACCCTTAAACTTAACTTAAACTACTAACCGACAAGTGAACCAATCGACTCTAGTACATCTAAGTAAGTCCGGATATCGAAACCACTAGACTCTTTAAATTACGAAACTAACAAATTAGACTCAACTACAAGACACGACTATTTATTAATAATATTTGAGGGGGAATTGAGTATTATTAATTAAAACTAATAACTAATTAACTATTAAACTACTAATTAAACTATTAAACCCTAAACCTAATTAATATAATAATAATAATAAAACATAATCATTACCTTAAACTTAATTAATTAATTAAACTTAAACCTAACCATTTTTAAACTAATAAACAGTTAAACCCTTAGATTAATTCAGATGACAAAGATAACTACCCAGGCCAGAATCCCCAAAGTTACGGTTGTTAAAAAAATGGAAAACTCACGTTATGGAACTGGGATCATAAAATAGACCCTTGACAGAAAACCCGAACAGGACCCTTGAACTTCAAGAAGACGCCTATGGATTTCTAACAAGTTTTAAGACTCACCAGTTTTATATTAAACTTCCTTACGGTTATTTAAACGCTTATGTCTAAGTATCTTTTATGACGAAAACCTACCTCACAGCGCGGAATTCAAAAGATAGCAAAGCAGACTCAATTAATTTAATAGACTAAGCTGACAATCAAACCTAGACGGACTCCTTATGAAGAACTAAATCTAGCAATCCCGACAAGCAAAGATCTATCAACAACCTATCACCTTATAGCTTTCTAGGCTGGCAGTTCACTTTTATCTATTTACTTGATTTTATTGTTTCTATGATTTTAATGCATATTAATCACAAACTAGCCAAGAACACACAGTAAATGACCTAACAAAACCCTATCCTATGAAACAATCAACAAGGGCAATGTGAAATAATAAATTCAAGTAAACAAAACCAAGCAATCATACGCATCAATTAAATCAAACTCAACCGTTTACTTAGAACATAAAATCCATAACGAAACGAAATCCAAATAAAATCAAACCGAACTAAGGTTCATCACGACCTAGGCAGTCTATGGAATTGAGCCTAGCATCATAAAGTCTAAATCAAACAAAACAAATAATAATGAAAACATGGTGAAAATATAAAGAACGAAGAATTAAAGGCGATAAAACCAGTAAACTCGAACGTGAACGTGTAGCTCTTCAACGGCAGTCCTCTTGCCTTCAAAATCACCAAGAAACGCGAAAGATGCTCCAAGAACTCTCCAAATTCGGCCAAGGGTTTCCAGGTTGTGTCAGGTTTAAGTTAAAGGTGTTTAAATAGCGAAAACAAGGCCCGAAATAATTTTAGCCCAGTTGTGCCTAGGTGCCGCGCCTAGGACTTTTGGCCTTTCCCCTTGGCGCGGCGCGGCGTGCTTTTTTATGGGGGCTGGTCAGACCGGCCCGGTCTGACCGGTTCTCTGTTCTGGTTCTTCCTGATGCGTTCCGGATCTCCGTTTCAGCTCGTTTTAGCTCGTTTTTCGTCCTTTTTAATCACGATCAAATCCCGGAACCTACGAAACATAAAAACATTAGTAGTATACAAATCTCGACTAAAAACGAATAAAAACTATTAAAATATTAAATAAATAAACAAGGGAAACATATATATTTAGCATTATATCAATATATATATATATAATCCTTGCTGTAGTACTCTCCTCATTTTACATGTATATTTTTTGTTTCTTGCATGATCGATGTTAAATTTATGTTTGCTAAATTCATATTAACGTAGTTTACCTAAAAAGGATGTTAGAAATCTCGTTATAGATTTATTAGATATAAGAATTTATATAAATATTAAGACGATTGATGTGAAGGTTCCCAGCCGGATCTACACGGAATATCTCGTTCTACGTAGGTGCGGAATCCCTACGTAAGACGTTACGGGCGTAGAAGACGATACGAGTTAACACGATCAAACACACGTTACAATAAACAAAGACACGTTGTATTGCAAACGAAAACACGTGATATCAATCACAAACACTGGACAACTCGTTACAACTCGATCAATGAATGAATTCAAACCTAGCCGTAACCTAGACTTATAACAGACGACAACTTCGCCTAGCATGTTTAGGCGAAGTTGTTCCTAACTTCGCTTGTTCCACAAGTTCGCCTATATCAGCGAACTTGTGAGAACTTCGCTTACATCCAAAACACAAATCCAACTAACTCGATTACAGACACTAAACACTGAACTACTGACATCATGTACCAACATGATGACATATTACTTTAGGGAGGCCCAAATGATGGTTAAAGCAAATGGATGCCTCGATCATATCTCAAGTTATCAGACTAAAAGATGAAGTCGAAAGATTCTATTATAGAGGGTTATTATCATCATCGAATGTATCGTACACTTTTGTTCCTACACCCAAATAAATTTAGGTTATCTTTGGATATTTTGAACTAGATTACTAGACATATGTGTAGATGAATCGCGCTTTTTCTCATACCCCTCACAGGAGGGGAAATGACACTAATGGGTACTACTCATTTACCGGCTAATCATACATTGTTATTTCATTTTTACCATCAAATACCCACAAACCAGAAAATAACTGGAAACACCTACCCAAAAGTGTCTTATTTTTTTTCTTTTTGTTAAAATTTAAAACAAATAAAACAGTTAAATGTAATTAAAATATCATTAAAAGTAAAAATATTACATAATTGAAAACCAAAAAAATAAAATATAACGATTAAAAAAAACACGAACATCTAAACTAGATGATCATTCGGCCAGTTATATTTTTCGTTACCTTTTTCGCGATCACGTCGAACGATTTTTTAGATATGCGCGATGAAGTTGCCGTGTCTTCCTCTTCGGCTTACTCGATAGGATCTTTGAAAAAAAAGTATGCTACTATCATTTGAAAAAATATCGTTATCAGAATCGTTCGACGGTATTAATATCCCGAGATCGTCGTTTAAGAAATTAGTCATTGGGGGTTTGAGTGAATGGAAATGGTGAAGGTTGAGTGAATAAATATGATGAAATGTTTAAGTGAATAAAAATGATTAAGAGTTAGTGGTATATAGATGTAATAAATTGATTATTAATGAGTGCTTTAATTTCTTCAAAAGTCTCCAACAATCATCTAAAGTCACGGTAAATCTTTGCCACAAATTATAATTTGGCAAACTACCCATATGGTTAGGGGTGGGTTTATCATGTGGTAAACTACCCATGAGCCTTACCCAAACTAGTGCCCCGACCCCTCTAATAAGTCGAAACTCCTTCAAATAACATAAAGGAAAACTAAAGTTGGCTATAATTTACTCCACAATTTGGTTGATTTGAAAGTATAGAAACTCATAACTTTTCAGGAGAGGTGGTTACAATATTCTTAAAAATTGACGATGATAGCATGCGCTTCTCTCTTTGTATTTGGTAAAAGTCTGTATAATACTAGAAATGGTGTTATATGTATGATAGGTTGTAAGCATATGCCATATGAGAAATTTCAAAAGAAAAGATTATTAGACTGTGAACTCGTGGTTAACATTAACTTCTCGCCATTGAACTCGAAAGATGCAGGAATGGTTCGTGTGAATATTAAAACATTTTATCTTTGATTTTCAGCCAAAAACTCCACTAAATAGCAAATTTGATTTTCAGCTTACTTTGCCAAATTTCTGCTTACATAGGGAGTTTTAATCATTTACGCTCAAATCAAACATTTTTCAGCTGACTTTAGTAGAGGTTTCAGCTTGACTTCAAGAAAGTTTACTAGTAATTTTCAGCTGAAACATGTTAAGATCACTTTTATTTCAATTTCAGTTGACCTTTAGAGACGTTTTAAGCTCGAAGTGAAATTTTCAACTAAACCCAAGATTTTCAGCTGATTCAAATAAACTCAAGTTAATACTTCATTTTTAGCTGATTTCATGGACCAGATCAGATAATGTTGCATAATAAAATACAAATTTGATGGCATAATAAACTGATTTACTTCAAAAATAAAGTCCAATATAAAGAGCTGGTGAATAATTTAAATAGGGTATTATTCTTTTAACTAAACAAAAGTGGATCACATCATGAATGGCAGTATAATGTCACTTGAACCACAATGACATGCTTGTGATAACAAGCCGCAAAAGTAAACCAAAACGACACTAGCTTTTAATACAAATAGTGTTAAACTTAAACATGAAAAACTATTACATGATGGTTACATGTTGGTCCACTTTATCATTTTGCGCAAACTCTGTGTGGAAGTCTCCTTCTTCAACAAATTAAAATACGAAATGTTTAAGGTGAAAATGTGGAAGTACAACCCGTAGTGTAATGTTCATCGAATCGAATAATCCGAATATTTTATTTGTATTCGAATAAAAGTTGAATTATTCGATGCGAATTCGTATTATGTGTCATATTCGTAATTTGATTCGTATTTTAAACTCGAATACGAACTGAATTCGAATAAATACGATTTGATTCAAGTTCACTTATGTTAAAATTCTCATAAACCAAAATCATAACTGTAAAACACACAAATATAAGTTTAAAGTAGGTACAATACCATGTGATAATAAATAATAATAATAATAATAATAATAATATGTGCTATTAATTTTAAATATTTTGTAATGAACATTTATTATTTATTTTATGAATTTGACCAAACAATAAAATTAAATATATATTAATATAATTATATATATATATATATGTGTATTATTATTATTATTATTAATCTATTACTAACATATTATTATATTTATTATTTATTAGAAGACGATTACTAAAATACCCTTGTCTTCCAACAGTCAATTGACGGTCAACTAATGGAAGGAGCCAAAAAAGCCCGCCCGAGTTATATTAGGGCACAACCTTCACAAAATAATTTTCAGTAGTCAAAGGGTCTCGCGACCATATTTTCTAGGGAGGCAAATGACAATTTTCTCTATATTTTATAACTAATTATTTTATATTTTGTATATATTAAATAAATTAGACGATAAAAAACCATAAATTCAATTACTTTTTAAATTTCATAATATAACAATTTTGTGAGTGACAATATATGATTAAGTACATTAAAAAATAGTACAACCATTTATCAAATAATAAACTATTTGATCAAATATGTTATTGATTAGTTTTACAAAAGTTTTAAATGTTTGACTCGGTCTGCCCAAGAGACATATTATAATTGATGTGGCTAGTACGTTATGATCCAAGTCGGGTCATACCCAACAACAAGCTAGACAAACACCGATAATATTCGTTTACATATGATGTGATCATAACAAATGAATATTAAGACTTGAGTTATTTGGAAAGAGGTTTCTAAATAAAATGTACTTGTGTAATAAACAAATCATATGGATGATTTACGTTTTATGAGAGAACATTACATAGTGTTATTTAAGTTGGTTGAATAACAATATGTGAATAATAATAACCAAGCATGTATCTTAACATATAATAAGTTTTATAAGTTATAAGTTATAAACTTATAAATATATATATATATATATAAAACTTTATAAAAAAAAGGAAAAGAAATAATACTCTTTCAAATGTAATATTATTATATGTTTGAGTGGAGACATGCAATGGTTATTATTGGTGGAGAGAAAGATGCATTTGAATAAAACCAAGTCTTTCTCTTTCATTCTTTCATAACACACATAATTTCCAAGTAAACTTTTCTCTCTTCCTCTCTTGGGTATTTTCATCCAACATAAGAAAAGAAGAAGAAAATTTCAAGTGCAAATCCTAGCTAGAAGTGGTGTGTTGTTGAAGCTTGGGGTATGCTAGCTTGAGGAGCTTCCATATTCAAGTTCTTACCTTTCAATCATCATCTCTTTCACCCGGTTTTGTCATATTGAAAGGTAGTAGTAACATGCATGGACTTATAGTGACATGTATGTATTTGATAGTGTGTAATTCGTATTTGGATCCGGGTTTGGGTTTTGCATGTTTAAAATTGGTTTTATACATATCATATTAACAAGATTTAAAACTTTTATATTCGCTGCGTTTTTGGTAAAATAGGGATTTTATCACTTTGATAATCTTGTTAAAACCCAACAATGGCATCAAGAGCCGCTTATACGAATGCATGCTTCATTAGACCCAAAATTTTTCGGGTTTATGGTGGGTTTCACCATTTGGCCGAAACTTTTTGGGGTTTTGGTTACTCCATGGTTTTTCAAGGTTATACTTTACATGCATGTGGTAATCTTGAAAAACCAAGTCATTTGGATGATTGTTTAGTTTGTTTGGACAAAACCCGAAACTTTCGGTTTGCTTAAGCTTTGGCCGAAAGTTTTGAGGCAAAAAGGGGAACCATTTTGGTCTTGTATTATTGCATATTTGGATTTGTAATAGATGTTCATAACCTAGCCATGGCCTTGTGTTTGGTTGAATGATTGTGTTGGTTGTTTGTTCATTCGTTTTGGTTGTAATATTTATTTGGGTTTGTAATCTATTTATTCATTCATTTGGTTTGTAATAATAAGTAGATTAGATGTATTTCTTTTACTAGAAAAATGTATTAGGATATATTTTGTAAAAGAAGATGCATGGATGGAAGCCCAAATAAAATGATGGAGACCACAACACCGGGGTAAACACTTGGAGCATATGGATGCGGAATCAAGTGGGAGTTCACCGACACAAGTGCATGTTCTTTTGGGTCCCTTAGGAGAGACTTTTTGACACACTTGTCTTCGGTCAACAAGTGTGGTCAACATTAGGAGGCTATGGTTATGATCTTGTGGTTGTGTATATTTTATACTTGCATGGTTGATTTACTTATGTTTGTATTATTTGCAATATGGTTTGCTTAAAATCAACTAGCATAAAATTGGTTCCTTAGAAATCGTTAGGTAATAAAGGAATTGGTTTTATTAATAACTAATGAATTCATAATAAAATGGGTTTTATTAATAGGAACTTTGAAAATGGGTTTTTCAACTAAGTACCATACATTTGAATGCATGCAAATGAAATGTACAATAAATAGTTTTCCAATCTAGAATTTAGAACACTTAAATCCCATTTAAAACAAGTTAAACACCATCTTTTTATACGACACTTAAGTCACTTGTAGACTTGAAAGTGAGTTATGATCACCTAAGCACTTTTAAGAAACTTGTGATCTTAAGGTGATTTTACAAGTACTTTTGGCATTAGGATCACCTAACCACTTGTATGAGTAAACTCACACGTGTGTATAAGTAGGACGACTTGATTTGAAACCATGACTATAGGATCACCTTAACATGGCGTTCAAAGGTGTTGATGGGATTAAACATACCAACTAAACATATGATGTTTAACCGATCCCATAAAACTAGAAGTTGTAAAGGGTTGCAATCGTCAAACGTTGACTACCTTGTTAATTTGAATAGTAGGATAAAGGTCACCTAACTATTATTTGAATGAAACGTTGGGTTCTAGATTTTAATCAATAATTGTCTTGGAGACATTAAAGGTTATTAAAGATTAAAATTTTATTAATATCGAAAATACTAATTTGAACTTTGTTAAAATTTCTTTTAGATGGCCACAAACAACACACCAAACGCTATTATCCCACCCGTGCATAACTTATCACTAAGATCCATTTTGGATAAGGATCGTCTAAACTATAACAACTTCATGGATTGGTATCGAAACTTGAGAATTGTTCTCAAGCAAGAAAAGAAGCCTTATATTTTAGATGATCCTATTCCCGATGAACCAAACGTTGACGATTTAGATGCCTACGCGAATTGGTTAATATACACCGAGGATTCGGTGCAAGTTTCTTGCCTCATGTTGGGAACAATGATTCCCAAGATCCAAAAGGATTTCGAGAATCATGGGGCGTATGACATGATTACCCAGCTTAAGGAAATGTTCCTTACTCAAGCTCGGGTTGAGCGATTCGAAACGGTTCGAGCGCTTCATGCATGTCATATGGAAGAAACCCAATCTGTTTCATCTTATGTACTTAAGATGAAGAGCCACATTGATCGGCTTGAACGGCTTAACTGTCCCGTCTCAAAAGAGTTAGCCACGGATTTGATCCTAAATGGCTTAACTAAAAGGTTTGAGACATTCGTCATGAACTACAACATGAACGGATGGGACAAAAGCATTGGTGAGCTTCACGCAATGCTTAAGACAACCGAAGCCGGCATGGGTAAAAAGGTTTTACCCGTTCTTGCGATCAATGAGGGTAGCTCAAAGAAAAGGCATCACCCGGAACCAAAGGCAAGGGTTGCCGTTGGCAAGGGGCAAGTCAAGAAGGGGTTCAAGGGAAAGGCAAAGGCGGAACCAAAACCAAAGAAGCTAAAGGTTAGCGCTGAGGATCCGTGCTTTGGTTGTGGTGAGATAGGTCATTGGATGAGAAACTGTCCGACCTATCTCAAGGAGTTGAAAGCTAATAGGGATGCGGGGCAAACCTCAGGTACAACTTTCATGATTCACATTGATCTTAATATTATTTCTTCTAACACATGGGTATTGGATACCGGATGTGGGACTCATATATGCAATTCATTGCAGGGGTTCAAAAGAAGAAATGAAGTGAAGAAAGGAGATATAAGTCTTTTCATGGGAAATGGAGCAAAGGTTGACGTCCAAGCCCGAGGAGATTATGTTTTAAAACTTCCAAATGGTTTGGAAA
This sequence comes from Bidens hawaiensis, assembly GCF_021521415.1. Classification (NCBI taxonomy): domain Eukaryota; kingdom Viridiplantae; phylum Streptophyta; class Magnoliopsida; order Asterales; family Asteraceae; genus Bidens; species Bidens hawaiensis. The sequence continues at coordinate 885,932 of NW_027491362.1, read as the reverse complement.
TTATTTTGAAAAACATTTTATATTCCCCTAGTTTGACTAGGAATATTATCTCTGTTTCTGTATTAAGACAATCTGATTATGACTTTAAGTTTGTTGATAATGGTATTTATGTTTTCATGGTTAATGTTTTTTATTTTAAAATGATTCCGTTTAATGGAATTTATGAATTAATTCATGATGACTCATACATTGATAACTCATTGTACCAAGCTAACACCAAAAGACTCAAAATGGATTTGAGTAATACTTTTCTTTGGCATTTTCGTCTTGGTCACATATACAAGAATCGTATTCATACACTTCGAAAGAATGGTCTTTTGAAATCAAATGTTGATTCATTTGATGAATGTGAATCTTGTTTATTGGGAAAGATGACCAAAGAGCCCTTTAATGGAACAAATGAGAGGGCGAAAAACTTATTAGGTATCATACATTCGGATGTATGTGGACCTTTTAGGACAATGACAAGAAATGGTGAAAGATACTTCATTACCTTTACCGATGATTATAGTCGCTATGGGTATGTGTTCTTGTTAAGACACAAAAATGAGGCCTTTGAAATGTTCAAAGTCTTCCAAAATGAAGTACAAAATCAACTCAACAAAACAATCAAAGTACTACGTTCTGATAGAGGAGGTGAATACCTCAATGATGCGTTTCTAGAACATCTTAGGAGTTGTGGGATTGTCTCACAACTTACTCCACCTGGAACACCACAACATAATGGTGTGTCCGAGAGGAGGAATCGAACTTTATTGGACATGGTTCGATCCATGATGGCTAGAAGTTCATTACCTCTATCATTTTGGGGTTTCGCTGTGATCTCCGCTGCCCGTATTTTAAATATGGCACCAACCAAGAAAGTGGATAGGACACCTTTTGAAATATGGCATGGAAAGGCTCCAAAATTTTCATATTTAAAGGTATGGGGTTGTGAGGCTTATGTTAAGATCTACACCCCTGACAAACTTGAATGTCGATCCACTAAGTGTATATTTGTGGGATATCCCACGGATTCGATGGGATATTATTTCTACAATCCAAGCGAGCATAAAGTGTTTATAGCTCGAAAGGCTAAGTTCTTGGAAAGAAGGTTCCTTATGGAAGAAACTGATAGAACTGTAGAACTCGAAGAGGATCGAGAACTACAAGCCGATACACGTTTGGTTGACGCTAGCAATAAACAAGAGGTTGTTGAGGATGATCAAATGGTTGATCAAAACACACAAAACATTTGCAAATCTGGTAGAGTTAGCACCCCACCTGAGAGATATGGATTTTTCATAGATGGATGCTACGTGGTAGATTCGGATGAACCCACCACATACCGAGATGCAATTTCACAATCTGATTGTGACAAATGGCTAGAAGCCATGAATGTTGAGATGCAATCCATGCATGACAATCAAGTATGGGACTTGGTTGCTCCACCTCTAAATTCCAAACTCGTTGGAAGTAAGTGGGTTTTCAAGAAGAAAACTGATATGCATGGAAACTTGGATACTTATAAAGCTAGACTTGTAGCAAAGGGTTTTACTCAAACTCAAGGGGTTGATTATGATGAAACTTTCTCGCCCGTAGCGATGCTAAAGTCTATTAGGATATTGTTTGCCATAGCCGCATATTATGACTATGAGATATGGCAAATGGGTGTCAAAACTGCTTTTCTAAATGGGCATCTTAATGAAGACGTTTATATGGTTCAGCCTGAAGGTTTTGTCGATCCACAACATCCTAACAAAGTATGCAAGTTGAAGAAATCAACCTATGGATTGAAACAAGCATCTAGAAGTTGGAATCACCGTTTTGATGAATGAAGTTAAGAAATTTGGATTCATCAAAAACGCTGATGAAGCTTGTGTGTATAAGAAAGCTAGTGGGAGCATCATAACCTTTCTGGTATTATATGTCGATGACATATTACTGTTTGGAAATGACATTCCAACCTTGGAAGGTGTAAAAGCCTGGCTTGGAAGCTGTTTTTCCATTAAGGATCTTGGTGAAGCCGCCTATATTCTGGGAATAAGGATCTATAGGGATAGATCAAGGCGGTTGATAGGTTTGAATCAAAGTGCATACATAGACAAGATCTTGAAAAGGTTCAAGATGGAAAACTCTAAGAAAGGTTTGGTACCTATTCAAAGAGGAATGATGTTGAGTGCTTCTCAATGTTCAAGCTTAAAGGATGAGCAAGACAAAATGAGTGGTATCCCATATGCATCTGCTATAGGATCCATCATGTATGCCATGATTTGCACTAGACCGGATGTGTCATGCGCCTTGAGCATGACAAGTCGATACCAACAAAATCCGGGAACTAGCCATTGGATGGCTGTTAAGAGCATATTGAAATACCTTAGAAGGACTAAGGATATGTTTCTAATATATGGCTCTGGTGAGGAGGAACTCGTTGTAAAGGGTTACACTGATGCGAGTTTCCAAACTGATAGAGATGATTCTCGATCACAATCGGGATATGTTTTCGTTCTCAATGGTGGTGCTGTCTCATGGAAGAGTGCAAAACAAGATGTGGTAGCCTTATCCACCACTGAATCTGAATACATCGCCGCCTCCTTGGCAGCTCAAGAAGCTGCATGGATTAGAAAGTTCATTGCTGATCTAGGAGTGGTTCGTACCATTCAGGACCCTATAAAGATCTTTTGTGACAACGAGGGTGCGATTGCTCAAATCAAAGAACCTCGTGCTCATCAAAAGACGAGGCACATTGAGCGGAGATTCAACTACATAAGGGATGAAGTTGAAAAAGGAAAGATATGTATTCGCAAAGTTCACACTGATCAAAACATTGCGGGCCCACTCACGAAACACCTTGAAAGGCCGAAGCATGAGAGTCATACTTGCGCCTTAGGACTTCGATATTCTAGTGATTGGATTTGATCAAAATTTGTATTTGGATATTGGAACAATTTTATTTTAACTCAATCATATGGTCATGTTCTTAAGTTATGTTCCATTTTAGTATGTTTAAATCCGTGAATAATTTGTATTATTCTAAACGTCCGTAGTCGTTCATAGTTGTGGGAACAAATGTGAAAGTAAGACTATTATGAACTTGGATTGGTAGATATTCATGAGGTATGAATATAGCAAAGGGTTGCTGCCAAGGTTCGTAGATATTTATGGGATAAATATTGGACTGACCCGCCCTCAATTTTACTGCATGGAATCCTTGGGATTTGTGATCATAAGTAAATTGAGTAAAGGCGAACTTCATAGTATCCTCCGACCTGAGATACATATTGGGTCTTGATATTCATCGACTATTATGCTTTGACTTAGTTCTTCGCTGCTCTGAAATATGTCAGTACATAAGGCTAAGCTCAAGTATAGTACAAGGTGATAGTGAGAGACGTATGTAGTCAATATGGGATTTGTCCCTCTTATTCGTTGAGAGTTAAATGTCTAAGGCCTGACAAGTTAAATCAACAGAGAATGATCACTCTGTGTCTCTGGATTTAACATGACATTTGTGGCAAAAGGATAAATGATAGTTTCACCTAAATCATTTTCAAGTATGGGACTTGAAAGGGATGATGTTATTGAATGGCACTTCGTCATGCGTATTAGGGGTAGTAAACCGTAGTTAGGCGGTATTTGCTACTTGCATCAATCTTCTATGTATCTTGTGCAAGTGGGAGATTTTTGGACTCGGTCTGCCCAAGAGACATATTATAATTGATGTGGCTAGTACGTTATGATCCAAGTCGGGTCATACCCAACAACAAGCTAGACAAACACCGATAATATTCGTTTACATATGATGTGATCATAAAAAATGAATATTAACACTTGAGTTATTTGGAAAGAGGTTTCTAAATAAAATGTACTTGTGTAATAAACAAATCATATGGATGATTTATGTTTTATGAGAGAACATTACATAGTGTTATTTAAGTTGGTTGAATAACAATATGTGAATAATAATAACCAAGCATGTATCTTAACATATAATAAGTTTTATAAGTTATAAGTTATAAACTTATATATATATATATATATATATATATATAAAACTTTATAAAAAAAGGAAAAGGAATAATAATCTTTCAAATGTAATATTATTATATGTTTGAGTGAAGACATGCAAGGTGAGTGGAGACATGCAATGGTTATTATTGGTGGAGAGAAAGATGCATTTGAATAAAACCAAGTCTTTCTCTTTCATTCTTTCGTAACATACATAATTTCCAAGTAAACTTTTCTCTCTTCCTATCTTGGGTATTTTCATCCAACATAAGAAAAGAAGAAGAAAATTTCAAGTGCAAATCCTAGCTAGAAGTGGTGTGTTGTTGAAGCTTGGGGTATGCTAGGTTGAGGAGCTTCCATATTCAAGTTCTTACCTTTCAATCATCATCTCTTTCACCCGGTTTTGTTATATTGAAATGTAGTAGTAACATGCATGGACTTATACTGACATGTATGTATTTGATAGTGTGTAATTCGTATTTGGATCCGGGTTTGGGTTTTGCATGTTTAAAATTGGTTTTATACATACCATATTAACAAGATTTAAAACTTTTATATTCGCTGCGTTTTTGGTAAAATAGGGATTTTATCACTTTGATAATCTTGTTAAAACCCAACATTAAAGAGTTCACAAGTACTGGAAACCTGTTTTGACTTACAAATTTTGTTTTAATAAAAATCAGATCTTTGAAATTAACTATAACACTTCATAAGTTTTCAAAGTTTTTAAAAATCTGCGCTAAAAAAACTTGAGAAGATAACGAACTGACATAAACAAATGAACATATTCATGTTTTTAACTAATGAACATGAACTGTTATTGTTATTGTTCGTGTTCGATGGTTTGTTTACTAGCCTACATATTATTTGGATCCCTAATATGTCCGCCGGTGTAAAGCAAGTTCACGGTTATGGCAATCTTTTTCATAGTATAGAAATGAAATGAAATTGAAATTAATTCAAACATTCATAGTATAGAAATGAAATGAAATGAAATGAAATTAAAATTGAAATAAATGGCTGTAAAGTGTAAAGTATAAAGTATAAAGTAGGTTGAAAATAATAATAATAATTAAAGTTGGGAAAATAAAGTTTACGGTTCTAGTTAAGTTTACTACAATTAGAAAAAATAAAAAGAGCAAACACAAACATTCAAGCACACACACGATCATATGAAAAGTCTTAACAAATTGTGTTCACTTATATCATACATGTTAGCCTCTTAGGTGATTATAGGACTACCGTGTCACGCACACAAACATCCGATACGACGATAAGCGATACTATATTTTGAATTGTAAAATAATACTTTTATATTTAGAGGAAAAACGACACAATAAATTTATACACACATGCATATATAAGAAATGACTTTAAACCGTGTCCGGAGTATAATGACACTTAAACTTTATTGGCAGACGCAAGTAAACAAACATATATTACGACTAGATATATAGGTTTATAATTTCATTTACACTTATACGAGATTAATAAACGCAAGTTTAACGTAAAGTATGATCATCTTGTTTAAACAAGGTTGAAAAGTTAAGGAATGGAAAACAAAAGCAAACATATCAGCTTTATTTCATCAGACAAACTCCAAACGACTTACACACACATCTTTCAAATTTTTTTCGTATAGCGTATTCATGCGAACACATATTATTATTACACTAAAATGGAAAAACATCTTTATTTCCTTTCACTTTTATTTTGACCAACCCATGACCTCCTCTTTTATTTTTATTTCCTTTCTTGTTAGTTGATATAATAATAATAATAATAATAATAATAATAATAATAATAATAACAATAACAATAATAATAATAATAATAATAATAATAATAATAATTGTATTAAGAGGTCCTTATAAGAGCATCTCCGATGTAAGAACTTGTTCTTTTTTCAAACTGACAATTTAGCATGTCATATCAGATTTTAAACTAATCTATAAAAACCTTTATTTATACTCCAATGGTTAATACTCATCACCTACGCTTCCTTTTATTAATCTATAACAATTTATATATTTTATAACTAATTATTTTATATTTTGTATATATTAAATAAATTAGACTATAAAAACCATAAATTCAATTACTTTTTAAATTTCATAATATAACAGTTTTGTGGGGGACAATATATGATGAAGTAAATTAAAAAAAGTCCAACCATTTACCAAGTAATAAACTATTTGATCAACATATGTTATTGATTAGTTTTACAAAAGTTTTAAAGAGTTCACAAGTATCGGAAACCTGTGTTGACTTACAAATTTTGTTTTAATAAAAATCAGATGTTTTAAACTAATGATAACGCTTCATAAGTTTTCAAAGTTTTTAAAAATCTGCGCTAAAAAAACCTTGAAAAGATAACGAACTGACATAAACAAATGAGCATATTCGTGATTTTAACTAATGAACATGAACTGTTATTGTTATTGTTCGTGTTCGATGATTTGTTAACTAGCCTACATATTATTTGGATCCCTAATATGTCTCCGGTGTAAAGAAAGTTCAAGGTTATGACAATATTTTTCATAGTATAGAAATGAAATGAAATGAAATGAAATGAAATTGAAATTAATTCAAGCATTCATATAATTGAAATTAAAATTGAAATAAATGGTTGTAAAGTGTAAAATACAAAGTAGGTTGAAAATAATAATAATTAAAGTTGGGAAAATGAAGTTTATGATTCTAGTTAAGTTTACAACAATTAGAAAAAAGTAAAAAGAACAAACACACACATTCATATGATAGTATTAACAAATTGCGTTCGCTTATATCATACATGTTAGCCTCTTAAGTTATTATAGGCCTACCGTGTCACGCACACAAACATCTGATACGCCGATAAGCGATACTATATTTTGAATTGTAAAATAATTCTTTTATATTTAGATGAAAAACGGCACAATAAATTTACACACACACACACACACACACACACACATACACACATGCATGTATAAGAAATGTGTAACATCCTACTTTTGGTTATTATAATAAAATAAATTTCGTTATTTTATAGTGGGTCGTTATCGTTTTAGATAAATAGAATACGATTTGAGCTAGTGTTGGGTAAATGAATATGGGTTATGGACTTGGGTTAGGAAAGAAAGAAGGAATGACCATGGGCTTAAGCCCATGATCCATAAATATATAAACCCTTAATCACCATTTAATCCTCATTCACACATATTCCATACACCACCAAAACACACACTTAAGATTTCTCTCTAGTTCTTCCTTATCCCTAGCCGAAATCAAGAAGGAAACCGAGCACCGACCCGAGGTAATGATAGTTTAATATTGTATGAGCTAAACCCGTTAGATATAGTTGTGAAACGACGAGCCGACACCGTTTAACCGTTTAAATCACGAGATCCGGGTGGAATCGGGTATAAACCGAACCTATGATGAGCTTAGGGATCACCCTTGCTCAGATCTGGATCAAACGGGGCGAAAAACGGTGAAAAACGAGTTAAAACTCGTTTTTTCCGGAGAGTTCGCGTTTTTCCGGCGGCTTTCCGGCAATGACGGCGCCGGAAAAGTGTACGAGGATAATGATTATGTCAGGGAATGTTCCCTGACATTCTGACCTAACCCTAGTTCGCTATGGTAACTTAGTGAATTGAAGGGTGATTCGTTAGTTGAGAGCACAACGAACTTGCTCTAGTTCGCCTCTGATTCGTTAGGGAAAAGGGGTAACGAATTACCCTTGATTTGTATTAGCCAGTTCGTTAAAGGACATAACGAATTAGATTATCCAGTTCGCTACCGGAACTGATTCGTTTAAACAACCAGTTCGTTAAGGGGTCAATTCGTTACAAGAACCAGTTCGTATGACAGCCCGATTCGTTAAGAATAATGTAACGAATTAGAAGTTTAACATAATGACAGAATGATCCCTGAACTTGGAAAGATTGATTTAATTACAAAGAAGCCCTTGAACTTTTAAGTTGGTAAATTAATAATGATTCAAGATTCTAATGGAAAATGTGTTAAGACAGTTAGTGGAAATAAATTTTAATTACAAAGAAGCTCGATCCCAGCCAGGGGCTCTGCCCCTTGGACCCAGCTAGGGGCTGCCGCCCCTAGACCCCGCTGCCAGGGGCGCTGCCCCCGGACCCCCGTCCGTTGAGGGTTGTAATTAGAATAGAAACGTGATATGGCTAGTGATAGATAATTGATACGAATAATTGTTATACAGTTAGCCGTGCCCAACTGAAGAAAGGAATAACTATTAACGGTGAACGTAACCGACTTCATGTGAGCTTCTAGCCCCATTCCTTGTTATATTTTCGGGGCTGTGTGCATACTCGATGTGATTAGTTAATACACTTATCCTAAGTGATAAGTGTATGCCATATGTGTATTATGTGAAATGTATGAATGGTTTCTTGTCGATACATGAACGATCTTCGGAATTGCATGTATTGCCAGGAAATGGTTGATGTTATATGTATGTTGTAAGATGAAGAATGAATGATGTATGTATGAAACTTACGATTATGTATATGGAAAAGTATGTTAAAAAGGTATGGAAGAAAGGGTACCGGACCCTAATAATATCCGAGGATGAAGGGTACCGGACCCTAATAATATCCGAGGATGGAGGGCACCGGACCCTAATAATATCCGAGGATGGAGGGTACCGGACCCTAATAATATCCGAGGTATGTAGGGCGAATGCTCTTTATAACGTAAGGTTAGATATGTATGTGTATGAAAGATTGATGGACAGGTTAAGCATGTAATGCGTACATACGGGCACGTATATGTGTATGTAAAGTAAGTTACGTGATTAAGTAGAACTCACTCAGCGTAGCTGACTTTTAGTATGCACGCAGGCAAATAGGTTGAGGCAGCTCGCGTGATTGAAGACAAATGGCATGGAATCGAAGATACTGGCATCTCGCAGAAATGTTATGATGAATTAAAGTCTATGTTTTATTTTTAAATGGCTATGAATGTTTGGTAAACGAGATTTGGAAGTTATGTAATATATTATGGTTGAAGTTATTATATTCCGCGTAAAGTTTTAATTAACTCTGATTTGTAGAACTGTGTTTATGAGTAAATCTAACACCAAAGTAAGGCTACCGGTAACAGGGCCTTACAAAATGACTTTAAACCCTCCGGAGTATAATGACACTTACACTTTATAGGCAGACACAAGTAAAAAAACATATATTACGACTAGATATATGGGTTTATAATTTCATTTACACCTATAGGAGATTAATAAACACAATTTTAACATAAAGTATGATCATCTAATTTATACAAGATTGAAAAGTTAAGGAATGGAAAACAAAAGCAAACATATCAACTTTATTTCACCGGCCAAACTCCAAACGACTTACACACATCTTTCAAATTTTTGTCAATGCATGCGAACACTTATTGTTATTACACTAAAATAGAAAAACATCTTTATCTCTTTCCACTTTTATTTTGACAAACCCATGACCTTCTCTTTTATTTTTATTTCCTTTCTTGTTAGTTGATATTATAATAATAATAATAATAATTAATATTAAAAAGTCCTTATAAGAGCATCTCCGATGCATAACACTCCTTGTTTCAAACTGACAATTTAGCATGTCATATCAGATTTTAAACTAATCTATAAAAACCTTTATTTCTACTCCAATGGTTATTACTAGTTCTAGTTTCAACTGCCACCGACCATCCACTTTATCACCTATTTTTTCCTTTATTAATCTATAACAATTTATATATTTTATAACTATTATTTTATATTTTGTATATATTCAATAAATTAGACTATAAAAAACCATAAATTCAATTACTTTTTAAATTTCATAATATAACAGTTTTGTGGGGGACAATATATGATGAAGTACATTAAAAAAAGTCCAACCATTACCGAGTAATAAACTATTTGATCAACATATGTTATTGATTAGTTTTACAAAAGTTTTAAAGAGTTCACAAGTATCGGAAACCTGTGTTGACTTAAAAATTTTATTTTAATAAAAATCAGATCTTTGAAACTATTTACAACACTTCATAAGTTTTCAAAGTTTTTATAAATCTGTGCTAAAAAAACTTGAGAAGATAACAAACTGGCATAAACAAATGAGCATATTCGTGTTTTTAACTAACAAACTGTTATTGTTCGTGTTCGATGGTTTGTTTACTAGCCTGCATATTATTTGGATCCCTAATATGTCCACCGGTGTAAAGCAAGTTCACGGTTATGACAATCTTTTTGTTAGTATAGAAATGAAATGAAATTGAAATTAATTCAAACATTTATAGTATAGAAAAGAAATGAAATTAAAATTAAAATAAATGGCTGTAAAGTGTAAAGTATAAAGTAGGTTGAAAATAATAATAATTAAAGTTGGGAAAATGAAGATTACGGTTCTAGTTAAGTTTACTATAATTAGAAAAAGTAAAAAGAACACAAACATTACACACACACACTCATATGAAAAGTCTTAACAAATTGTGTTCACTTATATCATACATGTTAGCCTCTTAGGTGATTATAGGACTACCGTGTCACGCACAAACATCCGATACGACGATAAGCGATACTATATTTTGAATTGTAAAATAATACTATAAAAAAAGTCCAACCATTACCGAGTAATAAACTATTTGATCAACATATGTTATTGATTAGTTTTACAAAAGTTTTAAAGAGTTCACAAGTATCGGAAACCTGTGTTGACTTAAAAATTTTATTTTAATAAAAATCAGATCTTTGAAACTATTTATAACACTTCATAAGTTTTCAAAGTTTTTATAAATCTGCGCTAAATAAAACTTGAAAAGATAACGAACTAACATAAACAAATGAGCATATTCGTGTTTTTAACTAATGAACATGAACTATTATTGTTATTGTTCGTGTTCGATGGTTTGTTTACTAGCCTACATATTAATTGGATCCCTAATATGTCCGCCGGTGTAAAGCAAGTTCACGGTTATGGCAATCTTTTTCATAGTATAGAAATGAAATGAAATGGAAATTAATTCAAACATTCGTAGTATAGAAACGAAATGAATTAAAATCGAAATAAATGGTTGTAAAGTGAAAAGTACAAAGTAGGTTGAAAATAATAATAATTAAAGTTGGGAAAATGAAGTTTACGATTCTAGTTAAGTTTACTACAATTAGAAAAAGTAAAAAAACACAAACATTACACACACACATTCATATGAAAAGTGTTAACAAATTGTGTTCACTTATATCATACATGTTAGCCTCGTAGGTGATTATAGGACTACCATGTCACGCACACAAACATGTGATACGCCGATAAGCGATACTATATTTTGAATTGTAAAATAATGCTTTTATATTTAGATGAAAAACAACACAATAAATTTATACACACACACATACACACATGCATATATAAGAAATGACTTTAAACGGTGTCCGGAGTATAATGACACTTACACTTTATAAGCAGACGCAAGTAAACAAACATGTATTATGACTAGATATATCGGTTTATAATTTCATTTACACATATACGGATTAATGAACACAATTTTAACGTAAATTATGATCATCTTATTTATACAAGGTTGAAAAGTTAAGGAATGGAAAACAAAAACAAGCATATCAACTTTATTTCACCAGCCAAACTCCAAACGATTTACATACATCATTCAATTTTTTGTCATCTAGCGTATGCATGCGAAGACTTATTATTATTACACTAAAATGAAAAAACATCTATCACTCTTTCCAATTTATTTTGACCAACCCATGACCTCCTCGTTTATTTTTATTTCTTTTCATGTTACTTGATATAATAATAATAATAATTAATAATAATTAATAATTAATATTAAGAGGTCTTTATAAGAGCATCTCCGATGCATAACACTCGTTCTTGTTTCAAACTGACAATTTAGCATGTCATATTAGATTTTAAACTAATCTATAAAAACCTTTATTTCTACTCCATTGGTTAATACTCGTTCTTGTTTCAACCGCCACCCACCATCCATCTCATCACATACTTTCCCCTTTATTAATCTATAACTATTTATATATTTTATAACTAAATATTTTATATTTTGTATATATTAAATAAATTTGACTATAAAAAACCATAAATTCAATTACTTTTTAAATTTCATAATATAACAGTTTTGTGGGGGACAATATATGATGAAGTACACTAAAAAAAGTCCAACCATTTACCAAGTAACAAACCATTTGATCAACATATGTTATTGATTAGTTTTACAAAAGTTTTACAGAGTTCACAAGTATTGGAAACCTGTGTTGACTTACAATTTTTTTTTTAATAAAAATCAGATCTTTGAAACTAATTATAACACTTCATAAGTTTTCAAATTTTTTAAAAATATGCGCTAAAAAAACTTGAGAAGATAACGAACTGACATAAACAAATGAACATATTCGTGTTTTTAACTAATGAACATGAATTGTTATTGTTATTGTTCGTGTTCGATGGTTTGTTTACTAGCCTACATATTATTTGGATCCCTAATATGTCCGCTGGTGTAAAGCAAGTTCACGGTTATGACAATCTTTTTCATAGTAAAGAAATGAAATGAATTTGAGATTAATTCAAACATTTATAGTATAGAAATGAAATGAAATTAAAACTGAAATAAATGGCTGTAAAGTGTAAAGTATAAAGTACAAAGTAGGTTGAAAATAACAATAATAATTAAAGTTAGGAAAATGAAGTTTACGGTTCTAGTTAAGTTTACTACAATTAGAAAAAGTAAAAAGAACAAACACACACACATTCATACGAAAAGTCTTAACAAATCGTGTTCACTTATATTATACATGCTAGTCTCTTAGGTGATTATAGTACTACCGTGTCACGCACACAAACATTCGATACGACGATAAGCGATCCTATATTTTGAATTGTAAAATAATACTTTTATATTTAGAGGAAAAATGACACAATTAATTTATACACACACATGTATATATAAGAAATGACTTTAAACCGTGTCCGGAGTATAATGACACTTACACTTTATAGGTAGACGCAAGTAAAGAAACATATATTACGACTAGATATATGGGTTTATAATTTCATTTACACCTATACGAGATTAATAAACACAAGATTAATGTAAAGTATGATCATCTTATTTATACAAGGTTGAAAAGTTAAGGAATGAAAACAAAAGCAAACATATCAACTTTATTTCACCAGCCAAACACCAAACGATTTACACACACATCTTTCAAATTTTTGTCATATAGCGTATGCATGCAAACACTTATTATTATTACACTAAAATGGAAAAACATCTTTCACTCTTTCCACTTTTATTTTGACCAACCTGTGACCTCATTTATTTTTATTTCCTTTCTTGTTAGTTGATATAATAATAATAATAATAATAATAATAATAATAGGTCATTATAAGAACATCTACGATGCATAACACTCATTCGTATTTCAAACTGATAATTTAGCATGTCATATCAGATTTTAAACTAATCTATAAAAACCTTTATACCAACTCCAATGATTAATACTCGTTCTTGTTTCAACCGCCACCCACCATCCATCTCATCACCTACTTTTCCCTTTATTAATCTATAACAATTTATATATTTTAGAGAAATTTATCATTTGCCTCCCTGAAAAATATGGTCGCGAGACCCTTTGACCACAGAAAAATTATTATGCGCAGGTTGTGCCCTTATATAACTCGGGCGGTGTAACATCCCGAATTTTATAAGAATAAATAAAAGAGTTCTATGATTTAAAAACGAGCGTCAATATTTAATTAAGATTACATATATAAAGAATTATGGACTTGGGTAATTAAATGGATTAGGATGGTGGGATGGGCCTTAGGTCCATGGGCTTTAAGGGATATAAATACCCCTTAAACCATCCTAAAACCCTAACTTCTCATTCCATCTTCCATATTTGCCTACACACTCAAACACACACATATCCTACACCTCTATATACGGCCGAGAGGGAGAAGCGAGATTCGAGCCAAACGAAGATCGATACTTGATAGATCCTCGTAGTGCAAGATAAATACAATCCCTAACGTTCATAACTAAGCCAACAAACCTGAAGAAAGGTATGCTTTGATTCTAAAGTTTACATTTTTATTTAACATTTAACCTTGAAACTTAGAACGAGAATAGATCGGGTGTAAATGAAATGTAAAGTTGTAAACTTGATGCTAAAACGAACTTAAAGGACCTGCAAATAGGTGCGGCTCGTTTAAAGATAAACCTTAGACCTTGTATTAAACGTTTTTAATCTTAAAGGTCCCAACTTTATGCACTTTCGGGTTGCATTTTATCCAAAAATGGCCTCGGGAACGTTTTCGAGAAATATTAACATCTTGTCAATGTATTACACATTAAAACGGATTGATTATAGGGGTTTTGGGTTGAGCCGTAGCTGCTGCTGGGTAAATTCGCCCGCAGCAAGTTCGCCCAACATGTTCGCTAAAGCAAGTTCGCCGTATAAGTTTGTTTATGCCAACTTCGCTGGTCACTAAGTTCGCCAAGTTAACTTCGCTGGTCACTAAGTTCGCCAAGTTAACTTCGCTGAACGTTAAGTTCGCCTCATATAAGTTTGCTTGTATATAACTTCGCTTATATATATAAGTTCGCTAAATGTTAGATTCGCTTAATATTAAGTTCGCCAGAAGTTAAGTTCGTTGAGACATGAATTAAAATCCTAGTGAGAAATGTGTTAAGACAGTTAATGTAAATAAAATTTTTCCAAGCTGACCTGGCAGCTTAACCCCAGCCAGGGGCTCTGCCCCTTAGACCCCGCTAGGGGCTGCCGCCCCTAGAACCCTACTGCCAGGGGCGCTGCCCCTGGACCCCGTTCGTTGAGGGTAATAATTAAACTAGAAACGCGATATGGAAAATTATAGTGATCAATACGCATAATTGTTGTACAGTTAGCCGTGCACAGCCAAAGGAAGGAGTAACCATTAACGGAAGAAGCAGACTTTAGGTGAGTTTCTAGCCCCATTTCCTTGTTATGTTTTCGGGGCTGTGTGCATACTCGATGTGAAGTGTGAATACACTTACCTTAAGTGGTAAGTGTATGCTATAGATGTTATACAAAGTAGTTATTATATAATGCTTGTCGGTGCGTAAACGATCTTCGGATATTGCACGTACCGTCAAGGATAGAGACTGTCAAGTGGTTAATAGTGTGTATGATTGCTATGATGTGACTTGCTTATTGTGTAAATAATGTGCTGTTAGGAAGTGGGTTATAGACAAGTAGATGTAGAGTGTGATAGAAGTGGCAAGGGTCTAGTAAGAGTGTTAGTGGCATGACGATAGTACGTGGTAGGGTAAGCCTATACGTGACTTCGTCATTAAAGTGGCAAAGTGGCATAACGTTAATCGTTATTAAAGTGGCATAAGTGGCTAAGCTGTAGGGGTAACTAAGTGGCTAAGCTATAGGGGTAATTATGTGGTTAAGCAGTAACAGGTTAGACAGTGGATTATGTGTCTTCGGATACGTATATAATGTATGTAGTGGTTGTATGATAAGTTGCTTGATTAACTAGAACTCACTCGGCGTAGCTGACTTTTAGTATGCACGCAGGTGATTTTGATTAAAGAGTTAGCATGAGGTTGGCACATGGCATGGATTGAATGACTGGCATCTGAAGATATAAAGAAAAGAGGTTTAAATATAATGTTTTGGGTTATGGTATCAAAGAAAAGGATTTAATGTTTTGTAACGAATGGATGATGTTTTATATTCCGCGAAAAGTTTTAATGAACTCTGAATTGTAAGAACTGTGTTTATGAGTAAATCCGACGTTAAAGTGAGGCACCGGGAACGGGGCCTTACAGGCGGGATTTTTTTGGTATTTCCGTTAGTTGACCAAGCGTTGACTTGTTAAAAAATGTTGAAATTACGTTTTTAAACCTAAGCTTTTAATTCAGTTTAAAAATAATCATCCAAAACGGGCGGTGTAGTTTGGGATGATGGTCGTGGGGTCACGTTCGCCGCCAAACTCGGCTTTTATTTGGCTGTCATCATTGTCCAGGACGACCATGGTGGTGGTGGTGGTGGAGGACATTGGGCTAGTTGTTTTGGTTTCCGGTGAGTGGTGCGTGACATAAGATGATGATGATGATGATGATTATTATTATTATTATTATTATTATTATTTATCTATTACTAACATATTATTACTATTATTATTATATTTATTATTTATTAGAAGAAGATTACTAAAATACCTTTGCAATCCAACAGTAAGCTAACCGTTAACTAACAGAAGTAGCCAAAAAAGCAAGCCCGAGTTATACAGGTGCACAACCTTCGCAATATAATTTTCAATGGTAGAGGGTCTCGCAACCATATTTTTCAGGGAGGCAAATGATATTTTCACTATATTTTATAACTAATTATTTTATATTATGTATATATTAAATAAATTAAATTATAAAAAACCATAAATTCAATTACTTTTTAAATTTCATAATATAACAGTTTTGTGGGGGACATTATATGATGAAGTACATTAAAAAAAAGTCCAACCATTTACCAAGTAACAAACTATTTGATCAACATATGTTATTGATTAGTTTTACAAAAGTTTTAAAGAGTTCACAAGTATTGGAAACCTGTGTTGACTTACAAATTTTTTTTAATAAAAATCAGATCTTTGAAACTAATTATAACACTTCAAAAGTTTTCAAAGTTTTTAAAAATCTGCGCTAAAAAAAACTTGAGAAGATAACGAACTGACATAAACAAATGAACATATTCGTGTATTTAACTAATGAACATGTACTGTTATTGTTATTATTCGTGTTTGATGGTTTGTTTACTAGCCTACATATTATTTGGATCCCTAATACGTCCGCTGGTGTAAAGCAAGTTCACAGTTATGGCAATATTTTTCATAGTATAGAAATGAAATGAAATGGAAATTAATTCAAACATTCATAGTATAGAAACGAAATGAAATTAAAATTGAAATAAATGGATATAAAGTGTAAAGTACAAAGTAGGTTGAAAATAATAATAATTAAAGTTGGGAAAATGAAGTTTACGGTTCTAGTTAAGTTTACTACAATTAGAAAAATTAAAAAACACACAAACATTACACACATTCATATGAAAAGTCTTAACAAATTGTGTTCACTTATATCATACATGTTAGCCTCTTAGGGGATTATAGGACTACCGTGTCACGCACAAAAACATCCGATACGACGATAAGCGATACTATATTTTGAATTGTAAAATAATACTTTTATATTTAGAGGAAAAATGACACAATTAATTTATACACACACATACGCACATGCATATATAAGAAATGACTTTAATCCGTGTCCGGAGTCTTACACTTTATAGGCATACGCAAGTAAACAAACATATATTACAACTAGATATATGGGTTTATAATTTCATTTACACCTATACGAGATTAATAAACACAAGATTAACGTAAAGTATGATCATCTTATTTATACAAGGTTGAAAAGTTAAGGAATTGAAAACAAAAGCAAACATATCAACTTTATTTCACCAGCCAAACTCCAAACGATTTACACACACATCTTTCAAATTTTTGTCATTTAGCGTATGTATGCGAACACTTATTATTATTACACTAACATGATAAAACATCTTTCACTCTTTCAACTTTGATTTTGTAACGTCCCAAATATTATAATTTTAAATAAAGAAAGATTTCGTTAAGTTGTCGTGTGTTAATTATTAATTAGCAATAAATAAAGAGAAGTCATGGACTTGGATTAATTAAGATGGATTAAAAGGGGAATGGGCCTTAGGTCCATGGGCTTTAAGGGGTATAAATATCCCCTTAAACCATCCTAAAACCCTAAGTCCCTAACTATCATTTCCATCTTTCATATTCCTCTACACACTCAAAAAAACACACAAACCCCTACACCCTAAATATGGCCGAGATAGAAGAGTAAGATCCAAGCCAAACAAACGTTGAATCCTCGTTACACAAGATAGATACAAGATCTAAAGCTTATAGCTAAGCCAACAAACCCGAAAAAGGTATGTTTTGATCCTAAAGTTTACGTTTTTATAAACGTTTAGCCTTGAAACTTAGAACGAGAATAGATCGAGGGTAAACGAAATGTAAAGTTGTAAACTTGATGATAAAATGAACCTAATGAACCCGTAAACATAAACGGCTTGTTTAGGATAAACCTTAGAACTAATATTGAACGTTTTGAGCTTAAAGATCCAAACTTTATTCATTTTCGGGCCAAATCATATCTAAAAATGACCGTAGGAATGATCACGGGTTTGGGTTGTATCATATCCTTGAGTTTCGCGATAAACGGAGATGATTATGAGAGGTTAAAGTCACACAGCGGCTGCAGCTGGGCAACTTCGCCACAGCTAAGCTCGTTGTTGTTAACTTCACCCCCAGTAAGTTCGCCAAGCAAGTTCGCCAAACTGTAACTTCGCCTAGTGATAAGTTCGCTGAATGCTTAACTTCGCCAAGATTAAGTTCGCTGAATATCAAGTTCGCTGAACCTTAAGTTCGCTTGTATACAAGTTCGCCGCTGTGAACTTCGCCTAATACAAGTTCGCTAATAATGTTAAATTCGCTTAATATTAAGTTCGCCAAAAGTTAAGTTCGCTAAGAAATAAATAAAAATCCTAGTGAAAAATGTGTCAAGACAGTTAATGTAAATAAAATTTTTCCAAACTGACCTGGCAACTCGACCCCAGCCAGGGGCTCTGCCCCTTGGACCCTGCTAGGGGCTACCGCCCCTATACCCCGTTGCCAGGGGAGCTGCCCCCGGACCCCCATTCGTTGAGGGTAATGATTAGACTAGAAACGTGAGATGAGTAGTGATAGTTAATTGATGCATGTAATTATTATACAGTTAGCCGTGCCCAACTGAAGAAAGGAATAACTATCAACGGTGAACGTAACCGACTTCAGGTGAGTTTCTAGCCCCTCTTCTGTGCTATGTTTTCGGGGCTGTGTGCATACTCGATATGTTTGTTAATACACTTATCCTAAGTGATAAGTGTATGCCTTATATGAATGATGTGAAATGTATGAATGATTGCTTATTAGTACGTGAACGATCTTCGGATATTGCACGTACTGTCGGGTTATAGTGCTATGTATAAGGTAAGTATAATGTATATGCTTATATGTATGAATGCGATAAAGCTAGCAAACGAAGGAAAGGCATGGTTGTATGGTAACGAAGAGGGACCAGACCCTAATAATATCTGTGATGTTAGGGACCAGACCCTAATAATATCTGTGATGTTAGGGACCAGACCCTTATAATATCTGTGATGTTAGGGACCAGACCCTTATAATATCTGTGAGGTTATAGGGCGAAAGGCTCTTTAAAACATATTTTATGTATGTAAAGAAAGTATGAAAGTAAGAATGAAAGTATATGCACTTATGTATGTGTGAAAGAAAGTTAAGAAGGTTAAGTATGAAATGTAAGAAGGTATTGTATGATTATGTGATTAACTAGAACTCACTCAGCGTAGCTGACTTTTAGTATGCACGCAGGTGAGTAGAATGAGGCAGCTTGCATGAGGGGAAGCACATGGCATGATCTTGGAGAAATTGGCATCTCGAGAAATGTTATGTTATGTTATTTCAAAAGACAAAGTTTTATGTTTAAATAATTTGAATGCTCGATAAGACAAGAATTATGGTTATGGAATGTAATGGTTTGAATGTTTTTAATGTTCCGCGAATGTTTTAATTAACTCTGATATTTAGAACTGCGTTTATGAGTAAATCCAACACGAAAGTAGGGCTACCGGTAACGGGGCCTTACATATTTTGACCAACTCATGACCTCCTCTTTTATTTTTATTTCCTTTCTTGTTAGTTGATATAATAATAACTAGGTTATTAACCCGTGGGCGCCACGGGTGGAAATATAGAAATCGTCTAATAAACATATATTTTACTCGACAATATTGTCCGTTCTTGAAAGTAAGTTCATTGAACTTGTCTAAAATCGAATGATATACAAAGTCTATTAAATCATATACTGGATATAATGAATTGTTAATTAAAATATCATCGGGAATTTGTACATTCATTCGTCGTCATTTCCAACATTCCCTTCACCTATATCCAATAGTTAATTCGCAAATTATTTTATCTCTTCAACATGTAAGGATTGACATCCAACTATGAGGCTCGTGTTTTTTTTTATAGTTTAAGTACGTTTCACTTTGACAAGATGTAGGAAGAACTACTTGAAGTGTAATTTAAAATAAACACAAACAAAAGTCTATACAATTTAACTATTTATTTAACAAAAGTATCATAAATTTAGTATTTACAACTCCCTAAATACTTCATTGTATACAAGGTTTATACTTTAATTTGTAGTATTTCGGTGTTGTCAAAGATTAATATAAAAAGGAATAAATTGGTTTTTTAATAGGTTATAATTGAACACTTAGAAACATCAATTGACTTATATGACTTTTTAACGATTCATAGAGTCATAACTTGTATACACTCTAATCTTGACTTGAACTTGTTATGACTTGAACTCAAGATGCTAATAACCCATATTAGCTCAAACATGTTCTAAATCTTGACAAGAACTTGCACAGCAATACATTTTGGCATGCCTAACTACATATCCATATGGCTGTTAATAACAGTCCGAATGTGGCAACCATTTGATATAGTGAAGCGTTTTATTTTCTATTAGTAAGATACTAATAATGTATTAATCTTTTAATACATACAAAAGGTGAACTAAATAATTTTTAGTGGTTCGTAAATATATAATAGTTCTCATTGAGCCCAACAGTATGTATAAATCTTAAATTATTGGTTTTAGTTATTGATCTATATTAATAATATTTATATCCATGAAGACAAGTGTCTCCAACATATGATATATTGATAATACAAAATCAAATTGCACAATGCCGTTGGCTAGAGAATAGTTTAATATATTATAGAAACATAGCTTTCTTTTTACAGTATTCTTTGGAAATGAATTTAGATAAGCACATAAATGTGTATTATTTTAAAATATAAAGATTGATAATATTGGAAAGTATACAAATTTGTTAAATTTCGTTGACATTGGTGATTTAATTACCTATGATATTAAATTTAAATTAAAAATATGGAAACATATTAAATAGAATTTGACTAATAATGATAACCAGAGAAATATATTAAAACGATTTTGAAAATGATTCAAAATCATGGAAATTTATTAAATACACTTTTAC
Organism: Bidens hawaiensis; assembly: GCF_021521415.1. NCBI lineage: Eukaryota > Viridiplantae > Streptophyta > Magnoliopsida > Asterales > Asteraceae > Bidens > Bidens hawaiensis. The sequence goes on along the minus strand of NW_027491362.1, from coordinate 864,687 downwards.
CAACAACAATATAAGATTAATTATATAAAAATCAATTAAATTACATGAATTGTGAAAAATACAAAAATACATGAATAATAAAAATATATACATCTAATCTTGTACAAAAAGTAAGACATTTTTACAACAAATACTTCATCCATGACATTAGCATTTCTAGTTGGGAGCCATAAGGTGAAATGATAAAATTAAATAAATGTTAAATAATATATTATTCTAACTAAACGGAACTTTAGTTATTAACCGGAATAATCATAATTAAATACAATAACAATTAATGTAAAATAATAGTAAAAATTACCAATTATGGAATATTTGTATTATGTGAACAAATATAAAATTGTTGTTATAATGTATAGCCTGAATAATTACCAATAGCCGGAAAAATTGATATTGGAATTACTATAACCTGAATAATTAACAATAACAAATATAATTTAATTCAAATGCAAACATAGCTTTCTTTTTATAGTAATCTTTGTAAATGAGTTTAGATAAGCACATAAATGTGTATTATTTTAAAATATAAAGTTTGATAATATTTGAAAGTATACAAATTTGTTAAATTTCGTTGACATTGGTGATTTAATTGCCTATGATATTAAATTTAAATTAAAAATATGGAAATATATTAAATAAAATTTGACCAATAATGATAACCAGAGAAATATATTAAAACGATTTTGAAAATGATTCAAAATCATGGAAATTTATTAAATACACTTTGACCAACAACAATATAAGATTAATTATATAAAAATCAATTAAATTACATGAATTGTGAAAAATACAAAAATACATGAATATTAAAAATATATACATCTAATCTTGTACAAAAAGTAAGACATTTTTACAACAAATACTCCATCCATAATATTAGCATTTCTAGTTGGGAGCCATAAGCTGAAATGATAAAATTAAATAAATGTTAAATAATATATTATTCTAACTAAATGGAACTTTAGTTAATAACCGGAATAATCATAATTAAATACAATAACAATTAATGTAAAATAATAGAAAAAATTACCAATTATGGAATATTTGAATTGTGTGAACAAATGTAAAATTGTTGTTATAATGTATAGCCGGAATAATTACCAATAGCCGGAAAAATTGATATTGCAGTGACTATAACATGAATAATTAACAATAACAAAAATAATTTAATTCCAAATGGATGTAAGAGAAATAATAAAAATAATAAAACCAATAATTTAAATGGCAAAGAAATGAATGAACAATGAAATAATGAATAATATGAGAATCAGGAATTATAGTATTTTTCATAATACCTTACAAGAAACCCGTAATAGTTCAACATCTCCATTAAATCTTTGATTTTGATATAGAACCTAAAAAGACTATAAGAAAATTATATAATAATTAAAATCAATACAAACAAAAAAGGGAAAAGAAAAAGAATTGTTAATGAAATAATGAATAATATGAGAATCGGCCATCAAAGTATCAAATAAAACCTTACCGGAAAATAATTAATCTTTCTTACCGGAATTGGTTCAAGATGGTGATGTCTTTTGACTCCATTTTCCTAGTGGTTAAAAAATAAAAAATAAAACACAAAGTTTATTTCTAAACAATATGAATTTTAAGCCGAAAAATACATTACAAAATGGGAGGAAATAAATAGAACAAAATTTAAAAACCTTAAAAAGAAAGTAAATCGTTGTTGCTAAGGAAGTTTGGATGGTGTAAGAATGAGCGTATGAATGCTAAGTATTTATACACGAATTTCGTATTGTATTAGAAAGAATAATTTAGAAAAAGTCAATTAACTTAAAATAAGGACGAAAATAAGGTAATTACGATTAATGGATTTTTAAATTTTTAAATTTTGAACAAAAAGTTCATAAATTAAGAAACAATGGTGAAAACCTTAAATGTAATGTTCCTAAAATAATTCTATACTATATTTAAATTTAGACTATACTTAAATAGGGAATTAAAGTCTCTAAAGTTACTAACGTAAAAATATAAATTAACTTTATGTATTTACTATTATATAAAAATATGTATTTGAATGCCATCAAATATAATGATTGAACAAATATAATAGGTTATATCTAAAATACAAATTTACGGTATATATTTATATACTGAATACCCTGACTGAAAATTATAAAATTATTGAAAATAATGTAATAGGTTATATATAAAATATAAAATTACGGTATATATCTGCATTTAAATAATTATAAACTTAATATAAGGTGTGAAAAAATAACTAACTAATTTGGTTTTGATTTATTAACATTAAAACATTTTAAATAGAATTGAACTGTATTATCAATTAGAATAATGTGAATTAGAATTTGAATATCTAAAAGTATAAATCAAAACAATATATTTATATCAATGTTTACTTAATTTAGAAGCATTAAATGGGTCAACAGTTGTATTTATAGTAAACACTTAAATGCTTAATCAAATATTCAAATCACTATTCAAATAATATACAACTTATAATTAAAATATACAACTTTTAATTAAAATATACAATTATCGTAAATAAATAATTCCATAATCAAAAAGGTGATTAATTGATAATTTGCAAAATTATACTAAAATGGGTCAAAGTTATATATTTAAATATTTAACTGCTAATTTAGAATAAGTTAATGGGTCAAAATCCTTTGTATAACTGTTAAAACTTAATGACCGTAATTAGGTCAGTGAGTCAATGGGTCAACGGGTCAACACCCGTAATAATAGTAAAACTTAATGATTGTTAATTAATGCAATTTTACATTTAAATTTACACCATAATTTATACAATAATTAATTCAAATTTACAAATTATTTACATTCAAAGAATACATAATAATTAATTCAATTTAACAAATTCCGTAATTAAACCATTTCCTTAATCAAATGTGTCATCCTTTCCTAAATTTAACATGAATGGTTCAAACCTTTACAACTTTATGAATTTGTACAAACCTTTACATATATATAATAACAAAATATTAGCAAAAAAATATAATAATTATACCTCAAATCACAAAACTCCATTGTTCTTCTGTTTTGATGTTGAGCTTCCCTTAAGAATGAGTTCTTATTATTAAAAAACTTGGTAACATGTCCGATGATATCTAGAAATAAAATATATAAATAATTATACATATAATGAGGATTATTATGTTTAAAGTTAGTCACAAAATGTTTAATAATCAAAATGAGGTGGTAAAAATAAATACAAATAACCTATAGTTCCGTTATGTGGAAAGTTTTTGGCTTTTATGTCATCAAAAGTAATAAATTTCAGCCCATACAAGTGGCCTTCAAATTCATAGGAATTAGAGAGATGCGTCTCGGCTGCGAAACAAAGTTTGTGTGGGCAATCGATGTATTTGTAAGTAGACATATTTGCACCGAGCGAGGCCTTCCGAACAATCAAAATTTATTCTCTGCAAGCCAAACATCATGTTTGGGAATGCAAGGCTTCCTTACATAGGCTTGCATTCTGTTTCCCTGCCACATTATTATTAAGATTAGTAAATAGTTGTATGAATATTATAGTAAATTAATGAATATGTTACGAATACCATTTCGTCTTGAACAATCATTTCGATGGACCAATCTTGCCCAGGCTTTGAGTTGTCATTCAGCCGCAAAAGTTTCAAAATACGGACCTTTAGGATACACTCACTGTTAAGAACATCGAGTTGGTTCAACATGGTGATATTTGTTGGCTCCATCTTGCTAGTAAAATTTAACAAAAAACACAGAAAAATTAAAATTAAATAACAATAACAATTTTAAGCCTCAAAAATGAAATATGAAAATGGAAGATATATAAACAACAAAAACTAAAAACCTTGGCACAAAGCAACTCATTTTTGCTAAAGATACCTTGATGGTGTAAGAATTAGCCTATCAAATGTACATATTTATACCAAATGAATTAGGGTAGAGAAAATTATAAAAGGAATGTATAAATGTTCTTGATTACAAACATAAATTTAGGAAATTTCAAAAATTTTCAAAAAAATTATAGTAAGAAGGAATAGAATTGATATCGTAATTAATGGATTTTCAAATAATATGCAATGTTACATAATTATATTCGAAATACAAATAATATATTTACAAATTTATGAATTTTATGTAATGGTAGTTATGTAAGATGCAATGTTACATAATGTAAAAATGTAAGTTACTAATTATATAGTATGTATTGTAATTCATATAAGGTGTGAAAATAAAAACTTACTAATTGTTGTAATATATTGACAATAATAAGTGAATGGGTGAAAGGGTCAATGGATTTGTATTTTAATTCTTAAAAGTAAATGACTGTAATGAAATCAGTGGGTCAATGGGTCAACTAACGTAATTATAATAAAACTTAATGATTGTTAATTAAATAAAATTTACATTCAAATTTAAACCATAATTTAGACAATAATTAATTCAAATAGGAATGAGGGAATATCAAATTTAAAAATTTACAAATCCGTAATTTCCTTAATTTCCTTAATAAAATGGGTCATCCTTTCCTAATTTCCTTAATTTCCTTACGAATTTGACAAATTTAATTTAAATAATATTATTTTAACATAATTATAATATTTTATATCGGTATCTCTATATTATATATATATATTATCCGTAACCTCTATATTAAATCGGTAATCTCTTCTATTGATGAAATAACAAATAATTAATTAAATTATTTATTATATATTATAGTAAAACTTAATTCAAATAGGAATGAGAGAATATCAAATTTAAAAATTTACAAATCCCTAATTAAACCTTACCTTAATAAAATGGGTCATCCTTTCCTAATTTCCTTAATTTCCTTACAAATTTGACATATTTATTTTATTTTATTTAAATTTAAATAATATAATATTTTAACATAATTATAATATTTTATATCGGTATCTCTCTCTCTCTCTCTATATATATATATATATTATCCGTAATCTCTTCTATTGATGAAATAACAAATAATTAATTAAACTATTTATTATATATTATCTATAAAATTAACGCATGTGGTGAATGAAATCAAGCAAAAAATAACAAAGGTGGTGAATGAAATCAACCAAAAATAATTAAATTTTCAAAAAGAAATTTTGAATATTTGGTATTCAAACTATAGCTAAATAATATTTCGTATTATTGTCTTGACTTTTTTCATTTTTAAATACTTAAATATTTCGTATTCAAACTATAGCTAAATAATATTTCGTATTTAATTAATCTAAATTTATACTTTTAGCTAAATGTAATATTAAAATATTACATTATTACATTATTATTTATTATTTAAGTATTCAAAATGAAAAATTAAAGATTAAAGGAAAGAGGAAAGATAATAATTTAATAGCATTGATGAATCTTAATTTAATATATTATTGATTTATTTTATTAACTTGAAAATTAGAAAAGACATTGATATAAATGGAAACTATAAGAATCAACTAATAGGAATGGTGTATATGGACTTAAAACTTATTGCTTTAATAGTATAGTTAGATAAGAATAATAATAAAAATAATTAATATTAAGAGGTCCTTATAAGAGCATATCCGATGCATAACACTCGTTCTTGTTTCAAACTAACAATTTAGCATATCATATCAGATTTTAAACTAATTTATTAAAACCTTTATACCTACTCCAATGGTTAATACTCGTTCTTGTTTCAACCGCCACCCACCATCCATCTAATCACCTACTTTTCCCTTTGTTAATCTATAACAATTTATATATTTTAGAGAAAATTATCATTTGCATCCCTGGAAAATATGGTCACAAGACCCTTTGACCACAGAAAAATTATTTTACGCAGGTTGTGCCCTTATATAACTCGGGCGGGTTTTTTTGGGTCTTTCCGTCAGTTGACCAAGCGTTGACCTGTTAAAAAACGTTGAAATTACGTTCATAGACTTGTGCACTTCCATAAAGTTTTTGTAGTGTGTTGTTGTAGTGTGGTACCAACTAACAAAAGTCCGAGTTAAGTCTAATCCTTCTCTTTGTTTATTTATTTATTTCATTGTTTAGATTGATTATTGATTATTGTTAATATACCGCAACTATATATTTTCTTTCACTTATTTAATTGTTGTGTTGTTATTTAGTTAACTGCCTGGATTTGATAATTATAAGATTGTTTAAGATGTTTAATAATTATCATTTACATAAAATAACTTGGATGGGTTGTTGCACTAGACAAATGTCATAAGCTTCTATGTTGAAATTAAACTTAAAAGTCTTAGACACAATTACTTTATAATTCTTGTTGGTAACAATTTTATACAAAAGGATATTTGTTATCTTAAAATAAATGGTTACATTTACTTTTCCTGCATAAAATTGAAACCATAAAACTGAATACATATCATTGATGGGAATCAAGTGATCTTGGAGTGGAATACAAGAACGGTTTCGGAGGAATTTGTATGCACTTCAAATCTCCTTCTAACATATCCAACACCTTACTCATTGATGGTCTACTTGCAGGATCACTTTGTGTGCACCATAAGCTTACCAACACCATCTTCTTCGCTACTTCTTTATCACGCGCGCCTAAAACGCCACTTAGTCCAAGATCTTTGTTAGACATAACTTGTCTATACACGAAATCAAAAAAGTACATGTTACTAGTCCCATCATCTTCAGCCACCACATTCCTCCGCCCGCCCACCATCTCTAACACCATCATCCCGTAGCTGTACACATCTGATTTGTGTGACACAACTCCAAAGTTCCTAGAAAATACTTCGGGTGCAATATACCCGGGGGTCCCTCGCATACCCGACATAGACACAACACTTCTTTTTTCTGTGCATAGCTTCGCAAGCCCAAAATCAGATATTTTAGGACATAAATCTTTGTCTAAAAGAATATTATGCGGCTTTATGTCAAAATGCAAAATTCTAGTATTACAACCGCGATGCAAGTACTCTAGTCCTCTAGCAATGCCGACTGTAATATCATACAACTTCTTCCATTCTAGTTGAGTACTTGTTGCTGAACTTGGATCATGAATAAATTTCTCGAGTGATCCGTTAGGCATATATTCATAAATCAGAGCTCTGTGACGACCCTCGAAACAGAAGCCTAGTAGACTTACTATGTTCACATGACAAGTCTTGCTGATGCTTGCAAGCTCATTGACCAGATCTTGCCCGCTACCTTTTAACTCGTTTAAAACTTTGACTGCGACTTCGTTGCCATTTTGTAAACTCCCTCGATATACCGAACCATAGCCTCCTTCGCCTACTTTTACTCTAAAGGAGTTGGTCATCTTCTTTACATTTGAATAAGAGTAACGTTTCGGAGCTAAAGATTCATGATTCTTGATGATGGCTTCTATGTTGGAATAGTTTTCAGCATCATGCCTTGAGAAGATCTTGAATCTAGAGCAAATAGCTATCAAGATCAATAGAATTACAGAACCTGCGGCCAAGGTTGCTGCAAGCAACAATTATTGAAATCAGGAAACTTGTCCACATGAAGTCTAGATTAACAAAACCATGAAGGCGACTTTACCTAGTGAAGATTTTATCACGATGTTTCTTGGTTTTTCTGCAAATGAAATTATTATCAGCTAAATAGACGTATTCAGTAATATCTCACTCAACAAAGTTTGTGGGATGGTGAGAAGAGGACAAGTATTTTCTCTATCCCATGAGATAAAGAGAATGTTCCAATTGAAAGCCAAAGAATCTATACGCGCCCCTAAAACTAGCTAACCTTAATCTGACATCTCCAAGAAATCCCTAAAAGTTGTTATTTAAAAGCATATGAATAATCACACACGCGTGAGGGAAGATCTACCCTGCGTAAGCATGCGTATGTTGACCTCACTGGGGTGTCCCCGTTGGTGGGGCTGAGAGACGGTGGCTTCGTACCGGGACGGGCGGTTTTGAGAGCGGAGTCTAGGCAGGTTGCTAAGCATGAGACATCGTGTTTGGAAAATCAGCACGTGTTCATTCCATTTGCCTCCGACACTTTTGGATCCCTAGCTCCCGAGGTGGTTCGCTTCTTGGAGCGGGTGCAGAAGGTGGTCCACAGTGACTCGCACAGCCCGAGGAACCAAGGATTTATATTTAGTAGAATAGGCTTTGCGATTCAAAAGGGGATAGCGGCGCAGCTTGTTGCTCGCTTACCCATTATCCAGATGTAGTTCGGTTTGTGTTATATATAAAAGGATCAATATTCAGGCATTTTAACTTACTAGTTTAGATATAACCTGTAAAAGTAATGAACTACATTTGTAAATACAATGGAGTGGACCCTCAAAATATTGGAAACAAACTCTCAAACTATAGACAAACCTAATACTGGAAATCTTATATATATTTGACATATACCAGGAACAAATAAGAGTTTTTAATTACCTTTTTTCGTGTTGCGACTATTGTTTTCACACCAAAACTCTTGGTTATCGCTTGATTGAGTCGAACACCGACCTCCACTCCTGTGACATTCCTGACACCTGTCAGATACTTGCACCACAAGCTCAAGCTCATAAGTCAACAGTTTAAACAGTTCCGTGAGATTTGTTTCTTTTGGGAACGTAGACAGAGGTTTTACTGGCAAAACAACTACTTGGCAAGGAGACGGTACATCGGTGTTGGATGAAATATAGACATTTGAATATGCGTAGTAATAGTTATAATCATCACAACTATCAAACACATAATAGTCATTTGCTGGTCTAAAATACCCGTCGACTTGTTCACGGAGTCTTGGACTCTTTGAACATCTTAGCACAGGAAAAGTGGGCGAGATGCTATAAGAGATAGAGAATGAGTTAGAAGGAAATACGTACGTCAATGAATCGCAACTATTGCTGTTTATTTGGTTTGCATAATAGTTGTCTTGAACAAGAAATAAATCACTACTGCCCGGCATGACCTTCACAAGATCATAGGACGGGGAGTCTTGTTTCAGTCGAATCTTTGCAACTGGTTGGCTACAATCAACCTCACACAATCCACATGCTGAATTACCGGAAGTGTAGAACGGGAAGCTCAGATAGCCAAGGTTTAAACAGGAAAAAGAAGCGGGGCAAATGGGCCGGGAACTGTTTCCTTCATCTTGTGATGAAACAGACTGCAGGCTATGAGATAGAACAAACAAGATCAAAATAATGGAATAGTTAATTTCCATTTCTGAGGCTTGAACTAATTCAGATCATTTTCTACAAATATATTATGATATAAATGTTAGGATAGTCAAACCACAACTACATCCATGGACCCACTTTCTAAGCCATTAGTCATACTTTTCTTAACCTTTACTTTGAAAGGTCAAACTTCTAGTTTACAAATTTGTATGTGCATATCACAATCATCTGTATATTTTAATTTATTTATCCAAAGTTGTTGAACGCAAACTGTAATTTGCCTGAACTGTCAAATAAACTTTGGTCAATAACGGCTGCTGTTGACATGTAGAGGATCATCTGTCACCCTCAAGAATACCAAGCACGCCTCAAATTAAATATAAAAAAAAGAACATGAATATTAAATAAGTAGATTTTTATACAGCTAATAATTAATGAACATAAATGTTGCACAAAGGTTACTTGGGATTTTAATATAAACTTTGAAAATTAAGTTTTTCTGATAAATTATTGAGTCTTTCAGTATCAAAAGAGACTATTTAATAAAGAAAATACTGTTATGAACAACATAAAAATGAGATGCTACTAAGATAAATAACATGGCCAGTCACATAAAAAAGCTACTTATAGCAAACACATTAAAAACTGGATCAAAATTGCAAAGATGCTGAAAGATTAAACTGAAAGTAAACTAATCAATACGGTCCCAGGAAATTAAAGCTCAAGGGTGTACAAACATGGTTTCAAATCCTACTACCAAAATACCATCTTTTAATAAATTAAACAAAAAACAACCATCAAATTCAAATAATAATAATAACCTAAATAAGATCAGCAACATTGGATGGCAACTCCTCCACAACAACATTGTAGAACTTCTGGATGTCACCAAGCATCTTCTCATCATCATTTGTCACAAAGTTGATAGCCACACCTTTTCTTCCAAACCGTCCACTACGCCCGATACGGTGAAGGTAATTTTCGGGTTGTGTTGGAAGATCATAGTTTATCACAAGTGAAACTTGTTGAACATCAATACCGCGTGCCAGCAAATCAGTGGTGATGAGAACACGAGAAGAACCAGACCGAAATTCACGCATGATGATGTCACGTGTGTTCTGGTCCATGTCACCGTGTGTGGCTGACACTGTGTGGTCCCGGCCTCTCATCTTGTCGGTCAACCAGTCAACCTTCCTTCGTTTGTTCACAAAGATAACACTTTGTGTGATTGCCAATGTCTCGTAAAGGTCACAAAGTGTTTCAAGCTTCCAGTCTTCTTTCTCAACGTTAACGTAAAATTGTTTGATACCTTCTAATGTCAGTTCATCACGCTTCACGAGAATCCTAACCGGTTTGTTCATGAACTTTCTAGTGATTTCCAAAGCTTCCGGTGGCATTGTTGCAGAAAAGACTCCAACTTGAACCTTAGATGGCAACAACTGAAAGATATCATAGATCTGCAACCAAAAAAAACAATAATAGATTTATAGGTAACAATAACAACAACAATAATAATAATAATAATAATAATAATAATAATAATAATTACTAATAGTAGTAGTAATAATAACAAAATCATATACCTGATCTTTAAAACCTCTTGAAAGCATTTCATCAGCCTCATCGAGAACAAACATTTTGATGTAATCAGAACGAAGGGACTGTCGGCGCAACATGTCAAAAACACGCCCAGGTGTACCGACAACAGCGTGGACCCCGGCTGAGAGGATGCGTTGGTCTTCACGAACACTGGTCCCGCCAACACAAGCGTGGACCTTAACACCAAGATAGTCACCGAGGGCCCGCATGACTTTCTCAATTTGTTGTGCAAGTTCACGAGTTGGTGCTAAAACCAAAGCCTGGCACTCGACTACATTGTAATCAAGTTGTTGGAGAATGCCTGAGCAAAAAGTGGCGGTTTTTCCAGTCCCGGATTGTGCTTGTTGAATTACATCAAGACCCTTGGTGAATGGTACAATTCCCCTTTGCTGAATTGCTGATGGTTTCTCAAAACCTGCATCAAAATCAAACCGTAAGTTGCCATAATACACCATTTTTAATAACTTTTAATATTTAGTACTAGACTTACCATATGCGTATATGCCTCTCAAAAGATTCTCTTGTAGACCCATAGCATCAAAGCTATCATAAACCTCATCATAAGACGTGAAGAAATCCTGTCCATCAGCAGAAAGCCTGCAACATTGGTAAAAGAAGAAAATATATAATCACTACAATCTAAGCATGAACAAAATGATTCTTGTGAATAATAAGTGACTACGAATATTAAAAGAATTGGGAGCTTACAAATCATTCATTTTAGAGTCAAAATTCCGAGTGTCAAATTGCGATCCTTCTGGTGCTACGCCCGCCATGACTACAAATAAACGACAACAATTACTTTAAGTGACTGAACATACTTTTTTTCTTGGACATCATTCACAATTTAAACTTAAAGCAACGGCATTCATTATCTTCTTGTCATTACACATTGTTGATTTTGGTCCACGGAATCCTTTGTGTTTAGACTTACTGAAAACTATTTCAGACATGTAAGACTGCCGTAAAAATATTAAAACACTGACTCAAACAAGAACAAGACTGTCACTGGCCACTGCTGTAAAAACCATCGTACAAGCAAACATCTATATATCACACACAAATCATGTAACATACAAAATTACAAATGTATACGCAAACGCATAAAAACTGAATTCGACTGAAAAGTTAAAACCTTGTGGCGATTCAATTATTCATTCAATGTGATCTAAATCCTTTAAAAGTTAACTCATATCCCCAAACATAAACATGTAAATGTACCGAAGATAAACGCAAACAGCTCAGAACTAGTTTTCGAATATTTCTTGACAAAACAGCATATTTAGTTGATTGAGAAACAAAATTTGAATAAATGAAGAGCATTTGCAACCATTATAACTCCAACAAATGCAAAACGCACACTCAAAAGCATTCCTAACTCAGTCAAAACCCCTAAAATTGAAATTCGGATATATAAATCAAATGTGTGGATGTTGATACATGTATTTTCCGATCTAAAGCAGTAGCAGACTTAATAGTGTATTTTCACTATACATACATTCTCATAACATAAAGAAAGGTGAAAAGTGAACTGATAGAATACAAAAACATAATAAAAGAAAAGAAAATAGATTTGAAAGAGAGATAGAATCATCAAGTGTTGTTTGTTGTGATACCTGAAGAAGAGTAAATGTGTGTTGTTTAATTGATTAGGGTTTTGTTTGTTTTCCCAAACTCCTCGACGCCGCGGAGTTGAGGAACAAGGAGAAGAAGATGTGTTTGTTTGTTTGTTTGTTTTACCCAGTGGCGTCCTGATGTATTATGTATAATCAAATGTACATCGGAGCCCTACTTTTCCTATTTTCTTCTTCTTTGACCATTTTGCCCTTATACCACCATCTACATGGATTTTTATTTTTTTATTTATTTATGGGCATTCGAGTCGGTTCAAGGTCTACTATATTTGGTTCATTTAAACCCAGGCATGTAAACAAACGAACACATATTTCTGTGTTCGTGTTTATTTATTTAAAAGTGAACGTGTTCCTGCTCATTTATGTTTCTTTGTTTACGTTCCAAACGAAGAGTTTATGAACGTAACCAAAAAAAGATAAACAAACGTATATGAACAATGTCACCTCTAGTAGGATTGGTTTTGTCATTCAAAATGGGGGTAGCGACGTAACTTGTTGCCCGCTTACATGTCTCTCTATTATAATTGGATTATTTTTTTAGTATATTAATAGTTGATTACAAACACTCACAAACAAATGTGTACAGTGAATCTAAATTCTATAAGAGAGGAAGGGGCTTCCATATGGGTAGGGTGTATGGGTTCCAAACCACATGACAACACCACCTCACACCATGTGGGTAAGGTGCATGGCTTCATTTCATGGCAAATGTTTGCCATACAAAATTGATTCATTGTTGGCCATTGAATAATTAAAATGAATTAATTAAGTTCTAGGGTACTTGTGGAGTTGTGGGTAGGTGATGCCTCTAAGTTTGTGGTTTATGGGTAATTAAAGGTAAAAATGATATGGCACTACATGATTGACCAATGTATGGGTAATACCCATGAGTGCCACTTCCCCTCTAATAATAATAAAGGAAACCATTATATTATATGCAGGCTGTCATTCTAATATTCATCGAGATTTCTCTTTTCCCGCCCATATAGTATTGAAAGAGATTGCAAAATCATACCCAAATCAGTCACACAATTACCTCTAAAATATATTCTCCTTCCTTGTTTAGTTAAATGTGCAATTAGGAAAGTTGTTATTATTTCCTTTTTCTTTTCAATGTAAACGTGTATATATATTGGGTATGTTGATGAATGAAATCAATTTGACTGATTACTAATTTCTTCATGGTATCAGAGCATTCACATACAGAAGAAAACAAAAAACCCTAAAAGCCGCCGTCTCATATGACGCCTGAAAACTCTGAAAAATCCAAAGCCGATGGTGAAGCAATCGATCATCAATCACCATACTACATCCACGCTTCCGACTACCCAAAGCAGTTACATGTGAATGATGTTCTCACAGATAATAATTACAACGACTGGGCACAAGAAATGACTAATTTCTTGTTCGCCAAGAACAAAATTGGTTTCGTTGATGGTTCAATCAAGAAACCAGAAAGCAGTTCAACCCTATGTATGCCTTGGATGCGGGCTGATGCAATGATAAAAGGGTGGTTAACTACTGCTATGGAGAAAGATATACGCAGCAGTGTCAAGTATAATAATACTGCATGTGAAATATGGACCGATTTGCAAGAGAGGTTTGGAAAGAAGAGTGCTCCGAGGGCATATGAGTTGAAGCAATCTCTCACAGTAACACAACAAGATGGCACTTCTGTAACAACATATTTCACTAAATTAAAGGGGTTATGGGATGAGATAGAATCTGTTTTACCCACCCCTCATTGCACTTGTGATGGTTGTTTGTGCGGAATAGGTAAGAAGCTATTCGACCTCAAACAAAAGGAGAGGTTATATAAGTTCTTAATGGGACTTGATACAGAATTCTCCGTTATTCGAACACAAATATTGGCTATGCAGCCTATGCAGAATCTTAATGTTGCATTTCACCTAGTTTATGAAGATGAGCAGCAACGACAAATCACCATTCCAAGGAAACCGAGCAAGGAGGCTGCAGCCTTTCAAGCTTCCTTTCCTCGACGTGAGGTAAGCCAACAAATGGGATCACAGAAGAATGAAAAACTAGGATTGGTTGATAAGACTGATCACTGTACCTTTTGTGGAAGAGACGGTCATAATCGGGAAGGGTGTTTCAAACGAATAGGGTACCCCGAATGGTGGCTGGGAAAAGGAAAGAAAGAAAACACAAAGCTGAAGGTTGCTCTTGTAGAAATGAAAGTTGCTCCTGTAGAAACAAACTCGAGTCCAATACCGGGCTTGACTGAAGACCAATACAAGATGTTCCTGAAACATTTTGGTGAAAGCAATACCTCTTCAGAAAATGAGGTTCCTCCTATGGCCAACATGACAAGTATATTCAATCCAAAATACAATTGGGTGGTTGACTCAGGAGCCACCGAACATATTACTTGTCACGAAGATTTACTTGTTAATCCCACCATGGGTAATTTTGAAGCACCAGTCACCATTCCCAACGGAGACGCCATCCCTGTCAAAGTGAGAGGCGAGCTCTTGTTGAGAAACGGTGTTAAAATAAAAGGGGTTCTTTTTGTTCCTAAATTTAAATGTAACCTTTTGTCTGTTCGTCAATTGTCAAAAGACCTATACTGTGTTGTCACGTTCTTCCCTGATTTCTTTTTAATGCAGAGTTTGAAGTCGAGGGTCTTGATTGGAGCGGGTAGGTGCAACGAAGGTCTTTATCGTATGGGGGGGTAATAAAAGAAGGAAGGAAAGCTATGGCAGTTGATGCTGGAATGTGGCATAAGCGGCTGAGGCATACTTCTAATGTTAAACTGTCACAAGTTAATTTTCTGAAAGGTGTGTCTTTTGGTATTGAAAACAAAAATTGTGATTCTTGTGTTAAAGCCAAGTTTACTAGACTTCAATTTCCGGTCAGTTTTACAAAGACAAGTGAATGTTTTGATTTGGTGCATTGTGACATTTGGGTTGGCTATAGAACACCTTCTTTATCTCATGCTCATTATTTTTTAACTATAGTTGATGATTATAGTAGGGCGGTTTGGTTGTATTTGCTTAAACAAAAACGTGAGGCCAGTAGTTGTTTGATAAGTTTCTGTAAAATGGTTGAAACCCAATTTAGTAAACCGGTAAAACGTATTAGAAGCGATAATGGAGGTGAGTTCACATCTAACTACATGCAAAATTTTTACATTGAAAAGGGCATTATTTCATAAACAACATGCCCTCATACCTCCCAACAAAATGGGGTGGTTGAGCGAAAACATCGGCATCTCCTCGAGATTGCACGGGCTTTGCGTTTTGAAGCGAAGCTACCAGCTCGATTATGGGGGGAGTGTGTATTGACCGCTACCTATATCATTAATCGTTTGCCATCTTGGGTCATAAATGATAAAACACCATATGAAATGTTACTTAATAAAATACCCGATTATGATCACATGAGAATCTTTGGTTGCCTTGCATATTACCGGAACACGGACATAAAAGGTGACAAATTCGAACCAAGAGGAAAACCAGGAATATTCTTGGGATATCCTCATGGGACAAAAGGATACAAGGTTTATGACATAGAAAAAAGGAAGATGATTGTATCCAGAGATGTAAGATTCAAGGAAGATATGTTTCCTTTTGATAATGTTGACCTGAAAGAAACTCAAGAAGAAAGTGGGATTTTCTCCTATCCATACGAACCAATTGAGAACCAACAAACAGAAGATGAAAACAAAGAAAATGAAGAAAAGGTGACACATGAAGAAGACGAAGAATTAACAAGAAATAATGTTAGTTTTGAAACCGGCAATGATGTTGGTTCGGAGACCGTGGAATCTGTACACGTGAACGAAAGTGGTACTGGTTCATATGAAAGTGAGCATGGTGGTTTTATAGATGAAAGCATGCATGGTGATGATTTCATGCATGAAAATAATGACAATCCGGATGGTGCAAACTCACATCAGCATGAAATTCAGCAAGTTGAAGAAACGAGGGCCCGCCGAATTCGATCAAGACCATCATACTTGAATGATTATCAAGTGAATCTCCCCCCTTCGGTAGACCATGCACAGCCGGCTTCAAACCAAGGTTCCTCTACGGTACATCCTCTAGCTCATTACATTTCTTATAATAAATTTTCTAATACTCATAAAGCTTTTTTATCGTCCATCACTTCACATGATGAGCCTAAGAACTTTCATGAAGCTTCACGCAATTGTAAATGGAGAGATGCGATGAAGAAAGAAATAAAAGCCCTCGAACAAAATGGAACATGGACACTCGGGACCCTGCCGAAGGGAAAGAAAGCCATAGACTCCAAATGGGTATACAAGGTCAAATTTAAGCCAAGTGGGAAAGTGGAAAGATACAAGGCCAGGCTTGTAGCTAAAGGATTCACACAAGAAAAGGGAGTGGATTATCATGATACCTTCGCACCGGTTGCTAAACTCGTAACTGTTAGAACCCTACTTGCGATTGTCGTCAAGCGATGGATTATTCATCAACTCGATATGAATAATGCCTTCCTTCATGGCGATCTAGAAGAAGAAGTCTACATGAAAGTACCTCAAGGGTTTGCAACTAAAGAAGAAACACGGGTTTGCAGGTTAAGAAAATCAATATATGGCCTAAAGCAAGCTTCCCGTAATTGGTATCACAAATTCACCTTAGTGCTTCAACAACTTGGTTATAAGCAATCAAAATCAGATCACTCTTTGTTCATATATAAAGACGATAGAACCTATGTTGCCGCACTAATCGACGTTGATGATGTCGTCATAGTTGGAAACAACATGAGTAAAATCCAGCACACGAAGACTGAACTCGGCAAGATGTTTAGCATAAAGGACCTTGGACAACTAAAATACTTCTTGGGGATCGAGGTCGCTCGCAATTCTGAAGGCCTTGTTCTTAACCAAAGAAAGTACACACTCGATATCCTTAAAGATAGTGGTCTTCAAGGTTGCCGATCGAGCTCCTTTCCCATGGAACAGAACTTAAAGCTAGACAAAGGTGACGAGGAAGACAAAGTTGATGCTAATCAGTATAGGAGACTTGTGGGAAGACTACTTTATCTTCAAGCTACGAGACCGGATATAGCTTACTCGGTAAACGTTCTAAGCCAATTTGTGGCTGATCCTAGACAAAATCATATGAATGCAGCAATCAGAATTCTTAGATACCTTAAATCTACACCAAGTCAAGGGGTTCTTTTACCAAAGGAGGGAGGCACAAAACTCATGACTTATTGTGACTCAGATTGGTTAGGGTGTCCATTCACCCGACGGTCTAGAACCGGATATTTACTCCTCTTAGAAGGAGCACCAATTTCTTGGAAATCCAAGAAATAATCTGTTGTATCACGTTCCTCGGCTGAGGCAGAATACCGAGCTATGGCTGCAACGGTTAGTGAAATTTTATGGGTTCGATGGTTATTGCGGGAATTGGACGTGCCACCCAATGGACCTACACCGTTGTTTTGTGATAATCAAGCTGCAAGACAAATAGCAAACAACCCCGTGTTCCATGAAAGAACCAAGCATGTTGAGATAGACTGTTATTTTGTTCGTGAAAGGGTCGAGTCCAAAGATGTCCAGCCATTGGTTATCGATTCAAAATCACAAATAGCCGACTTACTCACTAAACCTCTTGGAGCTCAACAATTGCAATCACTTCTTGTCAAGTTGGGCGTTCGAGACTTACACACTCCAACTTGAGGGGGAGTATTGAAAAAGATTGCAAAATCATACACAAATCAGTCACACAATTACCTCTAAAATATATTCTCCTTCCTTGTTTAGTTAAATGTGTAATTAAGAAAGTTATTATTTCCTTTTTCTTTTCAATGTAAACGTGTATATGTATTGGGTATGTTGATGAATGAAATCAATTTGACTGATTACCAATTTCTTCATATAGTTTAGGGTTTATTTCAATCTTTCATTTTGTATTTCTAAAATCAATTGTTTTATCTCCAGCAGCCCCCGTTTTATCTCCAGCAACCCCCTATAATTGCTATCGAGTTGCCAACAACGAGATATTCCTAGGTTCAATTTCGTAAGGTATGTGCCATCAACAATCCTTGGTTTATCGATTGGCTTATGATTCCCCTTTTCCCTCCAGATGAATTATGCCCCATTTGTAAAAAAGCTTGTTTGGATAGATTCGGTGAGCATGCCATCCACTGTAAGGAATTGCCGGGATTCAAGTATCGTCATGACTGGGTTAGAGATGTGTTATGGGATGTGCTTAGACGTGCCGGGATCTCAGCCAAGAAAGAGGCACGTGTTAACTTTTTAACTGATCCGCGTGAGGGAAGATCTACCCTGCGTCCTGCGGATGTTCTTGTGTTTGGCTGGGCAGGGGGTAAGCATGCGTGTGTTGACCTCACTGGGGTGTCCCCGTTGGTGGGGCTGAGAGACAGTAGCTTCGTACCGGGATAGGCGGTTTTGAGAGCGGAGTCTAGAAAGGTTGCTAAGCATGAGACATCATGTTTGGAGAATCAGCACGTGTTCATTCCATTTGCCTTCGACACTTTTGGATCCCTAGCTCCCGAGGCGGTTCGCTTCTTGGAGTGGGTGCAGAAGGTGGTCCACAGTGACTCGCAGAGCCCGAGGAACCAAGGATTTATATTTAGTAGAATAGGCTTTGCAATTCAAAAGGGGATAGCGGCGCAGCTTGTTGCTCGCTTACCCATTATCCAGATGTAGTTCGGTTTATGTTATATATAAAAGGATCAATATTTTCACCTGAAAAAAAAAATTTAATGTGTTCATATGAGTATCATTCATAATAACAAAAAACCCCTTATCGATTTCATTACCTATTCGTGTGTGTTCGATTGCAGAGGTTATGTTATTTATCTTGCTTCCTTTATCTTCTTATTTTGTTCGTTTTAAGGTATCCTATAAACACTAAATTCATTCCTGTTCATCTATCCGATTAACCCTAAATTGATTTTATAAATGATATTTAGGAAGATTATTATAAAAAATGTACATAAATTAATATACTGCAGCAATAAGAGTTTTTAGTAAACACATCAAACATATTTATGTATATATCACTTTAAAATTCATGTACATGATTTTTATTTAATATTTTTCTTTTTTATTTGGACGGTGCTTATTTTTTTCTCAAACAAGTCAATTTAGCTTGTATTTTATCTTCTCTCATACTGGTCAAATTAAGTTGTCTTCTTATCTTGAACGGGTCCATCTGGGTTTTGTTTTATCTCAAACAGGTCAATTTTGATCGTATTTTATCTCAAACGTGTCAATTAAAATCGTGTTTGATCTCAAGCGGGTCTATTCAGATTGTGTTTTATCTCAAACGAGTCAATTCAGATTATGTTAAATCTAATATAAAGTTGCAGTTTTATGCGGTTGAGAATCGGGTTTTCCCGATTATTTTAAAGATTCTTTCAAATGGGCTGATTATTGCTTAATATCGAGTTGCAACTTCGTAAGCTCAGTTTTGATTTCGTGATGGTTTGTAGTTGGGTAAAATTGTGTAAAATCAGCTTTAAAAAGTTTAATGTTACATCATTGAAACTAACGGGTAATAATAAGTGCATAAGAGTCATTAGGATATGGTCCAGTTTGAATTTGGTATCTTCTTGGTATGCTGTGAGCCATTATTTGATCATTCTTCTATTTATTAGGTTGTGGAACTTTGACTCCAAGTTCCTGACGTCCGAATGTTTTTTTGATTTTGCAATGCAAGTTGAGTTATGTCAAACTTGGTGTATACTATTGAGATGTTGAGAGGTTCTAAAACATTAAAGGTTGGTAATTTAACTAATTCACATATTTACAAATATTGAGTGGTAATTTATCTAATACAAAACATAATATATGATGTGCAGAACCTTGAAGCGCTCATTCAAGAGTATGATGGTTTTACAGTTAATCCTCCCGATATAACTTTTGAAACAATACTGAAGTGATGTTTTTTTTACTAGATTTCACAATTGTTGAAGGATATTCATGAGTGGGAGGATAAGAAAATATTGTCAGTTACTTGATTTGCCTTGAGAAAGGATTGTAAGTTATTGATGATGTATTTGAAAGGGCAATTTTTTAGCTTGAAGATGTTTTACAGATATATGTGCGGTGGGAGCATAATACATATTCTACTATTCATTCCAGACTCTTTATATTTTATGCATACAACTTTCCTAATTACTTTAAATAAAGATTCATATTGTTATTGCGATGAATTGTTATTGCAAACATAATTAGCGCATCATTTATTTATAAAAATGGACAACAAAATGTTTGCTGGATAACCAATCCATTTTGCCTTGTGATATGGCTTCCATTCAAAACGAGGTGTCTTTGAAGTAGGAATCAACTGGGTTTGGTTAAAAAAGGGTATGGCATAATGAATTTGAGTCCAAATGATTGCTTTAGAGTAGTATCATTTTGGGTTGGGTCATAACAAGTTCTTAGCAAAATGAGTAAGGCTCAAAATACGTTGTTTTTAAAAATGTATCATTTTTGTTTGGGTCAAAACGAGTTCTTATCAAAATCAGTTCGGGTAAAAGAAAGTATTATTTTCTAAAAAGTATGAATTTGGTTCGGGTAAAAACATGTTGTTTAACTATATGGACTTGGGTTGAAATTAGTGGTTTTAGAAGTTTATAAAATGTAAAAATATTTTTTTCTTAATTTATGCTTTAATAACTTTTATTAACAAATTCGTAGACTAAAACGGGTATTTTGTGTACCTTCAAGCTACAAATGTTGTATACAAACCAATATATAGAAGCTATAAATACTAAACTTATGATACTTTTATAAAATAAAACATCTTTATATTTATTTAATAAAATTCAAAATATTTAAATTATTATTGTAAAATTGTTTTCATCATATATTATATGCAACTCGTGTTTACCACGAGTCTCTAACCTAGTTTTACTCATATAGTATAATCTTGATACAAACACGATTCTCTCTTACATGTTCTACCTTTAATATGATAGCAAACAAGATCATCAAAACTCAAATTGTAGCAAGACACTACACACTTGTGCCGAAGACAAAGGGATTTGAGAGAAACTCTAAAAGTGATGTCTAGAATGAACGCCACAATGAAACAATAAGCCATTATACGTTTGAGACTTTTCATAATTGTCATGAATACCTCATTCAACAACTCCACATGTGAAGAAACACTAATCGACCCCGGGCAGATTATGGATAATCTGGGGGTTAAGTAATGTTTCCCACGAGGGTTAGGTCCGGCAGAGATGGTTATTCTGATGACCTGCAAAACAGACACTGTGAGCTCGTCACTGAAAAGGGGGGGGGTTCCTCCTTGTGACCACCCTCCGGCGTGAGAATCAGACTAGATTGCTCTGAATATGTGTATATAAATAGAGATTGCTAGAGAAGATAAGATACGAGATGATGATACCGTTCCAAGGTGTTGGAGTATTTATAGCCGAAGGTAGGTTTCCAAGCAGGTACAGCCAGCTGTATAATATTCCTGTTCTACCAACTATGGGCTACGCACGTGCCATGCTGGTTGGTGGGTAGGCAGCGGCTGATAGTGACAAGGCCGGCTGTGTACTGTTCCCTTTCCACCAACTGCAGGCTATGTGCGTGCCACGACAAGGGTTGGTGAGTAGGCAGCGGCTAATAGTGACGAACAGTACTAGAGCATGCTCCTCCTCGTACTGTTGTCGGTGAGCTGTCACCCTGTGATTGGTTCATGGGCTGCTTTGGTCAGATCTTGTCTATTTTGTCCATACCTTGGCAGGTATAGTACAAAAGATCTTCCAGAAGCATACGGACTGGCTCATTTGGGCGGGAGTATTCCCGCCTTGCTCATTCCTTCAGGTGACACTGAATTATTGAGAGTTAATGCCTTGTGCGTGTAGCCTTGCTATTAGTGCGGGTAGCCTTCCCTGATGGCTTGTATCCGCAGCTGCGGGGACAGGCGGGGTACTTCACCATTGGGAGGCTTTCCCTGCGGGAACAGCTGGCGTACTGCGCGTAAGGTCTTCATCTCTGAGCATGGTGGGTCCTGCGGAACCAGTTGGTCCTTGCGCAGACGTCCCTCTTCAAGGTGAGTCTTGCTGGTCCAACTGGGCTCTGCTGGGACCTACCTCTTCAAGTCCCCCCAGTCCAATATTCTTCTCATGAATTGTTAATAAGTGAGGTGAACTTTGGACTTAAGCAAGGGGTTTTGAAAAGGATTTAGTTTTAAGGTTGTCCGTGGGGATTCTTCCCGCGGTTTCCCTAATGTCACATGCAGAAATTCCCGACTTTTCTGCTTGATCTTTGGGTATGATGCGGGAAGGTGTGTAACCTCCTCGCAAGTTAGGAGCGTTGAGTTTCACTTGTGTAGATTCTCCACGAGGTTTTGGTAGTTTTAAACATAGTGATCAATTATGTTAAAGAACCAATTCCATCCTGGAGCTTCAAACAATCTAGTTCTCAACGTTCCCGCTATGCGGGGATGTTATTTCCCTTTCCGCAAGCATTGCCCAGAAGATCCTTCTTGGTTTCAATTCCCTGCGAGTGCTAAGTATGTGAAGGGTTTCGCCTTGACACTGTACCCGCACTCGTCTTATAGTTATCTTACTTCCAAGGTATTCTTGGCGTCCATTCCCTACGGGTGCTAAGTATGTGAAGGGTTTTGCCTTGACACTGTATTCGCACATGTCTTATAGTTACTTGGTTGCCAAGGTAAGGGGTATAGTCCCGCTTACTTTTGAATCTTTTTGAAATTCGAAGAGTTGGTGAAAGGATAAGAACAGTCCAAACTGTTGAAACGTCGTCCGACGGTTTCTTCTGACAGTGTCAGGACGTGCTGGAAGTTATGGCGACGTGACAGTATATGGTCATTCCAGACGCTTTTTCAGGCGCGTGGGCGCGATTTTTCGGGCTCGTGGGTGCGGATTTTACGGCGCGCGTCCCGTCAACAGCTGTTGTCAGCTTGCTTTTTCCACGTGTCATAGTTTCATTGCACCAGCTCTTTTCTCTCTCCTCCGCATTAAATTCATCGCATTCATTGCGATGAGTATATAAAGGGGGAGAGGGTTCACGGTAATCCACACTTTCACTTCTTTCTTCTTCTTCTAAGCGATTTCCGGCGAATACTCTAACTTTCTGTCGAGCATTCTCCTGAAATCGATCTTTACCTCCAAAACATGTCGTCTACTCATGATCCAGAAGCTACCGTCGAGGAGTCTGACTTGTATTCTAAGAATCCATCGTCCACTTCTGATAGGGACGATAAGAGTACTGCTGGCGAGTGCCAGTGTGCTCTTCCCGTCGACCAGTATCAGTACATCGTCAGGAAGTTCTTGCTCGAGCCTTTCGAGCCTGAGTTTCCTGAGCCACACCAGACGGTGTACGATGCCCCCCAAGGGCAAAATAGGGGTGTATGCTGCATTCTTCATCTATGGGAATCTCAGGTTCCCATTGACGAAGTTTGTGTACCGTGTTTTGGAGAGACACGGTGTACATTTGACGGAGGTACACCCAATGGCGATCGCCAAGATTCGGCATTTTGAATGGGTGTGCCTCATTCTGGGCGTGGAGCCCCATGTCGACCGCCTGATGACCTTCTATTCCTGGAGGTGCATCCAGGGGTGGTATACCTTGGTCACTCGGATCAAGGGTTTGAAGATCTGCGCTACCGAGCGCAGTCTTCGGTCTTGGAAACGGGAGTTCTTCTATATCTCCGCTCGCGTCGTCCCTATAGCGATGACGTTCAAGAACGGGAGAGCTCTCCCGAACCTTCACGCCTTCAACTAAGAGGAGGCAGAATGGTTCTCCAAGATTTCCCGGGTCCAGTCTCCGGTTTACCGCTTTGCGGAGTCCGGGATGGTGATGCTCGGGATGAGCCGGGTGTGGAAAGATGCTGGGGCGGAGACGCCACAGATTCCTATTGTCCTCGAATACGGTTTGAACTCTGTCCCTCACGGTATGGTTCATATCTTCTTGCTGATTTAGGGTTTTTCCGCTAAACTGTTTTTCTTTTTATTTTCAGAGGGAAACGACATGCAATTGCTCCTGCATCCGCGGGAAGCTGATGGTCCCGCTCGGATGGGTACCCGTGCTCTTGATGAGAACGAGTTGCCCATCTTGGAGCAAACGACAGATCGGTTCGTGGAGGTCTACCCGCCAGGCCACGAGATTTTGAGTGCCACGCGGCCAGGTAAGGAACTTTTTAACCCCCGCCCTCTCCATGCTCAAACCTCTGCTGGAGTTCCTCTAATCTTGTCATCTTCTGATGAGGAATCCGCAGATGGTCCTTTCTTGGTGAGGAAGAAGAAGGCTGCTGGCGCGAAGGGCAAGGCGAAGGTTGCGTCTACTGCCGATCCAGTGAATCGGTCTGACTCAGAGACCGAAAGCGAGGAGGTGGCGGGGAACCCTGGTGGTGGTGAGACAACAGTCTCGGAGGTTGAGACAGCTGCCACTGCCGCGCGACCAAGTTCTACGACGGTGACCGGCGTGAAGAGGCCGACTCCGTCGGGTTTGTCCCCACCGGTCAGAACCTTCAAGTTGAAGAGAACTCGTAAGTATAAATTAATCTTACCCGCAATTTTTTTCCGCCATTGTTTTTAATATCTTGTCTTCATGCAGGCGTGGATGCTACCGCATTCCAAGGTGATGCGGGGAGGAGCAGCTCTGTGTTGGAATACTGTATGCCCGAGACACATAATTAGGTTAATGTGGCTAGTTGTGTTTGATCCAAGTCGGGTCATACCCAATAACGAGTTAGACACACACCAATTATGTATTTGTTAAGATAAGATCTATGAGACAAATACAGAACACGATACATTCAGAAAATCGGGTTTCTGAATACTTACTTGAAAGTGTTAAATAAATTAATTGGTTAATTTATTTATTCAAATAATTATTATTGGAATGATTATTTAACTATGTGTTCTTTTATAAAATGGTTTATAAAAGATGGGGTGTTTATATATTTTATAAAGTATAAAATAAATAAAAATAAAAAATAAATATATATATTTTTGGGGCCGGTTTTGGGTGGGCCCCACACCCCAAAGTTTTGGTCAAAATCTTGTCATGGATATGGTGGATGTTGAGTAAATTTTACTTGATTAAAAAAAAAAACCTAACACCATGTATGAAAGATTTGATTATGTGTTGAGTGTGAATATATATATATTCTAACAAGCAACACATGTGACTTTTCAAGTTAGACAACCACAAGTCTTTCTTTCTTTCTTTGTTCTTGCTTACGGCCAAGATCAAAAATGAGGCTCGGGTCTCGATTATTCGTGTTCAAGCTCCCTAACAAAGTTCGGTGTGTGTTGGAGGCTCGGGGTATCTTCCGTTTGAGGATTTTCCCTTTGAAAGTCTAGCATCAACATCATCATCTTCTTCAACATCAACTACACTCTTAAAAGGTTAAGAATGTAAGTGTTTATAGCTTTGATAGTTTAGTTTTTCCGTATCATTTGATCCTTGTTTCGGGTTTCTAATAAATAGATTATTGGTAATCTTATAACATGAATAAATTAGGTTGTTCATGTACACATTTCCTATAAACTTGTAATATATACATATATAAACACATGGATACATATGTTTAGTTTGTTTATATCACGCTTCCGCCTTAATTGTGACTAGTTAAATGGTTAACTAAGTATAAAATATCCATAGAAACCCAACAAATGGCATCAAGAGCCGGGATACGGGAACTAAGCTTCGGGTTTTCGGTTTTATATTTTTCCCCTTGAAAGATTTTATACAAAAATTAACATGCATGATTTTTTGTATTTAATCTTGTTATAATTTTTGGCTTTGTTCAAAAAAAAAATATATATAAAATATAAAACCGAGTAAATGGGCCGAAGCCCAATTCGGGTGATATCGGGCCGAAGCCCACTTGTTTTGGTTAATGGGCTAACCGGAAAAAAAAAGGGGAGAAAGTGAAATGGGCCGAAGCCCATTTTTGGTTAAATGGGCCGAAGCCCATGAGACTTTTCATTGGGCCGAAGCCCATGTGTTTTGGACATGTGTGCCGAAGCCCATAATCAAATTATTGGGTTGGACTAGGCCCGATAAGGTCAAGGGGTTTTGAAACGGGATCCTAAAACATAACGGGTTATGTTTATTAATTATTAAAACTAGACCGAGCCGTAGACCAAAATGGATGTTTGTTTGTGGTTGATGATTGTAATTGTAATTAATTATTCAAGTTTCGGTTTGTAATAATTAATTAGGGGCAATTTTGTAATTTTGTAATTATTTATTCATATGGGTATGTAATAAATAGATTATTTGTAATATCTTTATTTTATAGAAAATGTATTAGGACATTTGTTTTGTAAAATTAAAGAAGATTGCAAAATTGGAAGTTTGGGCCTTATTGGGCCGGGTATGATGATAATGGGTCTCACAAGCCTATTAAGGGGATTCAAGCCCAAAAGGACCTAAACCCACCAATTAAGCCCAAATGGAAGCTTATGGAAGCTAAGACCCAAGTTCAAGCCAAATGGATCACAACGGGGTTGAAGAAGATGCTCGAAGCATTTGGATGCGGGATCGAGTGGGAGCTACAACATCCATGTGTCATGTGTCCCTTAGGATCGGACATAAGACACACACTTGTTTCGGCTAACAAGTGTGGTCTAACTTAGTGGCTCGTGTCTAGTATAATTGTGTATGCTTGTTAATTGATTGTTTGATTATATGGTTGCTAGATATTAGGATATCAACTTCGTCACATAGAATTAATTAACAAAGCATAAAACGGGTTCTAATAATTATCGGTAATTACGTGACACGTAGTTTAATAAAATGGATTTATTAACTAGCCGTCTCACGCCCATAATAAAATGGTTTTATTATAAATTAGAATTTTGAAAATGGTTTCAAAATAATCATGTTACTAAATGCATGTTAGAACATGATTTAAAGTTTTACAACTAGAATTATTAAAACTAAAAATCCCTTTCAAAATTAAGGATAACAAGTTAAACACCATCCTTTTGTATAACGCTTAACATATTAGTAAGCTCTTAGTGGGAAAAAGGTCACCTAACCGCGTAGAGTAAATTAATATGTTGAGGTAATATTGGCATATAAATGGGAAAAAGGTCACCTAACCGTTTGTATGTTGATATTACAAGTTGATACAAGTAGGACGACTTAAATTAGAACCATGTGAAGAGGGTCACCCAAGCATGGGGTCTAATAGGTGTTGATGGGATAAACATGCCGACACGAAATATGATTTCGAACCGGTCCCATAAACTCTAGAAGTTGCAAAAGGGTTTGCAATTGTTATGAATAACTACCTTGATAAACCGACAATGGGAAAAAGGTCACCTAACCGGAGTCGGGTTTATCGTTGGATTCTAGATTTTAATTATTAATTATATTTGGTATATATATAAAAGGGTATTAATAATTAAAATAAGTAAAACACTAAAATGAACTTAATTAAAATTCTGCAGATGGCCGCACACGTCGACGACAACATAATCCCTAACGTCCAAAATGTATCTCTCCGATCTATTCTCGCTAAAGACCGTCTTAACCACAATAACTTTTCGGATTGGTTCCGAAATTTAAGGATTGTTCTAAAACAAGAAAAATTATATCATGTTTTGGAAACACCTATCCCCAACGAACCGGAAGAGGGAAGTGAGGTCGAATATATGAATTGGGTCAAACACACGGAAGATTCCATTCAAGTGTCATGCCTCATGTTGGCGACTATGGTTCCCGAAATCCAAAAGGATTTCGAAAACCATAATGCGTACGACATGATTACTCAAGTTAAGGAAATGTTCCTTAAGCAATCAAGAGTTGAAAGGTTCGAAACGGTTCGAGCCTTGCATGCATGTAGAATGGATGATAATCAACCAGTTTCAACTTATGTACTTAAGATGAAAAGTTACACTGATCGCCTCGCCAAGCTCAATTGTCCCATCTCAAAAGAGTTAGCAACGGATTTGATCCTTAACTCCCTGTCGAAAAGGTTCGACACTTTCGTGTTAAATTATAACATGAACGGGTGGGACAAAAACATTGGAGAACTTCACTCAATGCTTAAAACAGCCGAGGCGAGCATGGGTAAAAGGGTTTTACCCGTGTTTGCGATCAATGAAGGTAAATCCAAGAATCGATCTCAACCCAATCCTAAGGCTAAGGTAGCAAAAAGAAAGGGTCCTCCTGTGCATCTTAAGGGTAAGGGCAAATCACCGGTTGTGGCAAAGAAACAAAAGGTTGTGGAACCGAGGGGTCATAAGGATGATCCTTGTTTTGGTTGTGGGGAGACCGGACATTGGAAACGCAATTGCCCGATCTACCTAAAAGAGCTAAGAGACAAGAGGAATGCGGGGCATGCCTCGGGTAATGTCTTTATGATTAATATTGAGCTAAATCTTATTTCTTCTAACACATGGGTATTGGATACCGGATGTGGAACTCATATTTGCAATTGGTTGCAGGGGTTCAAAAGGAATGAAGACTTAAAGAAGGGCGAAGTGAGTCTTTTCATGGGCAACGGTGCAAGGGTGCACGTGGTCGCTAGAGGAGACTTCACTTTATCGCTTCCAAGTGGTTTGGAAGTTGTTTTGACAAATGTTTTGTATGCTCCTAGTTTGACTAGGAACATTATTTCCGTGCACCTTCTTAGACAATGTAATTTTGACTTTAAATTTGTAAAATCAGAAATGCATGTATCATCTAATGGTATCTTTTATTTTAAAGCTGTACCAAACAACGGTATTTATGAATTGGTTCATGATAATACCTCAAATGGCTCATTATATCAAACTTCCACCAAAAGACTCAAAAAGGATTTGAGTGATTCCTACATTTGGCATTGTCGTCTTGGACACATAAACAAGAATCGTGTAAATACTCTCCAAAAGAATGGTCTTTTGAAAACAAATGAGTTAGGTTCGTTTGATGAGTGTGAATCTTGTATTCAAGGCAAGATGACCAAAGAACCTTTTAAAGGTACAAATGAAAGGGCCAAGGACTTGTTAGGTATCATACATACGGATGTATGCGGACCTCTCAAGCCCACTAGTAGGAATAGTGAAAGGTACTTCATTACCTTTACCGACGATTTTAGTCGATATGGGTATGTGTATCTAATGAAACACAAACATGAAGCCTTTGAAATGTTCAAGGAATTTCAAAATGAAGTACAAAATCAGCTCGACCGAACAATCAAGGTACTCCGCTCCGATAGAGGAGGCGAATACCTAAGTGATGCTTTTCAAAGTCATCTTAGAGATTGTGGAATTGTTTCACAGCTCACTCCTCCTGGTACTCCTCAACATAACGGAGTATCCGAGAGGAGGAATCGAACACTGTTGGACATGGTTCGATCAATGATGGCACGAAGCTCACTACCACCATCATTTTGGGGATATGCGCTACTTACAGCAGCTCGTATTTTGAATATGGCCCCGACCAAAAAGGTGGATCGAATACCCTATGAAGTGTGGCATGGAAAGGTTCCATCCTTTTCATATTTAAGGGTATGGGGATGCATAGTTTATGTTAAACGTGACACCCCAAATAAGCTTGAGGCTCGATCCATCAGGTGTATCTTCATAGGATACCCAAAGGATGATATAGGATATATATTCTATGATCCTAGTGAACAAAAAGTGTTTATTTCACGCAAAGGATACTTCTTAGAAACTAAGTTCCTTATGGAAGGACCTAGTGAAAAGAGAGTGGAACTTGAAGAGGTTCAAGAATCACTGGATGATACACAGTTGGTCGATACTAGTTTCAACACGAGGATGTTGAAGGTGATCAAATGGTTGATCATACACACGTTGCTCGCAGATCTAGTAGGATTAGTAGACCTCCCAAGAAATATGGATTTCTCGTGGATGATTGCTACTTGGTCGATTCGGATGAACCGATCTCCTACAAAGATGCTATGTCACAACCTGATTGTGACAAGTGGCTTGAAGCCATGAGCGCCGAGATGCAATCCATGCACGATAACCAAGTTTGGGAATTGGTTAATCGTCCACTTAACTCCATAATGGTTGGATGTAAGTGGGTCTTCAAGAAGAAGACCGATATGCATGGAAATTTAGATACTTACAAAGCACGACTTGTAGCAAAAGGTTTCACGCAAACTCAAGGGATTGATTATGATGAAACCTTCTCGCCGGTCGCGATGCTTAAGTCGATCAGGATATTATTTGCCATTGCAGCTCATTTTGATTATGAGATATGGCAGATGGATGTCAAGACCGCTTTTCTTAATGGATATCTTGAGGAAGATGTCCATATGGTTCAGCCTGAAGGTTTTGTCGATCCATCTAATCCTGACAAAGTATGTAAGTTAAGGAAATCAATCTACGGGTTGAAACAAGCATCACGGATGTGGAATCATCGTTTTAATGAAGAAATCAAAGCGTTTGGTTTCGTCCAAAACGGTGATGAGGCGTGTATGTATAAATGGGCTAGTGGGAGTATAGTCATGTTCTTATTTTGTATGTCGATGATATACTTTTATTTGGAAATGATATACCAAGTATGGAAAACGTTAAAGCGTGGTTAAGTAGTCGTTTCTCAATTAAGGATCTTGGAGAAGCGACATATATCTTGGGAATAAAGGTCAATAGGGATAGACAAAGGAAATTGATCGGACTCAATCAAAGTGCATACATTGATAAAATCCTGAAAAGGTTCAGGATGGAAAACTCTAAGAAAGGTTTGGTACCTATTCCTAGAGGAACTGTGTTAAGCTCATCCCAAAGTCCTAGCTCTAAGGAAGAGCAGGATAGGATGAAGCATGTTCCTTATGCTTCGGCAATAGGATCTATTATGTATGCAATGATGTGCACTAGACCGGACGTCTCGTATGCTTTAAGCATAACGAGTAGATACCAGCACAACCCAGGTGACAGTCATTGGATGGCTGTCAAGAATATTTTAAAATACCTTAGAAGGACTAAGGATATGTTTTTAATATATGGGTCTGGTGAGGAGGAACTCGTCGTAAAAGGTTACGTGGATGCGAGTTTCAAAACTGACCGAGATGATTCTCGGTCACAGTCGGGATATGTCTTCATTTTGAATGGAGGCGCTGTCTCTTGGAAGAGTTCGAAGCAGGATGTTGTCGCGTTATCCACTACAGAATCTGAGTACATCGCCGCTTCAATGGCAGCCCAAGAGGCTGCATGGATGAAAAAGTTCATCATGGATCTAGGGATTATCTCTACCATTCAGGAGCCCCTAGAGATATTCTGTGACAATGAGGGTGCTATTGCACAGATCAAGGAGCCTCGTGCTCATCAGAAAACGAGGCACATTGAGCGCAGATTCAACTACATAAGGGATGAAGTTGAAAAGGGAAAGATATGTATTCATAAAGTTCATACCGATCAAAATATTGCGGACCCACTCACGAAGCTCCTCGATAGGCCAAAGCATGAGGGTCATGTTTGTGCATTAGGACTTCGGTATTCTAGTGAGTGGATTTAATCTGTGTTTAGTGTTTGTATAAGAACGAATGTAATGGGTATCTTATGAAAATTAATTATGTTTTAATTATTCAATGAGTTATGTTCTATATTTGCATGTTTAATCCATGAATGACTTATGTTGTTCTAAACGTCCGTAGTCGATCATACTTGTGGGAACAAGTATGAAGGTAAGACTATTATGAACCCGGATTGGTTGATATTCATGTGATGAATATAGGGCATAGGTTTGCCACCAAAGTTCATAGATATTTGTGGGATACAAATATTGGACTGACCCGCTCTCAAGGATCACTGCATGGAGTTAGTGTAACTGATCATAAGTAATCCTTGAGTAAAGGCAAGTATCATTGTGTCCTTTGACCTGAGATGCATATTGGATCTGGTTTTTCATCAAGTCTGATAACTTGACTCTCTTCTTTGTTATTTCGGTAACACGATAACGTGTAAGAAAGAGCTCAGATATCATACGAGATGTCAACAAGGGTGTATGCAGTCAAGATGGGATTTGTTCCTCTTATGTGTTGAGAGTTTAGATGTCTAAGGCCTGTTAAGTTAAATAATTGAGAGAATGATCACTCTGTGTCTCTTCGTTTTGACAGGACATCTAGTAACAAAGGGATGTAGTGATAAGACTTACCTATATCATATCAAGTATGGACTTGAAGGGGATGATGTTATTGAATGGCACTTAGTCAAACACACTATGGGTGGTGACCTGTTGTTAGGCGGTATTCACCATTAGCATTAACTTCTTATGAGTCACGTGCAAGTGGGAGATTGTTGGAATACCGTATGCCCGAGACACATAATTAGGTTAATGTGGCTAGTTGTGTTTGATCCAAGTCGGGTCATACCCAATAACGAGTTAGACACACACCAATTATGTATTTGTTAAGATAAGATCTATGAGACAAATACAGAACACGATACATTCAGAAAATCGGGTTTCTGAATACTTACTTGAAAGTGTTAAATAAATTAATTGGTTAATTTATTTATTCAAATAATTATTATTGGAATGATTATTTAACTATGTGTTCTTTTATAAAATGGTTTATAAAAGATGGGGTGTTTATATATTTTATAAAGTATAAAATAAATAAATAAAAAATAATAAATAAATATATATATTTTTGGGGCCGGTTTTGGGTGGGCCCCACACCCCAAAGTTTTGGTCAAAATCTTGTCATGGATATGGTGGATGTTGAGTAAATTTTACTTGATTAAAAAAAAAACCTAACACCATGTATGAAAGATTTGATTATGTGTTGAGTGTGAATATATATATATTCTAACAAGCAACATATGTGACTTTTCAAGTTAGACAACCACAAGTCTTTCTTTCTTTCTTTGTTCTTGCTTACGGCCAAGATCAAAAAGGAGGCTCGGGTCTCGATTATTCGTGTTCAAGCTCCCTAACAAAGTTCGGTGTGTGTTGGAGGCTCGGGGTATCTTCCGTTTGAGGATTTTCCCTTTAAAAGTCTAGCATCAACATCATCATCTTCTTCAACATCAACTACACTCTTAAAAGGTTAAGAATGTAAGTGTTTATAGCTTTGATAGTTTAGTTTTTCCGTATCATTTGATCCTTGTTTCGGGTTTCTAATAAATAGATTATTGGTAATCTTATAACATGAATAAATTAGGTTGTTCATGTACACATTTCCTATAAACTTGTAATATATACATATATAAACACATGGATACATATGTTTAGTTTGTTTATATCACGCTTCCGCCTTAATTGTGACTAGTTAAATGGTTAACTAAGTATAAAATATCCATAGAAACCCAACACTCTGGACCCATGACGGTAGGTTTGATCAACCTACCCGAGGCAATGACCCAGGCTGCTGCGCCTGTTTGCAGCATTGGTTCAGTTGCTCATCCGATTGAGGCAACTGTTCCAATTGTGACGTCTCCGCCGGCTGTCAGTGCCATATTCACTGCGTCCTTCACTGAGCCGGCGGTGAGTTTTTCTGCGGGTTCCTCCGCAGCGGCGGCCACGGTTGTGAGTTCACCTCCAGTGAGTTCACCACCGGTGGTCTCTACCGCGGCGGCTAGAGGTGCACAAACCGGTTTTTTTTTAAAAAACCGGTTCGGTTATTAACCGGACCGGTTTTTTTTTGCCCGGAAAAAAACCGGTTCGATTAATAACCGGTTTTTTGCTGTCAAAACCCTAACCGGTCTAAACGGTTAGGACCGGTTTAGAAACCGGTTAGAACCGGTTAATAAACCGGTTTTTTTATTAACCGGTTTTTTTTATTAACCGGTTTTTTTTTTTTTTTTAAATTTCGCGGTTTCAAATACGAATATTTGTTTTTTATATTTTGTACTTAATGAAGACCATTATTTTTTCACAGTATAAACAAACCGGTAACTACAAGGCAAAACGGTAACTACAAGGCAAAACGGACTGACCGAAGCCATTCTTTGCTTTCGTTGTTAGGGTTCTTTGCTTGGAAGATGAGTATGAGTGTGTGTTGGTGAATGTGTTTTCAATAAACCAAAGATTAAAAACACATAACTTTCATTTATAGTTTTTACATTAAAAATACAAACATTAAATCGTTATCGCATATTCGTAACTCAAAAATACAAACATTAAATCATTAACACTGAAGAAATCTCTGCCAAGAACTGTTGTTCATGATTTAACTCAAAAATACAAACATTAAATCGTGAACTAGCAGATGCTCATGTTGTTCCCAATCGCAGTTTGTTCATGATTTGCCTCCATGTTTGCTGTTTCTTTAACTAATTTTCTTCGCTACCCGATCCCGAGCTATTTCTTAGGTAATCGTCGTACGCGGCTTCTTCATCGGTCATTGGTTGAGTGTGTCCTTCATTGACCTCGTCTTCATACAATCCCGCTTCATACTCCATTTCCCCCTCGAGTGAGCGTTGATGTTGTGCCCTATCTAAAGAGTCCAAGTAATCCTTGTAGCAAATCGACATCTCTATAGCTGGTGCAGTGAGTCGAGTCCTCCTAATCGATATAACCCTGCCAGAAACAGAAAAAGCAGACTCCGAAGCTACCGTGGAAGCTTGGACCGTTAGTAAATCTTTGGCCATGGCGGCGAGGATCGGAAACTCATCCTCCTTACCTCTCCACCAAGCCAGCAAATCAAGACTTCTAAATTCATCCGGAGTCATGTGTTTCACAAAGTTGGTACCACCATACCTTCCAAGTTCACTGCTTGGGGTGTTTACCTTTTGACGTTTACCGGCGTCTTCCCAAATCATGTAGTACATCCCCATTTCAAGGTCGGTTTGGGATTGGGATTGGGCAACAGCTCTTAACGAGTCATGAATTTGGGAAGACGACCCGTATTTTGTAAGGTAGACATCATACATGTTTGACAAGGTGGTGTTGAAAGCATTCTTTAAAGTTTGGCTATAATAGGGGTTTTGATCGTCGTTTAACCCTAGCTCATCACAAATTTTTTCTATTAAAGCTTCAACACCACCAACATTGATGCAAGGGTTTAACGCAGCAGCACATGTCAAAACAGCGGGTAGTTCTTGAAAATATTTTCTAAATTTTTCTATCATTTTTACACCCATATCAAAATAAGGTGCACCCCTACAATGAAGTTCACTCAACTTTGTGCACATGACAGCAATTTTTGGTAAAGCAATGGGGCTTGTTGGATAGTAAACCCCGGATAAACTAGTTGTGCAAGATTTAAAAATTTGAAGGACCTCCGTAACGATCTCAATCAATAACCAGTTTCTAGGATCGTACGGTGCACATTTACCCCTACTTGACAAAATTTGATGAAACGCAATTAATGATTCTTTTTGTTGGATGGCTTTCTCAAACATATTACAAGTCGAGTTCCATCTTGTTGGACAATCCCAATTTAGCCCCAACCATTGACAATTAGCTTCTACACAAAATTTTTTGTATCTTGAAAATGTTTTATTGTTGCTAAAAACATCTCGTAACATTCTTTTAAAATTGTTTCTTTGCGTTTCGATCACGTTTAACCCATCTTGCATGGCCAAGTTGATAATATGTGCAATGCATCGGCTATGAAAAAACGCTCCATCACAAATAGGTTTATACTTTAATTTTAAATGGCCAACAGCGGCCGTATTGTTGGACGCGTTATCAAACGAAATTGAAAAGATTTTATGTTCAATCTTGTATTGTCGAATGACTTTATCCAAGATTTGAAAAATATTTCTACCCGTGTGCGGGTAATCAAACAATTGAAACGCAACGGTTCGTTTCATCATTTGCCACGACTCGGGGTCAACCCAATGAGCCGTCACACAAATGTATGAGTCGGGCGAACCATGAGGTACCGACCACACATCCGTTGTTAAGTTTACACCAGTTTGTAAGTTTGAAAAGTATGAAATTAGTTCGGATTTAGCGTTTTTTCATGCTTTAAGACAATCTCTTCTAAGGGTCGAACGACTTACGTGTTGGTAGCGTGGTTGAACATAGTTTTGCATCATCTCCGTGAATTGAGGGTTGTCTAAGTGGTTGAAAGGAAGTATTTGTTGAATCACAAAGTTTGAAAACTGTTGACGTACCGCTTCAACGTCGTACGTAAACACCGCTCCTTGATTCGTCATCTCCGGCTGCGAACTACTTCCCGATTCGTCCTTCAAGGCCTTGCAAAAGGGCCTTTGTACATGCGCTTTTAAAGTGGAGTTTGCATCTTTGCCATAAAACTTCAAACAATGTTTGCATCGAGCTTTTTGGCTACCGTTAGACATTTCGCATAGGTCGAAATGTTGCCAAACATCATGGTTTCGTTTCGTGGGGATGACCCGAACGACCGTTTCTCCCGTGTTCGAGGCACCCATGTTGACGGATGAAGCAGCACTTTGGGAGGCCATGATAATCGACTACGAAATAAGAGTGGTATACTCGAGTATGAAATAAACGACTACGAAATAAGAGCGTATGGAGTGGTAATGTGGTATAATTGAGCGTGAGATAACAAAATAATCGCGTATGAAATAAACGTTTAGAGCGTTTGGAGTTGTATAATCGAGTGTGATCTAACCAATACCCAACCTAAACTATATATAGATGTTTGTGGGGGTAAAATGGTAAAAAAAAAAACGGTCCAAAAACAAAAAAAACGGGCATATAGCCGTTATAAACCGGTTTTTTTATAAACCGGTTAACCGGTTTTTCCATAACCGGTTAATAAAAAAAACCGGTTTTTCCATTAACCGGTTCGTTAACCGGTTTTGGATCTAGAACTTGTAACCGAAAGACGAACCGGCGGTTTCTAAACCGGTCAAACCGGTTTTTAAAAAACCGGTTTTCGTAAAAACCGGTTTCCGGTTTAAACCGGTAAACCGGTTCCCCAACCGGTTTTATTGGCCATCTCTAGCGGCGGCTTCAACCGTGCCTCCGGCACCGGCTACTACTTCGCCCCCGGCCGGTTCAGCAGGTATGTTTGGGGCTTCTAGCCAATCTCTGCCTCCTTCCCATCTGCCTGACCTCTTGGATGGATATCCGTTAGGTTCAGGTGATGGGTTCGGCGGCTACCGGCCTGTTGTCGACCCTACAGGTGCGTAGGGTTATTTTGGCCTTTTTATATATATATTTTTTTTATATCATCTTTTCCTAACTGCTTTTTGTTTTTGCAGTGTCGGATTCGAATGAGGTGTATGTTCCACGGTGGAACATCCGCCGGGGAACAACCCTTCGGACGGCTGTGGACTGCGTCGAGTGGGCGCGTCACGCGGCCCCCAATGGTGCACTGGGAGAAGCTATGTCAAGCTACCAGGAGGGTAGGCTGACAAACGAGCTTCGAATTCTCCTTGCCCGGATGCAGCCGCGTGTCGAGCTGCTTTGTCGTGAAAACGACAAGTTAAAGGCGGCTCGTATCCAAGAAGTAGCTCAGGCGCGGGCTATCCGGGAGGAGAACAGGAGACTCTCCGCCGTTGCTGCGGAGAAGGAGAAGGCCTTCAAGGCCCTCGAGGTTGAAGTTCAGGCCCGTCTCGAGGCCCGTTCCAAGGCTACCCAAGCTGTTAATGAACAGCTTCGGTTGGCTAAGGAAACTGCACGGAATGCAACTGAGAGGGCCACCAAGGCTGAAGCTGTTGCTGAGCCTCTACGCACTGAGAATGAGGAGCTCAAAGCCAGATTAGAGAGGCTCCAGCAGGCTCATGATGCCTTGGCCATGGAAGATGCCAAGAAGCTCCAAGAGATCTTGGACCAGAGGGGGGTGCTTGACCACACTGAGCGTAAGCTAAAGGGCGTCGAAGAGGCTGCAGCCAAAGATGTGTTGCTTGCCAACCTTACAAAGAACGAAGCCGAACGCGCCCGTAATGAAGCTCAAGCTGCCCTCCAGGAGGCTCTGGTTACCAAGGAATGGCTTCTACGAGAAGCGTTGTCGCAGGTATGCATAGCTTTATAATATCTTTACGCTTTTCTTTGTACCTAGAAAAGGTTTTGATACTTGTATTTTTGTTTTGTAGGTTGTGCATCGGGTCTTCACGGACACATCATATGACGATGCCATGAGCGCAGCCCTCAACGCTTCTCATGAGGATGGGGAAAAGGCTGGCTTTCTGCTTGGTCTAGGGTTCGTTGAGAAGGGCATCCCGCCTTCCAACTTCCCTTTATATGATGTGGATACTGAAGCTGTATATGACCAAGCAGTGAACCAGTATGCCGCCTTCCCGCACCCGGTGGTGGAGAAAGTGAACGAAGTTGCTGCTGCTGATGATGGGCTAACCATTCTCAAGACCTTCCTTGAACCGCCACAGCCAACTGATGGTGCGGGTACAAGTGGGTTTGGAGGGAGTGGCCCTGAAGCTTGATCTTTTAAATCCTTTCCCACTGTTAGGATAGATTTACGTCTTTGTATAGATTTATATTCTTGTAGGCGGGTAGATACCCGGCCATTCTTGTAACAGTTGAATTTTTATGGAATATAAATCTTTTGTGCGGGTAGGACCGTCACTCTTGCTTTATAAACGTTATACGACTTGCTCATACATATTATAGTTTAATTTGGCACTTGTTTTTCCGCATAAACAATATATGATTCGCTTGTGCATACTTTAGTTTAACTTAGCAATTTCTTAAGTACTTTGGATAAGTTAACCTTTCAACGTGGCAGATAATAGGTTAAAGTTTTGCTTCCTCTTTCGTGATTGTGCGGGTAAGACTGTCACTTTCACTTAGTAGGATGGCTAAACTTTACCTATATCTGACCTGCGTGGAGGTTTTCCTCATTTTTTTCTTAAGAGATTTTCTAAGTGTTCTGAATAAGTTAACCTTTCGACGCGCGGTTGTCAATAGGTTAATGTTCAGTTTCCTCTATCATGATTGTGCGGGTAAGACCGTCACTTGCATTTAGTAGGATGACCAAACTTTACCTATGACTGACCTGCGTGAAGGTTTTCCTCATCTTTTCCTTAGAAATTCTTGCCGTTTTTTGTGTTTATGCGGGTTTTACCGCCTTCCACACGCAACGACTTCTTTTCACACTTATTTATGCGGTGAATACCGGCATATCAGTGTTTTGAATAAATTAACCGTTCGACGCGCGGTTGTCAATAGGTTAGTTCGGTTTCCTCTATCATGATTTGTGCGGGTAGGACCGGCACTTTCATTTAGTGGGATGACCCAACTTTACCTATAACTGACCTGAGTGAAGGTTGGCCATTTTTTGTGTTTATGCGGGTTTTGCCGCCTTCCACACGCAACGACTTACTTCCCTACTTATGTATGCGGTGAAGACCGGCATATCAATGTTTTGAATAAATTAACCGTTCGACGCGCGGTTGTCAATAGGTTAGTTCGGTTTCCTCTATCATGATTTGTGCGGGTAGGACCGGCACTTTCATTTAGTGGGATGACCCAACTTTACCTATAACTGACCTGCGTGAAGGTTGGCTGTTTTTTGTGTTTATGCGGGTTTTGCCGCCTTCCACACGCAACGACTTCCCCACTTATGTATGCGGTGAAGACCGGCATATTAGTGTGGAAAGTTCATAAGTATAAATGTAAGATTATCAGCGTCAATGTGATAAGGAGAATCATTTCCATTAGAAGTGGCTCTGGCCTTTTCTTTTACAAGTTTGGAATTGATCTACATGCACTGTGGAATTGAGCTCCCTTCCATGTTGTTTGGATGGGAGTGCCATCGAGCCGATATGCACTTGGTTCGGAATCTCTTTGTTTACGCAATATGTAGTCTCCAACATTGTAGCTGTAGTTTCGTGTTTTTCCCAACTGGGGTTCTACACGCGTTGGCCTGCTCAGCATCCTTTACGCCACGAGGTGTGCGAGTTCTCCATCTCTGACGAATGTCTCGATGATGTCTTTCAAGTCTATGCATTCGTCGGTGTTGTGGCCTTTTGTCCTGTGGAAGTCACAAAATTTGTTCTGATCAGCGTTGTGACGCTCTCGGATTATTGGAGCCTTTGGCCATGGGAGCCTCTCGGTGTCGAAAATCTCGGTGACGCTTTTGGTGAGCGGCGTCCACAGGGGGTTCCGGTTCGATGACTGCCTGTTGTCCTTCCGCCTAACCGAGGGTGCGAGCCGGATGAGGTGTCGAAGTTTACCCTTGACTGCCAAATACCTAGCTTCCTCTTTTTGTTTAGTCGGGCGGTAAGGACGTTATTTTCTCTTGTTTTCTGGGTGTAGAGGTTTGTGCTTTGGGGAAGATCTCTACCCAGTTGCTTTTCCGTTTCCGCGAAGCGTTTAGCTGCTGTCATGATGGCATCCTATGTGGATGGCATGCCATCTTTACCCGTTAAGGTGCGGATGAGCTCTGGGTCTTTCGCGCCCTGGATGAAAGCAGCGCGAACAAGATCTTCGCTAATACTGCCCAGACTTAGCTTCTTTGAATTGAAGCGCGTGATGAAGTCTAGTAAAGTCTCATCTTCCTCTCGGATGCAGTTGAGGATTGTCCATTGCTCTTCAGTGTACTTTATTTGTTGACTGAAGTGTTGGCTGAACTTCTGTTGGAAGTCTGCCCAATCGTAGATGTGGTGGACCGGTAGACGGTCGAACCACGCTCTGGCTGCTCCAACCAACGTCATCTGGAACATATAACACCACGTGGGTTCCGTCCAGTTGCTGACGGTTGCCCCCGCTATGAATCTGTTCAAATGATCGTCTGGGTCGGATATACCATCATAGGTGCCGATGTTGGACATCTGTTTGGCACTTCTTGGGGCGATTGCTTCCGCAATGTCCCTTGCAAACTTGGAGGTTCCCGCATTTGCAGCTGAAGGTTTTAGAGAAGTCACGTGGGTTTCCACCCGCGTTTTTTGGTTTGAAGGTTTCTCCAAAATTCCTTCTTGGTTGGAAGTCCGTTTCCTTACGCTTCCCTTTCGCCTTATGGCGAGGGTTTACGTCGGTGTCGGATTCCTCCGAATCATCGTCCAAGTACTCGCACTCATTGCTCATGTTGAGCTGTTGTCGAGTGCTTCCGAATTCGTCAGCCTGTTGGAGTGAACGTAAGCGTTCATCCAACTCAGCTTGGAATTCCCTTTGACGTTTTTCCGCCCACGCTTTAACTTGTTCAAGTGTTTGGCGGGGGGCCTCGTCTGTTGTCTTTCCACCTGGGTATCAATGAATCCCAGGGGAGGATTGTTTACTGCACTTGCCCCGGCTCGGGTAACCGGGGTAGTGTTCGTAAAATTTATTGCACTTGCCCCCGCTTGGGTAATCGGGGTAGTGTTCGTAAAATGTGTGTATTCGCCGGTGTTCCCCCCAGTAGCTGGGGTTGTGGTTACCGGGGTTTCTTGGTTACTCCCTGGCCTGGGGACCGGAGTAACGTTAACCATCTTTTCGGAGGTTTTGAAAAAACTGAGAGAATTAGTTCTAGCTTTTATGCACGGATGGCGCCAATGAAGAAACACTAATCGACCCCGGGCAGATTATGGATAATCTGGGGGTTAAGTAATGTTTCCCACGAGGGTTAGGTCCGGCAGAGATGGTTATTCTGATGACCTGCAAAACAGACACTGTGAGCTCGTCACTGAAAAGGGGGGGGGTTCCTCCTTGTGACCACCCTCCGGCGTGAGAATCAGACTAGATTGCTCTGAATATGTGTATATAAATAGAGATTGCTAGAGAAGATAAGATACGAGATGATGATACCGTTCCAAGGTGTTGGAGTATTTATAGCCGAAGGTAGGTTTCCAAGCAGGTACAGCCAGCTGTATAATATTCCTGTTCTACCAACTATGGGCTACGCACGTGCCATGCTGGTTGGTGGGTAGGCAGCGGCTGATAGTGACAAGGCCGGCTGTGTACTGTTCCCTTTCCACCAACTGCAGGCTATGTGCGTGCCACGACAAGGGTTGGTGAGTAGGCAGCGGCTAATAGTGACGAACAGTACTAGAGCATGCTCCTCCTCGTACTGTTGTCGGTGAGCTGTCACCCTGTGATTGGTTCATGGGCTGCTTTGGTCAGATCTTGTCTATTTTGTCCATACCTTGGCAGGTATAGTACAAAAGATCTTCCAGAAGCATACGGACTGGCTCATTTGGGCGGGAGTATTCCCGCCTTGCTCATTCCTTCAGGTGACACTGAATTATTGAGAGTTAATGCCTTGTGCGTGTAGCCTTGCTATTAGTGCGGGTAGCCTTCCCTGATGGCTTGTATCCGCAGCTGCGGGGACAGGCGGGGTACTTCACCATTGGGAGGCTTTCCCTGCGGGAACAGCTGGCGTACGGCGCGTAAGGTCTTCATCTCTGAGCATGGTGGGTCCTGCGGAACCAGTTGGTCCTTACGCAGACGTCCCTCTTCAAGGTGAGTCTTGCGGGTCCAACTGGGCTCTGCTGGGACCTACCTCTTCAACATGTTTATCCTTTTAGCATAAGCACTTCAACTTGACATATACTCTATAACTATCACGCACAAAAACTATTAAAACAAAAAAATCAAACAACACATTAATAAAACACAACTACATAAAAGTTTAATTGAAAAAAAAACGTAAACTGGTATGTTTAACATTCCCTCCTAATTCATTTCTTAAACAAATCAACAAAACACAACTGACCACAAATATAATCATGTTGTTTTAATTGCAATCACTATAAAAATATTGACAGTATCACTTTTTTCGATCCTATACGACCTTGACATGTCAATTTTTCTCAAAAAATGTATTAGGTTAATTTCAAAATGCCTATGCATATAATTTACTCGTTAAACCTTTTCATTATCAATCCCTGATTTAATTTATCTTATCTTCATATTCTTCTTTGTCGGTGTATCATCTCATATCAACCACCATCGTCATCTACATCAACCACCCTTTTTCATAAGACAGGTATTTGTGTTTATGCTTGTTCGTTTAAAAAATATCAACATGTTCGTGTTCGTTCGTTAAAAATATAAAAAACTATATATCTCAATTGAAATACCCCAAATGTTAAAAAAAATATAAAAACATAACAAACTAATATATACATATTAAATCTAATCAAAAATACGAAAAAAAATAAAACAAATAACTATAAATATAAAATAACAAAACGAATAAAAAACAAATTTTTTTTTGCTCAAATTAGTGTAATAATATCTGAAGACCTGGCAGAAGAAAATAAATTGAACAATTAAAAAAAAGGCAGGCAGGCAGGCAGGCAGGCTTGAGCTGAGCTGTTGAAGCCGACTTGAATCTTTGTTATTCCAATAACACCCATCCTCTAAACCCACGTTGCACCCCATCACTCGTAATAAACCAAGGGCAAAACAGTCATTTCAATCAGAGCCAACGCATCTCCGATCATAACACTGTGGGAGGAGGCGCTGCCATGGCTTCGGACGAACCTTCAATATTATTACTAACCCCCAACACATCTTATTATTATTAATACTATTATTATTATCATTATTATTATTACAGAAGGTAAATTTGCAAATTTAACCTAACCGTTTGTTCCTCAATACTCGATCAGCTCTCCAATTCACCAATTTTACACGCGATTTGGAGTTACAGCTCAAGGTTTTTGTGAATTCGATCTGTTTTTGTTTAATTAAAGAATTAGATTGTGTTATCTTAAGATTCTGCTTAATTGATCGCTTAAGCTGATTTTTTGAGCTTCTAGGGTTTCAATTATTAGAGATTTGAGGTGATTAGGTTTACACAACTGTTGAATTAATTACTTTGCATGTGTTTAAATTTGAGATCACTAGTTTATAATTTGTATTTTAATGACTAGCTTCTTTTTGTTTGTATTCAGTTATGTTATTATTAATTGTTTTATTATCAGTTAGTTTTGAGGAATATTTACTGGAAATGTATTAATCAATTCACACAGTTAAGATGATAGTTACAGGAAGTATCAAACTATTGATATAAAGTTTGAATTGGCATTAATTAAGTCGATAGTGATCAGACTGTAATTTAATCTGGAAGTTAACTTGAAGAGATATGAGTATAATTTGATATACAGTCAGTTTTATAAATTAAGTTGTTATATTTTTGGATTGCCATTAATTAAGTTCAACGGTGATCAGCCTGTCATTTAATCTGGAAGTTAACTTGGAGAGATATGTGTATGTATTATCTAAGATCACTTGATTCTTTAATAACAAATGATCATAATACTGTATGTATCTTTGCAGTGCATTTGATATACAGCCAGTTTTATAAATGCTATGCACGTGATTATGGATTGATGTTTAATTGAGCATACATTTGACATACTGATGACTTCGTATTTAAAGGTTTTGAT
The DNA here is from genome assembly GCF_021521415.1 of Bidens hawaiensis. NCBI lineage: Eukaryota > Viridiplantae > Streptophyta > Magnoliopsida > Asterales > Asteraceae > Bidens > Bidens hawaiensis. The sequence goes on along the minus strand of NW_027491362.1, from coordinate 820,230 downwards.
AATGTTTTAGAAACTTTTGTGCATTGCATGTGACTTGCAAGAACCCGGTTATAAAGCGAGTTACTTTAAAGCTAATTAATTTGATGCATTTTCTGTTTGATTTGAACTATCGATGCGAATCTGAGGCGTGCACCAATTCTTGAATTGTTAGGTTTTATTCTTCTTTTGTTATTGGGAAAGTTGGGTGTCTCTTCCATGTGCAGTGACACGACGGTATTGTCATGCACATCTGTGTTCACAAATCTTGCAACACAGAGACTGTTAATAAACTGATGCAATGGCATCGTCTGGTAAATTTGACATGTCCTCTGTTAGTCCGGATAGGCCATTGTATAATACTGCACAGCGTGGGTCCTACTCAGCTGCTTCACTGGACAGATCATCCAGTTTTCGTGAAAACATGGAAAATCCAATATTATCATCTCTTACCAGCATGTCAAGAAGCACTTCAACTGTCACACAAGTAGATGTAACCAATTTTTTTCAATGCTTGCGGTTTGACCCAAAGACAATGGCTACTGAACACAAGTTTAATCGACATGGCGATTTTAAACGACTTGCAAGTGCTGTACTTGGTTCGTCTGATGAGTCACCAACTGGTTCGTTTAAAGGCAAACCAAACAGCCTAATTCATCACCCGAAGATCTTAAACGGTTAAAGGCTAGTTTGCGGGAATCCACCATTAAAGCCAGGTATAGTATTTTAATCTCTCTTTATAGGGTCAGAGATTTATGTATTTTGTAATAGTTTTTATTATGTAAATAGGGAACGAGTGAAGGCTTTCAGTGAGACCTTGTCAGTGATTAACAAGTGTTTTCCAAGCATTCCTTCAAGGAAGAGAACAAGACCAGATGCTTTACCTGGTGATCGGTCTAGTGGTTTACTCTTGAATCGTGCACCAATGATGGCAGGTGTCGATAAGATGGGCACCCAAAGTCATTCCCTCACAAATGCGTTTGACTTTGAGCAGCAGAAGGTCGAAGAAAGGGGTAGAAATATCATTCCTAACAAACGAACCAGAACTTCAATGGTTGATCAAAAGGTTTGTAACTTTGTATAATGTTGATAGTTTGCCATTTTTATTTTGTTTTGATGCGAATCTCATTTATAGTGTTTACTAATATAGGCGGAGGTATGTCCAAACACTCCTGCTAGATCATCGGGGAATGTAGATAGGGATAAAGAAATTTTAAGACTTCCAAGCAGTAATAGTCTTCAGGGGATCGTTCATTGCACATTGTACCCAATGGTTGGGAAAAAGCAAAAATGAAGAAGAAACGTACTGCAATAAAAGCCGATACTGCACATAGTCCAAGCTCAATGTCAACAAAAGCTATCAATGGAATCCATGGAAGGAATCTTTCTGATTCCATGTCACGATTGAATGATTTTCATATGCGGTATCAATTCTAACACCTAAAAGTCATACATCGATTGTGTTAAGTCTTCGTGCTTATGGTCGTCAGTTTTGATGTAGGCCTGGAGCTGCTAATGGAATAATTGGAGGTGTAAAAGCTGATGGTCCAGCTCAGCAGGCAAGTGTAGGCATACGGTCTTCCATTCCAAGGCCTGAACAGGATACATCTCTTTATGATAAAAGAGATAGAAGTACAAGTTCTGACAAGGAAAGAACAAATATCAGATCGGTTAACAAGTATGACAACAGATTGTCATGTTTTGTTTTCTGTCTTTCCTATTATACCTGATTATAATTTTGTTTGATTTGTTACCAGGTCCAGTTTCCGAGAAGAATTTATATCCGGCAGTCCTACCTCTAGCACAAAATTGCACGTGCCCGCTCGAGGTCCAAGATCAGGGTCAATTGTTGTGCCTAAATCATCCCCAGTGGTTCAAAGGGCCACTGCTTCCAGTGATTGGGACATGGTTCATGGTACAAACAAGAACTCTGGTCAGTTTGGGTCTAATAACCGTAAACGTACACCAGCAACACGGTCTTCATCTCCACCAGTAGCACAGTGGGCTGACCGCAGGCCCCAAAAGATATCTCGTACAGCAAGGAGAACAAATCTTGTCCCTATTATATCTAATAGTGATGAAGTCACTGCTTTGGATAATACCAGTGATGTTACTGGTAGTGAAAGTGGGCCCGGGTTTTCTAAACGAATTCCTGCTAATTCTCCTCAGCAATTCAAATCAAAAGGAGATCATTTTGCATCATCTACACTGTCTGAAAGTGAGGAGTCTGGGGCTGCTGAAATTAGATCTAGAGATAAAGGGAAGAAGTATTATGAAGTAGAAGATAAAGGTGAACAAAATGTTCAAAAGCTCTCAACTTTAGTTCCTCCAGTAAGAAAGAACAAGACGGTGAATGGTAAAGAAGTTGGTGATGGAATTCGTAGACAAAACAGAACCGCACGGGGTTTTGGTTCGTCACGTGGTGTTACACCGCCAGTAGAGAAGATTCGCCATGTGGGGACCACAAAACAGCTTAGAACTGGCAGACAGGGTTTTGATAAGTCTGAAAGGTTCTAGATTCTTTTTCCATGACAAAAAAAGATTCTTTTTTTAGTATATATACTCTTATATGTTTATATGTGTTTGGTCTTGATGTGTCAACAGCAAATCAGGTAGGCCACCCACTAGGAAACTTTCTGATCGCAAAGCTTATACTCGTCAAAAGAATATCGCATTCAATGCTGTAGCAGACTTTCCCGGTATATGAAATGATGATTCTTACGTGAAGATTTTTTATGTTCACAAATTTCTGAACTTTGTTTTTTTTCCTTATATCTGTTAGTTGGTTCTGATGATGGACATGATGAGCTTGTGGCTGCAGCTAAAGCGGTTACTAATCCAAGTACTGTTCTATATCACCATCTGTTAATTTCTTTGACGAACAATATTATTTGATAATTCTAATTTTTTGATTTGGAGGTTGCAGATCATGTTTTGTCCAGTCCATTATGGAGGCATATGGAGCCACTTTTTGGTTTTGTATCTGATTTGGACATGTCTTATTTAAAACAACAGGTGATGGTTCTTTCTTGGGTTGTATAAGATATATGTTGTAAATTGCAAAATTAAAATTTATTATTCTATTCAGATACAGGAAAGCAATCAGTCTAACATTAACACAAAAAACCCAGTTCATCAAGACGTTAAAAGTTCTGGTACACTAATTAATGGAGCAGAAATCAGAAGTATTGAACCAAGTCCCAGACATTTCGCATCAGAAACTACGGGTCCTGGGGAAATCCCCCTTTGTCAGAGACTACTTGCTGCTCTAATTTTCGAAGAAGGAAACGATGAGCTTTCACTTAGTGGGAGTAATGACAACAACTTTAATGTTTATGGATCTGCATTTGAGTTTGACACAGATGTTGAATCAAATGCCTTCAATCAAAGGTCATCACAGAGCTATGAACTTGGTGGGCATGGTAATTTTAGTGGTCACAAGAAAAGTTTTACACCAAGATCTAGTAAAGAGTCCATCCACAGTCCGCCAGATCATATTATGTCCATGTTGGATTCGACAAAGGCTACTGGTTTTGATCATTTGTATAATGGTCCACTTTCAGATCCAGCAATGACATCTGGCATCACCTTCTCGGATCATCAGCATGCTAACATGTCATTAAACGAAAGACTTCTTATAGAGATCCAGGGTATTGGACTCTATCCAGAACTTGTGGTAGGTTCTATCTTTTGCTCACTTTACGTGTTCTTAATTCTTACCTCAATAAGCATGCTGTTTCAATCACTACTATAAGATTGAAAAGTTTATTAAGTAATTTAACATGCAAACACTTTATTTTTGTCCAGCCTGATTTACCAAACAATGGGAGAAGGCATCAGTGGAGAAATTTGTCGACTTGAAGAAAAACTTCTTAAACAGGTAGCAATATCTTTCAACTAAAATTTGGAATTTACCAGCTTTTTTGATTGTTTATTTGATTAAAGTTTAAATGGATAATTCTCAATTTTGCAATCAAGGATTGTATTGCTTTCTTTGTTACTGTTCTGTAGTTTCTTTCTTATTTTATTGAAAATTCTGAATATCAATATAAAAAACAGCCTTATCTCATGATCTAATTGACTAACAGGTTTCCAGGAAGAAATACCTGCTTGATAACCTTTTGGAGTCTACCAATGAAGCAAGAGATCTGCAACAGATGTAGGGATTCTTTTTCTTTATTTTAAAATCAAACCAAGTGATTTTTATTACCGTCTTTTCTAATATATCCAATTGTGTGTTTGTAGGGAATTTGAACAACTTTGTATTGACAAGCTCACTGCAGTGACTTATCAAAAGTACATGGTAATGGTTATTAATTTTTTTCTTTTCTCATCATCTTTTCAATCAGTTTTTGCACAAGCATTCCTATAAACTACCAAATCATGATTTTGATTTATTTTTATCGTCAATAAATGTTTATCAGAGTTGTTGGGGTCCTCATGCACCTAAAAACGTTGGTAGCAAAGTAGCCAAGCAAGCTGCTTTAGGTTTTGCTAGACGAACACTGGATCGATGCCACGAATTTGAATCAACAGGCAAAAGTTGCTTCAATGGACCACTATTTAAGGAAATGTTCCGCTCTGGATCATCACACTTAAATGACACGCAATTAGATACCGCAACCAATAACGAATTCGGTAAAGTAAACGGAAAATCCATAGAACGAGTGTCAGGTACTACATATTATTCACAATTTTCTCCCAACATATATTATTTTTTCCGTCTTTAATTATGATTCTGTTTTTCACAAATAAAGCAGGTGCTCAGCTAAGCCCTTCGTTATGCAGCCATGAGATGTATCCGTCTAATGCATTCCACTTCTCTGAGCAAACTAATGGCAAAGATGAAAATTTATGGTCAAGCAGGGTCAAAAAGAGAGAATTATATCTTGATGATGTCGTTGCTGGTACTTCTTCAGGCTTTGGAACCACAATTTTACATAGTGCAAAAGGAAAGAGAAGTGAACGGGACAGAGAGGGTAAAGTGAACAGTTTAACCAGAAACGGAGGCCCGAAAGTCGGGCGGCCCGCATCCGGTAACATTAAGGGTGAAAGAAAGAACAAAACAAAGTTAAAGCAGAAAACTACTCAATTAACCACATCACTCAATGGCCCAATTGGAAAAATTTCAGATCAAAACAGAACATTTTCTTCAGTCCCAAATGTGAAAAATAATAGCAATAGTAGTAATAATACGGTCAAAGAGGAAGATGAGTATAAGTATTTGGAGACCGAGGAGCCACTTGACTTTTCGCACCTGCAAATACCTGAAATGGATGTTCTCGGTGATCAAGGCGAAGATATAGGTTCATGGCTGAACATTGATGATGATATATTACAAGATGATGATTTTATGGGACTTGAGATTCCAATGGATGATCTATCAGATTTGAACATGATGGTCTAATAAAGTTGATAATGTTATGTCGTACAGAAGACATGTTGAGTATACACCACTTACAAATGAAAGATAGAAACATAACCGCTGGTCTCAAGAAAGAATGCCAGCCTGTTATTCGGCTACAGATGAAAGATACATATGTGGAAGGTTTTGAATGGCATGGATTTTGGTGGTATTTAATATAGGGAATTAGGGTTTGTAAAAATCTTTTTGTTTTCTACCTACGCATAACCTAGTTTGTTCTGGCCACTATATTTTAGGAAAACCCGATTTTTGGTTGTAGCATTTAAAGATCAGGGGACAATACCCCTTGTACATACAAATTTATGTTCTCAATAAAATCAGTTCATTCTTAATATCATTTTTTTCTTCATGTTTATTCTCTCTTATAAGTTTCTATTCATCTCCATTTCGGCCGCAGTTTGAAGAATTCAAAGCGAAGGTATGTAACAATAAAGCCTTTACATATTGGCTTTGTGCTATTCAGTTTTATTATTTCACATATTCTTCTGGACATGAATTCTGTGTTTCTGTTATTGCAGGGAGGAAATAAAGTCATCTTCTCACATTATTCATGGGCTTTAGATCATATGAAGCTCAAAATGGTTTTCTTTTTGTCTTGTATACTTTTGTTGCATTCTTTTTTTCTTTTCACTTATATAAGTGATTTTGGAATAAGAACATTCTCATATTGGTTTCTTTTGGAGCTAAATGCCGAGTGTTTGACATGGTTGCTAAATTCGTTTAGTTCATGTTTAGCGATTCGTGCTAAAATTGAGAAGAAAATGTAAAGTTGCTTTTTAATTTGTACTGTTTGACTCACACTAAAAGGTAAAAGAGATCACCGAATAGTTTGTACTGTTCTTGTCACGCCTCCTGGTATAAGCATAATTGATAAACATCTATATTTAACGAATAGTGTTGTATTTTAAAATGAACGACCGCCAGTTTTAAGCGTATGAATACGTTTATAGTTTCCTTCTTTATGTTTAAACATATATTTTGTAGCCAACTTGTTTGACTCATATAAGCTTGTTGAGACTGTTGTCTTTCTAAACATCAGAAAAAAGAAGTAAACGAAAAAAAAAAAAAAAAAAGACAGCCGGCCTGAGACGGCAATTTGAATAGGAAATATGTTATTATAATTAATTAAAAACTCAGGTAATCTGACAATGGAAGCGTCAGTTTTCTTCCTTCCACACTCAGATTTCTGGTTCAATCTATTTACGGTCATAACAAGGTAGGCTTTAAATTTTATATTATTGGATTAAATGCTGGTTTAGTTTGTTGATCATATAAAATAGGTGGAAGAAGTGGTAGCAACCAGCAGGCGACTGAAGTCCACCTCGGTTTTGAATCAGTGCAAATGGATAAGGGTAATCAATCTTAACTTTACTGGAAATCTGTCTAAACTTATGGTATTAGAAGATATTGTAATTGGGAACTTTTGGATAAACAGATGCTGCTATGGAAGAAGGAAAGGTTTCAAGATATGTCTTCGAATTTGTGAAACCATTCTCAATTTTCAAAGGTAACAAAACAACTTTTAAGTTTTAACTATACAAAACCACAAAATAAAAATATTAATTGACTAAAACAAGCAGGTGCAGATAATGCAGGACACACAACAAAGAATGAAGATTATGAGAAAGACAGATATACCCTTATAAAGGATGCAGATGATTTTCAACAAGGAATTTATGATAAGCCTCTTCCTTGCTTTGGCTGTGGCGTAGGATGGTTTTCGTACGTATTAACATTTTTTCTTTTCATTTATTTAACGAATTCGTGAATCTTGTTTGTTTTTCTTTTTAAAGGTTTTTAGTAGGGTTTGCATTTCCGTTGATGTGGTACTATGCTACATTTCTCTATTTTGGAGACTATTACCAAAGAGACCCTAGGGAACGCGCGGGTCTTGCTGCTTCTGCAATTGCTGTAAGTCCACTTTTGGTATCACCTATGAGTGAAATAAGCTATCTACTTGACACAGTGTGATCTTGATTGCAGGCTATGGGATTCTCTCTTGTGCTATTGATCATAGCAGCAATTTTTATATTCTAGGTGCACATTTTGACCCTTTGTAGATAAAACTCTTCTTATCAAAACCTTCAAATTGTAAGTTATAGTTACATAAAAGTTTATGGGCGACGGATTGTATAGACTTTAAGCATGATCGATCAACCGCACACAAGTGAAATGACTTGTATATTTTCTCAAATATACCAACAAACAAGAATAATTTATATGTTTATATACATATCAAAATAGTACTTGCATAATGTGAAGTTAAGACGGACTCTCGTTCTGTTCATGAGTCCTAGAAAAACTTTACATGTTCTGTCTGTTCTATCCTCTTTAGAACATAATAGACAAGAGGAAGAAAGAAAACTATCAACTGGTCCAGAAGGTTGAAGAAAAAAGAAAACTTTTTTTTTATTAATCTTGGTGTTGATTTTGTTGCGGTTGAGCCACCTTTAGTTTTCTCTTTTCCTTGAGAACCACTTGACGCGGCATGACTTCCACCAAAAACTGGCCTCCGTTCCATACGGCTGCAGAAACTTTAAGTATTTGGAAAAAAGGTGTAATTCACATGACAAGAATATTGGTACTGTGAGTGCCATTGTTGCTACTGTGAAAACAGCTTGTAGCAGAATATACATCAACAAACGGTTATTATCTCCAAGATACCCGCTTAAGCGCCACCATATGTTGTTTGCCTTTTGTGCCTTTTTTGATAGTCCCCTACATATATCATGATTTTATTAAAAAACAATAAAAAAAAAACTAATTTTATGTAGAGAAGTGTGATAACCTGTAAGAGGTCATGACTTCAGGATCCTTTAACAGGCGTTGTCGACGAAGGACATCTACTATGAGGAAATATAGAACTTGCCAAAGAACATAAGCGATCAATGGGACCGTGAACAACCATGTGCATAGAAATGATTTCTTTTCAGTGTGGCGCCATGATAATCCGTTTGGGCTTCCCTCTGGATCCATGGCTTCAAAGAAAGCTGGGTCCCACCAGCAAATCGTAAAGAAGACAACACCTGCAGATAACCCAAAAATAACAACAAAAAAAAACACCCTCATAAGGTTAGAACTTAGAATCTTTGTTTATCATAACATCAGTAGCAAGAATGAGCCCTTAGAATATGATCATAAGGCATAAGTATGAGAGATGAATCACTGAAAGAATCAACTTTTATCCGGCCGACGCACCTGGTAAAAGATGTATCAGGACGCTTACAATTTTGTCAACAGAACTAAAAACCAAGCTACATCGCCAAACAATCAACGCCCATGCTAGTGGTCCCTGCAAATGTAGCTTATTATTTATTAATCATGGTTCTTGCGATTCTCTACATAAATTTGGTTCTTTAGTATAAAGTGCCTATATATGCATATGGGAAAAATCTAAGTGCACTTGCCTCTGCAAATGAGAAGGTAACCATGAAAAGTTTTTGATTTCTGGGATAAAACAAAAGCATGACCAAGAAGATGGTATTGGCATAGTAGCAGAAATCCTACATGACACAACAAAACATAATGTTTACATCACTTTGCACAAGGACGATCTTTGCAATTTACGCTAAACAAAATGAGTGACGGAGAGGGTCATACCAAAAGGTAGTAATGCCATTTCTTGTATCGGTAGTAAATCCATCGAAGTGGCACAAAGGTGATATAGAACAAAACGTATATGTATTGAACATCTTGTGGCCCTGATTGATTGATATCGACAATCCATACGAAAGATTAGCGTTAGCTAAGTATAACTAGAAGGCAAGTGGAAATAATCAAGAAATCATATACTTAATTGCACCCAAGATAAAACAAAATGCCCCGTATGAGAAGACACCCAGAAAATGAGTTACCTACAATAACCAGAAAAGAAAAAAAAAGTTGTATTCAAACAATAGTAATCTTAAAATAATATATCTTTCAAACATATTAATAGGATAAAATCCCGTTTCGTATGAGAACCTTAAAACACTTATATTCATGGGTGGAACTAGCAGGGGCCTGTTAACCCTCCGATCAACCAAATTTTCTTTACATAGCCGGTTATATACATGTATATGCGTATTTTCATATAGTTACCTACCTTGGTGATGAAGCTTTCATGTTCTTCGGCACGTTTGGCGATCAACAAATCTTGTTTGGACAATATCTCCTTAGTTTTTTCTTTTGTTTGTACCACTTTCTATATATTCCAAAAAGAGAAACAAAAATGTGTATTAAATCGATAGACCACAAAACGTCTAACGATAAACAAAACTCATACCCTTGATCGATCTTTTAGCCTCTGCTTCACCTTTGAAAATCTTCGTTCGCTATATGAACTTGCTTCTTCCGCATCTACATCTTCAATGGTTGACATCTCATCTACATCTTCAATGGTCGACATCTCATCATAACACGCTCACAAATCTATAATGCATACGTGTACCATAATCTTCTCTTGTTTGATCATCGAAAGGGAACCGAGGAGGATGATATGTATGTGATCTATGAATTAAATGATAAACACATACAAAAACATAGAGAGATTGAATGTTGATGGTAAACTGATATTTTGGTTACGAAAGATTTCAAAATGGGTAATGTTTTGCATGGATATCAACCCTCAATTTATTTTGGTTGTGGTTTATTCTTGTTAACCAAATTTATAATATCCGTACATTTGACTGTTAAGACTTTATATATCTGCATTTATCATTTTATTAGTTTGTTTTTTGGTTTCTTTTTTATATCAACAAACATTTAAGATCTGTAATCAGCATACACGATGTTTTTATTAAAATTTATAGTTACGTTTACGTACAACTTACTGTTATTCATATATATTGTAAGTGTAGTGATTGTTATAATAGTCCCACTTATTTCAGGTTCCAAACAGCTTATCGGGGTCTAGTTATTGCATGATATGATGATAGTGTTTTTCTTTTTTAAATTATACATAAAAACTTTTAGCACCCTTTATCAAAATAAAAATAAACAACAGGGATCGTAACTTTTAAGCAAATATTTCGATTCTAGTAGAGTCCATAGATTCCAAACTTATTTCCACTGTTTTCTAATAGAAGCTTTTCAAATGGATCCACATCGGTTCGGGTTGGTCAATGGTAAAATATTTTAAATATGTTTGGTCCTGATTCGGGTTTCAAACATGATTAGAGTCCATATAATCATGTCCTATATTTCAAACCAAAATCAGGTCGGGTCCAAGTCGGTACTCCTGAACTGGTTTTGTTTTTATCTTTTTATTATAAAATACACAAAATAAACAAAAATATCTCAAATTCACTTTTTTGTTTAATAATTTAAAACTTAAATAGCATCATAAATTGTAATACGTAAATGTAATACATTGGATAAAAAATACAAGCCACAATTTAATTTTCTATTCTTTGGCTAGGGTTCTAGTTATTATCGTGATGTATTTAATCTTCACCCACCGAACCCTAGTTGTTGCGTAGGTACTCATTAAACGTGGCTTCATCTTCGGTCATTGGTGTCGTCAACCCAACGTCTATCTCGTCCTCGTATAATTCACATTTATATTCCATTTCGCCTTTAAGTGAGAATATATGCTGTATGTGTTTCCTTCGAGCAAATGGACATCTCTATCACAGGAGGAGTAAGTCTTGTTATTAATGTTGTAGGATATAACTCCCGCTACTAACACAAAAAAAAAAAAAAAAAAAAAAGATTCTTAAGTTACGTTAGAAGCTTGGACAGTTAGTAGATCTTGGGTCATTGCGGATAGGATAGGAAATTGATCATCCTTACCTTTCCATCATGCAAATATATCAAATTGTCCAAAATCTTTCACACTCATACCGGATAAAAGGCCCGTCCCACCATAACTCCCGAGTTTGCTACTTTGGTATTTTCATTCATTAAAGTATCATATATACAAGTTAACATATCAAGACTACTACTTGAACTTCCAGAAGATGTTGCTTTTCTTATCGACTCTTGAATGTTTGATGTTGTACCATATTTTTCTATATAAACATCAAATTTATGTAGCATCCTGAAAATTTTCGTGCAAAAAAATGACAACTCGATCTAAAAGTTGAGGGACCAAAGAACATGTATGCCAAAGTTACTAAGTAAAATGCTGGTTAGACGGATAATCCAACCATTTGTGACGGTCGAATTAGTGTCTGGATATGTATGGAAACATCGTACATTAGACAGACCATCTAATCTGAATACAATTTTGTGACGTCCCGTCAAATGGGTGAGTCATCAACACCATTTGAACACGACTATAATGTGTCACAACTTCACCAGTGGTTATCCAAATCGATTTGGCCTATAAAAAGGGTGTTATGGCCGTCCATTTCATGCATCCATTATCCCTTAATCCTCTCCAATCACCCTCACTCTCTAAATCAAAGATTAAGCCTTGTTCTCATGTTCTACCCTCATTCAAGTATAAGGAAGTTCTATTGAGTCATTCTCAGGTGCTAGAAGTCATAGCAAAGCCATAAACATATCTAAGTTACCATTTTATGTTAGTTTACATAAACATAAGCTTTGATCTTGTGCACAAGCTTACAAACGTTGTTATGCTCATCAAAATAAGATTTCTGAATGCTTGAATAAGTTAAATGGCTTAAACAAACATCTCCATGATGTTTAAAAACATATTTAACCAAGGCAGGGTCACTGATAAATGTTGGTTTAAGTTTATATCTTAAAGTTTGAGTAGAAAAGGGGGTCTTGTTCGAGTAAATCCAAACCATGTGTTATTTTTTCAATTAAAGTTTTAACCGCATTTAGGCATGAGTTCAATGTGGCGACACAAGTTATAACTGAGGACATTTCTTTAAAATCTTTTCCACCTTTTTCTTTTATCACCGGTATCAAATTAGAAAAAGGCTTTGCCTCTAACTAAATACGTGTTAATTCAGAACACATTACATGTATAAAGTACTAAAGTACTCATGTGATAATAAATTCCTGAAAGTAGTTGTTGCAATTTTGAAAACAATACACATATCGATTGTTTGTTTGCTAATAGCCCAACTTGATAGAGGAAATGGAGTAATTGAACGGTCTGAATGGCTTGCAAGAATACTCTGAAACATAATTAAACTTTCTTTTTGTTATATAACTTTTTAAAACATGTTAGATGTGGAATTCCATCTTGTGGATTGAAGAGGTAGGTCCCAGCAGAGCCCAGTTGGACCCACAGGACTCACCTTGAAGAGAGACGTCTGCGCAGAAACCAACTGGATCCGCAGGACCCACCATGCTCAGAGACGTGACGTCCTTACGCGCAGTACGCAAGCTGTTCCCGCAGGAAATGCCTCCCAATGGTGAAGTACTCTGCCTGTTCCCGCAGCTGCGGATACAAGCCATCAGGGAAGGCCACCCGCGCAGCAAGGCTACATGCACAAGGCACTTAGCTCTCAATAATTCAGTAGTCACCTGAAGGAATGAGCAAAGCCGGGAACAATCCCGCACAAAGGCGGGAGGGGGAATACTCCCGCCCAAATGAGCCAGTCCGTACGATACTGGAAGATCTTTTGTACTGTACCTGACGAGGTATGGGCAAAAGATCTGACCAGAGATACGACAGCCCATTGACAACAGTATGGCGAGCAGCATGCTCTTGTACTGTATGTCACTATTAGCCGCTACCTACTCACCAACTCCTGTCATACCACATGCATAGCCTGCAGTTGGTGGAAAAGGAATAGTACACAGCAGGCCTGGTCACTGTCAGCCGCTGCCTACCCACCAACTGCCAGCATGGCACGTGCGTAGGCCACAGTTGGTAGAACAGGAATACTATTCAGCCGGCTATACCCTCTTGGAAACCTACCTTCGGCTATAAATACCCCAAATGGTATGATCATCTCATCTTATCTTGTATCTTACATCTTATACCTGATATCTGCTCTAGCAATCTCTTAATATACACTCATATTCAAGAGCAATCTAGTCTGATTCTCACGCCGGAGGGTGGTCGTACCCCCCCCCTTCTCAGTGACGAGCTCACGGTGTCTGTTTTGCAGGTCATCAGAAGAATCATCTTTGCCGGACCTAACCCCTCGTGGGAAACATCTATTTAACCCCCAGATTATCCGTAATCTGCCCGGGGTCGATTAGTGTTTCTTCATTGGCGCCATCCGTGCATAAAAGCTAGAACTTCATTTCCTTTCAGTTTTTTCAAACTTCTGGAAATATGGTTAAAGAAACTCCGGTAACCACAACCCCAGCTACTCAGGGGGATACCGGCGACTACACAGTTTTTACGAACACTACCCCAGTTACCCAAGCCGGGGCAAGTGCAGTAAATTTTACGAACACTACCCCAGTTACCCAAGCTGGGGCAAGTGCAGTAAATAATCGCTCACTGGGATTCACCGATACCCAGTTAGAGAGACAACGAACGAGGCTCCCCCGCCAAACACTCGATGAAGTTAAAGCGTGGGCGGAAGCACGTCAAAAAGAATTCCAAGCCGAGTTGGATGAACGCTTACGTTCACTCCAACAGCCTGAGGAATTCGGAGAGTACTGGGACAATGACGTCCTTACGCGCAGTACGCAAGCTGTTCCCGCAGGAAATGCCTCCCAATGGTGAAGTACTCTGCCTGTTCCCGCAGCTGCGGATACAAGCCATCAGGGAAGGCCACCCGCGCAGCAAGGCTACACGCACAAGGCACTTAGCTCTCAATAATTCAGTAGTCACCTGAAGGAATGAGCAAAGCCGGGAACAATCCCGCACAAAGGCGGGAGGGGGAATACTCCCGCCCAAATGAGCCAGTCCGTACGATACTGGAAGATCTTTTGTACTGTACCTGACGAGGTATGGGCAAAAGATCTGACCAGAGATACGACAGCCCATTGACAACAGTATGGCGAGCAGCATGCTCTTGTACTGTATGTCACTATTAGCCGCTACCTACTCACCAACTCCTGTCATACCACATGCATAGCCTGCAGTTGGTGGAAAAGGAATAGTACACAGCAGGCCTGGTCACTGTCAGCCGCTGCCTACCCACCAACTGCCAGCATGGCACGTGCGTAGGCCACAGTTGGTAGAACAGGAATACTATTCAGCCGGCTATACCCTCTTGGAAACCTACCTTCGGCTATAAATACCCCAAATGGTATGATCATCTCATCTTATCTTGTATCTTACATCTTATACCTGATATCTGCTCTAGCAATCTCTTAATATACACTCATATTCAAGAGCAATCTAGTCTGATTCTCACGCCGGAGGGTGGTCGTACCCCCCCCCCCTTCTCAGTGACGAGCTCACGGTGTCTGTTTTGCAGGTCATCAGAAGAATCATCTTTGCCGGACCTAACCCCTCGTGGGAAACATCTATTTAACCCCCAGATTATCCGTAATCTGCCCGGGGTCGATTAGTGTTTCTTCATTGGCGCCATCCGTGCATAAAAGCTAGAACTTCATTTCCTTTCAGTTTTTTCAAACTTCTGGAAATATGGTTAAAGAAACTCCGGTAACCACAACCCCAGCTACTCAGGGGGATACCGGCGACTACACAGTTTTTACGAACACTACCCCAGTTACCCAAGCCGGGGCAAGTGCAGTAAATTTTACGAACACTACCCCAGTTACCCAAGCTGGGGCAAGTGCAGTAAATAATCGCTCACTGGGATTCACCGATACCCAGTTAGAGAGACAACGAACGAGGCTCCCCCGCCAAACACTCGATGAAGTTAAAGCGTGGGCGGAAGCACATCAAAAAGAATTCCAAGCTGAGTTGGATGAACGCTTACGTTCACTCCAACAGCCTGAGGAATTCGGAGAGTACTGGGACAATGATTCGAAAGAATCCGATAGTGACGCAAACCCTCGCCATAGGGCGAAAGGGAAGCGTAAGGAAACGGACTCCCAACCGAGAAGGTGTTTTGGAGAAACCTTCAAACCAAAAAACGCAGGTGGAAACCCACGTGACTTCTCCAAAACATTTACACCAACTGCTGCAAAGGCGGGAACGTCCAAATTTGCAAGGGACATTGCGGAAGCAATCGTCCCGAAAAGTGCCAAACAGATGTCCAACATCGGCACTTACGATGGTATATCTGATCCAGACGATCATTTGAACAGGTTCATAGCGGGGGCAACCGTCAGTAGTTGGACGGAACCTACGTGGTGTTACATGTTCCAAATGACGCTTGTTGGGGCAGCTATAGCGTGGTTCGATCGTCTACCGGTCCACCACATCTACGATTGGGAAGACTTCCAGCAAAAATTTAGCCAACACTTCAGCCAACAAAGAAAGTATACCGAAGAGCAATGGACAATCCTCAAATGCATTCGAGAGGAAGATGAATCTATGCCAGACTTCATCACTCGCTTCAACTCAAAGAAGCTAAGTCTGGGTAATATTAGCGAAGATCTTGTTCGCTCTGCTTTCATCCAGGGCGCAAACGACCCAGAGCTCATCCGCACCTTAACGGGTAAAGATGGCATGCCATCCACATGGGATGCCATCATGACAGCAGCTAAACGCTTTGCGGAAACGGAGAAGCAACTGGGTAGAGATCTCCCCCAGAGCACAAACCTCTACACCCAGAAAACAAGAAAAGACAACATCCTTACCGCCCGACTAAACAAAAAGCGGAAGCTAGGCATTTGGCAGTCAAGGGTAAACTTTGACACATCCGGCTTGCAACATCGGTTAGGCGGAAGGGATAACGTACAGTCGAACCAGAACTCCAGATGGACGCCACTCACCAAAAGCGTCACCGAGATATTTGCCACTGAGGAGCTCCCATGGCCAAAGGCTCCAATAATCCGACATCGTCACAATGCTGATCGGAGCAAATACTGTGACTTTCACAGGACAAAAGGCCACAACACTGAAGAATGCACAGACGTAAAGGACATCGTCGAAGCATTTGTCAGAGATGGGACGCTCGCACACCTCGTGGCGTAACGAACGCTGAGCAGGCTGATGCGTGTAGAACCCCAGCTGGGGAAAACACGAATAAAATTGCAGCTTCAATGCCGGAGACTACATACTGCGTAAACAACGAGATCCCGAACCAGGTGCATATCGGCTCGATGGCACTCCCATCCCAACAACATGGAAGGGAGCTCAATTACACAGTTTGCATATAGATCAATTCCAAATTTGTAAAGAAAAGGCCCAGAGCCACTTCTAATGGAAATGATTCTCCTTAGAACATCGACGCTGATGATTTTACATTTATACTTATGAACTTTCCACACGAATATGCCGGTTTTCACCGCATAATTACGGGGAAAGTCGTTGCGTGGGGAAGGCGGCAAAACCCGCATAAACCCAAAAAACGGCAAACCTTCACGCAGGTCAGTTAAAGGTAAAGTTCAGTCATCACACTAAATGAAAGTGCCGGTCTATCCGCACGAATCATGATAGAGGAAACTGAACACTTAACCTATTAACAACCGCGCGTCGAACGGTTAATTTATTCAACACTGATGCCGGTACTCACCGCATAATTATGTAGAAAGTCGTTGCGTGGGGAAGGCGGCAAAACCCGCATAAACCCAAAAAACGGTAAACCTTCACGCAGGTCAGTCATAGGTAACCTTTGGTCATCCCACTAAATGAAAGTGCCGGTCCTAACCGCACAAATCATGAGAGGAAACCGAACCTATTGACAACCGCGCGTCGAGCGGTTAACTTATTCAAAATACTTTAGAAAATTTCGAACAAAAGGATGAGGAAAACCTCCACGCATGTCAGATATAGGTAAAGTTTAGCCATCCTACTAAGTGCAAGTGACGGTCTTACCCGCACAATCACGAACGAGGAAGCAAAACTTCAACTTATTATCTACCACGTTCAAAGGTTAACTTATTCTAAACACTTAGAAAATTTCAAAGGAAAAGATGAGGAAAACTTCCACGCAGGTCAGATATAGGTAAAGTTTAGCCATCCTACTAAGTGCAAGTGACGGTCTTATCCGCACAATCATGAAAGAGGACGCAAAACTTTAACTTATTATCTACCACGTTGAAAAGTTAAATTATCTAAGTACTAAAGAAATTGCTAAGTTAAATCAGAATATGCGTGAAATAAACAAGGCAAGGGATTGGCAAACAATCTTTATTCCATCGAAATTCAATTATTACAAAGATTGCTGGGTGCATACCCGCATACAAAAGAAGCTATACAAAAACAAAAATCTACGCTAATGGTGGAAAGGGATCTTCAGGATCAAGCTTCAGGACCACTTCCACTTGGACCCGCACCATCAGTAGAGCGTGGCGGTTCAAGGAAAGCTTTAAGGATAGCTAGCCCATCATCAGCAGCAGCAACTTCGTTCACCTTCTCCACCACCGGATGCGGGAAGCCGGCATACTGGTTCGTTGCTTGGTCATAAACAGCTTCAGTATCCACATCGTACAAAGGGAAGTTGGAAGGCGGGATGCCTTTCTCAACGAACCCTACACCAAGCAGAAGCCGGCCTTTTCCCCATCCTCATGAGAAGCGTTGAGGGCTGCGCTCATGGCATCGTCGTATGATGTGTCCGTGAAGACTCGATGCACAACCTACAAGAAAAAATACAAGTGTCAAAATCTCTTCCATGTGCAAAGAAAAGAGTAAAGATATGAAATTACGCATACCTGAGACAACGCTTCTCGAAGAAGTCATTCCTTGGTAACCAGAGCTTCCTGGAGGGCAGCTTGAGCTTGGTTACGGGCGCGTTCGGCTTCACTTTTGTTGAGGTTGGCAAGCAACACTTCTTTAGCCGCAACCTCTTCAACTCCCTTTAGCTTCCGCTCAGTCTGGTCAAGCACCCCCCTCTGGTCCAGGATCTCTTGGAGCTTCTTCGCGTCTTCCATCGCCAAGGCATCATGAGCCTGTTGCAGCGCCTCTAGTTTGGCTTTAAGTTCCTCATTCTCGAGGCGTAGAGGCTCAGCAACAGCTTCAGCCTTGGTGGCCCTTTCAGTTGCGTTCCGAGCAGTTTCCTTAGCCAGCCGAAGCTGTTCGTTAACAGCTTGGGCAGCCTTGGAACGGGCCTCGAGACGGGCCTGAACTTCAACTTCAAGGGCCTTGAACGCCTTCTCCTTCTCCGCAGCAGCGGCGGAGAGCCTCCTATTCTCCTCCCGGACAGCCCGCGCCTGAGCTACTTCTTGGATACGAGCTGCTTTTAACTTGTCGTTTTCACGACAAAGCAGCTCGACACGCGGCTGCATCCGGGCCAGGAGAACCCGAAGCTCATTGGTTAGCCTACCCTCCTGGTAGCTAGCCATGGCTTCCCCCAACGCACCACTGGGAGCTGCGTGACGAGCCCACTCCACGCACTCCACAGGTGTGCGAAGGGTTGTTCCTCGGCGGATGTTCCATCGTGGAACATACACTTCATTGGAATCCGACACTGCAAAAAACAAAAAGCAGTTAGGAAAAGATGATATAAAAAAAAAAGAGGCCAAAAGAACCCTACGCACCTGTAGGGTCAACAACAGGCCGATAGCCGCCAAACCCATCACCTGAACCCAAAGGAAATCCGTCCAAGAGGTCAGGTAGATGGGAAAGAGGCAGAGGTTGGCGAGAAGCCCCATGCATACCTGAAGGATCGGCCGTCGTTGCCGATGACGGAGGAGGCATGGTGAAGGCCGCCGCGGTAGTAGAAACCAACGGAGGTGAACTCACAACCGTGGTCGCCGCTGCGGAGTCCGCAGAAAAAGTAACCGCCGGCTCAGTGAAAGATGCGGTGAATAGGGCACTGACAGCCGGCGGTGATGTCATCACAGTTGGAACAGTTGGCTCAACGGGGTGAGCAACTGAACCAACGGAAGCAGGCGCAGCCGCCTGGGTCGTCGCTCAGTTAGGCTGACCAAGCCTACCGTCATGGGTCCGGAGGTACTCCTCCCCGCTCCACCCTGGAATGCGGTAGCATCCACGCCTGCACAAAGGAGATAAGTATTAATGATGGAAAGCTATGAAGTTAAAAATAAAGGAAGTTAGTACTTACGGGTTTTCTTGAGCCTAAAAGTGCGGACAGGCGGGGACGAACCCGATGGAGCCGGCCTCTTTGCGCCGCTCACCGTCGTCATCCTGGGCTCTCTGGAGGTGACAGTCGTCGCAGCCTCCGGAGCAGTGGTCTTATCACCACCAGGGTTCCCCGCCACCTCCTCGCTCTCGGTCTCTGAATCAGACCGAGGCACTGAATCGGCAGTGGAGGCCACCTTCGCCTTCCCCTTCCCGCCGGCAGCCTTCTTCTTCCGCACCAACGGAGGACCATCTGCGGATTCCTCATCAGAACACAAGATTATAGGAATTCCAGCAGAGGTTTCAGCATTGAGGGGTCGAGGGTTGAATAACGCCTTACCTGGCCGCCTGGCGCTCAGGATCTCGTGGCCTGGCGGGTAGACCTCCACGAACCGATCCGCCGTCTGTTCAAGGATGGGCAACTCGTTCTCATTTAGAGCACGAGTACCCATCCGGGCGGGAATATCAGCCTCCCGCGGATACAGGAGCGACTGCAAGTCGTTCCCCTCTGAAATAAAAAAAAAAAACAGTTAGAAGACAAACCTATATAAACAAAGTAAACAGAGCATACCGTAAGGAACAGAGTTCAAACCGTATTCGAGGACGATCGGGATCTTTTGCGCCTCCGCATCCTTCCACACCCGGCTCATCCCGAGCATCACCATCCCGGACTCCGCAAAGCGGTAAACCGGAGATTGGACTCGGGATATCTTTGAGAACCATTCCGCCTCCTGGTAGTTGGAGGCGTGAAGGCAGGGGAGTGCTTGCCCATTCTTGAACTTCATGGCAAGGGGGATGGCGCGAGCGGAGATATAAAAGAACTCCCGCTTCCATGAACGAAGACTGCGCTCGGTTGCGCAAATCTTCAAACCCTTGATCCGGGTTATCCAAGTATACCACCCCTGGATGCACCTCCAAGAATAGAAGGTCATCAGGCGGTCGACGAAGGGCTCAATGCCCAGAATCCGGCACACCCACTCGAAGTGGCGAATCTTGGCGATCGCCATCGGGTGCACCTCGGTCAGGTGTACACCGTGCCTTTCCAGAACACGGTACACAAACTTCGTCAAGGGGAACCTAAGATTCCCATAGACAAAGAATGTGGCATATACCCCGATCTTGCCTTTAGGGGCATCATACACCGTCTAATGAGGTTCAGGAAACTCAGGCTCGAGAGACTCGAGCATGAACTTCCTGACGATGTACTGATATAGATCGACAGGCAGAGCACACTGGCACTCGCCAGCAGTACTCTTGTCATCTTTGTCGGACGTGGATGACGGGTTCTCGGCGTACACCCCAGCCTCCTGGACTGTAGCCTCAAGATCGTAAGCAGAAGACATCTTGCAGGTATGAAAAAGAAAACGATTTCAAGAATGCTCGACTGAAAAGGTGAGTATTCGCCGGAAATCGTTTTGGAGATGAAGAGAAAAGTGAAAGTGTGGATTGCAAAGGACCCTCTCCCCCTTTATATACTAATCGCAATTAATGCGATGAATTTAATGCGGAAGAGAGAGAAATCGCAGGTGCAATGAAACTATGACACGTGGCAATAAGCAAGCTGGCAACAGCTGTTGAAAGGACGCGTGCCATTAATTTCGCGGCCACGCGCCCGAAAATTCGCGCCCACGCGCCTGAAAAAGCGCCTGGAATGACCATATACTGTCACGTCGCCATAACTTCCTGCACGTCCTGACACAGTCAGAAGAAACCGTCGGACGACGTTTCAATAGTTTGGACTGTTCTTATCCTTTCACCAACTCTTCGAATTTCAAAATTTCAAAAAGATTCAAAAGCAGGAAAATACCCCTTACCTTGGCAACCAAGTAACTGTAAGACAGGTGCGGGTACAGTGTTAAGGCAAAACCCTTCACATACTTAGCACCCGCAGGGAATTGACGCCAGGAATACCTTGGAAGTAAAGTAACCGTAAGACGAGTGCGGGTACAGTGTCAAGGCAAAACCCTTCACATACCTAGCACTCTGCAAGGAATTGAAACCAAGAAGGATCTTCTGGGCAATGCTTGCGGAAACGGGAATAACATCCCCGCATAGCGGGAACGTCGAGAACTACATTGTTTGAAGCCCCAAGATGGAATTTGTGGTTTTAACATAATTGATCACTATGTTCAAAACTACCAAAACCTTGTGGAGAATCCACACAAGTGTCTCAACGCTCCTGACTTGCGAGGAGGTTACAGACCTACCCGCATCATCCCCAAAGATCAAGCAGGAAAGTCGGGAATTTCTGCAAGTGACATAAGGACTTCCACGGGAAGAATCCCCATGGAAAACCTTAAAACTAAACCCTTTTCAAAAACCCTTTGCTTAAAGTCCAAAAGTTCACCTCACTTATTAAACACTCATGAGAAGAACATTGGACTGGGGGGACTTGAAGAGGTAGGTCCCAGCAGAGCCCAGTTGGACCCACAGGACTCACCTTGAAGAGAGACGTCTGCGCAGAAACCAACTGGATCCGCAGGACCCACCATGCTCAGAGACGTGACGTCCTTACGCGCAGTACGCAAGCTGTTCCCGCAGGAAATGCCTCCCAATGGTGAAGTACTCTGCCTGTTCCCGCAGCTGCGGATACAAGCCATCAGGGAAGGCCACCCGCGCAGCAAGGCTACACGCACAAGGCACTTAGCTCTCAATAATTCAGTAGTCACCTGAAGGAATGAGCAAAGCCGGGAACAATCCCGCACAAAGGCGGGAGGGGGAATACTCCCGCCCAAATGAGCCAGTCCGTACGATACTGGAAGATCTTTTGTACTGTACCTGACGAGGTATGGGCAAAAGATCTGACCAGAGATACGACAGCCCATTGACAACAGTATGGCGAGCAGCATACTCTTGTACTGTATGTCACTATTAGCCGCTACCTACTCACCAACTCCTGTCATACCACGTGCATAGCCTGCAGTTGGTGGAAAAGGAATAGTACACAGCAGGCCTGGTCACTGTCAGCCGCTGCCTACCCACCAACTGCCAGCATGACACGTGCGTAGGCCACAGTTGGTAGAACAGGAATACTATTCAGCCGGCTATACCCTCTTGGAAACCTAACTTCGGCTATAAATACCCCAAATGGTATGATCATCTCATCTTATCTTGTATCTTACATCTTATACCTGACATCTGCTCTAGCAATCTCTTAATATACACTCATATTCAAGAGCAATCTAGTCTGATTCTCACGCCGGAGGGTGGTCACAAGGAGGTACCCCCCCCCCTTCTCAGTGACGAGCTCACGGTGTCTGTTTTGCAGGTCATCAGAAGAATCATCTTTGCCGGACCTAACCCCTCGTGGGAAACATCTATTTAACCCCCAGATTATCCGTAATCTGCCGGGGTCGATTAGTGTTTCTTCATAGATACATCCCAATTTGGACATATGGTTCTAATGGTCGAAACCGTTTGGAAATCAGTCACCGGTCGGTTCCAAACCATATTTAAGTCTCGAAGATGCAAACTAGTCTACAAGCCATTGGTTTGGGTCGGTTTCGAATCAGGTCAGAAACCAATTTGGCGTACCCAAACTGTTTTTTTGCCCACCTCTCGACTCTCGTCACATGCCTATTGCATGTTGTAATTTAACTTACCTCGATGGTTATCAAGATATTGACAACCTCGTACATTTAGCAACATGTTTCATACAAAACAAGTTTAGATGAAAAACTATGAAAATTGTAGGGGTATGGTACTAAACCCGGTTTTACGACCCTAAATTTATTATGTTTGGCTTATTTTATTATATGGATTAATACAATGTTATTGGGCTGAGGGGGTTTTGTGGAGGTAACCCTAACTGGGCTAGGCCCATTAGGGTACCATGATGGTGGCCATGAGGCTCCCTATATAAGGAGGTCTCCACCTCCTTATTAGGGGTGGGTCATTCTCAATAAGAGCGACCACCATATTTTTGTGTCTGTGAACAAGAGATCCTGGAGATTTCTTAGCGGTCACCTCCACACCCCCAAAAAGTCATTGCAGATCCCAACCAGCCGGAGAAGAAGATCAAGACGTGGTTCGTTCATCTTGAAATCCGTGAAAACATCGTCATGGATCAGGTCAGATTCATCTCGTGCTTCGACAAAAATCATATAATATACTTCCCTGAGATAAAGAAGTAAATAATTACATAGAATTTTATGTGTTAAGGGCTTATGGTTAAAGTAATATATATAAGTGTTTATGTTTTATATATATAATTGCTTTTATATTGGATGAATAAAGAATAAATATGCGAAACATATATATTTTTAAAATTTATTTATATGGGTTGAGTTGTAATAAGAAGATTAGTTTTTCTAAGAAGGATAAGAAATAATCTTATTCATTCATTTGAGAATTGAATGGTTGAGATTAGATTAGAGAGATCATTAAGTGTAAAACAAGGGTAAGGGCATAATAGGAATAACACATTTATTGACTTTCTCTCTCCAAATGCAAGACACGTGTCAAATTCCTCTATCATTTTTTTATATCGGATGAATAAAGAATAAATATGCAAAACATATGTAATTTTTAAATTTATTTATATTAATATATTAAAAAGAAAACAGAAAATAGGCAGACAAGGAATCTTTGCGATTGCGGAATTAAGGGGGGCAATAAAAATCCCTGAGCACCAACACAAGTCACAACCAACACTTCAACAACATATTATTAATATCTATCAAAACCTCCAAACCTTTCCTTTCTTCATTCTTGATCATTCCAATTCTGTGAATTCACACATCTAATTCTTCCCTCAAAATGCTAACATGCATTGCTCGTCCCAAACAGCGCGATGAGGCCGATGAATCAAAGCGTGTTAATGGCGGTAGTTCCACTGCCAATAAACAAGCCATCAAAACTCTTACTTCTCAGGTAAGCAATCTTAATTTCCTTTGTAAATCGTGTGTGTGAATTTTCTAGGGGCCATCTAATCCGACACCATTTGGTCAAACGACCGTTCTAATCAATAATTTTTAAAGTTTAATTGTATATGTCTAGAAAGACACGTCCGGATATTGGCCAAATAACAATTCAGCCAATAATTTTCAAAGTTTAACTCCACTATTATCAGCGTCCACCATATATCGTAAAATGTTTGTTCTGGCCAATAATTTTTAAAGTTTAAATTATGATCAGAACGGTCGTCCAAATATTGTAAAATGACCATTCTAACCAACAATTTCCAAAGTTTAGTTTAAAACGGCCACTCTAATCAATAATTTTCAAAGTTTAACCGGTTATGTCAGAACGACT
This sequence comes from Bidens hawaiensis, assembly GCF_021521415.1. Lineage (NCBI taxonomy): Eukaryota > Viridiplantae > Streptophyta > Magnoliopsida > Asterales > Asteraceae > Bidens > Bidens hawaiensis. The sequence goes on along the minus strand of NW_027491362.1, from coordinate 795,613 downwards.
GATCTGGTTATTGGCCGAAAGACGTTTTGATAAAAATTTTCAAAGTTTAACCGTACTATGGTCAGAACGCCTATTGTTCAAACGGACCAATAATTTTCAAAGTTTGACGGCAGTCTGGGCGACATGTGACGGCCGTTTCTATACATAACATTTTACGGATTGAATGTTTCGGTGTTGATTGAAATAATTGAATTTATATTACAGATAAAGGATATGACGCTAAAAGCCTCCGGATGCAATCCATGTACCGGAGCAGCAATGATGACACCACAACAGCGGTTACAAAAGAGCAACGAACCGGAACCGGACTTATCAACGTCCGTGTCGGATAGATTCCGGTGGCCGTACAAACGGAACGGGAGCAAAAACTCGAGCTCCGGCAGGGCTTGGGGGAAGGAAATGGAGGCGAGACTGAAGGGGATATCGGTGGGAGGTGACGTGTCGTTGGGGACGTTGTCGGCTTCCGCTAGTGGCCGGAGACCCGACCCGATTGTGTTGGAAGAGGAGAATGAACCCAAGGAGTGGGTTGCACAGGTGGAGCCCGGTGTGCTTATTACTTTCGTGTCTCTGCCACGTGGCGGTAACGATTTAAAACGGATCCGGTTCAGGTAATAATTTGTTATCATAGTTTTGGTTTGAGTTGCCTCTAGTACACTCCTGTTAGATTCTATTCACACTATTTTATAGATTGAGTCATCCCGAAATCACAAAGAATAATATGACTTAATCGTCTAAGCTAAGCATAGTTGTAAAAATCGTGATTAATCACAGTTAATTCTGATTAATCTCGACTAATTATAATTTTAATTTTAATTAATCATGATTAATCGCTAGTCCCCTCCCACCATGCGAGTAGTGACGGTTACTATAGCATTGCATCTAAGTTTGAACATCACCAATTTTACCAAAAATCTTATTTAATGTAACATTTTATAATCGCTTTACTTTGGGAAAATGTGACCTACCATGTGAACATGAGTGATTAAATGCTCTTATTGTTTATGCAACAAAATAGATATGATTACATTGAGGTACATTCTCAAGTTTTTCCATAGACATATTTCTTCATCAAGTGAAGTAGCCATAGAGTCATAAAGATGGATGCTTGATTCATGTTGCCTCACAAGACCTTGCATTTGCAAGAATTTAAATCCACCGCCTCACTTTTGTAAGGGAAAACATCATACAACTAGACCAACAGATTATGTCATGGGTGTAGGTGTTGTGTTTTTATGTTATTAAGAAAAAGAAATAGAGTTTGAAAGGTTTTTTTTTTTATAAAATTTTCAGGAAAGGCTAATAGCTTTTCATAATGACAAAAAAAGGTCTGTGTTTATTAACCTTAATTAAATCATCATATAGTTATAAAATTTAAATTTTCCTTACATATATTGTCAACCCCATACTGTATAAATCCAACCAGCCTTCTTTTTTGAATTCAAGAACACAGAAATAATAATAATCTATCTTTCCTTTTATTTTGTCGATCCCTATGTCTTTGATGTAGAACTTGAGAAAGCAACATAACTATGTAATCTTTTTTGAGTCCTAAAATAATATTGTTTGTGAAAGTATTAATATTATCATTATTTTTTTTGTTATGACCTTAGTTTTGCTACTATTTGTTTTGAAAAAGACTTGAGATTCATGAGCCTTAAATTCTAATTTCTATTGCCAGGTGCTAATTTTGTTTTCTTCTTCTTCTAGACTTGTTTTTTGACATGCACAAGTGATGATTCCTTCGGTAGGTGACACACTCATCATTATCATTATTTTCTTTGAAATTGGTCACAGCATGCATATAAAGTCATTTGCAATTATAATAGATTTCCTCTCCTATTCAAACAAAGACTTTGAATACTCCTGCTGGCCATACAAACTATAATATGAGTGTGGGTACCCATTAGCATAATAGATTATCAAAAACATTAAAAAATATTTATTTCACAACCCTATATATTCATTATTCATGAAATAAACACTTGTCTAATCAGCTTTCTTCATACATATTTTGTAATATGTAACAGCTACAAGTATATTAATTTATAAAACTTAATATTTCTATGAATATAACCTCTTCAAAAAATCAAGAAACATAATTTTCTTTATTTGTGAAATCGGTGGTGTGCGTGGGGCAATATATCCTTAAAGTGGTCACATTCGTACTGCAAACATCATTATGAACAAGGCCCCGCTAGAAAATAGCACTCCAATTTATTATATGAAAAAGTCCAAAAAATGTAACTTATTACTCATTAGTGGGTCCCTGTTCAAAGTTTTGTATTCTTGGTATGCTTTTTCACCAAAATGCTGCTGCCTTGTCGGATAACTGTCTGCTCTCAACTTTTTTTACACTTTGTCCCACCTATGGTTTGTCATCTTGTGATGGTTAAGATGACAACAATGAGAAACATGTCTTGCCATTTTTAACTTGGAAAGTGATCAAATTTGAAGTTGAAGATTCAACAAACATGAAACATTATATGTCTCTTGTTTCAGTCCCACTATGATAAAAGAACATAGTACCTTATCCATAACATAGTTAGTGTTCATTGAATTGTCATATAATAGTTTGGATGTCGCGTTTGTGGGACCGAAGTTATGTTTTAATTGATCTGATGCATGGTTTCATAACAGTGTTTTGTTTTTCACTTGTGCTTTATCTTTGATTTACCCTTGTGAAACTTTGACCAATAATTTTGATTTTATTTTGAAATAAATCAATGATGGATTTCTTGCTTTTTCTAACACAGTCACTTGATTGTGCATCTTTGCTTTATTAGTACTATTATTCCACTAATCTATCTATATTAATTTGGTTTATGTTTAAAAAATATTATTTATGTTCAAATTATCACAAGATCTAGATAATAAAGGAGCAATGACCCTTTTAGTCAACAATAGTGGTTAGGTTTTTGTTTTCTTTAATTAAGTGGAATCCATGATTAACATGATCTATATATAATATAGCCTAAACTACAAGTCTATTTCATATGCATTGGACTTTTGATGCAATTCATATAAGATAGTGACCTAACTCCTAAGGCCTAATTTAGCCTTACTCCTGAAGGTACCTTTTAGTCCTTTGTGATAGTGTTCATGTCATGAAAACCACTTGTCCTTAAGTGCCTAACAAGCATTATAAGTTTATAACTCATGTTTAGCCAAATTTTACTCAAAACTAATAAAAAGCATAGTTAGATCCAAAATTATGACCGTAATGGTCACGACTTATAGTTTTGATTTTTGGTTAGCCGAGAGATGTTTAACAAGTGGCAAGCTCAAAAATGGTGGCAAGATAATTATGACAAAGTAATGGAACTTTACAATGTCCAAAGATTAAACCGACAAGCGTTTCCCCTTCCAACACCTCCAAGATCCGAAGACGAGGTGGGAAAACATAATGACGTGTTAAAATATTTAATAACGATCATAATTTTAGTTAACCTTATATTGCTTTAACAGGGTAGTATGATGAAATTTGAATGCAATGGGGACAGCCCAATAACACCACCTTTGAATAAAGAAAGGTTACCTAGAAACCTATACCGCCCGATGGGAATGGGATACTCATCCTCAGATTCACTTGACCACACGGTGGGTCGGTCCAACCGGGACTCATCTGGACTCACTGCTACTCCAAAACTATCAAGTATCAGTGGGGCTAAAACCGAAACATCATCCATGGATGCCTCTATAAGAACCAGCTCATCACGTGAGGCTGATCGGTCCGGAGAGCTATCAATCAGTAATGTCAGTGACATTGAGAATGAGTGGGTCGAACAAGACGAGCCTGGTGTCTACATCACCATTAAAGCACTCCCGGGTGGCTCCAGAGAACTCAAACGTGTTAGATTCAGGTTTGTAGATATAACTTCAATTTAAATTTTATAAAAGATTGGGAAATAACATTAGAAATATTGAATTGCAGCCGAGACAAATTTGGGGAGGTGCACGCGAGATTATGGTGGGAAGAGAACCGCGCTAGGATCCACAAACAATACTTGTGATGGTGAGAAAAATATGCATCCGATGGAAGTCGAATATGTTCAACAGAATGTTGAATGTTGAATGTTGCTGTTTGTATACTTGGCTGGTAAGTTTTAAGAGTTCTTTATATTTTTGACACTGCATTAAGTAAATGTAGGAGCCATATATATTTTTTCATATATATTATTGTGGAGGACAAAGATGGTGTATTCAAGTGGAAATTAATCAAGTTGGTTGGTATATTGTTACTAAATTTTCAACTTAATTCATAAGATTTGTTATAGCAAAACGAAATATCTATGTATCAGTATTCGAGTCTAGCTAATAAAACGAACAATAATAAGATCCATCGACATCTACTTAAAAGTCTATGATTGATTTATGCGTCTGGACGCACCAAATCAAGTGGCTCGAAATCTGACCGGAAGAAGAAGATTTGATAAGGGATGTCATTTAACACCACCTTACTGGTCATGTTATTGCCATGCTCTTTAAACTTGTAAAGCACGAGCGTGTGGCCATCCACCATAACGCTTGTATCCGAACCATGTAACGCCTTTAGTGACTCAAATTTACTCTTAGTTTCTACAGCAACATCTTGTTTCTCCCACCGTTCATCCAACGTGTGAACCCAGATCTCCCAACAACCATTAGAATCTATTGGCTTACAAGCTAGCCCCAATCTTACACCACACTTCACTAGCTCCATTGGTGGATTTGAAAAACCAGACTAATCATACGGAATTGGAGACGAAAAGACTTTCCACTTTTCTGTATATGCATCGAACTTAAACACATCGTTATTCGATAATAACATGTAGATCGAACCGCTCACTGTGATTAGTTGCGAGTTAGTAAAGTGTACACGATGATCAGCCAACTTTACGTGCTTTAGTGATCGCCATTCCCATGTCAATGAGTTGAATATATCACACCGATACGTCGTGTCGAAATTTCCCCACCGTTTCAAACAACTGCAACAAATTGAAGAAAAAAAAATTAAATATATAAGTTAAAATTTAATGCATAAATTTTATCAGTAGGATCTTGTTAATATTTGAAGTTGGTTAAATATTAAACTCAATAGTCATAAATTACCTGCTTTGTGCAAATCTGATAATCTTGTAATGTAATGGCTCCGAACCCATCACCACAATGTTGGATTTAATGGTCGGTTCGGGTCAAGTCAACGTGACCGACCCGAATGTGACCCGGTATGAGTTACACCGGGGGTAACGAAGAATAAACCCACTTAAACGTTTACGTTTAGTGGGCCCGACACAATCACACAATAGAATTAGTTGGTGGATTAGGCTTTGTTTTAAACTTTGGGCTTAAAGCCCAATGAAGTTTAATTGTTAAACCCTAGATATGTTCCCTATATAGATAAATAACATTCTATTTATGGTAACACTAAGAAACCACTAACCATAGCCTCCATCTAATTTCCGGCACCTTGATCCGGCCACCGGAAAATCGACCCCAGCCGCTAGCCACCAACCACCGTCCATTGGTCACCGGAACTTCCCCCGCCGCCCCATACAAGCTTCGGTGTTGTCTAGAACCCCACCGCAACCTTCAAATCGTTTTTCCGGCGACCCTTGAAGATTCCGGTGGACGCGTTTTTCCGGCAGCCCCATACCAGCTTATTTTCGGGTTGTTATTGTTCCTAGGAGAGGTGTTGATACTGCTGTGCTGCTGTTGCACCACCGAGTTCCATCACCACCACTACTCTGCCGTTGTCACCTCTGCCGGAATACCCGCCGCCGCTGGAGTTCTTGGTGTTGATTGTGTCTCATCTAGCTTGCTTCGTTAACCTTCGGTGTCTTCCCGGTTTCGATAACCGAGGTATATCAATAAACTATAAACTATGGTTGTTTATTTTCGTTTATCGTGCTCGTATTGTTGTGATCGGATCCGGGTTCGAGTTTTCGTTTATGGTTCATTTAAATCGTTTATATTCCGCTGCGTTTTATAGATTTCGTTTATGTATCCATGTTTATTAATATTGGTTAATTACTATCGAAACGAAATCTTTAAATAAAATGGGTTAAAAAGGTTTGTCCGTTTTGTTCCGAACCACCGTTGAAACCCAACAGTGGTATCAGAGCCGCGGTTACAACGTACGAGTCGATTCCGGTTCGTTTAAAACCGGATCTGCATCTTAAACTTTAAATCGTTTAAAGTTTATAGATCTAGATTTATTTTCGGGTGATTTTAGAGTTGGTCAAGGTTTTGTTTATTTTATTTGACCAAGTCAAAACGACCCGAAATTTATTTATTTTGAATATGTAAATTCGGCCCCGACCTATGTTTGTTTGGTTGTGTTTGGTTGTTGAGCTTGTTTTTGGCCATATGGATGGTTCAAAAGTTGTAAACGATTATTATATATTTTTCGGTTTTCTTTTGGCCATAAAGATGGTTCAAATTTGTAATAGGGTAAATTATTGTTAGTTTATAAATTTGTAATTAAGAAGACGCGAAGATAACCGAGGACGAGCTCAAGGATTTTGGAGTTAGTGGGAATTCGAGCAAGATGACGGGATACACGAAGAAGTCCATCCTTGTGATTGTTTTGTGTTGTGAACCCCTTGACCCGATCGGTCTCCCTAATTGGCTCTAGCGAGACCGATCACCTTTTGGCCATAAGGATTTACATATTATTATTATTTGCTATTGTGATTGCTTGGATTGATTATAATAGGATTATAATATCACCGATTTAATACCAAATAAATTTGAAAATAATCATTTCATTAACCGATTTTGTTTTGCAAATTAAAAACGTTTTGATTTCCAAAACTAATAACTTAATAGATTTTCTATTAACTTAAAATTGGTTAGTTATATCGCGACAAACTTAGTTTTTAATAGGTTATTTAAAGTAAATGTCCTGAGAGGTGAAAGGGTTCATCTATTCGTCCCGGTAATAAATACAGTAAAATTTGACTTTTACTCTATTTGGTAATTTTAAAATTAATCCCAATTTAAAACCAATAGTTTATGTCAATCCTACTACAAGTCACACTTGAGGCATACTGCGAAATTTCGAGTGTTTGGAGCTACAGCACCACACTTGTTTTCTAGCCTATCCCATCAAGGTGAAAGCGCTTCGTTGACACATCCGACCCTTTCACACGTCACGGTACTAGGACAACTATTACTTTACTCTCCTATTACGTGTTAAAGCTGTCTGGAGACTTAAAGTGGGCAAATATGAGGTTAAACATATCTATACAGACAATCGTTGTCTCTATAGGCCTCATAATCGAGAGTTGTGCTCTATTCACAATTGGCAATCGTTGTCAGTCTGCCTAACCACTTATTAATGTTGTGTGCTACAGCTGCCTTTAATAACTGGAACCAGATTCTCATACTCCTAATTAATTAATGTTATTGGGTCATTAATAATAGGACTACAACGTCGAAAATACTAATTAAATTTACTTTTGCTTAATTAATCAGATGTCGTCAACGAAATTTCACCCTACGCCCTTAATACTATCCATGAGAAGGATAAACTGAACGGTACCAACTTCATCGAATGGCGCCGCAACTTAAGACTTGTTCTCACCATGGCAAAGCGCATGTATGTTCTCGATGGACCTGTTCCAACCGAGCCTGAAAACAACACAGCCGCTGCACGAAAAGTTCTTGACAAGCATAAGGACGACTCGGCTGAGGTCTCCTGTATTATGCTAGCCACCATGACTTCTGAGCTTGCTAAAGGCTTGGAAGACTTTGGTGCCTATGAGATGCTTGAGCAACTCAAGGGCATGTTCCAGAAACAAGCCCGTCAAGAACGTTTCGACACCATGAAATAACTCATCAGTTGCAAGATGGCAAGAGGGTCTCCCGTCAATGCGCATGTTCTTAAGATGAAGGGGCACATCGATCAGCTCAAGAAACTTGATTATCCCATGCCTGATGAGATGGCATCTGATTTCATTCTCAACTCTCTCCCCAACTCATACGACCAGTTCGTAATGAATTTCAACATGAATGGTTGGGTGAAGACAGTGCCGGAGCTTCATAACATGCTCAAGACGGCTGAGATGAACATTCCTTCTAGGACCAATCAAGTTCTGATGATTCGATCTGATGGTGTCAAAAAGCCAAAACCAAATAATCAGGGTTTTAAGGGAAAAGGCAAGAAGAAAGTTACTGTTGCTGCCAATGTTGCCACCAACACTAACAAGGTAGTTGCAAAGAAAAAGCCACCGCCCTTTGAGGAGTGCAAGTGCTACAAATGCAACCAAATGGGGCACTAGATGAGAAACTGCCCGAATACCTTGCTGAGATCATGAAGAAGAGAGCAAATGGTGAAGACTCTTCTGGAGGTATTTCCATATACGTTATTGAACTTTTCACTGTCTCTAGCAACACATGGGTATTTGATACCGGATGTGGTTACCACATCGTGAATGTCTTGTAGGAGCCTGAGAAGTGGAGGAAACTGAATAAAGGCAGCATGGAACTCATCGTTGGAGATGGGAAGAGAGTACCAGTTCTGGCAACTGGAGTATTTCATTTTACTTGTCCATCTGGCCTAGTTTTTCCTTTAAATAATTGTTTGTATGCTCCTGGCTTGACCAGAAACATCATTTCAGTTTCGTTGTTATCTGAACAAGGATTTAAGTATGTTCTTAATGGCATGACTATTTCTGCTTACTTAAATGATATCTTTTATTTTGAGGCTAAACCTCGAAATGGTATTTATGAGATTGATGTTCAACCTGACAATAACGTATATTATCTTTCAAAACGTATCAAGACTAGCATCAATGATACTTTTCTATGGCATTGTCGACTTGGCCACATAAGCAAGGCGTTAAAATACTCCAATCCGAAGGGATTATTGAATCCACAGGACCGGACTCTTTTGACGATTGTGAATCTTGCTTAGCTGGCAAACTCGCCAAAGACTCCTTCACTAATAAAAGTGAACGAGCAAGTGATCTGTTAAAACTCATACATACTGATGTATGTGGACCTTTCAGAACCATGACTAGAAACCATAAAAGATACTTCATCTCTTTTATCGACGATTATAGTCGATACGCTTATGTGTATCTTATGAAACACAAGCATGAAACTTTTGAAAAGTTCAAAGAGTTTCTAAGTGAAGTGGAAAAACAACTTGATAAAACCATTAAGATACTTTGATCAGATCGAGGTGGAGAGTATCTCAGCTCAGAGTTCATCACTCATCTAAAAGAGCATGGAATTGTTTCACAGCTCACTCCACCTGGCACACCCCAACTTAATGGCGTGAGTGAGAGGAGGAATCGAACTTTGCTAAACATGGTTCGATCGATGATATGTAGAACTAACTTGCCTCACTCCTTTTGGGGATACGCCCTTATGACCGCCGCCCACATTGTCAATCTAGCTCCAACTAAGAAGATAGACAAAACACCATATGAGATATGGCATAAGGGAAAGAAGCCCAAATTGTATTATCTTAGAGTATGGGGATGTGATGCTTATATCACGAGTGAGTATGATGACAAACTTGATCCCCGCGGCGAAAAGGTTATTTTCGTCGGATACTATTATAAAAGTGGTTATTACTTCTTTCATCCTGATACAAATACGATTTCTGTCAGGAGGAAAGACCACTTCCTTGAAAAGAAATTTCTCAATCGAGGAACTGGAGATAACATTGTCGATCTTGAAGAAATTCAAGATCCACAACCAACCGCTGAAGAAGTTGGAGAGTCTGATCAACAAGTTGTTGTTGCTGATACATCAGATGTGAACACAAGCGTTCGCAGAAGTAGTAGGACTCCCGTACCAAATTCTAGATAATTATGTCATCTAGATGGTCCCAAAGTCTTATTAGTAGCTGAGTCTGGGGACGAGCCTACTAACTACAAATCTGCTATCTTGGATCTGGAATCCAAGAAATGGCAAGATGCAATGAACGCAGAGATGCAATCCATGCATGATAACCAAGTTTGGAACTTGGTTGAGCCACCCCCCGATAGTCGGGCAGTAGGGAGCAAATGGATTTTCAAGAAGAAAACCGACATGCATGGAAATGTGCAAACCTACAAGGCACGGCTAGTCGCGAAAGGTTTCACTCAAACTCAAGGTGTTGACTATGATGAAACTTTTTCGCCCGTTGCCATGACCAAGTCAATTAGGATACTGCTTGCCATTGCTGCATACTATGATTATGAGATATGGCAAATGGATGTCAAAACCGCTTTCCTTAATGGACATCTTTCTGAAGATGTCTATATGGTTCAGCCTGAAGGTTTTGTCGATTCAAAATATCCTAATAAGGTTTGCAAATTGAACAAGTCCATTTATGGACTTAAGCAGGCATCTCGAAGCTGGAATCTTCACTTTGACGAGAAAATCAAAGAGTTTGGTTTTGTCAAGAATGAAGATGAACCTTGTGTTTACAGAAAGGCTAGTGGGAGCACTATATCATTCCTCATCTTGTATGTGGATGACATACTGATCATTGGAAACAACATTCCTATGTTTAAGGAAGTTAAGCAATGGTTGGAATCTTGTTTTGCAATGAAAGATCTTGGAGAAGCCGCATAATACTAGGAATAAAGATCTATAGAGATAGATCTAAGCGGATTCTAGGGCTTAGTCAAAGTACTTACATAGAAAAAGTAATGGCACGCTTCTCGATGGAAAACTCCAACAAAGAAGCAGTTCCAATGACTAAAGGAACCGTGTTGAGCAAATCGCAATCTCCGGCAACAGACATTGAATCTAAACGTATGCAACCAATTCCATATGCTTCTGCGGTTGGCTCTATCATGTATGTTATGTTGTGTACTAGACCTGACGTCTTATATACCTTGAGCATGACCAGTCGTTTTCAACAGAGTTCTGGCATTGCCCATTGGACTGCTGTGAAGAACATTCTAAGGTACTTTAATAGGACCAAAGACATGTTCTTGGTGTTTGGGGGAGTGGAAGAGGAGCTCACTGTAAAGTGTTACACTGATGCTAGCTTCCAGACTAAACGAGATGATTCTCGCTCACAGTCGGGTTTCGTTTTCACTCTCAATGGAGGAGCTATTTATTGGAAGAGCTCCAAGCATAGTGTAGTAGCGGATTCTACCACCGAATCCGAATATATAGCTGCATCAGATGCTGCTAAGGAGGCTGCTTGGATGAAGAAGTTCATCACCGATCTCGATGTGGTTCCGAATATTCACAAACCAATCGAGATATTCTGTGATAACACAGGTGCTATTGCTCAAGCCAAAGAGCCAAGGTCTCATCACAGAACCAAGCACATTCTAAGGAAGTTCCATCTTATTCGGGAAATATTGGAACGAGGTGACATCGTGATAAGCAAAGTAGACACAGATCAAAATCTAGTTGACCCGTTCACTAAGCCGATGACTCAGGACAAGCATGATCAGCATAGGGATGCTATCGAGCTTAGACTTGCTAGTGATTTATTTTGATTTAGTATTTGGATGTGTGAACATTTAATCAGTTGTACTTTTCTGTTCACTTTTTGATTTAATGGTTAAATGCAAACGTTGAATAATACAACTGTGTTCATTTTAATACGTTTAATCCGTGAATATTGTATTCTAAATTATCCGTAGTCGGTCAGACTCGTGGGAGCGATTCTGAATTAAAACTATTCTGACTTTGGACTCAAGCAGTTGACTTCCAAACTCACAGACCTCATTGTGAATGACGTTGGATGTAACTCGCATAAAATCATCTTCATGGATCTTGATCATAAGATGTTTTGATAATAGTATGCTCATTTAGTATCCTAAGACCTAAGATACATATTAGAACTCTCGTTTACCGAGGAATATTCTTTGATCATGTCAACCGCTGTTGCGTAACTGCCAGCCATAAATGCATTGATTGGGAATGTTCTGGAGTTCAGTGGGAGTTGTATGTAGTCAAGATGGGATTTTGTACTCTTACATTTAAATGTAACAGTTAGACATATTTGAGCCCTCGTTGATTCAAACTGGTAAAGTGTGAGGCCTCACCCAAACTTACTGTGTGTTTGAATGGACCACTTTGACTCTATATCGAGAACAACAATAATTGAACACTATATGAGATTGATTTGATCCATGTCTCATTGTTCAATTAATGTCTTATACAGAAAGGATAGATGACAACGATTACAATAAATTCATTATCTTGCAATAAAGTATTCCAAGATGCTTTGGTTATGGATTTAAAATGTCATATTTGATTGGGGACAACTATGTGAAGCTAGAACGCCTCTGGCTGTTAGCGTTGTGATACTTGACCCAAATCCGTCCAAGTGGAAGACTGTTGGATTTAATGGTCGGTTCGGGTCAAGTCAACGCGACCAACCCGAATGTGACCCGGTATGAGTTACACCGGGGGTAACGAAGAATAAACCCACTTAAACGTTTACGTTTACTGGGCCCGACACAATCACACAATAGAATTAGTTGGTGGATTAGGCTTTGTTTTAACCTTTGGGCTTAAAGCCCAATGAAGTTTAATTGTTAAACCCTAGATATGTTCCCTATATATAGATAAATAACATTCTATTTATGGTAACACTAAGAAACCACTAACCCTAGCCTCCATCTAATTTCCGGCACCGTTTTCCGGCCATCGGAAATCGACCCCAGCCGCTAGCCACCAACCACCGTCCATTGGTCATCGGAACTTCCCCCGCCGCCCCATACAAGCTTCGGTGTTGTCTAGAACCCCACCGCAACCTTCAAATCGTTTTTCCGGCGACCTTTGAAGATTCCGGTGGACGCGTTTTTCCGGCAGCCCCATACCAGCTTATTTCCGGGTTGTTATTGTTCCTAGGAGAGGTGTTGATACTGCTGTGCTGCTGTTGCACCACCGAGTTCCATCACCACCACTACTCTGCCGTTGTCACCTCTGCCGGAATACCCGCCGCCGCCGCCGGAGTTCTTGGTGTTGATTGTGTCTCATCTAGCTTGCTTCGTTAACCTTCGGTGTCTTCCCGGTTTCGATAACCGAGGTATATCAATAAACTATAAACTATGGTTGTTTATTTTCGTTTATCGTGCTCGTATTGTTGTGATCGGATCCGGGTTCGGGTTTCCGTTTATGGTTCATTTAAATAGTTTATATTCCGCTGCGTTTTATAGATTTCGTTTATATATCCATGTTTATTAATATTGATTAATTACTCTCGAAACGAAATCTTTAAATAAAACGGGTTAAAAAGGTTTGTCCGTTTTGTTCCGAACCACCGTTGAAACCCAACACACAATTGCCATCTTCTCAACTGTATGGTTTCCTTTGGGACACGACAATGCCGATATCTGTTTAGTAGCAGGTTTACAAACATAGTACGCATATTTCCTACAATTCATTGGATCGGGTTTCATGAACACCATTATTCCTTGCTCGGATGTCGCAAGAATTCGGGTATCGTCTTGTAGAAAACCAAGATCAAGACTCTTTGATTCAGGAGATGGTGCAAATTCTTTGGTGTACCAACAACCTCTTCTCAAATTTTGAATGATAAAACCCGACACAATGTTGTTTCTTTTCGTGTTCATATCAAGAACAAATGATTCGTTGGCGAGTGTATTGAGATAGTTACACGTACAACGCATGGTGGCGAAGGATTTTAATGATGCTCGAGACATAATCTCCATGAACATCTCGTAGGGAAGATTGGAGTCCTCTATACGAGAAAAACAAGGTAAACAAATGGAGAAGATTGAGTTGTTTTCAAAGAGAAGACGCTCTAAAGATACTAATGTATAATGTATATTTACGGTAATCTATATATAGCTAGGGAAATTGAAGCTTGGGGGCCAAGTTATAATCAGACTAGTATAAGTAATATTTTTGATTTTTGACAAATAATAAAATTCTGTTTCCTTTTTAAAACCTGTGTTTTATTAAATTTATTATTAGATTCTATCTTTATTTTGTACTTTCAAAGCAAACCAAGAATTATAACATATATTCAAATTTCTTTTGGATGATCTGGATAGAAACACGTTATTGGATTGTAACATGTTTTATTAGAAAAGATTAAATATTAAAAATAAAAAGAATAATATAAATTACCTTGAATTATTATGTTAGTAATGTAGAAGTTCAAAATACAAACGCCCTTGTGCGTTGTATGTAAAGATTTAATTTAAACTTTTCCTTTTTCTTCAAATACAACTGGCCTAAATTTAGATGGAATATTTAAAATAATGCAAATCTTACCGTATAAAAATACAACGGAGCAAATATTTAAACTCAAATTCTAATTGAAATCTAATCCGTAATAATTAATAGTTCAATCTTCAACTAAAATTAGGAATTTTGAGTATAAAGCTATTTACACTATTTTCGAGCAATAAAAGCATATGAAATAAGTATTAGGCTACGCACCCTTATTATGTAGTTGTCATACTCTTTTTCATAAACTTTCATTTCTTTCAACAATTTTATTTGACATATTACTACCCTTTAACTTTTTTAGTTCTATCAAGTCTCATTATAAAATATCAAATCAAATACTATAAAGTTTATTTTTTATTTACTCTTTGTGTTTATTGTTCAAAATAATAATAATATTTATTATCATTATAAAATGTATTTAAAGAGTAATGATATAACACCTTAATAAAAATGATAAAACATTTTGTATATATCGATCTTATCATATGCCTCACACCCGACAAAAAGATTATCTAAATATTTTTTGATACGTTCGAAAGCATTAAATTAATGTCACATGAGAAAAGAACCAAATGTGTTTTTTGATGAAAAAAATGTGTTTTTTTTAAAGTAAGTTATCTCTAAAATTAATTTAAAAGTAGAACCAGTCGTATATTGTTTAATCTGTTTTATTGATGAAAAAAATGTGTTTTTTTAAAGTAAGTTATCTCTAAAATTAATTTAAAAGTAGAACCACACCCTAAAAGTATTAAAACACTTGTAGAAAAAAAATGTTTTTATTGTTTTAATTTAAAAAAAAAAGTTTTTTACATAAACAATTTCTTTGTTATTTAAAAAACAAAAAAAAAATTATAATATAAAAAAAAGATTAAAGGAAAAGAAAGACTCTTAATTAAATAATAAAAAAAACTTTGATTAATTAATAATGATAATAAAAGATAAAAAAATGACAAAGAATAAACATAAATATTTAAATGTATTAATGTAAAATTTGAGGGAGATGGTATGTTTAGTAAAAATGAATGGAAGATGAGTACATTTAGCAACACCCATGAAATAATAACCAAGTTAATACAATTACTTATTAGGTAAGTGACCGGAAATTATAGGAAACACCAAATAAACATAAATCTTATATATCTAAATGAACTATAAATATTGTATTATTGTTTCAAAAAAAACAATAAATTGGAGGCATACAGAGTGATGACACTAATAATATGACTAACAATTTGAACTTATCGATTGATAGTAAACCTATTATTAGGTGAATAATATTATAATATGTCCGTAACATAAACGGTAAAATATTGCTAAACAAAGAGCAAGTAACATGTGCAAATAATCTACATAAAGTTATAAACAATGAAAATAAATAATAAATATAAAATTTATATCAAAACTTCATAAGCTTTCAAATATTTCCTTATATGTAACATTTTTTGTTGCATGTGTAACTTTACATTCTTTGTTTAAATAAATATTTTGTGACCATCGTTGTATTTTAAATTTGCCATACAGATAGGGGTAACATGTAGGGGTGTTCAGTATTCGAATCACACTCGAATAACTTGAAATTCGATTCGACTCGCATTCGAATTTGAAGGTTCGAATTCGATTTTCAATCATTCGAATTTGATTCGGTTCGAATTCGATTTTAGAAATTGAATTTCGAGTCGAATACGAATTTATGATTTTAAATTCGATTCGATTCGAAATTCGAATTCAAATTATACATTTTATTTTTGTTATATATAGACATACTTATGAAAAGATAAACCACATAAATCTTTTGAGTTATAGAGATTAAAAATTGAAAGTTCATGATGTGGTGTGAGATATATATATTTTTATTAAAGATTTTTCACACTTTATCGGGTTTTAAAAATGGTTTTCACCTAGACTTAACCACACACACAAAAGGCAAGTGTACCCGTCGTGTGGTAATATAGTAACGGCGAGAACCGGGTATCAATCCATGGACACGTAAATTTTTAATAACAAACCTTTGCAAATATAGTAACCGTGAGAAATGAGCTTAATTGATTTGTTTTTAAGATTAATTTTTAGAAAAACTCGTAACAATAAATTAAAGCAAGTAACACGATAATGGAGATAAACAAGAATTAAGAAACTAACACCTTAACTTAGAATCCACTTGACTCCTAATGATGGTAATCTTAAATATATGATAAATTCATTATTTTGTTTTAAAAAGAATAATTTCTAGTTATAGATAACCATCCAAATGATTTTTTGGAAAACTTATGATGAATTATACAAACTAATCACCTCAAATCATACTATAATGTAAGTGAACCTTTATGTTGAAATTTAAAGATATAGATTATCATTCAATTACGAAATTCAAATCTAACAACCGGTCGGAAAGATTATATGAACAACACATAATCCACCTATGGTTGATTAAATTAGACTAAGTTCAAGTATTCCCTTGATTTATGAATTTTCAACCCAGGTGTAATATTAAAATAATTGTGTTAACAAATTATTTACAATATTACTTAACAAGAATATCAATTCATAACAAATGTTCAATCTTTTCAAATCTAAACATGAGGATATGTGTTTAACCAATTTTCATGTGCCATACAAGAATTATTTTAACTATTTCTAGATTAAAAGTTATAAAGTTGCATGAACAACATTTATAAATAAATGATAAAATCAAGAGTCTTTCAACATAACAAGATGTACCATTTATAATTCTTGTATATTACTTTCAGTTGTTTAAACACAATATTTCATCAAAGGATAACCAAGAATTAGTCATTATTTTAACATAAAATTATCATATATTAATTCCAACCATCAAAAGTTGTCAAGTTTCATCATGGGTTAAGGTGATATAAAGAGTTTTAACTCATGATAATTATAAAAGATACACCAAAATAGAAGAATATAGCATTCATGTTTAATATTAAGATAATATAACCAAGCTAGATAATTATGATGATGCTAAGACTTCTTCTTGATGTTGTATGAAGGTTCAAGAGCTTCTCTTTCTTTACTTCTATGGATTATGAGAGTGAAAATGGGTGCGTTTTTCTCCAAAATTGTGCATACCAAATGAGCAACATGCATGGTCTTTATATAGGCTCACTTGTGCACAAGGCATGACCCATGCTTAGTAGGGCATGACCCATGTTGGTCCCCATGTAGTACACCACGTGCTCCCTGGTTGTACTCTTTGGAATATAGCTAGGCACGGGGCATGTTTGGTCTAGGCATGGGCTGTGCTGGTCCCTCAAGCATTAAATGCGCATGCTACTGATTGTACTTTCTTGGCAGACTTGATTGGCATGGGGCATGTCTGGCTAAGGCATGACCCTGTGTGTCTTCAAAAAGGAGGACAATGTACTGTGTACTTTATTTTGTCATCTTCTGAGGAGGCGTGGGGCGTGTCTGCCTGAGGCGTAGCCCCATGCTTAGCTGATGTGTCTTCAGATGGAAATGGGGCATGCCTGGCCGAGGCTTGGCCCATGCTTAGCTGACAGACTTTTATTTTTCTTGATTTTTTTTCTTTGTTTTTTTTCATGTTTGGTTTTCTAAGCTCATTTTTCCTACAAAAACAAATAGAGGCTTATTAGAACCGATTCTCAATAATATTATCACGAAAATAACATGAATCGTGTATAAAATGATGCAATAAAGATGTATAAATAATTATACATCAGTTCATCACTTTAATCAATAATTAATGTAATTGGATGTTACCATTTTAAATATTTAGAATGTGATAACTTTTAATTATTTATTTATTTTATGTGATTGTACTTTTTGTTGTTAAAAAACTCAAATTTGTTATGGTATTGAAACTGGAATAGATTTTTTTAACTGAATTCGAATCGATTCGAAATTCCAACTTCATTCTCGAATCGAATCGAATTAGGTTTTTTGAATTCGAATCGAATCGAATTTGTCGAATCTATTTCGAATTCGAATCTAGCTTCAACATTTCAAAATTCGAATAATTCGATTCGAAAATATTTGAATATTCGAAATTCGATTCGTTGAACACCCCTAATAACATGTGTGAAATTTCAGGGTCTTTTACATACTCTTGATGATGAGTCAATCCTATGCATGAGTAAATGGAATTGAATTAGAATAAATACTTTAACATGTAATATTAGATGTCGAGGTTCCATTATAGCTAGATGAAATCACATAAAAGTTAAAAAAATATATAAACTAACAGTATAAAAAATGTCTCACAAGTTTATACTTCTTTCACCCCTCTTTAAGTGTCATGAATTGAAAAACACTAAGTTCAATGTAAATTGCATGATTACTTTTTTTTTGTTTACCAAATGATAATAATGCCTTAGAAATTTGATCCATCAGTATTGTTAATTAGTGCTAGTTGTGTGTGTTTAAGGGTAAACTTGAAAATTAACTAATAGACTAGGACAAATAAAAAAATATATGAACACTTTAAATAGGACAGATAGGGTATAATTTAATTATTTTTAGGAAGTTTTAACTAATTAAAAATATATGTTACATAAATATTACTTGTGTGTTAATTATGAAAGTTACAAAAACAAAGAAACATATTAAAACATATTTAAGAATTAGTTAAAATATTTTAGCAGTATTTAATTAATTAATGATCACAAATGGTAAGATTCTATATGTCATCCATGTTATGTGCACATTCTAGAACGGTGACACGTGTCAACCTAGTTTCTTTTAATATTGGAGTAAGGTATGATATTTTTTTTAGTTATAAAGTCACCCAAATTTAATATTTACCAAAATAGACAATTTTAACCAAAATTTGATCAAAATAGACATGTCTATTTCAACATCTCTTCAATCACTGATTTTTTGACCAACAAAACAAGTTACACGTCAGCGAAGCTGGCACTGTATGGACACAGAATTTTATGAAAAGTAAACGGGAGCTACCTTTAGCCAATAAAAATTCTATACTTTTCAAAGGCGGCTAAACCTAACCTACATCTATGGTTATTTAGCCGACATCCTTGACTCTTAGCCGGCTTCGGGATATGTGTCTATTCACTTAGCCGGCTCAAAATATTACTTCTTAGCCGGCTCCAATTCGGGTTGTAGGCTAAGGCTTCACTTAGCCGTCTTTTTTTTTCATTTAGCCGTCTAATTTTAGCCGCAAAAATTGAATATTTTACCAGCCTTACAACCCTATTTAATATTTAGCTGGCTTCTATCTTTTTATCTCTTAGCCGGTGTAAATTTATCCTCCAAAATTTAATACTTTTATCTACTCCATTAAATATTTAGCCGGTTTCTACGTTTTTTTTTCTCTTAGCTGACAATTTAATAATTTTTTTTTCTCAATTAAATGTTTTAGCCAAGTAAACGACGACGTTAACAAACATATTTTTTAAAAAAAGGAGGATCGTGTGTGATAAGAAAGTAAAAAAGTTGGATAGGGTGAAAATGGTTTTATAAGATGGAGTGAAGATGGTTGTATAGTTTTATAAGAATGGTTGATGAAAAATTAAATTTGGGTAGGTAAATGTATTTATTTCTGATTGCTAAAACATGCCGGCTAGGAGAAAAAAAAAAGTAGAAACTGACTAAATATTTAATTGAGTAGGTAAAAGTATTAAATTTTGGGGGCTAAATTTACAACGAATAAGAAGAAGGCTAATAGATAAAAAGATAGAAGCTGACAAAATTTTTAATAGGATTTGTAAGGTTGGTAAAATATTCAATTTTGGCGGCTAAAATTAGACAGCTAGATGAAAAAAGAAGACGGCTAAGTGAAGCCTTAGCCTACAAGCCAAGTTGGAGCCGGCTAAGAAGGAATATTTTGAGCCGGCTAAGTGAATAGACACATATCCGAAGCCCGCTAAGAGTCAAGGATGCGGGCTAAATAACCATATATGTAGGCTTAGTTTAGCCGACTTTGACACGTGTCGAATTTTTATTGGCTAAAGGCGGGTCCCGTTTACTTTTCATAAAATTCCGTGTCCATAAAGTGACGGCTAAGGCTTAGTCGGCTTTGCTAATGTGTTACTTGTTTATTGATCAAAAAATCAATAATTGGAGAGATGCAGGCTAAAATAGACATTTATATTTTGATAAAATTTTGATCAAAGTTGCCTATATTGTTATTTTTCCCTAATATTATTCTATTTTTAATAAACTTGTTTGTAATTGTTCTGCCTCCGTAGTCTTGTTTGTGCACCTTTAATTTCTAAATTGTGATAGTGTCGGCTGTTTTTTAGTTTGTTAGTCTCTTATCTAGGTTCAGTTTGTAAGCTGATTAAATAATTCTAAACCTAACTAACATCTTATATAATGTAAACTTAATCCCCAATGTAGTAAGATAAATTTACTTTACAGTTGGAATTTAACCATTTTCAAAGCATATGTAATCAAAATGTGTACATAAATTTGCATACGGTTACATATTTAGTAAGTTATATATAAGATTAAGTTACAACGCAGAAATGGCTTTGTTTCTAAAAATGCAAGATATGATTGATAGATTTTCACTTTTGAATGGTAATGATCGATGGGTTTGGTCATTGCTAGGGATGTCTGAATTCTCGGTTAAGGGTATCCGGCCGGAGAGAATTGATAACAATACGCTCCCTAGCAGGCCCGGCTCCGAGAAAGCAAAAAAAAATTTGGACTGAAGGCGAAATATTTTTTTGGGCCTTAATTAAAAAGGATTATTTTGTTGGTTTAAATAATTAAATTTTTATGTAGGTTTACTTGGTTATAATTAGGGTTGTGTAAATTTTTTTTGTATAAAAATAGGATTAAACATGTCTCAAATGAGACTTGAACCCATAACATTTTGGTTGAGATTAATATCACTTTGCCACTAGACTAAGCTAGTGGTCATGTAATTATGTTCAAACATTAAATATACATATTGTTTTTAATAAAAATAAATATAATTTTTTTTAAAAAAAATTTCGGGCCTAACGAGGTGTTGGGCCTGTGGCCATCGACCACCCCGCCACCCCTATGGGTCGGCCCTGCTCCCTAGTGCCTCAAGGAAAACCAATTGGCTCCCTTGTTTGCCTCGTAAAATAAATAATATTTGCGGATGGAGGGTTGTGGGAAATCGATTGCCAACTAGGATAAATTTGGCTACTAAGGGAATAGACGTTCTGTCTACTATTTGCCCCTTGTGTAATGATGGGTCAGATGCTGTTATTCATGTTTTTGGGGAGTGCGCCTAGCTTGGTTAAGAAGATTTGGGAATTGGTTGAAATGTGGCTTGATGTGAAGTTGCCAGCTTTGCGATTCCCAGTTGATCTCATGGAGTGGGTTGAGAATTTGTCTTTAAGCGTGCTCAAGAAAGAAATTGTGGGTGCAATTATATATGTCATATGGTGAGCAATTTGCAAGCTTCGAAATGATATTGTGTTTTTTTAAAAGACATATGAAGTATGTAGTGTTGTTTGATGATGCTACTTACTTCTCTTTCCTTGGTAGTTAAGGAGAAAGAGTAAGTCTAAAATTAATTGGTTAGATTAGTTAAATAACTCTCCTTTATTCATGTAATTTTCCTTTCTTGTTTGTGCCCGACTAGTTTCTTGCTAGTCGGTCGTTCAAAAAAAAAGTTACAACACATGCACATCTACTATATATACTATATATAATTTAATCACCGCAACCACTTCCACTACCGTCACTAACCACCATAAGATAACACTAGTAGGAAACCCATGTAGTGCCACGAAACGACAATTGGTAACAACAACCCAAACCAATAACATATAGGTCGGTCCGGGTTTTAAGCGGCACGGTGGTATGGTAGGTAGGTTTCACGGGTATATGTTATTTAAGTGGCTACAAATTATTATGGCTGCATTTTGCATTTTAACACTTAAACCCCCCCCCCCCCCCCCCCCCCCAAAATATATATATATATAATCCAAAACATTGATACAAACAATATAAAGATACAAGTAACAACTCTATATATTCAAACATCATGTCCTCTAAAATCATCAAAAAGCATTTGGAAGTCGACTTTTTGGCGGGTGTAGGTTCTGTAGCGCCGGTTCATAGACTTTTGCTCCTCCGCCACCTTCATCTATCGGTTTCCCTGTGGAATTACCATTTAATTTACCCCTAGATTTGCAGTAGTCGCATGTCGTTTTCCCTTGATGCGGATCATGCAGCCGAACCATCTCTACTTTTTTAACTCCTCTATTACGTCACACCCCAACCTACATATTGTTGGAACTTGGAAGTAATTTAAATGGTGAACTTCCAAACTAAAAGTGAAACTCATTAGAAAGGGCCTAAAAATCATGTTGTGTCTAATTTCAGTTCCACTTCTAATGGCTTTGAATGTTGTCAAATAGAACTGTTTTACTGCATATATATAATTGTTGTCAACATTGTAGTTTTGTTGCAATTTTCGTGATGTCAAAGGTGCAGTTTCACTGCATTTTTACTGCTAGTCAAGAGTGCAATTTGGCTGCATTTTTAGTGTTGTTAAAATAGCATTTTTTGTTGCTATTAAAGCACAGTTTTTTATGTATTTTTGTTGTCGTTAAAACATAGTTTTTGTGGCTGTCAAAAGGGTAGTATTTTGATGCAAATCACCTTCGAATGTGGCTGTTGGTATAATTGGCTGGTAAGTTTTAAGAGTTCTTTATATTTTTGACACTGCATCAAGTAAATGCAGAAGCCATATATGTTTTATCATATATTTTATTGTGGAGGACAAAGGTGGTGTATTCAAGTGAAAATTAATCAAGTTGGTTGGTATATTGCCACTAAATTCAACTTAATTCATAATATTGTTATACCAAATTCATAATATTGCCACTAAATTCAACTTAATTCGAGTCTAAAACAAATAATAGCAAGATCCATCAACATCTACTTAAAGTCTATGATTGATTCCCCTCTGGACGCACCAAATCAAGTGGCTCAAAATCTGACCGGAAGGAGAAGATTCGATAAGGGCTGTCATTTAGCACCACCTTACTCATCATGTTATTGCCATGCTCTTTATACTTGTAAAACACGAGCGTGCGGTCTTTCACTGTAACGCTTGTATCCGGACCATGTAACGCCTTTAGCGACTCAAATTCACTCTTAGTTTCCACAGCAACATCTTGTTTCTCCCGCCGTTCATCCAAAGTGTGAACCCAGATCTCCCAAACGCCATTAGCCCTTATCGGCTTATAAGCTAGCCCCAATCTTACACCACACTTCACGAGCTCTATTGGTGGGTTCAGAAACTTAGACTCATCATACGGAATAGGAGACGGAAAGACTTTCCACTTTTCTGTATATGCATTGAACTTTAACACGTCGTTATTCGATAATAACATGTAGATCGAACCACTCACTGTGATTAGTTGCGAATTAGTAAAGTGAACAAGATCAGCCAACTTTATATGCTCTAGCGATCGCCATTTCCCCATCAATGAGTCGAATATATCACAACCGTACCAGCTGTAGAACTTCCTCCACCGTCTCAAACAACTGCAACAAATTGAACAATAAATAAATTAGCATTAAATATAATGCATAAAGTTGTATAAGCCATGCATGCATTATATGTTTCTTAAAAACATTAAACCCTATATATATTTATAAAGATGAATGGAAGGAGATAAAGACTTACTTGTGCTGAGAAAATCTGATAATCTTGTAATGTAACGGCTTCGAACCCATCACCACAATTGCCACCTTCTCAACTGTATGATTTCCTTTGGGACATGGCAATGCCAAAATCTGTTTAGTGGCAGGTTTACAAACATAATACGAATATCTCCTATTATTCGTTGGATCGATTGTCATGTACACCATCATTCCTTGTTCTGATGTTGCAAGAATTCGAGCATTATCTTGTAGAAAACTAACATCAAGACTCTTTGATTTAGGCGATGGTGCAAATTCATTGACGTACAAATAAGTTCTTCGTGGATTTTGTATGAGAAAACCCGACACCATGTTGTTTCTTTCCGTGTTTGAATCAAGAACAAGTGATTCATTGGCGAGTGTATTGAAATATCTACTTGTACAACGCAAGGTGTCGAGGGTTTTTAACTGTGCCCAAGACATAATCTCCATGATCATCTCGTCCGGAAGCTTGGAGTCTTCCATAGGAAAAAAAACAAGTTAAACGAATGGAAAATTTTGGGTTGTTTTCAAAGTGAAGATGTTTTAAAGATATTAATGTAGAGGTATATTTTGGGTCATCTTATATATAGGAGATTTGAGACTTGGGGGGCAAGTTGTAATAGGATTAGTGAAAGTAATATTTTTTGATTTTTATAAAATAAATAAATTTCGTTTCCTTTTTAAAACTTGCGTTTCTTTAAATGTATTATCAGATTTTATCTTGATTTTGTACTGCAAATCAGGAATTATTCGATGACCTATAAATTCGTTATAGGAATGTCATATGTTTTATCAAAAAAAGATTATTTTTTGCTTGTTGAACATTTTAAAGAAAAAAAATAATGTATAAATTATATAACATATAGTTGTTTGCGTTATACAAACGCCCTTAGATGTAAAAGATTTAATTTTTTTATATATTATTTTCTTTAAACTAGTTTAAAATAATACAAATCTTACCATAAAAAATATAACGGAACAAATCTTTAAACTCAAATTCGAATTAAAATCTAATCCACAATTAATAGTTTTGAATTTGAGAATAAAGATACTTACACTATTTTTAAGCAATAAAATCAGTTAATAAAGCCACCCAAAATTTATATTATTCTATTTTCACTAAACATAAATAAGAAAATAAAAAAGGTTGTTAGAAAAAAAAAACCTTATTTGTAATTGTTCATTTGTTACAAACGCCCTAAATTGTGTTGAGCAAAAATCAAATTGGGCCAATTGAACCGGCCCGAAAACCTTAGAGTTGGTTGTTGTTTCGGTTATGTAACTTATGTTGGGTTTGGAACCGGATAACAGTCCCAAACCAAACCAACAGCTTAATTAATGTAAACCTTATAGCCAAATGTTATGAGATAAGTTTATACTTTACAGTTGGAATTTAGCCATTTTCAAAGCATGTGATTGTGCTTTCAACACATGTACACATAGATTTGCATACGGTTAGATGTTTATTTACAAGATAAATTTACAACACATGTACAACTACTTATAAATTTCTATCATTTCATATATATAGTTATCATCATCACAAGAATGGGAAATTAATGAAAGAAGAGAAAAGTTAGTGAGTGTTAAAGGACACGCGAATCATATTTGCATCTCTGACTACTAGATTCACATGTCCTAGATACCGCTTTTCGTCTTCCCGTGTTGAGTTATTAGAAAGTCAAAGTTCATATGCCGAGTTATGATCATGCAAGTCAGGGTTATTTGCGTAAAATTGTTCTAACATTCTTATTTTGGTCCAGTTTGGTCACTTACCAGTTTGTATCTATGATCCACTGTCCAATAAACACAATAAAAATAGAGGCCAACGGTCCAGTTTGATCACCACAACAACTACCACTACCGTTACTAATCACCATAAGATAATATATTAGGTTCATCCATTCAGGTACCTTTGTGTACTTTTATTTTATCTATGTTCAACTTGACTTCACTTTTGCCCAAACTCGTTTTGAAAGAGCCAAACTGATATATTTTTTTTTTTTTGAAACAACCTGTTTTGATCGGAACTCATTTCACTCATAACTCTAACTAATCCTAACGCATCTTGACCCATGATTCAAACATGCCCAACCCGCTCAGTTTACCATGCCTTGAGGTGAGAAAAAAACTTGTTCCAAACCCGACCTGGTTGTTCCTAACCGGAACCGAACCTGACCCAACATGCGGGTATAATCCGAGATTCGGTTCTTCAGAAAAAGCATACCCTGAACCGGGATTGGACCCACCGAAATTGGTTTCACCAATACATGGTCAAAACCTGAGTAAAACCAGGCCACCCCCGGGCAAACCTTGTCAAATACCCTACGATACCTAGAATCGGTTCATACCATACCCGTCTTCTGACTTTTGTTGACCATATTTTCGGTTCTTGAAAATACCCGATTGGACCAATAAACACAAAAGTGAAAGTAGAGGCCCAATGGTGTTTACCCAAGAAAGCCCAATTGACATAAACTTTGCTGACGTCACCTGATATGCATTATCATCAAACGCCGATTCATTCCACTTCAACAAAACACAAACCCATCGATCCAAAATCCTCACAAGATTTAAGCTTTACTGAACCTTTTGATTTTTGATCACAATGAGTTTCTTGTTCGGGAAGAGAAAGACACCCGCAGGTACGATTTCTCAATCCTAGATTTCAACTGCTTTGTTTCGATTGCAAGATCGATCACTCGTAGCTTGATCTGGGTGCTTATTATTATCATATTGTGATTTGGTTTATGGGGTTTGATGATCATATAAGGATTATACAATTTTAGTAAATCTGTTTGTGTTTTATTGAATATAAAGTCAATGAGTTGAAAATTGGTAATTAGATATTTAGATCATAAATAAACCCGGTTTAGTTTGATTGTGGAATTGATCTATGGACTGGGAATAAGTTGTTTATGGTATCTAAATCGTTGCTATCGCGATCGCAGAGTTGCTGCGGGAGAATAAGAGAATGCTTGATAAGTCTATTAGAGATATTGAAAGAGAGAGGCAAGGTTTGCAGAATCAGGAGAAGAAGTTAATTGCTGAGATTAAGAAAAGCGCCAAACAAGGCCAAATGGTAAATATTATTATGGCTTGGACTGTAAACGAACCGAACGTTCGGCTGGAAGAGATTTCGGTTATGTTTGTTTTGAATCATAGGTTTTAGTAAACTTAAAGGTTAAAATTTGATGATCCAGGGAGCTGTGAAGGTGATGGCGAAAGATTTAATTAGAACGCGACATCAGATCGAGAAGTTTTACAAGCTAAAATCTCAACTGCAGGGTGTTTCGCTTCGAATCCAGGTATATATTACCTCTCCTTTGACTTTTATCTTGACTTTGGGTTGTGATTATTTTGGAACCAAACATGTTTTTTAGACGTTGAAATCAACGCAAGCGATGGGTGAGGCGATGAAAGGTGTGACGAAGGCTATGGGGCAGATGAACCGACAGATGAACTTACCGTCCTTACAGAAAATAATGCAAGAGTTCGAGAGACAGAATGAGAAAATGGAGATGGTAAGTGAGGTGATGGGCGATGCGATTGATGATGCTTTGGAAGGAGATGAAGAAGAAGATGAAACGGAAGAGTTGGTGAATCAGGTTCTTGACGAGATTGGAATTGACATCAATCAAGAGGTAATTATTTACTTTCATATTATCTATCTAAGTTAAATCATTTTGTTAACGAACCGCATATTTACGTAATAATGTGAACTTTGCAGCTGTTAAACGCGCCATCCGGGGCTGTTTCCGCGCCTGCTGCAAAGAATAAGGTGGCACAGGCTGAAGCATCTGCATCTGATGATGGCGGGATAGACAGTGATCTACAAGCTAGGTTAGATAATTTAAGAAAAATGTAAGTTTCATTACATGTGTACATTATTGACTTGCTTTGTATGGGCTTTTGTGAGGAATTTGTGAACTCTTTGGGTTGCGCATAGCTGATCTCAGTAACAAACTACTTGTAAATTATGTTTGCGATTTGATTAAATAACATGATCGAATACTATGATCGCAGTTGGATGAATGAAGGAAAAAACTGACAGGATTACATTAACATTCAAAGTCATTTAATTACATAAGAGTGAATGCAAAGATGTGGGAAATTTCATGAAAACATACTGTTACAGAACAAACACATATAATATTATAAGTCTAATAACAGCACACCAGTAGTAGCATAGGAGGATGAACACATCAACAGTCAACAAAAGCCAAAACCAAGCAAAGTTACTTGTTTTGAATACCAATAAATGAGAACCTCATTTATCTGCAACAATGAGAAAACAGGTAACCAAGAAATTCTTTAGCTTTACCGTTGATAAATGAAAGTAAAGATAAAAAGCAAGCGAGTCACGTTCTAGTGGGTGAAATTACCTTTACGGGGCAAGAAGAAGTCGTGACCAGAACTGGGAATGGAGATTGAGAGTTTAGATGTAGAAGAATCTTTATCTTTGTTATGACCATCGTTGTCTCTATGTGGTGATTCATCAAAGAAATGGTGCATTACTTTGCGGGCTTCTTTTCCATCAAGTTTTTGATTATAGCGTCCCTGATCTTGATCCGGATCCTGATCTTGCTTTTGTGTTATTGGCGAGTTATGAAGCTGTAGATACGAGCGATCATTTAGATAATCAGCCAATGAAGAAGACGAGTTGTTGACGGCCAATGGTTCCAAGAGCCAAGAATCAGCAACTGAAGCCAAGATGGTACCACTGCTACAACTTTCAGACAAAAATGGATGTCAACACCGGTAAACAGGTTTATGATAACATCGGAAAGTTTCTTTTTGGTTACAAAGAATGTCTCAAGATCAATCCAATTTCAAGAAACATACTAAAGTTCTTATAGGGTGTATCTTTCCAATGAATATCTTCTCAACCTTGTTGATGTGTTCATGGTGATGCTTCTTTTATTATGAACAAAATTGAATATGCAAATCATAAGAAAATGGTTGTCCTTGAAACTTTTATCTCGTATTTTAATAATTTTTTTGTAACAAATTAAAAGTCCAAGTTTAGGTACTATATTAGACCATATTAGACCAACTATATGATGAAACTTAATATTAGTAGAGTAACACACAAAGCAAACAAGCTCACACACATTTTTAAAGCACATATCATTACCAACCCTACATAAGCACATCTGATTTCCGCTAATACTTAAAAAAAACGTTCCTAGTCCACTCTTCCTGATCCATGGGTAAGGTTCGGGATGGTCTAATGATAGTTCATATTTAAGGCTATTTGTTATGGAGTTTTTTAAACTTGTTATTTAACCACATCACTGCCACATAGGCATTGAACTTTAACTAACACGGATCTTTAACCGTGTTGTGATTTAACTAACAATAACTAGTACTTGGGTCCCACCATTTTCTTGTTAAAGCCCTGTTACGATGTTAGTTAATGCCCGAAAACGCCCGAGCTTAACGCCCCGGCGCACCTGTTCGTGATGTTAATGCTAGGCCATAACACCTTTACCGTCCCACAACAAGTAGCCTAATTGGAAATTAAAATTTTAACTTTTGAGTTGATAAATACATTTGGAAGATACAACACTACTACATGACTAAAATAGCATGGTCCCACAATTAATTACCAAAATAAACATAGGAAGCTTATGTAATTTAGACACTTCACGAAAATTGAGGACTTCAGGCTTTCATGACACTTTTCAGAGACAACAACTGTAGTTTACACGCTTTGTCTGATAGACGGAACCATCAATGGATCACTTATTTCGTGACACGTGGCACTTTTCAGAGGAAGCATCTAAACAGATGTCTTCTAAGGGGAAACGTACAAAAACATGACATTTTTTCTAAAATATCTAAATAAGGACTAGGATTAAAGAAAAAATCACTAAAAGACACAACTAGATTATTATAAAAACACAACTAAAATATCAAAAAAAAATAATAATAACTAGTGAAGAAAAGACACTAAAAGATGGTCCAGAAACATCATAACAACCTACCAAGTTTAACTTTTGCATCTTGAAATGATAAGTAACTAGTTACTTAGCATTGAAAAGCAGAAGATGTCAAAAAGCATAATCTCATTTCTGTTGAGATTCAGAGAAAGTATCATCATTCACATTACATGCCACTGGACATTAGCATGTGGGTGCATGTGTACACACCATGACAAACAATTAATGCATGTATGTATGTAAACCATCAATTACCTGATAAGATCTTTCTGTGAGGGTACTGATCTAGATTCCACAGGCTTTCTTGAACGATTTCTGCCTCTGTGCATGTGCCTTTCACAGTACTTTGAATCACCAAAAGCTTCTTTTGAGCATCTCCATTTCTTACCATCTGCTCTTTTGCATCTTCCTGGTTCTGGATCTATCTTCCTCCCATATCCCATATGGAAATAGTCCCATCCAACTGCATATCCAAAATTATTATTATTATTATTATTATTATTATTATTATTATTATTATTATTATTATTATTATTATTCACTTAGTTAAGAACAAGAAACACACATTGACTTAGAGGCGTGCATGAAACCGAAAAAACCATTCCAAAATTGAAAATGTCAAATCCAGAAAACCAAACGAAGACAGATGGTTTAGTTTTAGGTTTTTGTAAACGAACTTATGGTTTGGGTTTGTTTTGCATGTACAAAAATCGAAAAAACAAAACCAACCCGAATTTATAGATTTTTAATTAAATTAATTTATAAAAATGTAATAAATACGTGGTGACTCAAATATGTTAGCTCAAATATTTAATTCCTTATTGTTTATTAATTAACAAATATGTTTAAGCCAAAATTCATTATTTTCAACAATTTTGTTTTTTCAGCCCATTTTTTTTAAGCTCAAACCGAAAAACCAAAATCAAAAGGTTTTTCAAAATAAAAATAAAAAAAAACCAAAGTTTTAGTTTTTAGTTCGGTTTAAAATCGGTCCAAACTGAACCGTGCACACACTACACTGACTTACATTAAGCTTGTTTGGAGGAAGAATCCATTAAGCTTGTTTTGATGGAGAAGAGGAGATAAGGAGGTATGGGCATGCCAGAAATCATGTACTTGTAAACAAGTGCTTGGTGTTCCAACTCTTGCCATTGACTTGATGTGAATGGAAACCGAGAGGTGTGGTGGTTCTGGTTCCTCACTGTAATCATATTCTCCGTTGTTTCAGATGAACAAAAAGAGTGAGGAAGTTGTGAATAAAGTTATGGTTAATGTTTGTTTTGAGATTTATGTAACGTTTGTGTGCGTGTCAGATATCTGGTGCACACTGTAGCTGCTTTCATACAGCTTTGTACCTGACAAACATCATAAATCATACGGAAATATATATACTAGTTTTTAACTCCACGTATGTTGTTTTATATTATTTGTTTTTAATATTTATTTATTTTTTGAATTATTTATCTTTTTTATTGTATAAAAATCAATAATATACTTATGGTTTGATGATAAATTATTTCATAAATATATGAGATGTTATAACTCGTTTTAAAAGTTACATGAGTTTGGTGAGACCCAAGACCCGTTTATTTTTTTACTATAAAATTGGTTTTTTTAATTATAAATAATATATGTCCTTTTTTAAATAAATCATATATTATTTTTAGTATATCCCTACTTTATAGGATTTTTATATAAAACATTTGGTGATATTATTTTTTAATTTAATGAGATGTTGTAACCCGTTTGAAGAGGTAGGTCCTAGCAGGGCCCAGTTGGACCCGCAAGACTCACCTTGAAGAGGGACGTTTGCGCAAGGACCAACTGGTTCCGCAGGACCCACCATGCTCAGAGATGAAGACCTTACGCGCAGTACTCCAGCTGTTCCCGCAGGGAAAGCCTCCCAATGGTGAAGTACCCCGCCTGTCACCGCAGCTGCGGATACAAGCCATCAGGGAAGGCTACCCGCACTAATAGCAAGGTTACACGCACAAGGCACTAACTCAATAATTCAGTGTCACCTGAAGGAATGAGCAAGGCGGGAATACTCCCGCCCAAATGAGCCAGTCCGTATGCTTCTGGAAGATCTTTTGTACTATACCTGCCAAGGTATGGACAAAATAGACAAGATCTGACCAAAGCAGCCCATGAACCAATCACAGGGTGACAGCTCACCGACAAACAGTACGAGGAGCATGCTCTAGTACTGTTTGTCACTATTAGCCGCTGCCTACTCACCAACCCTTGTCGTGGCACGCACATAGCCTGCAGTTGGTGGAAAAGGAATAGTACACAGCCGGCCTGGTCACTATCAGCCGCTGCCTACCCACCAACCAGCATGGCACGTGCGTAGCCCGTAGTTGGTAGAACATGAATATTATACAGCTGGCTGTACCTGCTTGGAAACCTACCTTCGGCTATAAATACTCCAACACCTTGGAACGGTATCATCATCTGGTATTTTACCTTCACTAGCTATTTCTCTCAATATACACTTATATTCAGAGCAATCTAGTCTGATTCTCACGCCGGAGGGTGGTCACAAAGAGGAACCCCCCCCCCCCTTCTCAGTGACGAGCTCACGGTGTCTGTTTTGTAGGTCATCTGAAGAACATCCTTCTTTGCCGGACCTAACCCTCGTGGGAAACATTACTTAACCCCCAGATTATCCATAATCTACTCGGGGTCGATTAGTGTTTCTTCATTGGCGCCATCCGTGGGACCAAAAGCTAGAACTAATTCAGTTTTTTCAAAACTTCTGAAAAAATGGTTAACGTTACTCCGGTCCCAAGGCCAGTAAGTGACCAAGAAACCCCGGTAACCACAACCCCAGCTACTGGGGGGAACACCGGCGGTTACACAAATTTTACGAACACTACCCCGGTTACCCAAGCCGGGGCAAGTGCAGTAAACAATATTTCACTGGGGTTCACTGATGCCCAGTTGGAGAAACAGACGAGGCTCCCTCGCCAAACACTCGATCAAGTAAAGGCGTGGGCCGGAGCACGTCAAAAGGAATTCCAAGCTGAGTTGGATGAACGCTTGCGTTCACTCCAACAGGCTGACGAGTTCGGGATCACTCGACAACATCTCAACATGAACAGTGAGTGCGAGTATTCGGACGATGATCGGGAGGAATCCGACACTGACACAAACCCTAGCCATAGGGCGAAAGGGAAGCGTAAAGAAACGGACTTCCAACCAAGAAGGAATTTCGGAAAAACCTTCAAACCAAGGAACGCGGAGGGAAACCCACGCGACTTCTCCAAAACCTTTAGACCAACTGCTGCAAATGCGGGAACATCCAAGTTTGCAAGGGACATTGCGGAAGCAATCGCCCCGAGAAGTGCCAAACAGATGTCCAACATCGGCACTTATGATGGTTTATCCGACCCAGACGATCACTTGAACAGATTCATAGCGGGGGCAACCGTCAGTAACTGGACGGAACCCACGTGGTGTTATATGTTCCAAATGACGCTGGTTGGAGCGGCCAGGGCGTGGTTTGATCGTTTACCGGTCCACCACATCTATGATTGGGCGGACTTTCAACACAAGTTCAGCCAACACTTCAGTCAACAGAGGAAATATACTGAAGAGCAGTGGACGATCCTCAACTGCGTGAGAGAGGAAGATGAATCTTTACTAGACTTCATCACTCGCTTCAACTCCAAAAAGCTGAGTCTGGGCAACATAAGTGAAGATCTTGTTCGCGCCGCTTTCATCCAGGGCGCCGAATACCCAGAGCTTATCCGCACGTTGACGGGTAAGGACGGCATGCCATCCACATGGGATGCCATCATGACGGCGGCCAAGCGCTTTGCCGAGACGGAAAAGCAACTGGGTAGGGACCTTCCCCAGAGTACACATCTCTACACGCAGAGGACCAGAGAAAACAATGTTCGGATCGCCCGGCAGAACAAAAAGAGGAAGCTAGGTATTTGGCAGTCAAGGGTAAACTTTGACACCTCATCCAGCTCTCGCCCTCTTGTTGGCGGAAGGGATAACACGCACCCTTCAAGCCGAAAACACCGGTGGACGCCACTCACCAAAAGCGTCACGGAGATATTTGCCACCGAAAAACTCCCATGGCCAAAAGCTCCAATGATCCGGCAACGACCTAATGCGGATCAGAGCAAATTCTGTGACTTCCACGGGATAAAGGGTCACAGTACAGAGGAGTGTACATCCTTGAAGGATATTGTTGAAACATTCGTCAAGGATGGAAGACTTGCACAACTTGTGGCATCAATCAAGAATGGAGGAAGGAATGATAACCGATATAAAGGCAATGGACGAAAGCCCGTTGACATCAGCATCCACATGGTTCATGGCAACATCAGAGGAAGAAAAAGACGAACGACAGAACCATGCGAATGGAAGGAAGCTGAGGTGCGCTTCCCGCGAGTGCCAGGAGGACCCAGCAAGGAAGGCCCTATCGTCATCAAAAGCCAGCTGGGGCATTACATAACTTCCCGCACTCTTGCTGACAATGGCGCCTCGTCAACGGTTATGTACAGGCAGTTCTTCGACAAGCTAGACGACTAAGACAAAGAACGCCTGGAAACGGTTTACGCCTCAATAGAAGGGTTCGACGGCAGCACAAACACCCCCCTGGGTATCCTATCTTTCCCCGTCATTCTCACGGACGGGAAATACTCCCGCACAGAAGACGTGGACTTCGTCGTAATGAGGAAGCCACATCACACATACGACATTCTCTTCGGGAGAGACGGGATGGCAAGATTCAACGACGTGGTATCTTCAGTCCACGGCATGATGGGATGGCCAACTGCTGAGGGTGTAGCGATGATCACCGGTATCCCCCAGGTATGCATCGCATCCGTCTCATCTAAACCCAAACCAAAGATGGCTAAACCAACCATTACCGAACCAGAAAAATGGGCCCTCAATGGCAGATACCCTGACCAGGCTGTTACAATTGGCCCAACAATCGCTGATCCTACGCGCACCTTACTCAAACGCTTACTACAGAGAAACGCTGACATCTTCGCGTGGACACCAGCTGACATGACTGGTGTACCTCGAAGTAAAGCAGAGCATAAGCTCAAGTGTGACCCGGCTTTTACGCCAGTCATACAAAAGCGCAGAGTAATGGGGGCGGAACAGGCTAACGCGTGTAGAACCCAAGTCAAGGAACTCCTTGACGCGGGCATCGTACGCGTTAGTAGATATCAAACATGGGTTGCAAATCCCGTTATGGTACTGAAGGCTAACAAACAATGGCGCATGTGTATAGATTTCAAAGATTTAAACAAAGCATGCCCCAAAGATTGTTACCCGTTACCCGAAATTGACCTCAAAGTGGATTCATTAGCACCGTTTCGCCTTAAATGCTTCCTTGACGCATAAAAGGGGTACCATCAAATCCACATGGCTGTAGATGATCAGGACAAAACCGCATTTCGGACGCCCGATGGCACATTTTGTTATCAAATGATGCCATTCGGACTTAAGAATGCAGGGTCCAGATACCAACGCCTGATGGACAAAGAGTTTCATGCCCAAATTGGGAGAAACTTGGAAGTCTACATGGATGATTTGGTCATCAAAAGCCCTGAGCCAGAAGCGATGTTGAAAGACATCGAAGAAACTTTCAACACGCTCAGAAAGATAAACATGAAGCTCAACCCGAGCAAGTGTTCCTTTGGGATGGAAGAAGGGAAGTTCTTGGGAGTCATTGTTACTAAAGATGGCTTCAGAGCGAACCCTGAAAAGGTCGAAGCCATTATCAAAATGGAATCACCTACTACCATCAAGCAAGCTCAGATACTGAATGGACGCCTAGTCGCACTTAACCGCTTTTTGTCAAACCATGCGGATAGGTCGTTCCCATTCGTGTCAACATTGAGAAACTGTTTAAAGAAAACGCACTTCCGCTGGACACCAGAAGCGGAAGCAGCTTTTCAGGAAATTCGGTCACGCTTGATCGAACTCCCAACGCTCACAGCACCAGAAGCGGGGGAGGAATTAATCATATACCTTTCTGCCACAGATAGAGCGACCGGGGCAGTCCTGCTAGTAGAGCGGAAAGGTATCCAGATGCCTATTTACTATGTTAGCCGTGTCCTAACAGACGTAGAAACCCGGTACTCCACCCTGGAAAAATTAGTCTTAGCACTTGTACAAGCTTCACGCAGACTAAGACGATATTTCCAGGGTCACCCAATCACCATTCTCACCAACTTCAAACTCGCAAACATTCTAGGCAAACCCGAATTATCTGGACGTCTAGCCAAATGGGCAATTGAGTTGGGGGAATATGCGATAAAGTACAAGCCAAGACCAGCTATGAAAGGCCAGGTCCTGGCCGACTTTATTGCAGAAGTCCCCGCTTCGCGGGAGAAAGAGTGCCAGGAGGAGGCTCAACCCTCCCCAGCACAGGACAACAATGATGTCTGGCGACTCTACACTAATGGAGCAGCCAGCAACGAGGGTTCAGGCGCAGGGTTGAAATTAACCAACCCAGCAGGCCAAGAATACACTTACGCTATTCGACTGGATTTTCCAAGTACGAATAACGAAGCCGAGTACGAAGCATTCTTGGCAGGGCTGAGAATTGCGCGTAAAATGGGAGTGAAAAACTTGGAAGCCCACGTGGATTCCATTTTAGTAGCCAATCAGATAAACGGAACGTACACGGCCGTGAACGACACAATGGCCCTGTACCTCGCACAAGCAAAAACCCTTATGCGCGATTTTAATGATTGTAAAGTCATACACGTCAAGCTTAGCGAAAACAAATCTGCGGAGGCGTTAAGCAAGCTTGCATCATTAGCCTTAACCCATTTGGGAAAGGACATCCGCATTGAACTCCTTGAAGCACCATCAGTCCCGCACAAGGAAATTTGTGTCATCCAAACCGGTACAGAAACGTGGATGACACCAATAATAAATTACCTTGCAGCGGGTATACTACCAGAGTCAAAAACACAGGCAAGAAAAATACGTTTTAAAGCATTAAACTATCAACTCATCGATGACATCCTTTACAGACGTAACTTTCTTGGCCCACTCTTAAGATGCGTGGACAACCAAGATGCTGACTACCTCCTAAGGGAAGTACACGAAGGCATCTGTGGAGTACACGCAGGTCCACGCGCTGTTGTAGCTAAGCTAAACAACGCGGGATACTTTTGGCCGGGGATGCATATGGATGCGCTGGCATACATCAGAAAGTGTAGGTCTTGCCAGCTCTACGCACCCAACACGCATCGCCCGAAGAATGAACTTGTTCCAGTCACCTCTTCATGGCCATTTCAGAAGTGGGCCATCGATGTGACAGGCCCATTTCCTACAGTAGCAGGAAACGTTCAGTTCCTAGTGGTAGCCATCGACTACTTCACCAAGTGGATAGAAGCAAAACCCTTAGCCCAAACAACCGCAAAACATATTAAAAAATTTATTTGGGAATTTATTATTTGTCGTTTTGGACTTCCACAGACTTTGGTGAGTGATAACGGCACCAACTTTGCTGACAAGAAGCTACAAAAGTGGCTAGAAGAACTTCAAATCACCCACACCTTTACCTCAGTGGCACACCCGCAAGGTAACGGTGAGGTGGAAAGAGCAAATAAAAACATCGTCGAAGGCATAAAGAAAAGACTCCTGGAACACAGATCCGGCTGGGTAGACGAAGTTCCACACGTCCTTTGGGCAAACAGAACGCTGAAAAAGGCCAGTACGGGAGAAACCCCGTTCAGCCTCACTTATGGCACTGAAGCCATGGTCCTAGTCGAAATTGGTTTGCCCTCACCAAGGGTCTTGATTCAGCCAGAAGACAATGATGCGGAAAGACGGTTAGACCTTATGCTAACCGAGGAACGCAGAGACTTAGCCGCAGCGCGTGAAGAAAACTACAAGCGACAAATGCAAAAGTACTACAACACGCGGGTAAAACTCTGCAACTTCAATGTAGGAGACTACATATTGCGTAACAACGAGACTTCAAACCAAGAGCGCCCGGGAAAACTGGTACCGGTCTGGGAAGGATCGTACATTATCAAAGAAGTTTTGGGAAAAGGCGCATACCGGCTCGAAAGGCTCGATGGCACTCCTATCCCAAGAACATGGAACAGAGCTCAATTACGCAAATGTTACATGTAGATCAATTCCAAACTTGTAAAGAAAAGGCCTAGAGCCACTTCTAATGGAAATGATTCTCCTTTCACATTGTGTTGATAGCCTTACCTTTATACTTATGAACTTCCCACGCTAATATGCCGGTATTCACCGCATAAATGTGGGAAGAAGTAAGTCGTTGCGTGTGGAAGGCGGCAAAACCCGCATAAACACATAAAACGGTAAAAATTTCTAAGGAAAACCTTCACGCAGGTCAGCTATAGGTGAAGTTTGGTCATCCCAATAAATGAAAGTGACGGTCCTACCCGCACAATCATGATAGAGGAAACTGAACATTGACCTATTGGCAACCGCGCGTCGAAAGGTTAACTTATTCAAAACACTTAGAAAATTTCAAAGGAAAAGATGAGGAAAACTTCCACGCAGGTCAGATATAGGTAAAGTTTAGCCATCCTATTGGTGCATAAATGTCAGTAGTTCATATGTCTAGTGTCTGTAATCGAGTCTGTAATATTGTTTATGTATTTGTTTGTTTAAAGCGAAGTTGTTGACAAGTTCGCTTAGGCGAACTTGTTAACCAAGCGAAGTTATGAACAACTTCGCCTGAGGCGAAGTTGTCGTGTATTTACATAGGTTACGGCTTATTGTTTAGTTGTTGTTCAAGTTGTTCGTGTAAGTCAGTTATTGTTCGTGAGTCAAGTGACGTGAGGTCGAGAGTCTGTAACTGTGATTATATCACGTGTTGAGTTATTAATATAACGTGTGTTTGTTCTTATCGTATTCGTGTGTTCGTGTGTTTGTGTTCTACGTCCGTAACGATCTACACAGGGATTCCGCACCTGTGTATATCGGGATATCTCGTGTGATCCGTCCAGGGAACCTACAATTGGTATCAGAGCTTTTGCTCGATTGTGTGGTTCGGGATATTCACGCGGGTGTAGAATTCGTCCCCGTTTCGACTTTTCGAGGGACGTGTTTTCGGTGTTTTTGCTCATTCTAACCTCCTACCAGTGTGTTCAAGCCTTTAAACTGTCAAAAACCTCGTTAAAATCCGTTTTACAGATTTGCAGAAACTGTGTTGTTCGTCAGGCGAAGTTGTTGTTCATCAGGCGAAGTTGCCGTCAGGATACGTAGGGTTTCGGCGAAGATATAAGGAGAGGCGAAGTTATTCACAACTTCGCCTACTTTTTCAAGTTCGCCTAACTCAGCGAAGTTCTCTTCAAGTTCGCCTACTTCCTAAGTTCGCTCACCCTAAGCGAAGTTATTCTCAACTTCGCCCAGTCACGCGAATTTAAGAAAGATCCAGCGAAGTTATTACTTAAGCGAAGTTATTCTTAACTTCGCCTACAGTACTTTATTAAATAAAAAAAAAAATTATTTTTCGGGTTTCTTCTCTTCAAGAAGGATGTCGTCGATCAACATCTCGGAGCTTGTAAAGATGGAAGTTGAAGCGGGGTCAGCTACAAAGGCCCCAAGGTTGCTGAAGGGAACCGATTTTGTCGCATGGAAGGATCGGTTCATCCAATATGTAAAGTACCAGGATGCGAAAATGTGGGTGTGCATCCAAGATGGCTATATTCCACCTGTAATGGAGTACGAAGGTAGGGACCAGATCAAAAAGTACAGTAAGATGGAAGAGGAAGAGAATAAGATGTATGAGGCCGAGAGCAAGGCCCATGCTGCAATCACAATGGCTCTTCCACAGGAGATCCTCCATACATTCAGAAAATACACATCAGCTAGAGAGCTTTGGGAAGCTCTTGAGAACAGATTTGAAGGGAATGTAGGAATTCGAGCTTCAAAAATCAAATTGCTCAAAACTCAGTTTTCCTTCTTCAAATTTTTGAAGAACGAATCTCTAGATGATATTATCACCCGATATTATCATCTAATGACTGAGCTGAGCAACTATTCTATTTCCTACCGAGAAGAAGAAATAGTTGAGAAGCTTCTCGATGCCCTCCCACCAAAATGGGAGATGTATACTGTACTGATGAGGGAAGACAATGACTTCCCTACTTATGATCTTGAAACCACTGTCAACAAGCTCAGAACTTTTAAGCTTAATATGGTAAGAAAAGAAACATCTATGGATCAGGTTCAAGATCCAGGCATGTACGGTGCTAAAGTAAACTCCAATTCAAGTTCAAAGACTGATTCTGCCGCCTACTACACGAAGGGCGAGTCGGGTGCCAAGTCTTCACAGGAGGGGCATGTGTCAGTAAACTCAAATGGGGATGTTTGCTTTGTAGCCGGTGGATCAAGTGGTACTAAACAGACAGCAAGCCAGAGTAGTGGCTCTTCAAGTTCTTCAAGCAATAACTACTCTAAGATGCCAATGAGCGTTAAATCTGCTGAAGAGCAGTTTGGCCTCTATGCTTCGTTTATTGCTTCATATGAGAACTATATCCAAGGGAAGGTTGTTGATCCAGCGATGCTGGATGAAGACTATGACCAAATAGATGCTGATGATATGGAAGAGATGGATCTACAATGGCAGATGGCCATGATTGTGAGGAGGGTGAAGAGGTTTATGAGGAAGACAGGGAGAAAGTTTGTTGGTGGCAGGCCTGGGTTCGACAAGACTAAGGTGAGGTGTTATAACTGTCAACAAAACGGCCACTTTGCTAAAGAGTGCAGAAACGAGAGAGTTGAACGTGGTCAAGGCAGGTCTGCACAGTACAATGGGAGTAATAAAGATTTAAGTGCCATGATGTCTAGAGAAGCAGGTGAATACAACTGGAACCTGCATTCGGATGAAACTTTTGAGCAGGCAAATATGGCTAAGGTTGAGAATGAAGAATGTGAGAAGGTCACTGGAGAAGTGAA
This sequence comes from Bidens hawaiensis, assembly GCF_021521415.1. NCBI lineage: Eukaryota > Viridiplantae > Streptophyta > Magnoliopsida > Asterales > Asteraceae > Bidens > Bidens hawaiensis. Next base: position 754,970 of record NW_027491362.1, on the reverse strand, counting down.
AGCTACTGGAGAGGAAAAAGCTTTCATGACAGATCTCAAGGACCAGTCCTCCGAGGTATGTTCTAAACCTATATGTACTAAATGTGAGAATTTGTCTGAGCAACTTGCTACCATAACTGATCAGTATGTTCGTTTAGATGCTGAATTTAAAACTCTTAAAGAAGATCATCACTTTATGAAAGCAAGAGAGAACAGTTACAAAATTAAAATAAAAGCGTGTGAAAAAGATGTTAAAAGCTTAAAAACAAAACTTGCTGAAAAAATTGAAGTGATAGATCTAAGTTATGAGGTTTTGGAAGAAAAGACCAAACTTATTGCTGAACGAGAAAAACAGATTGCTGACCACCAGGTGAAAGTGGTGGAACTGAACCGAAAACTTGAGCAGTTCAGAAATTCCTCAGTTATTCTTGATCACCTTGTTAGTGATCAAGGTACCTCTGCGAAGAGGGGAGGAATTGGTTATCACGAGGTTCCACCACCTTATAACCACAATTATACTTATAACCCTAGTGTTCAGAAATCTGTTGATTTTGAAGTTCCTCAGACAGTTCCAATCAAGGTTTCGAGTAAAGAACCAATTGTTAGTAAAGGCGAAACAAGTTCGCCTGTTTCAAGTGTGAAAATTTCTGTTGCAAGTCCAGTCTCATCAGATTCGGAGAAGTCGTCCGAATCAGGTAAGACAAAAGAGGAGAATGTGTTACTCAATGGTGGAGAAAAAGATAAAACTAATAAGAAAAGTACTCCACTAAACCCGTACGTCCCACCTTATGTGAAACGAACGGCCGGTAACACAGCCTCGAGATTCAAAACAACCTTTGAAAAGAAAGTGGAGCATAGATGTTGTTTTAGGTGTAATAAATTAGGACATCTTGTTGCAGATTGCCCTCTGAAGCCGCGATTCAGAGGTGTGAGACCTAATAAAACTGAGAATAAGACTAATACTATTAAAAATGAAAACCATTCAAAATTTCGAAATGTAACTAATTCAGGTTTTCACAGAAACAAACCTCAGTTTTACAATGCAAATAACCAAACCACAAGATATAATTCTTTCAATTCACTTAGGTTTGGAAGGTCCCACACTCAATCTCCAAGGTGGTTTCCTAATAGGGCTTACAGAAATTATACGAATACTAACTGTGAAAAGCCAAAGTTCGGGATGTATAGATCCAAGACCAATTGGTCTTGGGTCCCTAGATTCTAATCCTTTGCTTTATTGTGCAGGGACAGTTGAACAGGGCTGCCCACAGTCTTTGGATTGTAGATAGCGACTGTTCCCGGCACATGATGGGTAACAAATACTTGTTGCACGACTTAAAACTTGTTCAAGGAGCGAGAGTTAGCTTTGCCGGTGAAAGTGGAGGCAAAATTACTGGAAGAGGAACGGTGTCCAATGGAAAAATGACTCTTGAGAATGTGAACTTTGTAGAAGAGTTGAAGCACAATCTGCTGAGTGTGTCGCAGATTTGTGATAAGGAGTACACTGTTCATTTCACGAAGAATGAGGCGATCGTGTTGAAGCCTGGTTTTCAGATACCAGACGAGTGGATAGTGATGAAAGCTCCACGTGATACAAATACTTATGTGATGGATATGAGGTCTACTGAAATGGCCACGGAAGAATCATGTTTAATGACGAAAGCAAGCGAATCGGAATCCGAACTGTGGCACAGGAGGATGGGGCACATTCATCTTCAGAAGATGAACCACATTGTCAGGAATGGACTTGTGATGGGCGTTCCCTTGAAAAGTTTTAACTTTGAAGACAAATGTATTGCATGCAAGAAGGGAAAGCAACACAAGAAATCCCATCTCACCAAGAAGGTCAACTCTATTGCCAGTACTCTATAATTGCTTCACATGGATCTCTTCGGTCCCGTATATGCAAAAAGTATAGGAGGTACTTCTTACTGCTTGATGATCACTGATGACTACTCGCGATATTCGTGGGTATATTTTCTGAAATCGAAAGATGAGACGGCTCAAATGGTGAAGAATTTGATTACCAAAGTTGAGAACGTCATGGGTAAAACAGTTAAGTTCATCAGGAGTGACAATGGAACGGAGTTCAAGAATTTTGAGATGGAGATCTTCTGCCTTCAGAGAGGGATTTAACACCAATACAGCGCTCCGTATACACCGCAACAGAATGGAGTGGCTGAAAGGAAGAATAGAACGTTAATAGAAGGAGCCAGAACAATGCTGGCTGACTCGAGGCTTCCTGTGGTGTTCTGGGCTGAAGCTGTTGCTACAGCCTGTTATGTCCTGAACAGAGTCTTAACGGTTAAGAGGCTTAATAAAACGTGTTACGAGCTTATGCATGGGAGAAAGCCCAATTTGAGTGGTCTTGATCCATTCGGGTCCCCTTGTTCGATTTTGAAGACAAATTCTAAATTTGGTGAAGTAGCCGATGAAGGAATCTTAGTCGGTTATGTTGTTGGGACTCCTAACAGACGTGTCTTCAATACATCGACCAGCAAGGTTGAGGTGGTGTGTAACACCGACATCACAAGTTACCAACCGCCAAAACCAAGCAACGGACCTGCTGAGTTTTTCGACTATGTTAAACTCTTCAAGTCTTTTAACGTACCGTTTTTGGATATTGCTGAAGAAGAAGAGAGAGTTGCAACGAAGATGATCCTTGATGAGGAAGAAAATCTATTGCAAAGACAGCTGATTGATAAATGTCAACCTTCCTCATCAAACACTATCGGTACCCCTGCTGCCTCGACTGAAGAAGAATTTTTCAATCCATTTCACTCTCAGCATGAAACAACCATTGACGAGCTCTCTTCTAACTTGGAAGACAATTTGCATGTCGGTTCTGTACCAACCACGAGAATTCATCAAGATCACCCTTTGGAGAATGTGATTGGTGATGTGTCCTCCGGTGTACAAACTAGAAGTAGCTTGAATGAGCACACCTGTGTTTATACAAGCATTAAGGAGACAGGAATAATCAATGAATGCCTGTACACCTGCTTTATAAGCCAGATTGAACCGGAGAATTATCAAATGGCTTTAAAGGACAGCTCGTGGGTCGAAGCCATGCAAGAAGAGTTGGCTTAATTCGAGAAGATGGAAGTTTGGACTTTGGTTGAAAAACCAAAGAATGTGCATGCTATAGGCACAAAATGGGTGTTTAAGTGCAAGAGAGATGATAAGGGGATCATTATAAGGAATAAGGCGAGGCCAGTCGTTAAAGGTTTTAATCAACAAGAGGGGATTGATTATAATGAAGTGTTCGCTCCTGTCGCCAGGTTGGAAGCCATAAGATTGTTTTTGGCGTTTGCTGCTTATGAAAAGATGAAGGTATTTCAGCTAGATGTGAAGAGTGCGTTTTTGAATGGGAAAGTTGATGAGGTTGTGTATGTTGAGCAACCTCCGGGTTTTCCTGACCCAGACTTTCCAGATCACGTGTACAAATTGAGCAAGGCGTTATATGGATTACATCAGACACCTCGTGCCTGGTATTCAACTTTATCAGATTACTTGCTCGAAAATGGTTTTGAAAGAGGGAAAATTGATAGCACGTTGTTCTTCAAAAGAGATGGAAGCGACTTCCTGCTGGTGCAAGTCTACGTGGATGACATTATATTTGCTGCATCTAAAGTCTCCATGTGTCAGAAGTTTGAGGACGTCATGAAGAAAAGGTTTGAAATGAGTGCTATGGGTGAACTAACTTTCTTTTTAGGATTGCAGGTTGATCAGAAGAAGGATGGGATGTTCATTCATCAGACCAAGTATGTCCATGATGTGCTCAAACGCTTCAAGATGGAGGACAGCACTCCATTCGACACCCCTATCTGCGTCAATCACAAATTGGGTGCTGAGTCAGACGGTGATGCAGATGTGGACCCAACTCAGTATCGGGCTATTATAGGTTCTTTAATGTACTTAACTGCTTCTAGGCCTGATATAATGTTTGCTGTTTGTCTTTGTGCACGTTTTCAGGCAAATCCAAAAGAATCTCATTTAAAGGGTACGAAGAGGATACTGCGGTATCTCAAGGGCAAGCCGAAGCTGGGGTTGTGGTACCCGAGAGGAGGAGACTTGGAGCTGGTCGCTTACACGGATTCTGATTATGGAGGGTGCAATCAGAGTCGGAAGTCTACAACTGGAGGATGTCAGTTTCTTGGTGGCAGATTGGTGTCGTGGCAATGCAAGAAACAGACTTCGGTCGCAATTTCAACCTGTGAAGCAGAATACATGGCAGCATCCAACTGCTGCTCTCAGGTTCTTTGGATTCAACAACAATTGCGCGACTATGGTCTGAATTTCTTACTTACTCCTATTTGCATTGATAACACAGCTGCTATCTCAGTAACTAACAATCCCGTGAAACACAGTAAAACTAAACATATTGACATACGTCATCATTTTATACGGGATTGTGCTGAGAAGAAACTGATTGTTCTTGAAAAGGTGGATACGCTTGATAATTTCGCTGATTTATATTCTAAAGCGTTTGACAAATCCAGATTTCAAAACCTTATTGAACTAAATGGGATGATCAATCCCGAGTAACCATGCTTTTTGGGTATAAAAAAAAAAAAAAACGTCACTTTCGCTTAAAATTATGTCGGTTACCTCAGTTTGAAGGACATGTCTTAGGATATGTTTGGTCCTCATTTCTACTTGTAGAATATAAGGATAGCCATTAACCAGATGACTGACAGTAACCGGGGCGGTTTATGATGTGTTTTCATTCTTTCGCTTAAAATTAGTAGGTCATATTAATTAGTTAGAAGGACACATACTAGTATGTGGTCGGTCCAGCTGATCCATTGGATCTTCGGGATAGCCGTTAACCTGACGACTTGATTTGATCGGGGCGATTGAATTCAAAAAAAAATTTTTATAGGGAAATGAAATTATTTTTCAAGTCTACTACTTCGTAAGAAGTACGTTTGCTATGTTAAACGGAAAATTGATCCAACCTTGGAAAATGATAGATATACTAACTTTGTGTGCTTAACTAGTGAAGTTATAAGGCTTAAAAGGCTTTAGGACAGTCATTGTATGTCATGGTAACTTTTCATGGTGCGTAAAAGTAGATGTGATACAAACTAAAACTACTTGATTTTACGTGGAAACTCCTTACGAGTTTTGCATGTCTTCATATATATCTTTCCGAATGATAGGCAGAAAAGCGATTACCCAGTCATACACGAGCCCGTAAGTGTTCTGATTCCCGTGAAGATAGCGTTTCAAGAAACTGCAGTGATCCAGATTCGGGACTTGCAGTTGGTTACTACTCTGAAGTCTATGTAAAGTTTATCATAAAAAAAAAAAAAATTATGAGTTATTGAAACATTCTAGAGATGAAAATATCAAGACTTCTTAATCATGGAGTAAGAAAGAGAACGGGAAGGAGATGAAGATTAATTACAAACTTAATCAGACACTAAGGGTCGAAGTCAATTCGGGGTGACTTGGGGAAAGCCAAATACGCTTTGAGAATAGATAGGAGGCATCATAATCTCTGAGTTGTTGCCCACTTAAATTTTGAGCTTAATTGAACTTAACTCGTATCACAGAAATGATGAAAACCATCTTAAGTTATTTACCTACTTACAACCTGTTTCCTTATGTCATAATACAGTTAAACACGGATCTATGTGACAATCACGTAGTTAGTATGATTCCTGTTCGGACCTTTTCTAAAACGTAGTAGTCCCTATCAAGACTGAAATTTGATCCCTTGTACTTTAATTCTTTAATTTTTTAAAGTTTTTCGTACTTAGGTAGTTTATGATTTTGTAACTGGTTACTTGGACTTGATCGTGTTATTTAATTCTTAAAGGAAACCTTTAAAAGTTAAATGCAAAATGTTCAAATTTTAAGGGTTGATTTTGTAAATATAGGCGATGTTGTTGAACAGGCGAACTTGTGAATAACTTCGCCTAGGCGAAGTTATCCGTAACTTCGCCTGTATAACTTCGCCCCTATATAAGGATTTTCAAGAGTCACAGTTCATATTTTTCAATTCAGCGAACTTATACCCAGCGAACTTATCCGGAATTTTTCATCCGATTATCCTTTTGTTTCCGATTTCATTCATTGTTCAAGGTGTGTTCGGGTTCTATATGTTATACTCGATGTTCGATGTCGTCATTCCTAGGTTGTTTTGACACCCGGTTAACGACCTCGGACGTTCGAAACCTATACCCGATTTCAAAACAAGCTTTTACGTGTTCATGAGCAAACTGATCGTCCAGATTGCCTTAATATCATGTAGTCTAGTCTACTTAATCGTCTAAACTAGCCGAAACATCAGATACTCGATGTTCGATAACCTTACTGTCGCCGATTCAGTTTCAGGCGAAGTTAAGGTTTAGGCGAAGTTATCCGTAACTTCGCCTGATGCTCAACTTCGCCTGAGGCGATGTTGTGGTGAGGCGAAGTTGTCATTAACTTCGCCTGGACATGTTAAAATTTTAAAATTATTAGACGAACTTAAAGATGAAGCGAAGTTGTTCCCAACTTCGCCTCAACTTTAACTTCGCCTATACAGATTATCACAACTTCGCTCATGGTAACAAAGCGAACTTGTGCTATGTCTTTACGTTTATCTAACTTGGTTCGTTTGTTGCAGATATGGCTGCAGTAGCTGGTGCTGGAGGTGCAGGAGGAGACGATGGTGATAACCAACGGCAATTCTTCCCGGGTCACAATATGTACATTACCTTAGACCCGGAGGCAAGCGGTATGGAAGATTACCGCGATATCATAACTTTCCTCATACGCTCTAGGATATTTCATGCTATCACGACGACTCTGCCGATATCCTTACCGAATATCGAGGATTTCTGGCAGACGGTAGAATATGATTGTCGTGTTGAGCCCCCGGTCATGCGAGCGACTGTGAACAGTCAAGAGGTTCGGTTCAATTCTGAACAGATCCGAGTGGCGTTACTGTTTGGAGAAGAGACGAGGGACGACCCAACTGAGTTTGTGGCTCCGTTTCGTGATGGAGCGTTTCTCCGAATGGGCTATTCTTGTCCATTAGGCGATACACAGAGACGGAAGGGTTTTCTACTTGATCAGTGGCACTTCCTTATGCATGTCATGATAGTTTGCATGTCAGGAAGGAAGGCGGGCACTGACGGTATGAGTGCGACCATGCAGTCCGAAATGACTGCATTGACTTACAATAAACGCTATAGTTTTAGTCAGATGGTCTTTTACGAGATTGACAGACAGAGGAGGGCGATGGCTCGTGAGCGGTTCATTATGTATCCACGTTTCATCCAGATGATATTGAACCATGTGGCTCCGAATCTACCTCAGAGACGACCAATCAGATACGTGGAGTCTGTGAGCAAGCGTATCTTCGCTCAATGCCGCACTTCGAGTGCGAGGAGCAAGCCTGAGCTGCGTCCAAGGCATACTCCACTGTTTGGGTTTTTAATCAACCCAGAGTATGTTCCTGCTGCTGGGGACGAGTTCAGAGATCCTCAACCACGACAGGCAAGAGCAACTCAAGCTGCATCTGCTGTGCCTGTTGTGACGGCTGAGGAGAATATTGATCTTGATGAAGTATTTGGTGGTCAAGATTACTTTGATATGGACCGAGTTGATCCGCTGGAAGAGGTGCAGGTCTCTGCTGCACAGGGTTCGGGTGTGAGTGTTACTAGAGCAGCAACGTCGATGGCTGACTCAGATTTGGATGAGATCATGGATGAGGGGAGACGGTTGATGGTGTCTCGAGAGAGAACGTTTGGGAAGAGAAAGAGAACGGAGGATGATGAGTCAGAAGAGGAAGAAGATATACATAAGCTGATAAGACGATCAAGACGGGAAAGGACAGGTGCTGGTATGGGAGCTGGAGAGACTTCAAGAAGGGTACGTTTCGCTCCGGCCGCACTGTCTGGTATGTCTATCGTTCCTACTTCTGTACAGGTTACAAGCGCTGCGGATGTTCCCGTGGTGGCTACATCATCTGCTGGCATTCCATCTACCACTACTATCCAGATGTCGACTCCGGAGATTGTGTCTCTACCACCTCCAACGCTTACTCAGTCGGTGGTTGCTGCACGATTTGTAGAGTCAACGGTCGTCACTACTGCAGGGTTATCAGGTATGGTACCACCTGCGGTTACGCCTGCTTCTGATGTCTCGCCTACGCCTACTTCAGACTCAGAGAGAATAGCTTCACTAGAGCGGATCGTGGCAGAGCAATCTGTGACTATTCAACGCCTAGTAGAAGAAAATCAACTACAGTCATCCCTTCTGGTTGAGCATGGGAAAATTATAGATGCCTTGAAGGAGTTCTTGGCATCTCAGGGGGAGATGAGCTGTAAAGGCGACGAGCTCAGGACGAAGAAGAGAAACGACAGAGACGATGATCCCAATGCATCGAAAGATGCAGGTGGTGAGCTGCCAAGAACTTCTCAAGCTCTTGGTACTTCCACAGCTGAGGGGGAGTCTGCCGACGCGGCTGGTGGTGATGATGACGTGATTGATGCGTTGAGGGAACTTGACGATGATATGTTCAGTGACGATGTGTTATTTGATGAAGATGTGCTGCCGAGTGATGTGATTGAGAAGATCGGTGAGCAGATTGAGATTGAGAATGAGATTGAGGAAGGCGAGATAGTAGAGGAAAATGTCGAACATGACATTTCAGAGGTTGAGAAGGCCGATATGGGTGATCAGACGGCAGTTGAAGATACTGAATGGGAAGAGCAGCCTAGGTGGAAGGAAGGCTGTGCTCATTGGTTTATTAAGACCAAGAAGCCTGCTGTTCCAGCCATGTTCAAGAAGAGTTATAACATCAAAGGCTATGCTGAGTCGAAGAAGGGAATTATCTGTTGGATATATGATGAACAGATAAAGTTGTTTGTGGTGAAGCGTTATGATGGTATTCAATACTTCAAAAGAACCCTGAGATCTCTCAATACGTTGCCGGAATGTGAGGTGAAGGATTTGGCCAGGTTGGGCCTGATAAATAGAAGTGACGACAACATGGCAAGAGTGATTGGGAAGATCGTGTGGAAAGAAAGCATAAAAGAGAAGAAGTTTGAATTATTAAAGCCACAGAAGGGAAAGCTCGTGGAGGATACAGAAAGGGGAATGAGAGCAGATGGCAAGCCATGGATGGTGATGAAGTACAAACCGATCCGATGCATCAAGGAGGTTCCAATGAAGACTATGCCTCAAGATGTGTTGAAGAATCTAAAATGGTGGTACGTTGATTGCCAGACTGCTGAAGCCGTGATGGAAGACGAAGACGAACAAGAAGTGCTGAGGGTGTATGATCCGATGCATCTTGTTAACTTATCGAAAGCTGATCTGCAAGTGTTGAATGAAAAGAAGATATTCTATATTCCTGCTTGGAAGGATGAAGCAAGGAAATATCAGCGTGTAGTCACGGTATGTGTTAGAGAAGGAGTGCATACGTGAAGATACAGGATTACAAGACAAGAGCTTAAAGATCAAGATATGAAGCTACTGCCAAGAGGGAGTCTGTTGGTGCATAAATGTCAGTAGTTCATATGTCTAGTGTCTGTAATCGAGTCTGTAATATTGTTTATGTATTTGTTTGTTTAAAGCGAAGTTGTTGACAAGTTCGCTTAGGCGAACTTGTTAACCAAGCGAAGTTATGGACAACTTCGCCTGAGGCGAAGTTGTCGTGTATTTATATAGGTTACGGCTTATTGTTTAGTTGTTGTTCAAGTTGTTCGTGTAAGTCAGTTATTGTTCGTGAGTCAAGTGACGTGAGGTCGAGAGTCTGTAACTGTGATTATATCACGTGTTGAGTTATTAATATAACGTGTGTTTGTTCGTATCGTATTCGTGTGTTCGTGTGTTTGTGTTCTACGTCCGTAACGATCTACACAGGGATTCCGCACCTGTGTATATCGGGATATCTCGTGTGATCCGTTCAGGGAACCTACACATCCTACTAAGTGAAAGTGACGGTCTTATCCGCACAATCACGAAAGAGGAAGCAAAACTTTAACTTATTATCTGCCACGTTGAAAAGTTAACTTATCTAAGTACTAAAGAAATTGCTAAGTTAAAACAAAATATGAGGGAAATAAACAAGGCAAGGCATTAACAAATAATTTTTATTCCATCAACATTCAAACATTACAAGAATTGCTGGGTACGTACCCGCATACAAGATTAGAAGTCTACAAACATAAAAATCTACTCTAATGGTGGAAAGGAATCTAAAGTATTAAGCTTCAGGACCACTCCCACTTGGACCCGCACCATCAGTAGAGTGTGGCGGTTCAAGGAAAGCTTTGAGGATAGCTAGCCCATCATCAGCAGCAGCAATCTCGTTTACCTTCTCCACCACCGGATGCGGGAAGGCGGCATACTGATTCACTGCTTGGTCATACGCAGCTTCAGTATCCACATTGTAAAGAGGGAAGTTGGAAGGCGGAATGCCTTGTTCAACAAACCCTAGACCAAGCAGGAAGCCAGCCTTTTCTCCATCCTCATGAGAAGCGTTGAGGGCTGCGCTCATCGCATCGTCATATGATGTGTTCGTGAACACCCGATGCACAACCTAAAAAACAGAAGTATATCAAAAACTCTTCAAAGTGTAAGGAAAAGCGTAAAGAAATTGTGAAACTGCGCATACCTGCGACAACGCTTCTCGAAGAAGCCATTCCTTGGTAACCAGAGCCTCCTGGAGGGCAGCTTGAGCTTCATTACGGGCGCGTTCGGCTTCGTTATTTGTAAGGTTGGCAAGCAACACATCTTTGGCTGCAGCCTCTTCGACGCCCTTTAGCTTACGCTCAGTGTGGTCAAGCACCCCCCTCTGGTCCAAGATCTCTTGGAGCTTCTTGGCATCTTCCATAGCCAAGGCATCATGAGCCTGCTGGAGCCTCTCTAATTTGGCTTTAAGTTCCTCATTCTCGATGCGTAGAGGCTCAGCAGCAGCTTCAGCCTTGGTGGCCCTCTCGGTTGCGTTCCGTGCAGTTTCCTTAGCCAACCGAAGCTGTTCATTAACAGCTTGGGCGGCCTTGGAACGGGCCTCGAGACGAGCCTGAACGTCAACCTCAAGGGCCTTGAAGGCCTTCTCCTTTTCCGCAGCAACGGCGGCAAGCTTCGCATTCTCCTCCCGGATAGCCCGCTCTTGAGCCACTTCAAGGCTACGCGCCGTCTTTAACTTGTCGTTTTCACGACAAAGTAGCTCGACGCGCAGCTGCATCCGGGCGAGGAGGATTCGGAGCTCGTTGGACAGCCTACCTTCCTGGTAGCTGGCCATGGCCTCCCCCAGCGCACCGCTTTGGGCGGCGTGACGCGCCCATTCGACGCAGTCCTCAGCAGTCCGGAGGGTCGTTCCCCGGCGGATCTTCCACCGAGGAGCGTACACCTCGTTGGAATCACGAACTGCAATAAAACAAAAAACAGTTAAGAGAGAGAAATGATGAAAGGGATATAGGCCAAAATAACCCTACGCACCTGTAGGGTCGACAACAGGCCGATAGCCACCAAACCCATCACCTGAACCTAAAGGATATCCATCCAAAGGTCAAGGAGACGGGAAGGAGGCAAGGGTTGGCTAGACGCCCCAACCCCAAACGTACCTGAAGGACTGGCCGTAGTCGCAGGCGCCGGAGGAGGCATGGTGGAGGCTGCCGCGGTGGAAACCAACGGAGGTGAACTCACCGGAGGTGAACTCACAACCGTGGCCGCGGCTGCGGAAGAACCCGCAAGAGAAATCACCGCCGGCTCAGTGATGGATTCTGTGAAAATGGCACTGACGGCCGGCGGGGATAATGTTACAGCTGGAACAGTTGGCTCAACGGGATGAGCAACTAAACCAGTACTGCAAGCAGGCGTAGCCGCCTGGGTCATCGCCTCGGGTAGGTTGACCAAACCTACCTTCATGGGTCCAGAGCTGCTCCCTCCCGCTCCACTCTGGAATGCCGTAGCATCCACGCCTGCACGAAGACAAGATATATAAGTATAATAGCGGAAAGATATGAAGTTAAAGTTATGAACACTTACGGGTCTTTTTGAGCTTGAAGGTGCGAACAGGCGGGGACGAACCCGATGGAGCCGGCCTCTTCGTACCGGTTACCGTCGTCGTCCTGGGCTGCTCGGAGGTGACAGCCGTTTCAACCTCCGGAGCAGTGGTCTCAACACCACCTGGGTTCCCCGCCGCCTCTTCACTCTCGGTCTCTGACTCAGACCGGTTCACCTGGTCGGCGGTGGAGGCTACCTTCGCCTTGCCCTTCCCGCCAGCAGCCTTCTTCTTCCGCGCAAGAAAAGGACCATCTGCGGATTCCTCATCAGAAGATGACAAGATTAGAGGAATTCCGGCAGAGGTTTCAGCATTCAGAGGGCGAGGGTTAAATAGTCTTTTACCTGGCCGCGTGGCGCTCAGTATTTCGTGGCCTGGCGGGTAGGCCTCCACAAACCGATCCGCAGTCTGCGCAAGGATGGGCAACTCGTTCTCGTCAAGAGCGCGAGTACCCAACCGAGCGGGACCGTCAGCTTCCCGCGGATGCAGGAGGGACTGCAAGTCATTTCCCTCTGAAATAAAAAGAAAAACAGTTAGAAAAAACCTTAAATCAACAAAGAAGACGGAGCATACCGTAAGGGATAAAGTTCAAACCGTATTCAAGTACGATGGGAATCTGTGGCGCATCCGCCCCAGCATCCTTCCACACCCTGCTCATACCGAGCATCACCATCCCGGACTCCGGAAAGCGGTAAACCGGAGTCTGGATCCGGGAAATCTTGGAGAACCATTCCGCCTCCTGATAGTTGGAGGCGTGAAGGCTGGGGAGAGCTCTCCCGTTATTAAATGTCATCGCTATAGGGACGACACGGGCAGAGATGTAAAAGAACTCCCACTTCCAAGACCGAAGACTGCGCTCGGTAGCGCAGATCTTCAAACCCTTGATCCGGGTGACCAGGGTGTACCAGCCTTGGATGCACCTCCAGGAGTAGAAGGTCATCAGGCGGTCGACGTGGGGATCCACGCCAAGAATGAGGCACACCCACTCAAAATGGCGGATCTTGGCGATCGCCATTGGGTGTACCTCCGTCAGGTGCACACCGTGTCTATCCAGAACACGGTATACAAACTTCGTCAATGGGAACCTAAGATTCCCATAGACGAAGAAGGCGGCATATACCCCTATTTTGCCCTTGGGGGCATCGTACACCGTCTTGAGGAACCCCCCCTTCTCAGTGACGAGCTCACGGTGTCTGTTTTGCAGGTCATCTGAAGAACATCCTTCTTTGCCGGACCTAACCCTCGTGGGAAACATTACTTAACCCCCAGATTATCCATAATCTACTCGGGGTCGATTAGTGTTTCTTCACCGTTTAAGAAATATCTAGGTTTGATAAGATCCATACCCGTGAATTCGGGTCAAATGCATGAGAAGTCTCCATTTAAAAATCAAGCAAATCTGGTGACTCCAAAAAAAGGAGGAGCGACCACATCACGACACGTAGGATTTTTATGTCTTCGTTTATATATATTATAGATGAAAAGAAAGTAGCAACATACGTATACTGGTCAAATAGTGTAAAGACATGTTAACAAATGTTGTCTTTTTATACATGAGTTTATATAAAACAAATACACGCCAGTATTTTAATTCAAAATAATAGTATTTCAGCTAATAAAAATTGATTGTTGTTAGGGTTGTTTAAAAAGTTAGAAATTCGTTTGAAATCGGTTCGGTTGTAAATGTGTTGAGCCTCCTTGACTCGGTTTGTAAGCAGCCAATTAAGTATGGATCAAGGTAAGCACACTCGTTTGACATTTTTGAAATTGATTCTAAACTAGGTCATCCTTTTTAAACGGTGAGGGTTTATTTTACATCCATAGACATGTGTCATGATGTGTCATGGTAGGATGAAATGTGATGGTAAATGAGATTAACATTTATATTAATTATTAATAAAAAATTGCATAGCTTAAATTTTCATGCTAAAGTCTTCACTTTTCCGCCCCTGCACCCCCCCCCCCCCCTCCCCTCTCTTTTTGCACCCTTGCGAGGCGGTGTGTCGCGTCCAAGTTGCCGATGTGGCCGGCCTTAACATCCATGTTTGTGAGCCTGACACATATATATATCCTTGGAATTGAGAAATTGATTTGAACTATAGCATATAAACAATATATGCATTTTCTATGTGAGATTGAGAAATAATTATAATTATAATTATAGTATAATTTAGAAGTTTGGTGTCACAAAAGTGTTTTTTGAATTTTATATTAGTTGTGTTTTGTTTTTATGTAAATCATTTTGATGATTAATCAATTGTAATATCTTGGTGTGTTGGTTGATGTTAAGTTTGATAATGCTAATGGTAAACTAGAAAACAAGCTACTCAAGTTCAAGACCCATATAAAACAACATTTAACATTTATATATGTTATAATAACACACGTAATCGAAACCGACCGAATACGCGTTGATTTACCACCTCAATACTCGGTGCAACACGCCGAGTAAAAATCTAGTTATTTATATTAGGATTTTTCCATATATTTGTTTATGGTTCATTAACGTAATTTGTTTGATTCAAATTCTCATGGTTTGGTGTTTCTAAACAGAAGGATTGTCATTCTAGTGTTTGCTTTATATGATTTATGGATTGCTAGCATGTGCCTATAATGTTAGCCTTCCAAAATTATAAAATTACATAATCTTGACTGGAGTTCAATTCAATTGTAACATTCAAATATAAGTTTATCGCCTGTGTTTCATACTTTCATCGAGTGCTTTTTGTGTCAATCGTTCTTGCTTTTCGAAGAATCACATAGTGGCGAAGCTTGGCAAAGATGTCGAGGGGGCCGGATGAAAAAACACATTATAAAAACAGTAAACGGAGGGAGGCGGGGATCAAATTTTTGGTTGAAAACGGGTAAATTTACACTACGTATTAAAAATGTCGGACGAAAACGAGTAAATTTACACTATTGCGCAAACAAACGAAGGGGCTGGAGCCACCCCTGCCCCCAACTATCCTTCGCCAATGGAATCACATAATTAAATGCCCTTAATAGGAGTCTAGTCTAGTTTCAAGTTCACGCTGAGTTGTCATTGTTGATTTAAGTGGATTGAACACTTATGTGCTATCTTTCTCTAAATATTGATTGTTTGGAGTTAATTTATTCTTATGTTTGGTTGTCTTCTTAGCTCAATTTAATTACTTTCAAAACTTCATAATTTGTTAGTTATTGTCAACGATTTAGTATTAGGAGTTATCCTATATTACATTTGTATAGGTACACTTGATTATTATATATGGTTTACTCTCTCTAGGTGAAAACCCATTTTTAAACTCACATGTGTGTGGATTTTCAATAAAATTTACATGTCTAGTTAGATTGGATTCTTCTAGACTTTCTTCTATTGTCATATAAATACAACTAATACTGAACGTTTGTTATGAGAAGAGTGATCACCTCTATATGATTTTCTTTTAAAATAAATGCAAATTACATTAACTTGTCTACTAAAAATTTTAAGCTCCCTTGAAACATTGCAACAACAAGAAAGTAATTTCAAAAGTGCTAAACCAAAAAAAAAAAAAAAATAACAGCACCCGTATACCGTGTTATAAAGAAATTAACATATTTAAAACAATGTGTATTCGGTCAGTTAACCCGAGTGTTGCAGAGGCAAGTTGACGTGTATTCACTTGGTACCGACTACGTTCGTAACAGTACAATAATTAAACCCAATAAGCGAAATCCGTCGAATTAACACATAAAAAATTTTAATATTTAAGACGAAATTCATTCGATCGGTAAACCCGAACGATGAAACTCGAGCGTTGGTAAAACCAGAGCGTTATCAGTTGCAGCGGTGAATAGGTAAAACCTGAGTGTTGCGGCAGTAAGTCGACGTGAATTAGGTCGATTACAACTACGTACATTATGACATCCTAATTAAAACCAAAATAAAAAAAATATATGATTTATTATCTCGAAAGAAAGAAAATAATAAAGTAAGTAAAAATAGCATGTCTGGTGAGGTGCCGGGGGAGTGCGATAGGCATTGGTGCAGTGCCACAGGCGAGTTGGTTCGTACGGGTGCCGGCACCTGAACCGAGCACTTGGTGAATGCATGATTGGGTTCATCTGCCCTGAGGAATCAGCCTCCGTTAAGAGCCTTTGTGCCAATCAAGGAACAGCCCTCAAGCGCTCCCAGTGCCAACAAGCCCAGATCTCCTTAGCCACCTGCATCTCTTCCCACCTCCTGACAATCTGGTATCCCCTATACATATGCCCAAATCTGTAGTTATAATAATACAACCTCTGTTTTTACTTTGAATCTTTATACATGCATACAGTGTGTATTTATCTTAGTATATTACAAGGGCTATTTACCTTTATGTATTTGAACTCTTAACATCAATTGGAGGTTATATAGATAGTAATCACTGATTTAATCTAGCTTGCTTGTAAATTGTAATATGCATAAGTGGGACCATGAATCCATCGTTTTTTGCCACCAGGTTCTGTTTTTTGTTCTGATTGTGATTAGACTTGTTTCAACTCTTCAAGTCGCTAGTATCGAAGACTGTTAGAGCTAGGCAAAAGGGGTTTCGGTTGCGTGTGTCGTTGACGGGTTGTTTTTTGTTATTCAAATCATTGGGTTGGTTTCTTGAGTTGCCAGTTTATTTTACTATTTTGGTTGATCGAAATTAGGGTTTTCATCGCCACGGGCGAAGTTCTTGGAGTTTCCATGATTGAGCTAATGTCGAGTATTACCAAGGACGCTTTGTGGTCGAAACTAGGTGGCTGGTATCTTGTGGATTTTGTTACTGTTTATTGATTGGAATAAGAAGATAAGAGAACTCGAGTTTTATTGGTTTGATTAGAGTTGTTCTTGTGCACTTAATATTTTGATTATCAATGGTTTTGAAAAGCCCGCTTGGAGCGTTGAGGATATCCTGATAAAAATATGGTTAGAGTTATGAGTTTTGGAAATCCCAATAAAAACCCCTACATATTCCAAACGGGTACCAAGTACCCGTACCTGTACGTACGTATCTAAATTAATAAATCTGGGTACCCGTACCTAATAGACATGTACGCACGGGTATTCAGGAAAAGAGTCTCATCCCTACTCTAGACCTATAATTGTGTGCATGGAAGTCATTAAATGCTCGATGATCAACTGCTGGCGAGGTGTGACATGTAAGATCCCGCGAGTTTGCGACTTTTAGGGGCTTTAGTAGTGTCCCATTGAGCACCGTGGATGAACGTGTCAGATGACGGTTACTTTAGTGTCCCATCGAGTATGGTGGCTACACGCGTCAGCCGGTGGTTGATTCAGTTTTCACATCGGTGGAGCATGAGAAGTCGTCGGCGTCCACATTAAATGCCAGGATACTATAAATAGGACCCGATGCCCTTTATTTTTCGTTTCGTTTTAACTTCAATGCCCCCCCCCCCCTTCTCGCCCCCTTTAATGATTAGAAGTTTTAGATTGCGAATTTCTTCGTCTTTTCCTTCTAAACATCGCTTCTTATCACATTATGTCCATCTTTTTTACTACATATGGCTGCATCCAAAGCGAATATGCAACCATTAACAAAAAATTTGACCTGATTGGAGTATGATTCTCTCATATTAATGTATGGGATTGCACACAAATGAGTTGTGGTTACAAACAACTGATCTTCAACTTCACCCAAGCGTGCAGTGGTGTATATAGGTTTAAACAGGTTGTGGAAGTATAATGGGTTCGAACCGGTCTTTAAATTAGAATGATGAAAAAGAAATGCCTTATGCAGTCCGTTTTTAGTACTCCTGGCGGTCCAGCCTTAATTTTTCAAGGTTAGTTAACTCGAACGCAAACATACATTCATCGCTTTTTTTTGTTTATCGAACTCATTTGATGAACTAAATCTATATGGCTTCAGGGTGCAGCCTAATAACACATTGATGCAACTTTAGTCAATGAATGGCTGGCAATAATTGGTAAATCTTCACTGACTTTTATATGCAAATTGGCATGTGATCACCGATATTTCTATTGATTCTTTAACCAAGTGAGCGTCTTCGGTTAAATCTTAAAATTTACAGTCAAAATGTATAGAAATCAAGCTTGAATCATTGTGATTCATCAGTTATTGTTGATACATGTTTTGGTTTCGTGGGTTACCCCCAACGAACAAACATGATCGGATAACCAACAGGCAGAACGAATCATAAACGATGTATTAGATAGAAGACTTAAATGTAATATTGATACAACTTTGGGTTATATATAAAGCTTCTTTTGTTGTGAATAGAGTAATTAGATACATGTATTATCATATAGATTCTGAATCAAAACTATATTCATAGACATGATCTGAAAAAAGAAAAACAGAAAAAAAAACCTCTTTTATATAACACTTTATAGACAACCGGATACAAGGTTGAAGAACTACAACCGGTTGACATCCTCCTATGATATCTCATAAAACATAAACAAAATCTAACACCATAAACACCTATCTTTTAGTCCTATATTAATATAACCACAATTAGCTTATCCTAATTCCCATCCATCTTGCTTCCATTGTTAATCACCCCATTAAAACTCGAAGCATGCTGCAAATCAGATAGCGAAAACGACCTCGAGCTCACACACATCCCACCAGACGAATCCGACAATTCATTGGCATGTACATTTCTACTGCTTCGAGGCAAGGGTGGAAGCACACGACCCGCCATTGCCGCGCTTTGGTTGTTTCTAGCAAGCCTTTTCGACACCCCGCCCATCAAAGCATGATGAGCAATCATGTTCTTCCGCTTTCGGCTGTAAGCGTCTTCCGGCTTCACAATGTCTTGAATCGACTCTATCGACACCGCTTCATCCAAGCTTCCATACGACTTCGATTTCCCAGCATAGAACGTTGATATACCCCTTCTGAAAATTAAGTATTTTAATTAAAACACCTATATGAACTCTAATTCAATCCCTTTTATAGTTTTATTTCACTGGTAACCCCAATTTATTTTATTTAAAAAAAAACAGAAGGCAAACAGACACAAGTTAGCCGAAATTATTAAATGAAATTGGTATAATGTTAGATAATTAATTAAGAGTTAACAAGTTATACTTGATGGGCAGAACTTGCTCCAGATCACTTAACCCATTAAGCATTCCATTAATATTATTATTATTATGATCATCCTTGCTTTGAACTTCAGTGTCGTTATCACCGGAATCACTGTCGTTGCCGATGGAGGAAGAAGTGGTGTCATCTTCTTCTTTGACGGCGGGAAGAGTGGTGGTCCAAGGGTAACCGCCGGTGAACCTGGTGGTGTCCGGCAAGTTAGAGACCCACATCCGATTACTATCAGTATTATTATTAATATTATTATTGTGATTATTATGGTGCTCGAAAGCAACAGACATCGGATGGGTGTAAGAGTATAAAAATTGGGTGAATTTATATACAGAGTATATACACGGGAAGGAAAACCGGATGCAGAGAGAGAGAGAGAGAGATGGTGAGGTCATGAGAGAGAGAGGCCTTATCCTCTCATCTAACTTCTCACCAGAGTCATTAATGTTAAGCATTCATATTAATCAAATTATGATTTATGATAAGCAAACAAGATTATCCATCTCCTTTAGTTTTTGTTTTATTAATTGGAGTGGTGTGTGTCTGTGTGCTGGTGTTTCCTATGGGTATACCGTATATGTATCATGCATGTTTTTATGCCAGTGTGGTTAAAAAGGAAAAGGTAAAAAGAATATGTTTATGATAAAAAGTGAAATCTTTTAGCTTTGGTTGTTTAGATTTGCATATTAATTTGTTTAACTAAATTATTTTACCAAGACTATCCATAAGGGGCGTTATGGATTGGGAGCTCATAAAGCTCCTACATCATCCCCTCAGTGTATTATGGGGCGTTATAGAGGTATTAACCAATATATATGTTTTTGGTTGAAAAGAGTGACGACGATATGGTAAAAAATGTCCATTAAAGAGCATATTTAGAGAGTGGTTTTAGTAGCAACATCTATTTTATGTTATCATTTTTATTGTAACTATTTATGAATTATTATGAACATCATAACATGTTCATATTTTTGTTTATTTGTCCGTTTCTCAATTTTAACCTAACAACTCATAAGACAATACCAAAACTAATAAGGTAAAATTGTTGAAGCTTCAAATGTCATAAATGAAATCATTTGAGTTTGGGAAATAATGATATAGACTAGAACTTCGGGTTAGGAATTTGGTATCCAACCCGGGTTTGATTGAGAAATCCTTGACTAAATCACGTATGTAGGATCCTAGACTTTAAAAACTAGGGTAACGCAAAATTCCTCATACTCGAACCCAAACATGACCCCTTTAGTTTTTATATACAAATTATTACTTGTATTCAAGATCCGAAATTCATATACCGTAATTCCCTAATTAGTTTCCATTTCTAAATACACCGTCTTCGCTCTCATGACACTTATTTATACCTTGTCTTGCTATCACGGTCACCATGCTTAACCATTTGCTCTCTCTCTCTCTCTCTCTCTCTCTCTCTTGACCAGCATTTCTGTCTCTTGTCGTTTCATCTCTTGCCGGTTCCCTCTTTGGTAAGTGGAAACTATATCATGTTCCTTTTTTATGGATATTATTACTATAATGCGTTTAATTGAGCCTTTGTAGTTAGTATTGTGATTCTCCGTGAGTTTAATCGAGAACTAGGCACACTCCTTGAATATGGATTGTCTATAGGGACATGGATGGGTTAGTTTTTGTATCCTTGAATTTATTATATCTATATACATACATCAATCGTATCTAGGTTATTGGCTTACTTTTCGATTAACACCTACTTGTTAGTGATTTTAGTGTAATTGGGGATTAACTTGTTGATCAAGTTAATTGTAATATGAATTTAAATAAGTCGATGTGGGGTACACACTTATTTGATCTTATTCTAATTTATAATCATATTGGTACTTAGGGAAGCCCCTAATCTATCGTGGTTCCAATGGGCAACCGGGGGGGGGGGGGGGGGTCCGGGGGCATGTTTTATTGTATTTGAAAATTTTTAAATTTTCGTATGTATTTTAATGTCACAAACGAGGAGCGTGTTTTATTGTATTTAAAATTCAGATGCTTAAAACTGTTGATAACTGCTATAGTATTTCAGACTTACATACCCTAACCCTAATATCGGTACTTGATCATACGATTATCACTCTGGTTCATAAAACTCTCTCAGTGATCCATTACATCGCCAGTAACGCTTAAATAAGAGAGTGGAAACGAAGAATTTGGGTGACAACAATTCAAAGGAGATATGACTGTTTTTAAAAAGAGCATCAACAAAAACTACAGCAAAATGAATATAAAATGCTTACAACTAAAAGTATTATTACATGATAACTTGTTATAACAAGTTTAGATACATCAATACGTAAATTTTGAAAGTTTGATATACCGAAAGGTAACTAAAAAAACATGTATAGTTTTTCCTTTAAGGTTATTGTAGCAACCTAAAATATGAAATGTAGCTATTGAACTTATATAGTATTTATAAATAAAGTAAATTGTTTAAAAATTCGCTTAACAAATATGTTATGTGAAATTTCAAGTTGAATCTTATTTAAATAATGTTAGGTTGAGAAGAAATATGCGATGTTATGTATATATGAGAAGATGCAAATTGTCAATCTAGCTTAGTGCATGAGATAAATGGAGGGGTTGTATGGATGATGTTAAGACAGAAAAGAAAATAGAAGTTTAATGTTTTGTGTTCTTGAGAGAAATTAGTAGCTACTAGCTAGTTGAGAGGAGCAGAAACTTGTGTAGATAAAACTCCAAAAGGATTGCTATCATCAAATGAAAGTGTTTTTAAGTGGTCCATAAGGAGGTGCACCTCAAGAAATTTCGTTCCAAGTGGGTCTTCTAAATAATATTTTATTTGATAATATGCCAAGATATATTTTATGAATGTGATGAGATCATTAAAAAAAATGTTATGGTTAAAAATTCCGATCTCTCAATAGACCAATCCACCCCTAAATATATAGGGAAAATATAAAAAGAATGGTTCAAAAATTTGGGACTACAATAACATAAATACAAACTGAATATGGGCTAATACATTTTTAATAGGCCCCTTAGTTCAAGCGAGAGTAGAAAATACACAAAAACTGAATCGGAAGTCTTCGGACAGCTATCTAGAAAGCTACTTCGTGAGAATATCAGCATATTGAAACGCCGCTGGCACATGCAGAACCTGAATGTGTCAGATTAATTTGGACCTTCTCGCTAACAAGGTGTATGTCAATTTTGGCCTGCGTTGTTTGTTGCTCCTGCGCGGGACTCCCAGTCAGGTAAACAGCTGACACGTTGTTACAATAGACAAGTGTGGCTTTACAAACAGACATGTAACTCCATAAGCAAACTTTGTAACCAATTTGCCACAACCATGACTTCACTACGCCTTTACACTCTGCTTCAACACTAGACCGAGAGATGGTGTATTGCCCTTTTGATGTTTAAAAAATTATATCGTCACCCGGAAATTAGATGCAGAAACCAGATATGGAACGCTGAGTATTGGGGCGCCCACCCCAATCGACATCCAGACAATTAAAGATTGATTTGGAGATTTGGTGAACTAAATCCCATTGTCAATGGTGCGGTGTATACAAATCATCAAATCCGATTTGAAAAAAATCAAGATTTTACATATGGATTAGTGTATTCAACATGCTACGAAAACTTGATTTTTGAGACATGTGATTTCCTTGTATAGGTATTCAACTATTCATGAAGGAAGTGGAAATTAATTGACTTGGAGGTGCATTTTACTTAGATTGGAAAAGGTAAGTACATAAAATGTTCTAAAACATATTCACATCAAAACAAGATGTTATAAATGCATTAATTTATTCTAAAGATTTTGAAAATGATTCTAAGTTGTTAAGTCACATTCCTTTGCAAATTGAAGATATACATCTTATATTTGATGTTTGCATACTCGAATAAGTAATTTAGTAAATGACACAATACTCGTGAAAAATGGTTAGAGTTATTATTTGTGGTAAGTAATGTGCGAACCGTCCTTTTGGGGACATTTAATAAAATCGAAACGATATAAAGAAGAAAGAAGATTAGTCTGATCCCTACGCAAGAATAACATGTAAAAGTTGTGAAATGGTCCAAAAAAGTAATGGATGAACCGTTGTATTATATAAGTTCCATTATCGGATAAGTATAAATAATCAAACACGTAGACAAGTTGAAATCAGTGACATATGTGCCGTTATGTGCAAAAACGGAATAAGTATCCAATAACACAATTAAATTATTAGGTCAAATATGTATATGGCTTTAATAAAGTACTTATAATGTAGTAATTCAACTATATAACACCTTTTTAAATTTAGAAGATTGAAACTGACACGTATTAAATCCAAAATGGATTTTTTCACTATCGAAGCAACCATAACCCAATTCATTACTAGATGTCAATCTAGCATTGGTGTTTCAATCAAAAAAGTCACTGAAACCTAGGCATTTGCTAAGTGTATGAAACAACAATAAAGAAAACATTAATATATATAAAAGAAAAAACACTAAATATTAGTTTAATTCATTGATGACAGATCATTGGAATAGTTTAGGCTTTGGGTTGATCATTAGGACCTAAGATTTTAAGGTCTAAAGTTTAAAACTTGACTTAACAAAATTTTATTATAGTAGTGAGTTTTCTTATTGATTGTGTTTTTTGATGAATTTGGTCTGAAAGATCAAACTCAGAATAGATGGTTAACATTTTATCTCTAAAAGACTCATCCAAGTATTTTAAGTGGTTCCAAACATTATTAAAAAATAATGTCATTGGAATCCAGGTATTTGAAGTTTGATGTATATACTTTTATTTTTCTTTTTAATGTAATGTAAAAGTTCATTAAGTTCTTAAAAGGTAGGCCTCATATCTATTGAAAGGTACAAGCTAGTATGGTTTACACAATTTTTTTCATTGTTTCCTCATAATCCAACTATGACAATTAGTAAACCAACAATATATTGGGTATGTTTGGTGATGACGGGGGTAGCCCAAGGAAATAATAAAATGACTGAAACACATTAACGCTAAAAGGGTCAAAAGGTTAAAAGCTTCGTTTCCCGCCCAAACTTATGTAAACAAGTACCCACGTGCTACAGTACGATGTCACATCACTGTTCACATCCTTGTCCCCTCTGAGCAAAGGACATGCTCAGATAAAGTAATATTATTTTAACTATGGACCAGCGGTCCAAACCTTCCCACCCATAAAGGTCAACTTTCTATGCAAACAAGAGGCTAACTAGTTTAGTTAACTGGACTAAAAGGCTTACATCTCTTCTCCTATATAAGAGAGACTTAGCCATAAACATAAACACAACATATTTGGGCAGATAACACCATCTCCCTAATCTTATCTTCTTCCTTGAGAAATATGCTCTTAGCTTATTTCTTTCTTACTTCAATAACTTCATAGCTTCACCAAGAACATCATCCTAAAACCGACTCCAAACAGCACGGTTCTTGATCTTCGGTGATCTATAACAACAAACAACTAACTAGTGAACCTCCTTCTACGTTTTGCAAACGTAGAGGGACACCACGACCTGCGTTAGGTTAACCTGAACCCTTGAAGCTTGTTAGCCTAACCAGTCCATTCACTATCATTGGTCTTATCTTTGTTGCAACATTTGGCAAGGAGCTTTTAGGAGCTTTAAGCTACAATCTTTTAAAAAAAGCTCATATTTATTGAAAAGTCTTGTTTGGTTAGAGTAGCTTTAAGCTTTTAGGTTAGGAGAAAAAACTTGAAGCTAAAGGGTATGTTTGGCAGAAAGCTTTTAGGAGATTTTAGGAGCTTCAAGCTTTTAAGAAAAAAACTCCTAATAAATTAAAAGCTCTGTTTGGTTCAAGGAGCTTGAAGCTTTTAGGTCTAGAGAAAAAGCTTAAAGCTTAAAGCTCAAATTAGGGGTATGTTTGGCAAGGAGCTTTTAGAAGCTTTTAAGAGCTTTAAGCTACAAGCTTTAAAAAAAACTCATATTTATTGAAAAGTCTTGTTTGGTTAGAGTAGCTTTAAGCTTTTAGGTTAGGAGAAAAAACTTGAAGCTAAAGGGTATGTTTGGCAGGAAGCTTTTAGGAGATTTTAGGAGCTTCAAGCTTCAAGCTTTTAAGAAAAACTCCTAATCAATTAAAAGCTCTGTTTGGTTCAAGGAGCTTGAAGCTTTTAGGTCTAGAGAAAAAGCTTAAAGCTCATACTAGTAGCGTTTAGAAAGAGCTACAAGCTTTTAGTATATTAATTTACTTAAATAACCTTTCAAAATAAATACATTTACTATTATTGTTTTTAGTTATGCCTATTTTAGTAATTTTATACGTTTTATTAAAAGCTTCAGCTACTCTGCCAAACATCTAAATATATCTAAAAAGCACCAGCTTCCAGCCACCAGCTTCCAGCTATCAGCTAACAGCTTTCAGCTACAGTTACCAGCTAGTTTTGCCAAACATACACAAAAGCTCCAACTAGTAGCGTTTAGAGAAAAGCTACAAGCTTTTAGTATTTCATATTTTATAATTTTGGTACTTGAACTTCCATCACCTTTTGTTAATTTATATAATAATTACATATTTAACCCTTATTCAAAACCAACTACTCTCATGATTTTTTAAAGGCCATAATTTTTTCACAAGTTAATATTTTTTTAAAAAAACTATACATAAAAACGAGCATTTTATTCTCTTTAATTTGAGTATCATATTATTATACTTGTATAACTTAAAAAAATTAGCATATTATGTGATTATTGGTCAAGATCGGCAACAAGTCAAGTCAGGAAAGCCCGGGTCATGTGTAAGACCAAATTAGGGTCAAAACGAGTCAATGCAAAAAGGGTTAATTTAGTTCAGTTCACGTTGGTACAGTTTTGAGTCGAAAGGGGCCAAGTCAGAATAGGTTTCGGATTAGAACGATGCACCGCGTGAGCACCCAGCTAGTTTTATTAAAAGCTCCAGCTACTCTACCAAACACCTAAATATTTCTAAAAAGCTACAGCTAACAGCTACCAGCTACAGCTTCCAGCCACCAACTACAACTACCAGCTAGTTTTACTAAACATACCCATTGTATTATGTTTTAATGTTGTTTCTTCTAGTTAGACCTTAACATTGGTATATTTATTTTAAGTCTTTGTTCTTCATTGTTACAAATGAAGTTATCTAACATGAAGCTAGAGGAAGAGAACAAAAACTTGGAATAGAATATACCAATTCTTTACTGGTTCTTCTAGTTGACTTATGTTGTTTTCAAGTAGATGCCATGTCATTGACATGCCATGTGTCACGTTATTAGTGCTATATGAAGTTACTTTTTCCTTAGAACGGGATTGCGCTTGACAATGGAAATGAATTTTAGGTGCTAACAGTCAAATTATAAGTACGTATCACTACTGGCCACTGAGTCTTAATTTGAAAAATCCAATTTGTAAAAAAACATATAAACATCATGTAATCAGGGGAAACCATAGTTGCTTTTACGTTCGAGTGAGATTGTTCTCGGCCAACGAGTTATGGTTTGAAATTTATGAGTGTCAATGGTTAATTTGTCGGTATAATTACTATGTCGCATCATCATTTCTAGATTATACTAGTTCTTCTACCAAGCGCGTTGCGCCGGTGTAGCTAACAAAACTCCAAAGTTGAAACCCGAGCGTTACGATGATGAATCGACGTGAATTCGGTCAGTATCGGTTATGTTCATTAGGGTATAGACATTTAGGTAAAGTTTTATCGTTACGCCCCAAAAATTCCGTCAAATTAACATATAAAAAAACAAAATTTAAAATGATGTTTATTTGGTCGGCAAACCCGAGCGGTGGAAAACACAAACGTTGTAATAAAAACCCAAATAATTATGGTATTCTTTATTTATAAAAAACATTTGTGCTTAATAAAGTAATTGTTTGCCAAATTTTTGCAGATGGTAAACTTGCGCGTTGGTAAAACCCGAGCGTTGTCAGTCACAAGTGTTGAAGAGGCGAGTCTACTCAAATTTAGTCGTTTCCGTCAGCTTAGTTATGGTATTGAAACTAAAACGAAAAAGATTTGACATTTGGTCGGTTTCCCTTACATTTGTTATCGTAATTGAACTAAATAAAACAAAAAATATCACAGACTAAACGGTGTCTTCAAATGGCTCAATAGGCCACTCGCGACATCAAAATTGTAATTTATATATATTAGTAATAATAATTTGTAATTACTTGTTTGGTAGAGCGGGATTACACTTGAATAAAAATGAAGTTTGAGTCTCAATAGTCAAACTAGCAGGATGTATTACTGCCGGTGATTAATCTTTGATGATAAATAAATAAAAGTACCAGAAAGGGAAAATCAGTTGGAAAATACACGTTTCTTAATATAAGGGCAGTCTCCTAACGCCGTTAAAAAAATAAACAAAAGTTTGTTCCGTTAAGTAACGGAGATTCGTGCCAATGATTTGGTTGTGTAGTTGGGATATAATGAGGCCTAGGACAGGTGATGATAATCAATTAAAGGGGTTGAAGTGGAAAGTGAGTAATGAGGTGGCAGAGAAGCCAGGTTCCACGTAGGAAAGGAATAATGGTAGAAAAATGTGATGACGGTGGGACCACATGGGTTTAGTCATCCTAGTATTGAATCACGGAAGCGGTTACTAATTTCAACGATTATTGTTACTTGCTCACATGGCCCTCTTACATTTTTATAATCTATATCTATACTATATAAATCATGAGTGAATAACCTCTTAATTTTAAAAGGTATAATTACTAATGCATAAAATTTTGAAATTTTAAGAGCAATATAATATTTTTGACATCATGTACAGTTAAGAAATTTTACTTTAAAAAATAGTTACAAAAATAATCCTTCAACTTCAATACAAATTTGTTAATTTGTAAAGTAGTTACACATGAACCCTTTATCTTTACCCATTTAATTGATAAATTCATTAAATTTTTTTATTTCTTCAATATTTTCTGATATATTGTGTTTTAAACAAAAACGAACTTACCATTGCAATATGCTTATTTTTGTTGACATTTCAATGTAAATTTTGTTTTATTTTGATGTGTTGATTATAACGTACAAGTCAATTAAGCATAAGAGTACAACTTAAATATGCAACTATAAACCTAAAATATAATTACAAATTTAACCCTTCAACTATACTCAACTTTTGTAAATTTAATTAATAATTACTCTTCCATCCCCTTAAATTTACCCATATAATCATCTATATTATTTGCTATATTTTAGTTAATCTATTTTTTATTAAATTTTAATTATATTGCTATTTTTTAAATAAAAATTATAGAAATAAAATATTTTATAGTAATGTGAAATTCTTATTTAAAATAAATGTAAAAGTAATTGATGATGTGGAAATGTAAATATGGTTTGAAAAGGTGTATTGTTGGAGTAAAATATGTGATTTTTAAAAAAGTTGATGTGGCAATTGTTTGACTGATTTGAACCAAAAACCATTGAAGATGGTCTTACGCTTTGTAAGTTGTACATACTTTTGTAAATCCCTATAATGCCCTAGGGAGGCAGGGATGTTGTATGGGCTTTAGTCATAAGGCTAAGGGTAATGGGGCTTGGTTGAGCCCCAGGTGAGCCAAGCAAAACCCGACACGTAGCGATGACATGACACTGGATCAAGCCCCTCAACCAAGCCCCGAAGGGTGTAATGGTCAGGTGATCCGGGGCTTGATCCAGTTATTTATTTATTTTAAATATTAATTTTAATATTATTCTTCACAGAAAACTCCACCAGGCGATCTTCTTCTTCACCTTCCCGACCACCGCCGTCGGACCACCGATCACACCACCACACCGATCTTCTTCTTCACCTTCACCGATCACACCACCAACACCGATCACCGGACCACCGATCACACCACCACCACCAACACCGATCTTCTTCTTCACCTTCACCGATCACACCACCACCGATCCAAAAACATACACACACACACACTCTCTCTCTCTCTTTCAAAACCCAATCTCACTTTCTCTCTCTACATCCTCATTCTTGCGTCCCGTGGTCCGGCTCGCCCTGGCCAACCGCGCCGTCGCTCACGCAAGGGTGGTAATGGTGTGCGCGAGCCACGTTTGCAGCCACCTGGATCACCCCTCTCCTCCGCGCCCCATTACCCACAGTCTAATCCATATAATACCCCTATAGGCCTATATTGTCTCATTACGCGTTACTTAAATGATTAGACTAAACCAATCTGGTTAACTAATTACATCTTTATAAATTATTATTATTATTTTATTTATTTCTTCATACGCTAATTAAACAAAATCTTAGACGCCATGTGCTGTGTTTCTATGTTTCTTGATATTTTTGTACGTCTAGCCTGTTTTAAGATGCATAGAAACTTAACACGTGGTAAAACGTTGATGGCAGGAAGTCTGAGGTTTTCAATGAAGGCCCATGTTCAATCCTCACAAACAATACTTTTGGAGGCATGGGTGACTCATTGAAGGAAAATTGAGATCTTTGTTATCACCAGTTCCATCCAGAAGGTGTTCGGGTTTTACCACCAGTGAGCCTTCAGGTGGGTAGGTTTTCCTAGAATTAGAGACAACTTGAAGATGCCTAAGGATCCATAGGGCTAGGTTGGGCCAGTTGACGGTGAAATTTTGTTATTAGGTCACTCTGTACAGAATACACATGCAATTCTTTGTTTGTTAAAACAATTTTAAAAATATATGTAGATCCTGTCGTGTTTGACCTTTCTACAAATAAACCTTGTAATAACTTAAATAATTTATTTCGATGTAAATTAACCAGAAATAATATGTTAAAACAACTAATTCAAAAAACTCTTAAAAGTCAACCAAAACAAATATATAACAATTTATGTTAAAAAAAAATTCCATGCACTTTATAAAAATGACATCATGTGATTCCTATTTCTTTTATATGAATCGGCATGATAAAACATATAGCAATCATTGTTTATCATTTTCTAACAATATTCACATCAGACTAAATGCAATGGCGGTGTTGTGGTACGGGGAAAAAGCCTCAAAATTTAGGGAACTCCGCCTCCTAAGCGTTTCAGATAAGCTTTTAGTTTGGGAGTTTGAAGAAAATGCTGACGGGGAGAAGGAAATTTGGTGGTGAAAGTAATGATTGAAAAGGCCACCACTGCACCACCTTTTAGAAAGAAGAAAAAAACACCAATTATTAACCGGGACGCCATCTCTATACATGGTCTTAGTAACACAATAGTTATCCCCATATATCCAAAACTTAAGAGAAATCAGACAAGACGTTTATTTTTTATTTTCCCTCTGAAATCTCATCCTCGTTTCTCATTAATCAGATGTTATGAAAACCTAAAAGTAACCCCCAGAAATATGATCGAAGTTCCATTAATCCCCAAATATGAAGTTCCAATACTCACCCAAGTCTTCATATAATTGTTTATCATTTTTTTATAAGTGGTTGTAACTTATAAGTGAAAGAACGCTAGAATATAATAAAAGTAGATTAAATGATTGTTTAATTGAATATGAATAAATATGGAAAATGAGACGTGACGAGTTTCTTAATGATGTTTAAATTTTAAAAACAAACGTTTTTTTTTTTAGGTTACAGGTAAGAAGATAAGGAAGCTACTATGAATGTCTAAATGCAAATGAGCACGTCTCAAATTTCCACATATCTACATATACTATTAAAGTAAAACAATTCTTTCACATGTAATTAATTAAAGTAGTCAAATAGGATGCCAGTTAATACTATAACTATTTATAGAATTATTAACAAAGTTAAAAATGCAACTTTAAATGTTGTATTAAATGAAATTCTTAGATATTTATGAATTATAAAATTTTATTTATCATTATTTATATCTTATGAATCCACAAGGTATGTTATTACTTATATTATTAAATTTAATTTTGTTGTATTTTTTTAACCAACCGTGTATTACACTGGCTATATCCTAATAAACAACCATACAATACCCAAAACTAATTACAACAATACAATTTCCAAAAAGTTACTCTTGAATTTGTCATAATTGATCGTCGCTTTTTTAGTTATTAAGAATATGATATTAACATTTTAAAGCGTGTATTGTCTCTAAAGTTATTTTATAATGTTACTAGTTTGAGACTCGTGTATTATACGAAGAATTAATGAAATTTTAAAGTTTAAACATTAAGCAACATATGATCAACAACACAATACTCATGTATCATTAATACAATTACAGTTTACGATTAAATTATATGAATTACAAAACAAACATTACACAAATATTTTACAATTAAGGGGTGTTTTGTTGAGTTTTTAAAATTACTTATTTGATTTTTGAAAGAAAAAGCTTTTGAAAAACTCTATTTTGAAGCTTTTAGATGAGCTTTTTCAAATATCTTTTACTTTTCAAAATTCAAATAAGCAAATAATCAACATTAAAAGCTCACCCAAATACCCCATAAGTAAAAATTTTCTTGTACACTACATCGTTTCGATCCTTGTGTATAGATTTAAATAAAGAAATATATTTAAATCTTTTAGTTCATGTTTATGTCTGCTTGTAACTAAATTTCGATCCATGTTCATAGATTTAAATAAAGAAATATATTTACATGGCTGAAATTTAAAAAGAAGTAAAAAATGTATAATTATACCATACTAAAAAAGAGTAAGAATCGCTGAACCAACAAAATTATATGTCAAAGCTTTTTATAACTATTGACAATGTTTGCATTGATCCTGTCATTGAGCTAGCTACACACATAACAAAAGCAATAAAATAGTATGTATGAAAATGAAAAAAGAAATATACAACTTGCACAACTTTGATTTTAAAGTACATGATTATAGAACCATAATCCTTGTATTGAGAAAAGTAAATTAAAAAGTGCTTAATCATTCCTTCAAAGTCTTCTAGTCTAAACTAATACGTTGTACAATAGAAAAAAAGTAAATTAACTTTAAATGAAAAGCAAGAAATTAACAAATATAATAAATTGATACTAAAACCTCTAGGCAAGTCTCGTTGATTGTTTAAGATTGTTTAAAAGTGATCAATATTACTCCTTTTTGTGTCATTTTGTTGCAAATAAAGTTTCATCATTAGAGTTTTTTATATAATCATTTTTTATACAATCTAAGTTTGAAATTAAATTTGGTTCTATTAAACAAATTTTGAAAAAGTATGACTACATATATACCTTACAACACAAATTGAAAAACATAGAACAAGATCAATCAAGTGATAAGTAACCTCTTAAGACCAGATAACTGTATGCCTTTATTTATTTATTTATTTATGCTTTTGAGTTTTGACATTTAGTCCATTTTTAATCTATTTAATCTATAAATTGACCAAAATTGTAAAAAGTAAGAAATAAGAATAAACCCAATCAATTTCGTATCATTTTATGTAATCACTAAACACGAAATTAAAATTTTAGCTGATAGATTATGGTAAACTCAAAATTGTATATTTAATTGACAAAATCGACTAAAATTCGGGATTGGGGGTTCACATAACAGGTATGATTAAGAACTTTTTAAACAAAATACTAAAAAAATCATCAAAAGGATCCAATGCAACCACAATGATCACTAACACTGCATTATCAGGTTTAAAATACAAGAAAAAGAATTGATAAGATTGAAAATAAGAAAGGAAAAGAATTATATACTTAAAATAAATTCTCGAGTTAAAATAAAGGAAAAGAAAAGTGTTATATACATTCTTGAGTTAGATTAAAAGGAAAAAATAGGGAAAAAAATTGTAACTTTACAATTATGTTCTCATAACAATATAGAAAAAATAATAAATAGGGTAAATTAGTAATATTGTAATGGACTATAAATTTTTTCATTCACAATCATGTCATATTTGTCTGGAAAGTTTTGGAGGAAAAAATGCCTAACTTTGATTTCCATTATCTTTCTTTTCTTTTAAAAAAAACTCAAAAATAAAAAAAGAAAAATTTTCTTATCTTTTCATTTCCAAACCCTTAAATAAAAACTCAAGAATGCAGTGTAAAGGAAACAACAAACAAATATATTTAAGGTTTACGTTTTTTTTAAAAGAAACACGAAACCAAATCGATTTAATACCTACCATTGAAGTAAAAAATAAAGGTGCTAAAATTGATGATTACTTAATCAAAATGAACCCTTCAAAGCCCTTAATATTTCGAAGTTAGGATTTGTTCGTACAAATTTGTTTGTAAAACAACTGAATTGCCAAACAAAAACAATATAAGTGTGTTACTGAAGAGTTTTACCTTTGAAATCTACAGAGGTTTCGACTAAAAAGGCGGAAGCTAGGGTTTGTAATCGGAGAGGGGATACGATTGTGTTGAATGAAAATTTGGTTATAACAATATATAGATCCGAAATACAGCGTCTGGGTTGGGTAGTGAGTCGCGAGAGATCCGAAAAAGAGACCATATATTGAAAATGGGTTTTAAAATGTGAGAATGGTTGTGATAGTGACAAGTGGCACAACATGGTATTATTTTATTAGAGTAGATAGATTTTGATAGTTTGTTATAATATAAACCATGTACAATGGTAACCAAAGTTTCATTAGTATTTTTTATTTAAATGACTTTGTCTATTTTTATAGTTCTTGAAAATTTCAAAAATCTAAAATTCTTAAATTTTAATATATCATTGTTATACGTAGTACATATTTTAGTCATAAGAACTATTTTGAGTTTTATAAATTATATCGTTTATGCACAGGATTCAAAGATGCTATATACAAATGGACTTAACTAATGATGCTTTAATTAAGATCGAATAATACTGTTAAGCCTAAAAACATATTGGATAATCCTAAATCGCTATGTTTTGTCTGTCGATATGTGAGATAGCAGGTAAATACGAAAAAGTAATTTGGGTTATATAATATTTTACGTACATATCCGTTATATATTTATAGTTCAATTTTAATTTGCTTAATGACAAAATTCTGATTTTAAACCGATTCAACAAGTAAAACGGTAAGATGGCCGATTCCATGACAAGTTGTGTTATAAAATAAAAATTTTATTATGTCACAGTTGATAATAAATGTATGAAATAAGAAAGAAACTATATATGTGAGTATCTATTTTTAGAAAGGAAAATAGTCAATGATGATATAATAGACAATAGTCTTTATATCCGGGGACGGTTTCATCTTCGAGATCTATTTATAGAAAGTAGTAACGTCATATCTGTAGCGTTTATCATGCACCGCATAACATATTCTAAACTATCGAAATAACATTGCATTAATGTGCATGGTACATATATTCATATTTTTTAAATTAAGTGTATATGAATGAGAATGGGAAGATTGCATTTAATTTGCTTGGTATATTGGTATACTAGATTATTGACCCGTGTATGACACGGGTGGAATATAGAAATCGTCAACTAAAGACATATTTAAGATGATAAAAGTTTGTTTCATATGTTTATTGGGAGAATTATTTTATATAATTGCAATTCATATTTCTAGGTAAACAAAGTACTTAAAACAAAAACTTACTAAAAAAGAATATTCATAAAACGTTGTTTGAAAACATAATTTAAAACTTTAAAAATTACAAATTCATAAACTGCTAAATATTTCCTTATAAACCATATTTGTTGTCTTGTTTTTAACTTTACCTTACTT
Organism: Bidens hawaiensis; assembly: GCF_021521415.1. Taxonomy (NCBI): domain Eukaryota; kingdom Viridiplantae; phylum Streptophyta; class Magnoliopsida; order Asterales; family Asteraceae; genus Bidens; species Bidens hawaiensis. The sequence goes on along the minus strand of NW_027491362.1, from coordinate 720,302 downwards.
TTCCAAAATATGCATTTTAATACAATATCTACTCTTCACTATTGATAAAACAACATATTGTTGACCATAAGTAGAAAAGGGGTCTCTCATATATATTTCAACTCTTGCTAGAGATCTGCTTTGAGTCGTTACAATTATATCGCACTAATCTATTGTGTCACCAATATCACCAATGATTAACGCTGCAACTTTAGAAATTTTTGGCAGGTTGTAAGTCCGTGCATCTTTTTGCCTTGTTCCAATAATGCACAATTTTAAATCCATACCGGTATCGTTTTTAAAACAATCTTTTACCATACGGTATCCTTGAACCAAAAGATTTTGAGAATCCAACATTATCTTCAAGTAATTCTTTATTTATTTATCTAACATTTCCGAACTTGATTCTAAGTCGTTACGTAAAAAAATGATTATGTGTTAAAAATAATAGATTGTTCATAAAAAATCTTGAAAATAATAAATGATGTTTTAAATATCCACCTTGAGTCGTGACAATTATGATATACAATACGTAAATTCAGTTATTTCATATAATAATATTTATTTATGATTTTTTTAATAAGTTTTTGATATATTTATCCACTATTAATTCAAAGTGTCAAACCAAAATTTGATGTGATTTATTATAGAAATAAAAATTCATATCGATATTATTATATTACATTTTGTGTGCATAAAAATGATATTTTTGAAAAAAAATATTGTCACGGATTTAAAATATAATTTTACAAAAACTAAGATTTTGTTGTAAAAAAATTATCTTAAATTAAAAAGAGAAATGTTCAACACGGGTTAGTAAATTAAAGAACCGTTTACCACACAGGTGGAAAATATATATTATGTTATACACTATAATGAATTGTAAAAAGTTGTATTTCTAAAAAAATATAATTATATATGAATTATAAGGTATTTATAAGAATAAAATTACAAGTTCAATCATCTTTATAACTTAAACCATGAACCAAAAAAATACATTAAGAATAACATGTAAAATCTATTTAATTCATATCTTACATGCCCAAAAACTTGGTAACATTAAGAAAAACGTTCAAAAATATATGCTTTAGTAGGTTATGGGTTAGTGATCCGTGTACTACACGGGAGAAAATTATATAAAAAATGTCAATTATAAATATATGCTAATATATTTAACTATATTGTGAATTTTTTACTTATATGAACTAAATAATTTTATATAAATGTTATGTTTTTGAAATGTATCCAAAAATGAAATGTGTAGTAAGTCATTGCTAATAATTATAATATTTCATTTACTGAACTACTCAATAAACTTTCTTTGAAAATGATCAAATAAGAATGCAAGCATTGTTATGATCCTTAAACTCTTTTTGTTTTAGTCTATCACATTTAAATAGAATCACAAAAATAATATAAAGAAAATCAATTGAATGTTTAAGAATCCACTTAGTGACATCGTTACCATAAAAAGAAAAAATCAACCACAAAGTAAAAAATATAATTAGAAATATATATATATATATAGGATTAGTATCATTTAAGAACCCTTTATTTTTGTGAGAACCTTAAGAACTCATAATAGACTTTAGATCATTTGATCAATGGTTATAAACGATAATGGCATGATTGTGATTATAGTAATAGTTAGTGACAAATTAATAAAGCAAAGAAGGGTAGTTTAGACATGTTCAAAAATTAAGATAGAAACCGTAAGATTCTTTTCCTTAATTAACTTCTCATTTAAAGGAGTTATTATTCTAAACTCTAAACAACTTATTTTCTTTTAATCATTAATGAAACGTAAAAATAAATTATATCAAATTTTTTTCTCAAAACAACCAATCTTTATTTGTGAATGGCTAATGCATCAAGTATAATGACGCAATTATACGTTTTGAATTAACATATATGTTAATCATATTATATTATCATCAAATATACTTTTTGAATAATTTTTATTACGACATAATTGTTTAATATCATACAAAACATTAATCTAATTTACTTTTGAATGGTTTGAATTATTTTGCACAGGTGTAACATCTATTTTAACGCGTAAACATCTTTTTTACATATGTGTAAATGTTGTTTTGAATTATGTTTTGGTTCTTTTGATTTCTTATACATTTTTGGAAAACATTAATGCTTGTTTTGAATTATGTTTTTACACTATTAGTTTGAAATATGTTTAACTTAGTATTTACATACATGTAATTGTTTGCATAATTTCATATACGTAAATAACTATATGTGAATGTAAAATTATTCACGTATATTTGTATATATGTTTTACATGGTGATTTGCAATAAATATTGTTATTTAGATTTCTTTTAATATTTTTGATTTATGTGCATACAGAAAACAATATATATGAGAACTAATAAATTAATTGGAGAGAAGAGACACCATAGAGAAAATAAAGTTAATTAACTAAATGGGGAGAGAAATGTTTTAAATGTACTATTATACCCTTTTCATTTTATTTTTAATTTTTAAAATTGAAAAATAATGAGTGGTGTAAATTGGTTCCTAGAGTTCTTAAAGAATTTGAAGTTCTTAATTGAAACTAATCATATATATATATATATATATATATATATATATATATAAATCACTTAATGATTTGATTAATTTTAATTTTTTTTGAACGTATTAAAATCCTGTAACAATAATATTATATAAGACATTTATGAACGTATTAAAAGATAAGTATTCAAATATTGATGTTAGGGCATGAATTTTATGCTGAGGATCCTTAATCCTTAACTATTTTATGGATAGATTATTCTGGAGATATGTATCAGGTTATGAAGGATCAACGATCCTCGGTATTATTTATTTACTAATGATTGCGTTTAGTATGGTGATGTGTTAGACAGGTATAACAACTTTAAGATCCAGTCTACTGTACATTCCACTACAAGACATCTGCAACACACGGTTGAGACTGAAGACTAAGCCAGTGGAAGAAGTAGCAGAATGACTGGACCAATTGCTGAGTACTAAAGACGAGATATGTTATTCTTGAAGACGTGCTTGGATTAATTATCCTCATAGAGAGTTCTTTAGCTGAAGTCTGGATCCGGGATCCTTAGTCAACATAACTATTAATGGATGAATTTCGTATGAAGCCCGACGTTTAAATAACAACAACGGCTCCTAGACCTAGTCCGCCACTTAATTCGTTAATAAACGGCTATTAGCACGTGGTCAACGAGCACAATGATGAAGAGTGGAAGACTAACGGATTTATAGGATATAGTTGTTAGTTAGTTACTTGTAAATTTTCTTTATATATCGAGTTGTGATTGACATTAGAACACACACGTTCACACGTATTCTAGCTGCTAAGTCATCTGTAATCACACACATAGCATTCGTTGATCAACAACTCCACAACCCTTGTAACCTTTTTTGTGATTAATAAATTGGTGATCGACGAGTTGTCATCACCCGGGGTTTTTTTCTTTCGATCTGAACAAGATTGAAGGGTTTTTCCTCGCAACAAATCGCTGTGTTCACTCCATTTTCATTCATTTAATCGATATTATTAGTATAGAACTATACCTCACATTTACGAATTTGGATACATTATCCTTAGCTGATTTTTATCCAAAACAATTTGGCGCCCACAACAACTATTATTTTTATCCTTAGCTACCTACTCCTTGGGGAGTTGTGAAGATAGTTGGTGACCAAGCGGAGGCCAAGAACTATTATTCTTCATCAATGAAGCCAACAGCCAAACAAACTATAACATAGCAATCACAGCAACATCCTAGGGACGTGCTGGAAGCTCGGGAGAAAGACCTTAAAGAAGTATCTTTGGACCCCGAGGATTCAGAGATAAAGGTGTTCCTATGATCCAGTATCCCCAGTAAGATTGAGGAGGATTTAATATCCTTCTTAGGACGAAGAAAATCTACCTTTGCCTTCAAGCACTCCGATATGACAGGTATTTCAAAAGAGGTAATTACTCATAAATTAGGCCTTGATTTATCTGTTAAACCCGTCCATCAGAAGCGAAGAAAATTCGCTCCTGAAAGGAACAAGATCATACAAGAAGAAGTTGAAAAACTTCTTAAGGCCGGTATGATCAGAGAGGTTCAACATCCTCGATGGCTAGCTAATGTGGTCTTTGTTTCAAAAAAGAATGGAAAGTGGAGGGTATGTGTCAATTTTACGGATTTAAACAAGGCGTGCCCCAAGGATCCTTTCCCATTACCATATATAGATTCCATGGTGGATGCAACGGCAGGACATGAAATGCTTACCTTTATGGATGCTTCCTCAAGATTTCAACAAATTCAGATGGAACCATCTGATCAAGAGGATACAACATTCATGACTCCTACCGGCATATACTGTTATACTGCTATGCCGTTTGGACTAAGAAATGCAGGGGCAACATACCAAAGACTGGTCAATATGATGTTCAAAGATCAGTTGGGCAAGACTATGGAGGTATACATAGACGATATGGTGGTAAAGTCGAAGAAATCTGAGGATCACCTTAGAGACCTCGAGGAAGCATTCAATATCCTCGACCAATACAACATGAAATTGAATCCGTCAAAATGCCACTTTGGTGTTAATGCCGGAAAATTTCTGGGATATATGGTGACTAAAAGAGGAATTGAAGCAAGCCCCGAGCAGATTGAAGCCATCCTTAATTTGAAGTCTCCTACAAACTCCAAGGATGTCCAAAGGCTCACCGGAAGGATAGCCGCTCTCAATAGGTTCATCTCTAGATCCTCCGAGAAGTGCAAAGATTTCTACGACATCCTTAGAAAGAATAAGAAATTTGAATGGACGGAAAAGCATGAGGCTGCGCTTACAGCCTTGAAGGATTACTTATCCTCAGCTCCAGCTCTAATGAAGCCTGTGGATGGAGTATCCTTATATCTATATTTGGCTGTCTTGGGAAATGCTGTAAGTACCGTCTTGGTAAAGGATCATGAAGGTGAACAACATCCCGTCTATTATGTAAGTAAAAGTCTTCTAGATGCAGAAGCCAGGTATTCTCATTTAGAAAAATTAATTCTTGCACTTATTATGGCTTCTACTAAATTGAGACATTACTTTGAAACTCATATTATTATTTTGAGAACTAATTATTCTGTTAAGATTGTTCTTAGAAAGCAAGAGTTATCAAGTAAAATGGCCAAGTGGGCCGTGAAACTAAGTGCATATGATATTCAGTACGAGCCAAGAACAGCAATCAAGTCACAAGCACTCGCAGACTTTGTGGCTGATTTCACTAGTGACTTACAAAAAGAAGCCGACTTGGAGGTCCAACAACTAGAAAAGACTAAGGATCCTTGGATAGTCTTCACTGACGGCGCTTCCAATGTGAGGGGAACAGGATTGGGGATCCTACTGAAATCGCCATAGGGGGACATATTACCCCAATCTATAGCTTGTGAGTTCCAAGCAACGAACAACGAGGCAGAATATGAGGCTTTGATCGCATGTTTGTAATTAGCTAAGTGTATGAGGATCAGGTATCTTCAAGTATATATAGATTCATTATTGATTGCTAACTACTTTAATGGCTCATATGCTGTTAAAGGAGAAAAAATAATCAAATATCTAGAACTTGTGAAGGAATTAGCAAAATCCTTCGAATTTTTTAGCATTGATCAGGTACCACTTGGGAAGAAAATGTCGGGGCAGATGCTTTGGCAAATTTAGCCTCATATCTGAAAATACCAGAAGACACGAAGATCCCAATTATTCATGTCCTCTCACCAGCAATAGGAGAACAAGAAGTTGGGGAGATAACGAGTGACAAAGAAATTGTACTTTGGGATTCATTATCCTTGAATAATCAAGAATCGTGGATCCTCCCGATCAAGAAGTCCATTCAAACAGGAGAGATTCCAACTACCGAGAATCCCAAATCCTTTAAATGCAAGGTATCACAATACATTTTATTAGATGATGTGCTATACAGGAGATCTCTTGCAGGTCCATACTTGAGGTGCATCGAGGATCCTGAAATCCAAGAGATGCTCAAAGATTTTCACGAATGAGATTGTGGTAATGACACCGGAGGTAGAGCCCTGTTTTCTAGGATTCTAAGAACAGGATACTTCTAGCCAACAATGAAGAGAGATGCAACGGAATATTCAAAGAAGTGTGATGCTTGTCAAAGACAAGCGAACATCCTTCACCAGCCAGCAGAACCTATGTATCCTATATCCTCTTCATAGCCTGTCATGGAATGGGGTATGAATATTGTAGGCAAACTCCCTGAGGCACCAGGAGGAAAAGTATTCATGCTTGCAATGACAGATTAATTTTCAAAATGGATAGAAGCAGAAGCTTTTGTTCAAGTACACGAAAAAGAGGTGATATCTTTCATTAAAATAAATATTATTACTAGATTTGGTATCCCCTCGGAAATTATTTGTGACAATGGTTCCCAGTTTATCGGGAAAAGAACCACTAACTTTTGTGACAGCTGGGGCATCAAGATAATAACATCTACTCTAGTGCATCCTCAAGCTAATGGTCAAGCGGAGCCTAGCAACAAAATCATCATCAACAATTTAAAGAAGAAGCAAGGATCCAAGAAGGAAAAATGGGCCGAGGAACTCCCGTATGTTCTTTGGGTCGACAGGACAACACCCAAGAATGCAACGGGCCAAACACCCTTTTCGTTGGTATTTGGATCAGAAGCAGTAATCCCGACGGAAATGGTGGTTCCTACGGCAAGAACGAGCATCCGTGATCCTGAAGCCAATGAAGAAATCCTTCTTGAAGACTTGGATACTGTAGAAGAACTCAAAGACCTAGCCAGATCAGAATGGCAGCTTATCAACAAAGGGTAGCTGGGGCATACAACAAGAATATAAGAATCAAAAAATTTCAAGAAGGAGATTTAGTTTTGAGGAAAGCCTTCCAGAATACTACCAATCCGGCTGATGAAAAGTTAGCACCCAAATGGGAAGGACCTTATCAGATCGAGTCGGAGGCAGGAAAGGGGGCATATCATTTTCTCACAATGGAAGGCAGCAGATTACCAAGAGCATGGAATGCTATCCACCTCAAGAGGTATTTTTTCTGATCAGGATCCAGTATCCTGAGAGGATATATTATCCTTAAAGGATCAAGGATCCCCGAAATTGGTAATATCTATCTGGATACATTCTTTTTAATTTTCTGTTATTAATTCCAGGAGAACATATTCTTAACGATTTGTTTCTTCCAAGTTTTATGTATCAATGCAGGATATTAATAAGATGTGTCACACCCCAACCTACGGCGAAAATGTTGGATCGCGAACTGATTGTCACAGCTCTCAAGGTTATTATCATGCATTATTAAAAGTTTCGATATCTATTAAATAAATTTCCAAATAACAAACATCAATACAAAATCCAAATACACAAGTACATATATCAATCAATTACAATATGTCTCATTAAGTTTTTCTCCTAGCATAGTTTCTCTCCCCTTTTCTTATGATAGGGACAATGCAATATAACCTAGTCCTAAGGAGAACGAGCGAAAATAACAGGTGGGAATTCTTAAGGAATTTCCCGAAAATAAAAGCAATCTACTTTTCGAAAAGTTTTCCTTGAATGTTGAGGCGTAGCCTCGGAGTTTGTGTGTGTGTGCATAACAATAACTAATAATTAATCATTAAATAATTATCTAAGAAAGCTGTAAACAATTTAATTTAAACACATAAAGGTAAACAGATAGGCACGTATAGGGGTTCTAAACATGTGTCTAAGGCAATTTCTAACGATCTATCTTAAACCTTCGGCTCTGATACCAATATGTCACACCCCAACCTACGGCGGAAATGCCGGGGCGCAAACTGATTGTCACAGCTCTCAAGGTTACTATCATGCATTATTAAAAGTTTCGATATCTATTAAATAAATTTCCAAATAACAAACATCAATACAAAATCCAAATACACAAGTACATATATCAATCAGTTACAATATGTCTCATTAAGTTTTTCTCCTAGCATAAGTCCTTAAGTGATCTTGTACTTCACATCAAACAAATACATGCATATGCGTTGAAAATGTAAGGCCCCGTTACTGGTAACCCTACTTTCGTGTTGGATTTACTCATAAACACAGTTCTAAATATCAGAGTTAATTAAAAACTTTACGCGGAATATAAAACTTTCATAAAACATTACATATCAAATCATAATCATGTCTTAAAACATTCCTCTTGTCTTTCAAAATCAAAACATAACTTATAAAACATATCAGCTCTTCAGATGCCAGGCTTTAGTCTTCTGCCATGTGTCCTCCACTCAAGCCAGCCGTCTCATCCTACTCACCTGCGTGCATACTAAAAGTCAGCTACGCTGAGTGAGTTCTAGTTAATCATACAATACCATACGATACCTTATTACATACATACGTACTTAACCTCATAACTTTCTTTCATACACACATAAGTACTCATACCTTCACTCTTACTTATATACTTTCTTTCTTACTTACATACTTTCTTTACATTCATAATCATACGTTTTAAAGAGCCTTTCGCCCTATAACCTCACAGATATTATAAGGGTCTGGTCCCTAACATCACAGATATTATAAGGGTCTGGTCCCTATCCTCACAGATATTGTAAGGGTCTGGTCCCTAACATCACAGATATTATAAGGGTCTGGTCCCTAACATCACAGATATTATAAGGGTCTGGTCCCTAACATCACAGATATTATAAGGGTCTGGTCCCTTGCCTTCGAATATTAGTAGGGTTCAGTTCCCTCTTCGTTACCATACAACCATGCATCATACCTCGAGTATTATTAGGGCTCGGTACCCTTTTCGTAACCATACAACCATACAACCGTCATTTCCTTCTTTTATTAACTTTATTACGTTCATACACATAAACATTCATATCATACTTGCCATATTTATAACGTTACAACCTGACAATACGTGCAATATCCGAAGATCGTTCACGAACCATCAAGCAATCATTCATACATATCACATATATCACATATGGCTTTATAACGTTACAACCTGACAGTACGTGCAATATCCGAAGATCGCTCACGAACCATCAAGCAATCATTCATACATGTCACATATATCACATATGGCATACACTTATCACTTAGGATAAATGTATTAACAACACATCAAGTATGCACACAGCCCCGAAAACATAACAAGGAAATGGGGCTAGAACTCACCTGGATCCTGTTACGCTCGCCGTTGATCGTAATTCCTTTCTTTAACTGGGCTCGGCTAACTGTATAATATTTACACATATCAATTAACTACTACTACTCTTTTTGTATTTCTATCTATATATGACCCACAACGAACGGGGGTCCGGGGGCAGCGCCCCTGGCAGCGGGGTTCTAGGGGCGGCAGCCCTTAGCGGGGTCCAAGGGGCAGAGCCCCTGGCTGGGTTTAAGCTGCCAGGTCAGCTTGGAAAAATTTTATTTTCGATAACTGCCTTAACACATTTTCCATTAGGTTTTTAATTTATTTTATAAACGAACTTCACTTCAGGCGAAGTTAAACCTTAGGCGAACTTGGCTTCAGGCGAAGTTATACCTTAGGCGAACTTGGCTTCAGGCGAAGTTAAACCTTAGGCGAACTTGGCTTCAGGCGAAGTTAAACCTTAGGCGAACTTGGCTTCAGGCGAAGTTAAACCTTAGGCGAACTTGGCTTCAGGCGAAGTTAAACCTTAGGCGAACTTGGCTTCATGCGAAGTTAAACCTTAGGCGAACTTGGCTTCAGGCGAAGTTAAACCTTAGGCGAACTTGGCTTCAGGCGAAGTTATACCTTAGGCGAACTTGGCCGTAGGCGAAGTTATGCTTGAAGGCGAAGTTACGCTTGAAGGCGAAGTTCATCAGGCGAACTTAATCTTGCAGGCGAAGTTATCGCGCTGCAGATCTGTTTGCCCATAACTCCTTCGTTTTTTAGCCAAATAACTCGATTTTGGTACCCACGGAATCGTATGATCGGCGCCTACAAATCCCAACCATCAAATCGGCCTAAAATCGACGTTTTAGGGGTCCGATTTGGGCAGTTTGGGTTTCGGGTCCGGTTAACCCATCCAATCCTAACCATTTTCAGTAATATTAACTTTGTTGGATTTGTTCTTACCTTACCAACTCAGATCTATCACGAAATCTCGGGTCTCGGCTTCGAATCTTGATCGGTTAGAAAGCGGTGTTTTGAGGAGTGTGTGGAGTGTGTGTGGAGTTTGGTGAGAAATGAGATATTTTGGGATTTTGGGGGTATTTATATCCCTGAAATCCCATTCTCATTTATCCTATCTCCATTAATCCAAGTCCATGACCCACTCCTACCCGATATTAATAATTAAAAACGCGAAATCACTAACATAACTTTCTTTATTCAACATTATAAATTTTAGGATGTTACAAGTCTTCCCCCCTTAAGGAGGTTTCGTCCCCGAAACCTAACTATTACATAAACAAACTAGGGTAAAACTTGCGCATCTCATCCTCGGCTTCCCAAGTAGCATCTGATCCCTTGCGGTGTTTCCATATTACTTTTACCAAAGGTATAGTTTTGTGACGAAGCTGCTTCTCCTTGCGATCAACGATCTTTATCGGTTGCTCGATGTAGTTCAATTGTTCATCAACCTCAATGTCCATTAATGGCACGTGAGACGTGTCATCAGCTAGACACTTCCTCAGATGAGAAACATGGAAGGTCGAATGAATTCCTTCTAACTCGTCGGGTAAATCCAGCTTATAAGCTACTTCCCCCACACGATACAAAATTTTAAATGGTCCAATGTACCTCAGACTTAGCTTCCCTCTCTTTCTAAAACGGATAATTCCTTTCCAAGGCGAGACCTTAAGCATCACATAGTCGCCAACGTTAAACTCAATTGGTCGTCGCCGCTTATCTGCATAAGACTTTTGTCTGTCTTGAGCGGCTTTCATTCTTGCTTTGATCTGATCGAACTTTGAAGACGTTTCTTGAACCACTTCTAGGCTTCCCATTTCTTTCTGACCAATCTCACCCCAACACACCGGGGTTCTACATCGTCTACCGTAAAGCATCTCAAACGGTGGCATACCAATACTCGAATGGTAACTGTTGTTATAGGAGAACTCTGCTAGATGCAGATGATCATCCCAACTTCCACCAAAATCTAAAACGCAAGCACGTAGCATATCCTCAAGGGTTTGGATCGTCCTTTCAGACTGTCCATCGGTTTGAGGATGATACGCCGTACTGATGTTCAACCTCGTCCCCATAGCTTCATGAAATTTCTTCCAGAACCTCGAAGTAAACCGTGTGTCCCTATCAGACACGATCGATAACGGTACTCCATGCTTGGTTACCACTTCCTTGATGAACAAGCTTGCTAACATTTCTGACGAGATGGCCTCTCGTATGGGCAGAAAGTGAGCACTCTTGGTCAAACGGTCCACAATCACCCAGATGGTATCATGTTGCTTAGCTGTACGAGGTAGCTTAGTTATGAAATCCATGGTGATGTGTTCCCATTTCCACTCAGGTATCTCTAGCGGTTGCATCTTCCCATAAGGCTTTTGGTGCTCGGCTTTGACTTGTAAGCAAGTTAAGCACTTACTAACATAATCCACTACATCGTTCTTCATTCCTGGCCACCAGTAATCTCTTTTCAAGTCTTGGTACATCTTTGTAGCTCCTGGATGGATTGAGTACCTTGACTTATGAGCTTCATCTAAGATTCGACTTCTAAGATCACCATGGCGTGGGATCCACATACGGTCGAACCTAGTCTTAACTCCATGAGTGTTTTCCATCAACTCATCTTGCTGGCCATAAATCCTTTCTTTCTTTACTAACCCTTCGTCTACTAACACTTCTGACTGCACTTTGACGATTTCTTCAAAAAGACTTGAGTTCATGATCAACTTGTATGACTTCACGGTTGCAAGGACTTCCTCATTCTTACGACTTAGCGCATCAGCGACCACGTTAGCTTTACCGGGGTAATACTTAATCTTACAGTCGTAATCCTTTATCAATTCTAACCATCTTCTCTGCCTCATGTTCAATTCTTTCTGCTCGAAGAAGTACTTTAAACTCTTATGATCTGTATAGATAGTGCACTTAGTACCGTACAGGTAATGCCTCCATATCTTAAGAGCATGCACTACAGCTGCTAACTCCAAATCATGCGTCGGATAAGTACTCTCATGGACTTTCAACTGTCTAGACGCGTAAGCTATCACCTTCCCTCGTTGCATCAACACGCAACCTAACCCTTGATGCGAGGCATCAGCACAAACAACGAAATCCTCATCACCATCGGGTAAAGTAAGGATTGGAGCTTGCGTGAGTCTCTTCTTCAATTCTTCAAAGGCTTCCTCCTGAAACTTTCCCCAATTGAATACTATCGTCTTTCGGGTCATACCGGTCAGCGGTGCGGCTATCTTGGAGAAACCTTCGATGAATCTCCTATAGTAGCCAGCTAACCCTAGGAAGCTTCGTATATCAGTCGGATTCTGCGGAGTCTTCCAATTCGTTATCGCTTCAATCTTAGCTGGGTCCACGGTAATCCCCTCCGGATTAACCACATGACCTAAAAATTGCACTTCTCTTAACCAGAACGCGCACTTCGAAAACTTGGCGTACAACCTTTCTTTCTTCAGAACTTCCAATACTTCTCTCAAATGCTCCGCATGGTCAGACTCGCTCCTTGAATATATTAATATGTCATCAATGAAAACGATAACTGACTTATCCAACATTGGTCGACACACCCTGTTCATCATGTCCATAAATGCTGCAGGAGCATTTGTTAGACCGAATGACATTACGAGGAACTCGTAGTGTCCATATCGCGTTCGGAACGCCGTCTTAGGGACGTCTGCCTCCTTTACCTTCAGTTGATGGTAGCCTGATCTGAGATCTATTCGTGAGAACCAACTCGAACCTTGCAGTTGGTCAAACAGATCGTCAATCCTAGGCAAGGGGTATCTATTCTTTACCGTAAGTTTATTCAACTCACGATAGTCTATGCACATTCTCATACTTCCATCCTTTTTCTTCACAAACAAAACCGGTGCGCCCCACGGAGAAACACTCGGTCTGATAAAACCCTTGCCGAGGAGTTCTTGCAGTTGGGACATCAATTCCTTCATCTCGGACGGTGCTAGACGGTAAGGCGCTTTCGCGACGGGCTGGGCTCCTGGTACTAGATCTATCTGAAATTCTATCTCTCGCTCAGGTGGCAACCCCGGAAGATCCTCAGGGAATACTTCTGGGTAGTCGCGCACAATAGGAACATTCTTCATTTCTTTCGTCTCGGCCGTAGCGTTGACAACATACGCCAGGTAGGCACCGCACCCTCGCCTTAACAAACCCTCGGCTTTTATCATCGAAATGACATTAAGCCCATAACTCTCCTTATCACCATAAACCGTCACCGCACTACCATCCAATGACTTTAACCTTATCATCTTACTTTTACATACTATCTGAGCCTCGAACTCAGACAACCAATCCATGCCCAAGACTACATCGAACCCTCCTAAGGCCATAACATACAAAGTAACAGGGAACTCATGTCCCTCTAACTCTATCTTACAATTCTTAACCATTTTTGTTATTTTCACCGAAGTGTCACTTGCGGTTTCTACTACAAAAGTTTCAGACACTCGGCAGCCTTTCATTTTAGCTAGTTTACTAAACGTCGTAGCTACAAAACTTCTATTCGCACCAGAATCAAATAATACAGAAGCGGAAACATCGTTCACTAGAAACGTACCTGTGACGACATCCGGAATCTGCCTGGCTTGTTCCTGGGTCAGCATGTAGGCTCTAGTTCTGGGCCTAGCTTGATCGGCATCCTTCTTTCCACTACCTCCAGCTACACCTTCAGTGCACTCCCTTGACATATGGCCTGTCTTGCCACATTTGTAACATGCTGGCTTCGCACTGCACTCATTGGCATAATGCCCTACCTTCCCGCACTTATAACAGGCATTCGACCCCATTCTGCATTCTCCACCATGGGCCTTTCCACATTTGAGACAAACATTAGAACTTTTACCCCACTTGCACTCACAACCATGCCTCTTTCCGCAGGTCTTACACGATCTCTTCTCCCACACTTTCTGTTTCTTATCCTTGGAGTTCCATAACTGAGTACCGGGTCGTTTAGCAGGAGTGACCCCTTTCTTCTCTTTCTCTTCGTCCCTTTCCACCCTATCATCCGCGGCCACGTCAGCATAGACCATTTCCGCGAGTCCAACAGCCGAATCAAAAGTAGCAGGTTGAATCGCCCTGACTAACATGCGGACCTTTTGTGGCAACCCCCTCACATAACACTTGATTCTCTTGACCTCAGTGTCAACCATGTCAGGCACCAACCTAGATAGTCGGTTGAACTCCGTGGTATACTCACGATGCGTCATCATACCGGCTTTTAAATTCTGAAACTTCATCTCCGTTCTTTCAACCTCGGCATCTGCACAGAACTTCTTCATTACCAACTCTTTCAAATCTTCCCACTTCATCTCTTTGATCTCTTCACGGGTCTTCCTCTGCTCCACACTCTCCCACCAATACATAGCCTCATCTACGAATGACTGAGTAGCATAACCCACAGCTTGGTCGGGACGGCATTCGCTAATGCGGATAACCTTGTCCATAGCGGTTATCCACTGGAGAGTAGCGATTGCGTCTCCTAAACCAGTCAGCTTAGGCGGGTCACAACCTTTGAAGGACTTATAGCTGCACCCACCTTGTCCTCCTCTCCTATCATCGACTTTCACAGACTTATCCCCACTCGAGGCCCCTCTTTCACCTTCCCCATCCTTTCTACCATCACCACCCGCCCCTTCAGCAGTTCGCTCACGGCTTCCAGCAGATCCTTCGGGATTCAGGTTCTTCACAGCAGCAACTACAGCCTGAACGATGGCTGCTTGAACTGCGGGGCTAAGTTGAACTTCTTCGTTGTTGTTCTGGTCTCCTCCAGCTGCACTTCCTTCATCTTCGGTGTGGGAAGCTTCTTCTACCGAAGGTTGCCGGACAAGACGAGGCCTGCCACGAAGTCCAGTGCGACCCCCAGTTTCAACAAATTCTCCAGCTCCAGCCATTAGTATTCTAAAGGGGAAAACACAAACATCATCATTCAAGGAACTATTTAGTACAAGGATAGCAAGGCTAACAGGTAATAACAGTGGCCAGCTGTGACTAGCTGATCACGTTGCTTTCCGTGTCCTATACACTTCCCTTTATGAGTCCATTTGTGCTGGTTCTACTTAAGCAGTTAGTCAAATCAAACAATCAATTATTCCTATCCCTGTCGTTCACATATCTTTTCTTTCTCATTAACATATATCATTTAATCATACAATTTACCTTTACTGATCTTGCTTGAGCGACACATGGCATTCTTGGACTGGCATCTTCTTTCCTTTCTTACTTAAATCCCATTCTCTGTTCGAGTCTAAGCATGTAGGATGCTTAAATCTCTCGAACTTTGCTCTGATACCAACTTGTAAGGCCCCGTTACTGGTAACCCTACTTTCGTGTTGGATTTACTCATAAACACAGTTCTAAATATCAGAGTTAATTAAAAACTTTACGCGGAATATAAAACTTTCATAAAACATTACATATCAAATCATAATCATGTCTTAAAACATTCCTCTTGTCTTTCAAAATCAAAACATAACTTATAAAACATATCAGCTCTTCAGATGCCAGGCTTTAGTCTTCTGCCATGTGTCCTCCACTCAAGCCAGCCGTCTCATCCTACTCACCTGCGTGCATACTAAAAGTCAGCTACGCTGAGTGAGTTCTAGTTAATCATACAATACCATACGATACCTTATTACATACATACGTACTTAACCTCATAACTTTCTTTCATACACACATAAGTACTCATACCTTCACTCTTACTTATATACTTTCTTTCTTACTTACATACTTTCTTTACATTCATAATCATACGTTTTAAAGAGCCTTTCGCCCTATAACCTCACAGATATTATAAGGGTCTGGTCCCTAACATCACAGATATTATAAGGGTCTGGTCCCTATCCTCACAGATATTGTAAGGGTCTGGTCCCTAACATCACAGATATTATAAGGGTCTGGTCCCTAACATCACAGATATTATAAGGGTCTGGTCCCTAACATCACAGATATTATAAGGGTCTGGTCCCTTGCCTTCGAATATTAGTAGGGTTCAGTTCCCTCTTCGTTACCATACAACCATGCATCATACCTCGAGTATTATTAGGGCTCGGTACCCTTTTCGTAACCATACAACCATACAACCGTCATTTCCTTCTTTTATTAACTTTATTACGTTCATACACATAAACATTCATATCATACTTGCCATATTTATAACGTTACAACCTGACAATACGTGCAATATCCGAAGATCGTTCACGAACCATCAAGCAATCATTCATACATATCACATATATCACATATGGCTTTATAACGTTACAACCTGACAGTACGTGCAATATCCGAAGATCGCTCACGAACCATCAAGCAATCATTCATACATGTCACATATATCACATATGGCATACACTTATCACTTAGGATAAATGTATTAACAACACATCAAGTATGCACACAGCCCCGAAAACATAACAAGGAAATGGGGCTAGAACTCACCTGGATCCTGTTACGCTCGCCGTTGATCGTAATTCCTTTCTTTAACTGGGCTCGGCTAACTGTATAATATTTACACATATCAATTAACTACTACTACTCTTTTTGTATTTCTATCTATATATGACCCACAACGAACGGGGGTCCGGGGGCAGCGCCCCTGGCAGCGGGGTTCTAGGGGCGGCAGCCCCTAGCGGGGTCCAAGGGGCAGAGCCCCTGGCTGGGTTTAAGCTGCCAGGTCAGCTTGGAAAAATTTTATTTTCGATAACTGCCTTAACACATTTTCCATTAGGTTTTTAATTTATTTTATAAACGAACTTCACTTCAGGCGAAGTTAAACCTTAGGCGAACTTGGCTTCAGGCGAAGTTATACCTTAGGCGAACTTGGCTTCAGGCGAAGTTAAACCTTAGGCGAACTTGGCTTCAGGCGAAGTTAAACCTTAGGCGAACTTGGCTTCAGGCGAAGTTAAACCTTAGGCGAACTTGGCTTCAGGCGAAGTTAAACCTTAGGCGAACTTGGCTTCAGGCGAAGTTAAACCTTAGGCGAACTTGGCTTCAGGCGAAGTTAAACCTTAGGCGAACTTGGCTTCAGGCGAAGTTATACCTTAGGCGAACTTGGCCGTAGGCGAAGTTATGCTTGAAGGCGAAGTTACGCTTGAAGGCGAAGTTCATCAGGCGAACTTAATCTTGCAGGCGAAGTTATCGCGCTGCAGATCTGTTTGCCCATAACTCCTTCGTTTCTTAGCCAAATAACTCGATTTTGGTACCCACGGAATCGTATGATCGGCGCCTACAAATCCCAACCATCAAATCGGCCTAAAATCGACGTTTTAGGGGTCCGATTTGGGCAGTTTGGGTTTCGGGTCCGGTTAACCCATCCAATCCTAACCATTTTCAGTAATATTAACTTTGTTGGATTTGTTCTTACCTTACCAACTCAGATCTATCACGAAATCTCGGGTCTCGGCTTCGAATCTTGATCGGTTAGAAAGCGGTGTTTTGAGGAGTGTGTGGAGTGTGTGTGGAGTTTGGTGAGAAATGAGATATTTTGGGATTTTGGGGGTATTTATATCCCTGAAATCCCATTCTCATTTATCCTATCTCCATTAATCCAAGTCCATGACCCGCTCCTACCCGATATTAATAATTAAAAACGCGAAATCACTAACATAACTTTCTTTATTCAACATTATAAATTTTAGGATGTTACAGAAAATAATATAGTTTTGTCAACACAAGGTTGAGTGAGCAACACACCAGTTCAAAGTATAAATAAAAATATGTATTTGCAACAAGTCATATGAGAATAAAAAAATAACCAAATGAGCAAGTATAACTGAGATGTCGAGAAGCACAAAGCTATAACGACTGGCGTATGATCATACTAGACTGAGATTATGTTGGACCTCTCCGAATGCGGAAGCATACATAGCAAAAAGCATATAAACAAGTAAGGTATAAGTTGTTAACACATAAGACAAAGTTGCAGTTTTTGAGTATAAGTATGTATGAGAAATATATTTACGCATATGACCTTAAAACGTGAAAAAAGAAGTAAAATAGGGGAATGTGGTACTCACCTCGATAGACGACCAAAAGTGAATGAGAATATTAAGAATACGGGAAATCACGCGTTGACGATAAAGCCTAAGAGAAACGAGAGCAAACGGATGCACTAAGTACAAGATTTAATTACGACAACTAGTTAAAAAATAACAATTTAAATTAATATAATAATATAATAATATAATAATATATATGAGAATTTATTAGATAAAACATTTAGTTACATTAATAAAAATATCTTGAAATATTTCTTTTAAATTTTATAATTATAAATATACATATTGTTTATGAAAGATGGTTGAGTCACCGAAATTGGACCCGTCATGTTCACTTAACTTCGGTTTTGTGTCGACCGGGTCGGGACGGACTTGCAGGTTGACATGCCAGCTCGATCCAAAATTTCAGTCACATAACTACGTTGAGACAAGAACTTAGAGTCACCTGTGCGTTTTACCGAGATCCCCAAAAAGAAGCTTAGAGGACCAAGGTCTTTCATAGAAAATTCTGAACCGAGTTTCTTCATAATGTGACTCCGTAGAGTTTCTGTGGAGGTTGTGAGAATTATGTCATCTACATAAATGAGTATATATGCAGTCTCGGATCCGTGGTCGTAGACGAATAATGAGTTATCGCATCGGCTCTGTGTGAAACCGAGTGTGATAACGAAATCTGCAAATCGTTGGTACCACGCTCTCGATGCCTGTTTTAACCCATATAGTGACTTTTTAAGTTTACATATGTGATCCGGATAGTCTCGGTGACGGAATCCCATTAGCTGATACATGTAAACTGTCTCTTTGAGAGAGTCGTGTAGAAACGCATTCGTCACGTCTAACTGAATAATTGACCAGGATTGTGAAAGTGCCAATGAGAGTACCGTGCGGATTGTTGCCGGTTTTACTATGGGACTAAATGTTTCTTCACAGTTCACACCCAGCTGTTGGTTTCTACCATCACAAACCAACCGCGCGTTGTACCGTTCCAATGATCTGTTCGACCGAAATTTATGTCTAGAATAACCACATACACCGTATGACATTCATGTGGGGTTGGCGCGGAATTAATTCCCAAGTTCCATTTTTAATAATGGCATCAAATTCTATATTCATTGAATGGCGCCATTCAGGTGTGGATAAGGCAACCGTTAGGTTACGTGGAATAGGGGCGATGGTTGTGTTATTGAGATTAAATGTTTGTTTTGGTTTTACGATTCCATCCATGGATCTGATGCGGATGGTACGAGTTTGAGTAAGTGGGGTTTGTGAAGTGAGTTGACTGGGGCGAGAGTCCGTAGTATGTATAGGTGGGATTGGCTGGTTTGAACTGGCAGTGGGCACAATGGGATTCTGGTGGGCCGAAGATTGGGTAGGAGCATGGGCCGAAGATTGGGCTGCTTGTTTGGTCCGACGGGTATAGACTTGTAAGGGTGATTGGGCTGTGGGTGTGGGTTGTACGGGTGGGGTGGGAGTTAAGGGTGGTTGGTCTGTGTTTTTGGTTAAGTGCCAAAGTTGCGGGTGTATAGGGTCGGTTAAGAAGGAGTAGTTTTCAAATGGTGGTTTATTAAGGTGTTTAAATGGGAAGACGGTTTCGTCAAATCTCACGTGTCTACAAGTGATGAGTGTGTGTGTCGATAGATCGAGACATTTGTAACCATGGTGTTGGGTTGGATAACCAAGAAAGACACACGGTTTCGAGAGAAGCTCAAGTTTATGGATTTTTGTGTAAGGAATGAGAGGGTAGCAGAACAACCCGAACACTCGGAGATGGTCGTATGAGGGTGATCGGTTGTAGAGGAGTTGAGTGGGGGGTTTTGAAGTTGTGTGTTTTACTAGGAAGAATGTTTATTAAGTAGGTAGCGACTTCTAGTGCATGATGCCAGAGTGTGTTTGGTATGTTGGATTGGGCGAGAAGGGTGCGGATGATGTTGTTTATTGAGCGGATTTTGCGTTCCGCATTACCATTTTGGGAGGATGTGTATGAGAATGAGAAACGAAAATTCATACCGTGTTGATTGCAAAAATTTTGAAAAGAATTATTAGAGAACTTCTTTCCGTTGTCACATTGAAACTGTTTGATTTTGCTTTCAAATTGAGTTTTAATTAGTTTATAAAAAGCTTGAAAGACGACGTAGACTTGAGATTTATTGCATATGGGATAGGTCCAAAGAAAATTAGTGACATCATCCACAAACAATATATAATACCGATAACCACCGGTGCTAATTACCGGTGAAGTCCATAGATCACTATGTATCAAATCAAAAGGTAAATAAACATGAGTATTAGATTGAACGAAAGGAAGTCTAGTAATTTTTCCCAAAACACATGGCTGACAAAGTTTAGAAACAGCCTTATTACATTTGACATGACCTGATTTATTTAAAAATTGCAGTAAATTTTCCCCCGGGTGTCCCAAGCGTTGGTGCCAGACATCCTGAGTGAGAGCGGTGAATGAGGAAGGAGAGCGGATTTTGGAGAGAATCTGAGGTGTGAGCGGATAGAGGTTCCCAGTACTATTGATGCGTAGGATATGCGCCTGGTCTTGAGGTCCTTCACAAGAAAACCAAAAGGATCAAATTTAATAGAAATTTGGTTATCAGTGGTTAAACGACGAACCGAAAAAAGATTTTTAATAATATTAGGGGCGAGAAGAACGCCGTTTAGTTTTAAAGGTGGGTATGGTGGTGTTAGGGTTTGGTTGCCTTGGCCGACTACGGGAATGGTATTACCGGCGCCGACAATTATATTTCGTGAAATGCCATTATTAAAAAAAGAAGTGAAATTACCTGGGTTGTTTGCCATGTGATTTGTAGCGCCTGTGTCCATGTACCACGGCTGCTCGGGAGGGTTGAGGGCCATGGTATGAAGGGCTTGCTCTATGTCGGTAGGAGTGTAGCCGACGTTGTATGCCTGAGCAGGTCGAGGGCCGAGAACTCCTTGACCAGAGGAGTTAGGTCTAGTGGTCGTCGGGTACGGGCAAGGTGGGGTCGATGCCCACTGTTGCCACTGTTGATTTCCTGCACCCGGGTTAGACCACATGCCTGGGAATGGAGTCCACAGGTTAAAACCGATTTGTTGGAATGACCCGCGACCACGTCCAGTTGAGTGTCTCACGCGTCCACGCCCCCTTCCGCGTCTGTGGCTGTTATTGTTGCCGCCGAGTCTACCCTTCTCCTGATTGTATTCTGCCCGTATGTCCGAACGTGAATCAAGATGTGCGGTGTTGCTGTGTGAGTTTGCTGAGCCGTTTGAGCCGACATGTAGAGCCGCGGCTGCGGAGTTTGCTGCATAAAGAGCCGTGGTTGCACGTTGGATTTCTTCATGGCAAAGAGCTGATCGACAATTGTTGAAATCAGGAAGTGGTTCTTTGGTTCGGAGAACAGTGGCAATGGTAACATATTGTTCCGTCAGCCCACCGAGGAGTTGCAAAACCAACTGTGTTTCGGTGAGGGGAACGTCTACGTTAAGTAGTTGATCAGCAAGTGTCTTCACCTCTTGACAATAGGCGGCCATGTCCTTGAAGTTTTCGAGACGCGTATTGGTGAGTTTTGCCTGAAGGTACAGCGCATGGGAAGCCTTGTTTTCTTCGAAAAGGTTTTGGAGAGCAGTCCATGCGTCATACGCAGTGGTGTTTTTCTTGAGGATGGTACGGAGAAGGTCCGGGGAAATCGTCCCATAGATCCACTGAAAGACGATTGCATCCAAACGTTCCCACGATTCTGGTGCCGGATCTGCTGCCTTGTCTTTTCCGGCGGTGGTAGAGGAGGAGGTTACCTTTCGTGGTGCCAAGTGGTCGGCGACCAGAAAGGCCGTGCAGTGTATTCAGAACAATTCTGACCACGTCACGTATTGGGCATTCTCGTTGTCGAGAATGATCGTAACGAAGTTCTGGATGTTGGTAACGGTGACAGCGGGGTGGAGGGAAGCCATGGGTGAGCAAGAAAATCGAGAGTGGGAGGAGGAAGAGGCCGACAGCTTAGGGTTAGCGGAGGCTGAGGAAGAGAAAGAGGAGGATCGGTTATAGGTAGAGATGTACAAAAAAACTGACTATAGAACTTAAACCGAAAAAAAAACCGAAACCGGTTTGGTTGGAAAACCGGTTTTTTTATAACCGGTTCGGTTAACAACCGGTTAGACCGGTTTTATACCGGTTTCCCATATATATTACTGGTTCAGTTTCATAACCGGTTTTTTCCTAAACCGGTTAAAAAACCGATTTTTCCCTAAACCGGTTTAAAAACCGGTAATCCTTACCAAATATTAAAAACCGGTTAAACCTATGCATTGTGAGTTTCTGACCATGCATAGCACTGCAACAGCTTTTATGTATGCAATTATGACCATGCATGCAAAAATATGAACGTTGTATTGTAGCAATATTTATGACCATCAATTAACTTTTTTTTTGTCTTTATCCAGTTTATGCACCAAAGGCTTTGCCAAAGCCTCACATAGTCACATATGACTGTTGCCAACAAAATTTAGCCGTTGTGTTGTTTTTTTCCACCAAAAATCATCTCTAACTTTGTATATAAGGGTGGTGGGTGTTTAGCTTTAACCACACCATCCTTCAATCTCCTAAAAATCTTAAAATCACTCACAACCGACACGACCATGGCAAGCTCTAGTTATCAAGATTCGGTCAACGTTGGCCAGTCCACAACTGACACCGACACGGTGGTTCGTGTTATTCCAACAAAGCGTAACCGCGAAGTTTGGGCACATTTTGATATGTGCGAGATAGCGAACGGGTCAACAAAAGCGCGTTGTCACTATTGTAACCGTTTTTACGCCATTGCGGCAAACTCCTCATTAAAAAATCACTTCGAAAAACCGTATTGCAAGGTGTTGAAACAACAAGCCGCTAGCGGTCAAGCTACCATGGGAAGCGAAGGCGCTTCTCTTTTCGCCTACAATTACGAAATGGCAAGGGAGGAAATGGCGAAGTTTGTAATCCAAGAAAGTTTGCCGTTCAACCATTTCGACAACCAACGATTCACAAAGATGGTTCAAAAAACGCTCCAACCACGATACACCCATGTAAGTCGTGCTACTCTTAGGAGGGATTGTTTAAGATTGTGGAAAAATGCTAAACAAGAATTAATTTCTTATTTTGAAAAACTAGAAACCGGTGTTAACTTGACTAGCGACGTTTGGTCCGCACCGCGCGGTTCACCCGACTCATATCTTTGTGTCACCGCCCATTGGATTGAACCGGCGACGTGGCACATGATGAAACGCACGATTTTGTTTAAACTTTTTGATTACCCTCACACCGGTGAAGCTATATATAAAGCAATCGACAAAAGTATTGCAACTTACAAATTGAAAGAAAAAATATTGTCCATATCTTTCGATAACGCCTCAAACAATACAAGTGCGGTGTCGCATTTAAGATTAAAGTACAAACCGATTTGTGAGGGTATTTTTTTTCATAGTCGATGTGTCGCGCACATCATAAATTTGGCCGTTCAAGATGGTTTAAAGGTTATTGAACAACAAAAAGAAGCTTTCAAGAGAATGTTGCGCCATATATATAGTCATGCGCATAGACATTCAAAATATATTAAAATGTGTAAGGAAGCGGGTCGAGTTTGCTACGGACCCAATTGGGATGTTGCTCATAGATGGAACTCGACTTGCACCATGTTTGAAAAAGCTATTATGCAAAAAGAAAGTTTAATAGAATTTCATAACATTTTGTCGAGTCGTGGAAAGGTTTCTTCTTACCACCCATCGAATTGGAATCTTATTGAATCGGTTACCCAATTGCTTCAAGTTTTCAAAACGTCAACAAAGACTTTATCGGGGGTTTACTACCCAACAAGTTCATTGGTACTTCACAATTTGTTTAAAATGTGTTTAAAATTAAACGAGTTGGCGGGAAGAGGTAGACCATATTGTGATATAGCGGATACGATGAAGGAAAAATTAAGAAAATATTTTAAAGAACTACCCGCGGTTTTCACTTGTGCCGCCGCTTTAAACCCTTGTTTTAATATTTTTGGAACCGGGTCTTTGATTGAAAAAACTGCAAAAGCGTTGGATTGAAACACCCTCGAAGAACCAAACTTTGGACTAGCCGCAAGTGCCAAATTCAATACTCAACTTAACCAGATGTTTGATGTTTATGTATCAAAATATGGTTCTTGCACGTCACACATTCACGAGTCAATGAGAAATGCCGCTTTCGGCGAAGGTTCATCAAATACGGAAGATCAAGATTTGTATGTTTATAACCAATTGTTTGATGAGTCGAGTCAAATGCAACGTGGTAACACTAGTAGTAGCGAACTCGGTCGGTATGGTGGGTCGAACTTTCTACGATCGATGACTTCACAAGAATTTAAAAACTTTGATTTGTTGGCTTGGTGGAAAAGTAAGGAAGATCAATTTCCGATCTTAGCCACCATGGCCCGAGATTTACTAACGGTCCAAGCTTCCACAGTAGCTTCGGAAAGTGCTTTTTCTATAAGTGGTAGGGTGATTTCGATAAGGAGGACTCGACTAACACCAAAGGCGGTTGAGATGTCGATTTGCTTGAAAGATTACTTGGATGCGGCGGAGAGATGTCAACACATACGCTCACTCGAGGGAGAATTAGATTACGAGGCCGAAGTGTACGCAGACGAGGTTGAAGCCGGATTGACTACCCCAATGACCGAAGAAGAAGCCGAACTAGATGAACTCTTACGCGATAGTTCAAGTTCGGGTTCGGGCTCGGGATCGGGTTCGGACGAAGAAGATTAAACGTGATCATCAAGACATATATTAGCCCCACTAAAAATAATATATACTAGTAGTGGGCATTCGTATTTAACCAGTTATGTATGTAACCGTTTGTTCCAAGACTTAATCGTATGATGTTTTCATGTATTTAACCAGTTAGTAGTGGCCATTCGTATTTTCTACCATTTATATGTAGTTTTGAAATTTAAGAAGAATATGTTTGAAATTATTCCTCTGTTGTCATGAATATTTGGTCACATTTGCATTTCATATATTAAATTGAACTAATGCAGCAAGGTACTGCATATTAATAAAGGTACTACATATGCATTCCAAATATGCATATAGCATATTAAAGGTACTGCGGCAAGGACCATTAGTTCAGCAGGGTAAAAAGGTAATATAACCATTCATCATAAAGGCAAAAAGGTTAAATGGCTGCAAAATTTAAACATCAGTTTTAAAAATCGGTTTTATAAATCAGTTTTAAAAACCGGTTTTAAAAAACCGGTTTACAAACCGGTTCTAACCTGTTTGTATAGGTTAGGAATATTTGCCTTCTGAGACCAGTTTAAACCGGTCCCGGTTAAAAAAACGGTTTTTTTTGTTACAAAAAAAAACCGAACCAGTTTAAAACCGTAACCGGTTTTCAAAAAAAACCGCTTTGTACACCCCTAGTTATAGGTGTGATACATTGAAAGATGGAATAATCTCCTTGCCATTCTCATTAAACAGTTTGACTATAAATAATACATAGAATCCCTAATTTTAGGGATAGATTTACAAATATTGAATTCTTGATATTATTCTAATTATACACAATATACAATTACTATTAGTTTACTTGATAAATATTAGATTTTAAGTTACTATATTACTTGATAAATATTAGATTTTAAGTTACTATATATTTATATAAATACATATACGCTTATATACGTATACATACTAATGAAAACATGAGTTAAACGAGTATCATAAAGTCGTTTTTCAATAAAATGGTTTTAATTAAATATGATTATTAATATTATATAACTATTAAATGTTTAAAAGAAAAATAAACAATAAAAACTAACATTACGGGGTGGCAGGGGGTCGAACCCGCGACCTGCCCCCCCCCCCCCCACAACCCAAGTGTTTAACCAACAGACTACTAATGGACGTGCATCAATAACTCGCTTCCAATATTTTTATACGCAAACATAAACTAACAAAAATTGATCAAGAACCCTAACAATCAAATCGATCGATCCCGATGATATAAACCAAATTAATGTTGGGGCTTTTGATCTGCACCTTAGCGCGATCTAAACCATGTAATCAATTACCTAGATTGGTGAATGGAGATAGGTTAACAAGCTCCAACAGTGGCCGGCGGCTAAAGGTCAAGAACAGTGATAAAATGGACACAACAATGAGATTAACTTTAGGGTAAAGGTTGACGATGGTGAGAGGAAGCTGTGTGAGAGTTTAATTGGAATAGTATCAACGTTTATATAGAATTGAAATTAGGGTTCTTAGTCGGTTTGTTTATTAAGGAAAACGAATCAATATTAGTCTAATTAACATATTAATGACGTCGGTTAAACCGAGAATAGGGTAAACAAAATATTTACAAGATCAATTATCAAAAATAACACGAAAATTATGGTCCAAGTTAAACAATTGGACATTCGGGTGCAAGAAATGTATATGAACTTGGATCCGGGTCTTGGGTTACCCAGTTTGTAAAATGGATTATAACAAAATTACAAATGGGACTTTGGAGTTTGAAGATGGGTACAATATAGGCTAATAGTTATGATTGGGCTGAATTTGTCAAAATAGTAAAGATATAATTATAAATAATTAATATTAATAAAATAATCAATTTAAACTTGATAAAGACATTATATTTGGTAAAAAGAATCCAAACGTCGATACGAGTCGGGTATTTAATAAATTCGAAAACCCGAGTTGTTACAAGATGTGTAATAACCAAGAGGTTGGCCACATCTCCTTTACATTCGAGGTACTATCCTATTTCCCTTGGCCTAGCCCACGTTTGGATATGACCCCCGATGGCCATGTCCTCTAAAGTTTAAAGGTTTTCACCTTTCTTATAAATTAGAGTTTCTACACTCTTGCCTGGAGCGCACGCTATCCAACGTATAGTCCGGGGCAGCGGGATCAGTACACGCTTAGTGGCTGACAATTTCGTTGTTTTCGGCTATATGGAGGATCCTACGAATTATGGTAGACGTACCATACCACCGGTTTAGAACGTTTTCACGTTATATTCGTTTGGGCTAAATCCCGGGTTGGGCGAGTCTCCAGTTAACATCCGTATTTGGGCCTGTCCCCAGTATTTGGGCTTGTCCCCAGTATTTGGGCTTGTTCCCAGTTTAACTCACGACTTATGAGAGAAATCTTGACTAAATAATTTAGATATAATTACAAAATTTATACTCAAATCGGTTATTTAGAAATACTCCCAAAAATTATGGAAACATTTATGATTTTTGAAACATTAAAATATGGGGTTTACTTTAGACATTAATTTTGACATTTATGGATAATTAAAAAATAGTCAAATATAAAAAATGAAAACCTTGATGAGATGAAGAAATGAAAACCTTTAAAGATTTGTTGCAAGATTATCTAATTTCGTATTTAAAATAGGTTTAAATTTATTGTGAATATTAAGACTAAATTAAGGGTATTATATAAAAACATAAATAAATAAATGTATATATTATAAATAAATTATTAATTTAACTTTTGTTTCATTACATTCAATGACTCAAAAGTTAGATATATTAAATCGAAAAAGTAAGGTTGTATTTTACTAATTTTACTAAATAATTTAGACATAATTGTAAAATTTAAAACAAAATTGGTTAATTAGAAAGCTTTCAAAAATTATCAAAATGTTTTTGACTTTTGAAACATTAAAATGATGACTCTTGAAACACTAAAAAATGGTCAAATATAAAAAACAGAAATCTTGATGAGATTGAAGAGTATGGAAACCTTTAAAAGTTTGTTGCAAAATTAGTCAAATTCCGTATTTAAAAAGGGTTTAAATTTGTTATGAATATTAAGAATAAATTAAGGGTATTATAAAAACAGAAATAAATAGAAGCCAATAATAAACTGGAAAATAAGTTGTGTAAAAAAATAAATAAAATTAACGAACATGTTAACAATTGATAGAAGTTTCAAGATAAGATTCACACGTGTTAACAGCCAAAATAAAAATTGATCATATAAAAATGATTTAATTTACATGAACTGTGTAAACTACATAAATACATAAATAATCGGAACTTAATATCCATTGTTGTACAAAAAGAAAACCAGTTTTCCAACAAATACTCCTTCTAGGCAATTAACTATTTTATAAGTTGGGTCGCTATAACCTGAAATAATTAAAATTAAATTAATGTTACATAATATACTATTCCGGCTAAATTAAAAATAAATACATATATTTTGGTCTAGTTAGAATTACCAATGGTGGATAGATGTAATTATATAAATTTTAATCACAACCTAAATAAACCATTCATTGTATGAAAGATAGAGTAGTTATAGAAACTTCAACATATAATTAGAATCTTGGAGTTTGATGTAAAACTTAAACAGATTATAGGAAAATTATATTAGAGTTAAAAACAATACAAACAACAAAGTGCAAAGAAAATGAAATGACAATGACAATAGCGAATAATACATAAGAATCAACCATTAACTTAGAATAAATACATTACCGGAAAATATGGAAAAGAAAGTCAGCAAAAATGGCTAAACCAAGAGAGAGAGAGAGAGAAAGATATATATATATATATATATATATATATATATATATATATATATATATATATATATATATATATAGAGAGAGAGAGAGAGAGAGAGAGAGAGAGAGATAAATTTTAGGGTTTGTATTGTTAAGCTTTATATAGTATGAAATGGGTGATTTGACTTAATAAAAAAGGAAATATGTGACATGACATCTAGTTGGACACCCTAGAATGATACCATATAGAACTATTGTATTGCTTTAATAAAGTAGTAAATAAAAAAACAATGAGCGACAACATAAATATAAAAAATATCAATATAGACAACCAGATTTAATAATAGTTGAAGAAAAATAATGCACTCTCGTAATTAAGTACTATTAATTGAATGAATGATAATAATCCACAATATATAAAATGTAGCAAACATCTTCTATTAAGAGTAATAACTTTAGTTATAGGTTTATGTTATATTGTTTTAGTGTTCCATAAACATTTTAAGTAGATGGACATTACAAACATTAAAGAGAAAACATAAACAACATATCTTGTAGTATCGAATAAGAAAAATATCAATTAACTTGAGACGTCATAAAATAATAGAAAATGAGCATTGGAAAATGTATATAGAAAATCCAATATTATGTATGAGTTAATAATAATTCTTCATATTATAAGAAATGCAATTCCAGAATGATTAATTTAGTAAATCAGGAATTTTTTTAATCAGTATATGTAAGGAAGTGCATTAAATACAGATATTATAAAATATCATAATTTATTTTCGTACATGGTAAAAATGGAAATTTTTTTAAAAAACAGTACCGTAAATTTAGCGGGACAAGAAAATTAATTGATTGACTTATCAAGCTTTGAGTATATTATTTTGTAATTGAAAATATTGTATGAGTTAAACAAAAAAATTTATAAATATATTAATTAAGCATATAAAAAAAATCCATAATAATCATATTAAAACCTATTTGTTCCATTCTGAGGTATGTTCTTGGCTTTGATATCATCAAAGGTAGCAAACGACAATCCATAAAGGTGACCTTTAAACTCATCGCAAATCGAAAGACGAGTTTCTGATGTGAAAGATAGCTTGTGTGGGCTGTCAACATAACGGTATGTTGACATATTTGCACCAAGTGAAGGTTTTCGAACAATCAATGACTGATCTCAGCTAGCCAAACATCATGTTTCGGTATGCAAACTTTCCTTACATATGCCTGCATTCTATGACCCTGTTACATTATTAATAAGACAAACATTATAACAATTAATTTTATATAATGAGGAAGAAAAAAAAAGAAATATAAACAATTATAGTTGTATATAATTATACCATCTCATCTTGTAAAATCATTTCTATGGACCAGTCCTCTCCTGGTTTATTGTTGTCCTTCAAACGCCATAGTCTGAGTATACGAACCTTCAGTACACAATCGTTGTTTGAAACATCCAAACCGTTGAACATGGTAATGTTTGATGCTTCCATGTTACTGTGTAACAAATAAAAAATTCAAGCAAAGATTCAAGATTCATTAATTAACTTTTAGATGAGTTAAAAAAAATATTTATCCGTATGAAAGAACATAAAAAACCTTGACAATGATACAAATATGAATCGAAGAGTAAGTAAATGAGAAGTGTGTGAATCTCTTTATTCTGGTTATATTATATATAGATAAACAGTATTTGTTAGAAAGTTTGAATTGTTAAAAAAAAGGAAAGGTCTAAATACAGTTAATTTAGGGTATACAATCAGAGATTTAAAAAAATGTAATTGATATTGATATAAACTTATTTTGCTACTAATAAATATAGTAAAATTAAAGAATATATATATATATATATATATATATATATATATATATATATATATATATATATATATATTTTGGTATATCGTATATCTGCTTGTGGACATTGAAGTGGACCCTTATCACAAAATTAGGTGTATATGAATGATTAAAAATACTATAAAATTAATTTATTTTTATAACATTAGTAATTATAAAATCATTACAAAATAAAACATTTTATTTATTGGTGTTTATTGTTTAATAATGTCTTCGTGTTGCTTTGAATGCTGTGATTAAATCGATACATAACTACCTATTTATGCTTACAACTTATTTACAAGTAACAAATGAAGGTTAAAATGGTAAAACAAAAACATAAAAAGTAGGCACCCAATGGCATTATAGCCGTTAAAAACAAATAGGAAGCTCCCGATATCTATAACAGGTTATACCATTTTCGTTTATTGCAAAAACACGGTTCAACTATTGAAAATAACCAAGTTCGGGTATTAAAGAACAATTTTGGGTTTTACACTCTAATAGTGTACCCTATGCGTACCCAACGAATAGGGTTGAGTATGAAACATGTTGTCTAGTAAACGAGTATAAGAAAAACTGGATATAGGTCCTTAGCTATTTTTGTTGTGCAACAGTAGATTAGTGTTAGTTATAGGTTTAATTAATTATTAATCTAACATTGGAAAGCCTTGAGTAGTCGAATGAAGTCGAGCTCAGTTTAGTTGTGTGTTTTATTCTACTGAGGGATACAATGGCTTCTTCAGGCTTTGGGAACTGATTTCTTGTCACACTCTAACCTACGGCGGAAATGCCTGGACACGAACTGATTGCTCACAGCTTTTCAGAGGTTACTATATGCAATATTAAAAATGTCAATATCTATTAAATTTTATTAAATAGTCAAGTACATCAAACTCATAAGTAAACAAGTAAAATAGACATTCAAATCTAATTCTTGTATCTTCTTCTCTAACATGTATTGTAAATTGCTTCAAACAATCTTGATAATCACGTCACACGATAACCTGCATATGCATTTAAAATAGAATAGTTTTGTCAACACAAGGTTGAGTGAGCAATACACCAGTTTAAATGTACATATAGTATATATATATATATATATATATATATATATAAGTAGTTGCAACAAGTCATATGAGAATAACAAATTAACCAAATGAGCAAGTATAACTGACATGTCGAGAAGCACAAAGGCTAACGACTGGCGTATGATCATACTATAATGCTCTCCGAATGCGGAAGCATACAAAGCAAATAAGCACATAAACAAGTAAGGTATAAGTTGTTAACACATAAGACAATAGTTGCAGTTTTGAGTATAAGTATATATGACAAATATAATTTACGCATATGTTCTCAAAACGTGAGAAAACGAGTAAAAAGAGGGGAATGTGGTACTCACCTAATCGGATGAACAAAATAAAAATGATGATGTGAGAAAGATGAACCCTTCGGGATACACCGACAATGATTCCTAGTTAAATAAGATAATATAAGTTAGTTATAAAAGATATAACATGAGTTAAGGAAATTAAAATTTCGATGTGATTGAAGTTATGTTGTGATTATAATATTATGGATTGAACGATTGCTTACTATTGCTATTATTAATATTATTTCAAACCATCACTACTAGAAAAAAGGCCTTCCTTGACATGCGCAAAATGACACGCGTCGATTTATGACGCGCAATGGTGCAAGTCATTAAAATGAAGTCATAATTTTTGAAAATTTGAAAATTTATGACACTCATTTTTGTGTGTCATTGAACAAGTGTCGTAAATAAAAAAAAGGTGTGCGTGTCACATATGCGAGTCATGGTTCACTAAAAAAAAGATAGAATATATCCCTCAAAATATGCAGGTCATATACTTGACCTAATTAGAATAACCCACGCTTCTATCTAAGGGGGGGGGGGTGTTTGGCCTAGCTTTTATTTTTTTGCTTATGCTTATATTTTAAAGTAGCTTATAGCTTATTTTCTATTATTTGATAAAGCTATTTTCAAGTGTTTGGATTAGCTTATATTCTACAAGTTAATTATGTGTTTTAATAAGTTGTTAAATCAATCATTGTTTAATTTGCTAGAGTAATAAGTTGCTTCATAATTACTAATCCACCACAATTTGAGGGCAAATGAGTAACTTACAATCTTACATAAATAAGCTTATTCAAATAAGCTAAAAAACCATATTCAAATAAGCTTCTTTAAATTAGCTTACATAAGCTTATAAGCATAAGCTTAAAAAGCTAAACCAAACACTAAGTTAAGCTTATTTTGTAAAAAAAAGCTAAAAAAGTTATAAGCTTGGTTAAAAAAGCTAGGCCAAACACCCCCTAACATATAACCTGCTACTCTCAAAACCCAAAACCACCACCGGCCATCACCACCACGAACGCCAACACCACCATGAACACCATCACCACCACGGACTCCATCACCACCACGACATTCCGACACCACTACAGGCCACAAACGCCATCACTGCCACGACATTCCGACACTACCATCGAATTTTTGAAGGATTGAAGCAAGAATTTTTAGTCTATTGAAGGATTTTTTAAGGATTTCAACTTTTTTTGAAGTATATGTCTTCAATTTTACCTTACTCTACTTTTAATTGGCTAGGGTTTAATGGAGTGTTATATAATTCGAACATAATTGAACTGTTATTTCTTGCAAAAACCTGAAACATATTTGAAGTGTTATATAATAATAGTTTGAAACATAATCTGAACTGACTTACAAAACTGTTTTAAGTTTTTTTATCGGATCGATACAAAAAATTAAGACGAGCTGACACCGAGCTTCATATAAAGCTTATTTACTTATCGAGCCCGAGCTAAATGGGAAGCTTGTTGAGGCTTTACGAGCCATGTGTATTAATTACTGAGCTCGAGTCAAGCTTTGGCTCGTTTATGGTACTACGCAAGCGTGAGTCGAGCTTAGGCTCGTTTATGTTTTTCTTATAATATATAAATTAATTATAAACATAAATAAATTAATTACTAAATAATAAACGACCTGAGTCCGAGCTTAAAAAAACAACTCACTAGCCGAGCTTTAGAAAAATAGGTTGAGCATAGTCAAGCTCGAGCTCTGGTAACTCAAAACGAAGCTAATGACTTTGTGCTTGCTTCTTAGGCTATTCTTCATTGCTATTTTGGATTTTGTTACCGTTTTAAACCAACCAATACAACTCAAAAAGCTTTACTGTCTATTGTTATTACACTATATAGTAATAAAACTAGGGGTGCAAGCGAGCCAAGCCGGCTTGTGATGTAACACCGCGTCTTTTACCCTTTGCAATTAAGGCATAAAAATACTAACTTAGAAAGTATAGGGACCAAAATTGTAAATTCTGAAAATCTTCTCCCATCGCGGTACGCGACGGGGTAACAATCAACCCATCGCGTACCGCGATGGGGTTGCTGAGTCAGTGGACACGTGTTGAACATCGTGTCGACACGTGGCGCAATATGACAGGCCACGTGTCACAACCGCATAAGGCGGCACAATATTGCGGCGCCGCGGTACGCGACGGGTCCCAAAGGAACCGGTCGCGTACCGCGACGGGGTCCTAAAAAGGCTACAAAAGGAGGGGGGTGACGGGCATGAACCCCATTCATCCCAAACACACCTTTCTTTACACACATATAGCCTTGGAAAGCGTGCCCCGTTGCCGTAACAAGCCGACGTGCTGTTTTCTCGTAATTCGTGCAAGAAACGAAGTGGAATTAAGCTAGCAATCACATAAGCGAGTAGATCAAGTCTTTCCTTATCGTATTATAAGTCTAAGCATCCAATCTAAGGTAGGATTTACGTTTAAGTTATTTGAATTATAGCTTAGACTATTAATCGAGGCTATGGCCTTTAACCTTGATCGTATTTTACAAATCATTCACAATCATGTTTTCATAAACGTTACTTCATGATGAAGTAATGTCAAACAAAAGATATATTTTGACGGGTATGTAGTAACTGGAAGGGGGATATCACTAGTAGTAAGTTTCTTGCCTAAGGAAAAGTAATTCGCATAAATCCCAAACAACCGAGGGACCCGTTTACTTACCTGGAGAAACTTACCAACGTGTTAGAACCTATTAGGCCAAAGCATGCTATATCAAACGTCACATAAAACCAAGTATTTTCAATCACAATCAAAGATAAGCGATTTCAAGGTTAAGCTTTCAATCATAGCTTAACATCATTCAAATCATTCATACAAACCTATTCGTGTATAGGTTAACTATCATTCACAATCAATCAATCAGTCAAGGTTTTCCAACACCGACGGACAGGTGAATACGTTAACCTTTTTATCAGTCAAAACAAATTTATACTCAATGAGACGAACAGGTGTTTGTCTTAAAGAGTCAATCAATGTCTACATGAGATCGAGTAATCTCTAAAACTTTATAATACAAAGTAGAAAATAAAGTCAACTCAGACCGAATACACATGTGTCTGGATCCAAACATAACCGTTCAGCCTAATCATTCAAAGGCTACGTGGCCGTGGGCTAATGGTCATAACTAGTCTCCCGGTAAGAGCTACGTGGCTTGGGAACAATTGTGTGTGTAGGGCAGTGGTACATAGACCAGAAGTAGAAATGCTTCTGCTGAGCTTGTAGAGAAAACTATATTTGTATTATATTGTCATTCAAAATGTTTATGGAGTCATACGTGTTCACCAGCATATAGCTGACGTATTTTTCCAACCCATTGCAGGTAATTAAGCATAAGTAGCATTAACAAGGATTGGAGTCTATATGAAGATAGAAGCGCGTACAAGATGGCTTCGTTTTTGATATATAATCCTTGTAATATGAAAATATATCTTTTGTAAACCAATACTCGGGTATTTAATTCCCGAGTAAATTTTCAATGTAAATTAATATTATATTCAACCTAAAGTCTTCCGCTAAAATTAACCCATAAACTCTGATATATTTACAAAACAGGTACCAACTTGTGGTCACACGCCTAGGCCCTAAGTCGGGGTGTGACAGGTTGGTATCAGAGCCATCGGTTTCAGCGAATTAGGTATTTAAACACTAGTACCTAAGCTTTAACCATTATTATTATTATTATTATTATTATTAATATTACTCGTAGGGATAAGATATGATTGGTAAACCTCCTATCCCTAATCTAACTAAAATGCAGATGTCTTATACTAACTACTTTGGTCGTAGACACCGAGTAGCCATTCGATCAAAACCGGCAATCAATAACGATCCATCCGATATGGAGAGTAGCAATAGTTATTATACTAGCTTTTTCAATCACAATCAACCAATCAATCCGGTGTTACCGTATGGGAGCCAACATGTGTATCTCCCAGGTAGTCAACAATGTCAAATCGAAATCTCTAACAATACCGAG
Organism: Bidens hawaiensis; assembly: GCF_021521415.1. NCBI lineage: Eukaryota > Viridiplantae > Streptophyta > Magnoliopsida > Asterales > Asteraceae > Bidens > Bidens hawaiensis. The sequence goes on along the minus strand of NW_027491362.1, from coordinate 684,379 downwards.
GACAACGTTCCCCAGTATTACCCCTCCGACATTCCAACATATCATCTTTCCGAGGAACAGGAGGTGCAAAGCAAGATCAAATAGGAAACTGAATCGGAATCATCAAGCTGGATGAATTATCACTCTGATAAAAGGAGATGGCAATTTGGATCACCACCATTGAACTATCAATACGAGACTCCGCCAGCATCGGCTGAACTCAGTCACAAACCAAAAAATGAGGGTTAGCATGCCATACAAAAAGAGGTTTAACTCACCAATCAAAAACCCTCATGAATCAGAGGAAGATCCTGAAGAAGAAAAGGATCCCGAAGAAGAAGAGGAAAACGAAAATCCTTACTTCCCTTCATAGTTAGGATCAAGACCTTCGATTTCACAACAAGCAAAAGAGATTCGAGAGGAGGAAAATCTCATCGAGGAATTTTATACCAACAATATTCCTGATGAAGAAATGCTTGCATACGTTGCTAATCCGCATCTCTATCCCAAGGAAAATGCTTATCTCTTCCAAGCCGCATCCGCACCAACGGGATATCCGAACCCGCCTAATGCAGTGATTGACGAGCTGAGGAATGAGAGAGTGGACAAAAAGAAAATTGGGAGAAAGATAGCTAAGAAATGTGACAAGATGAAAAATCTTGTTACAAAATGGATTAAGGATTAGAACTCATTGTTGTGTACTAGTTGTTGTAATCTAGAGATTCAAGTAAACAATAAAGGAAAAACAATTGAAGAAATTTCACAAGAAAAAGTAACTGCGGAAAATATACAAGCCATACCACAAAATTATGTGCTTGGTATCCGCGATCTGATAAAAGAGGCTGTAAATCCAATTTATGAAATATTGAAAAATGATCCTAGCCGTACTGCCTCTCAATCTAACAAAAGAGCAAGTAGAAGTGAAACTGTTACTTCAAAAAGAGAATCTAAGAAAGAATCTAAGAAAGAGTCGGAAAAGAAAGAAGACAAGAAAAAGGAAACTGAAAGAAAGAAAGAAGCAAGTGATGAAAGCTCGACTGCTGAAAATGACCTTCGTGAGAAAACTAAGAAACTCAAAATAAACGAAGGCTGTGATTTCAAAGTGTTTAAGGTTTACAACCCCAAAGAATTTCACGGGGATAAAGGTGCGATACATACCCTCCGATGGCTGGAGGAGATGGAATCGATAGTACTAATAAGCAAGTGTACGGAAAGAGAGAAAGTTCAGTATACTTCCCAGATGTTTAAAGGAGAGGCATTAGAATGGTGGAATACCCTAATTGGAGTTAAGGGTAGAGATACCCTAATTGGAGTTAAGGGTAGAGATAACCTATACAACTTGGATTGGGAAACATTCAAGGCTATGGTATTGAAGAAATTCTGTCCGATCAATGAAATGGATCAGATTCAGACTAAGCTGTGGAACCACAAGGTTGTGGGAACTAATCTCAAGGAATACAACACCAAGTTCCTTGAATACTGTAGAATCGTGCCTCATCTGGTTACTCCCGAAATCAATAAGGTGACACGCTACATTTACGGACTACCAATCGAGATCCGTGATTTAGTACGTTCACACATGCCGTCTTCGACGGAATCGGCCATGGAGTTGGCCGGGTACTTGATGGATGGGATGTTGAGAAACCGAGATGAGAGAAAGAAGGATGATGGAAAGACGAGTGCGGGTGGAAAGATGAAAAAGACGGAGAAGAAAAGAGAAGGGGGATTTGTGTACAATCGCCCTGTGTGCAAGTCATGTGGAAGGAGACACTTCGGGAAATGTCTTCGACCAAACAACTCGGTTACATGTAATTTCTGCAAGAGACCGGGTCATGTGGAAACAACTTGCACAAGAAAAACAGTGGAATGTTTCATATGTGGTGAGAAGGGACACTATAGCAACGAGTGTTCGAAAAAGAAACCAACGACGGTGACGGTTGGTGCAAGTGGCCACGGTGCGAAGACCAATGCCAAGAAAGGAAATGCTCGTGTCTTTATGCTAGACACCCAGAAAGCAGCCGAGATACCGGACGTGATCACCGGTAAAGGATGTCTCGCATTCATGGCCTATGTAACCAAGGAACCCGAACCCAAGAAGATGGGGAAGTTCCAATAGTGTCTGAATTCCAAGATGTATTCCCTAACGAGTTACCAGGAGCCCCACCTGATAGAGAAGTAGAATTCAAGATCGACCTCATGCCAAGAACATCACCAATAGCTAAATCACCTTATCGTCTAGCACCTACGGAAATGAAGGAATTGAAGAAACAATTGGATGAGTTATTAGAAAAAGGATTTATACGTCCAAGTTCGTCACCGTGGGGGGCTCCAATATTGTTCGTAAAGAAGAAGGACGGATCAATGAGGATGTGTATAGACTACCGAGAGCTAAACACGGTCACAATCAAGAATAAGTACCCATTACCAAGAATCGACGACTTGTTCGATCAACTCCAAGGAGCAAGTTGTTTTTCCAAGATTAATCTAAGATCGGGATATCATCAATTGAAGGTACAAGAAGAAGATATACCTAAAACAACTTTTAGAACCCGATACGGACATTATGAGTTCACCGTGATGCCTTTCGGACTCACTAATGCTCCAGCAGCTTTCATGGACATGATGAATCGAATTTGTAAGCCATATTTGGACAAGTTTGTTATTGTTTTCATTGATGATATTCTTGTTTACTCAAAATCCAAAGACGATCATCAAGTTCATCTTAAGATCATACTTGAAACCCTAAGAAACGAGAAATTATACGCCAAGTTCTCCAAGTGTGAATTTTGGTTATCCGGAGTACAATTTCTTGGTCATGTCATAAATGAGAAGGGTATTCAAGTAGATCCCGCAAAGATAGAGGCTATAACCAAGTGGGAGAAACCCAAGACACCGACTCAAGTCCGAAGTTTTCTAGGCTTAGCCGGTTACTACCGAAGATTCATTCAAGACTTCTCCCGAATAGCTGTTCCATTAACTTCACTTACAAGAAAGGAAATTAAGTTTGAATGGGGATTGAAGCAAGAAGAAGCATTCGAAACACTCAAACAAAAGTTAACCAACGCACCTATTCTGGCTTTACTAGATGGATTGGAAAACTTTACCATTTACTGTGATGCTTTGCACACGGGAATGGGATGTGTTCTAATTCAAGGAAAGAAAGTGATTGCTTATGCTTCGAGACAATTGAAAGTGCATGAAAAGAATTACACCACGCATGATCTTGAATTAGGCGCTATAATTTTCGCATTAAAGTTATAGCGACATTACTTGTATGGTGTAAGATTCACGGTATATACTGATCACAAAAGCTTGAAGCATATATTCAATCAAAAGGAGTTGAATATGAGACAAAGGCGTTGGATGGAAACACTTAATGATTACGACTGTGAGATCGTATATCATGAAGGAAAAGCCAACGTAGTGGTTGACGCCTTAAGTAGAAAAGAACATGAAAAACCAAAGAGAGTCCGAGCTCTTAGATTGGAACTTAAAGTCGATTTAGCCAGTCAAATCAAAGAAGCTCAGAAGTTGGCACTGGAGGAAGGAAATATAAAAATCCGAGAAAGAGAATGGTACAATTGATCAATTGACTAAAGGAAGTGATGAAATACTTAGACTCGGTACAAGGATTTGGGTACCGATGGTTGGAAGTCTAAGAGATAAGATTCTAGAAGAAGCTCATAAGTCAAAGTATATGATGCATTCAGGAAGTGACAAGATGTATCACAATTTAAAAGATGATTACTGGTGGATCGGAATGAAGAAAGATGTTGCTTTATATGTAGCCAAATGCCTAACGTGTTCCAAAGTGAAAGTCGAGCATCAAAAGCCGTTAGGATTGTTTAACCTGAGATACCAATTTGGAAATGGGATATCATAACTATGGATTTCATCATGAAGTTACCAAAAACTTCATGTCAAAATGATGCAATCTGGGTTATTGTAGATAGACTTACGAAGTCTGCTCATTTCATTCCAATTCAAGAAACGTATAGTATGGATAAGTTAGCACAATTATATGTCGAAAACATTGTATCCTTGCATGGTGTGCCGCTATCCATCATATCCGATAGAGATAGTCGTTTTACTTCAAACTTTTGGTCAAGTTTTCAAAAGGCTATGGGGACTCGACTAAATCTAAGTACTGCTTACCATCCCCAAACTGACGGCCAAAGTGAACGCACGATTCAAACTTTAGAAGATATGCTTCGTGCCTGTGTTATCGACTTAGAAAGAAGTTGGGACACCCATCTTGCCTTGATAGAATTCTCGTACAACAATAGCTATCATACGAGTATCGAAGCAACACCATTTGAAGCATTGTATGGTCGTAAGTGTAGGACGCCTGTATGTTGGTCAGAAATAGGTGATGCTCAGTTGTCAGGACTTGAGATTGTCCAATGAACTACGGATCAAGTTATACAAATCCGTGAACGATTGAAAACGGCGAGAGATCGACAAAAGAGCTATGCGGACGTTCGCCGCAAGCCTTTGGAATTCAAAGAAGACGACAAAGTGTTATTGAAAGTATCGCCTTGGAAAGGTGTGGTAAGATTCGAAAAGAAAGGAAAATTTAGTCCAAGATTCGTTGGACCATTCAAGATACTCGAACGAACAGGACCGGTTGCTTACCGCCTGGAATTACCTGATGAGATGAAAGGTATTCACGATGTGTTTCACGTATCCAATCTACGCAAGTGTTTAGCTGACGAAACTCTTGCCATGCCCTTGAAAGATGTTAAAGTCAACAAGAAACTTAAGTTTGTAGAACAGCCGATACAAATAGAAGATAGCATGATTAAGTTTCTCAAACATAAACGACTTAAACTCATAAAAGTCAAATGGGATTCAAGACGTGGACCCGAGTATACATGGGAGCTCGAGTCAGAAATGAAGAAGAAATATCCCTATCTATTTCAATAAATCTCGAGGACCATATTATTCAAAAGGTGGGGAGGATGTAACACCGCGTCTTTTACCCTTTGCAATTAAGGCATAAAAATACTAACTTAGAAAGTATAGGGACCAAAATTGTAAATTCTGAAAATCTTCTCTCATCGTGGTACGCGACGGGGTAACAATCAACCCATCGCGTAGCGCGATGGGGTTGCTGAGTCAGTGGACACGTGTTGAACATCGTGTCGACACGTGGCGCAATATGACAGGCCACGTGTCACAACCGCATAAGGCGGCGCAATATTGCGGCGCCGCGGTACGCGACGGGTCCCAAAGGAACCGGTCGCGTACCGCGACGGGGTCCTAAAAAGGCAATAAAAGGAGGGGGTGACGGGCATGAACCCCATTCATCCCAAACACACCTTTCTTTACACACATATAGCCTTGGAAAGTGTGCCCCGTTGCCGTAACAAGCCGACGTGCTGTTTTCTCGTAATTCGTGCAAGAAACGAAGTGGAATTAAGCTAGCAATCACATAAGCGAGTAGATCAAGTCCTTCCTTATCGTATTATCAGTCTAAGCATCCAATCTAAGGTAGGATTTGCGTTTAAGTTATTTGAATTATAGCTTAGACTATTAATCGAGGCTATGGCCTTTAACCTTGATCGTATTTTACAAATCATTCACAATCATGTTTTCATAAACGTTACTTCATGATGAAGTAATGTCAAACAAAAGATATATTTTGACGGCATGTAGTAACTGGAAGGGGGATATCACTAGTAGTAAGTTTCTTGCCTAAGGAAAAGTAATTCGCATAAATCCCAATCAACCGAGGGACTCGTTTACTTACCTGGAGAAACTTACCAACGTGTTAGAACCTATTAGGCCAAAGCATGCTATATCAAACGTCACATAAAACCAAGTGTTTTCAATCACAATCAAAGATAAGCGATTTCAAGGTTAAGCTTTCAATCATAGCTTAACATCATTCAAATCATTCATAAAAACCTATTCGTGTATAGTTTAAGTATCATTCACAATCAATCAATAAGTCAAGGTTTTCCAACACCGACGGACAGGTGAATATGTTAACCTTTTTATCAGTCAAAACATATTTATACTCAATGAGACGAACGCGTGTTTGTCTTAACGAGTCAAAACATATCTGTATATTTGCAGGGAAAGGTGCTGGTGGCTCTAAGTGCAGTTATATAAGTCGGTCAAATATTATAACCAGAAGGTTATAACTTAACCATTTGACTCAAAATTAGTTAGGTTTTGACTTGTCGTATTGAATTAAGTCGTGCTACCTTGACCCGAGCATGTAAAACTAAACATTAAAATTAGCTAATACTGAAATGGGTCAAATGGGCCAAAAGTCGACTAAACGACTAAACATGTGTTCAACTGACTAGAACCAATATTGGTTAGTTTCATTTTGATCCAACTTAAAGTTTTTACATAAAACGAGTTGTTTGACCCGAATCGACATGATCCGGTAACTAACTTGAACCGACCTGTCCGTTGATCCAAAGTTTACATGAACCGACCTGCCCGTTAACTAACATGATGCTTTAAAAATTAGTGACACAATTATATTACAAATAATTTCTCAAATATCCTTTTAATGAGCTACGTTGTGCATAGACTAAGCTTTGGTATTGCGAATTAAAAACCTTTTTTTATGCCAATTAGTGTTTTTATTTAATTTAACATCTACCTGAAACTCAATATTATCTACTCGTTTTATATTATACTAATTTCATTTATAGTTAGAGTGTCCTGTTTATTATATTGTTTTTTTGTAGTGTCCGACTCAGCCGGGAAGTACCGAGTGTTGTTATTGTCTTAAAGTTCATGGAGGAGATCGTTCATGAAGGACTTCAAATACTCGTTGATAACAATGTAAGTGTAATTTAACAGTTAACTTTAGGAACAATTTAGTTTGGTTCGGTTTTATTTTTCAATGGTTTGGCTTCGGTTTTAAATAACCAAAAACCGTAATTAAATTTACTCTTTAATATTGTATATTACATAATGAAATTTACTTCTTAAGATTGTAAATGATCTAGAGTTTAGTTTGAAATCACATAATTACATTTACTCTCTAATATTGTATATAGGGGTGTTCTTCGGGTAAATTCGAGTCAGGTTGGATATTCAGGTACAGTTAAAAACACAATCCTACTGTGTAATATTGTGATATACACTATATTCAAAAGGAATATTTTAGTTTGGTATGTCATATTGCTAGTATGCTTGTTAAAGGTGAATATATATATATATATATATATATATATATATATATATATATATATATATATATATTTATATTAACCTTTAAAACCTGAAACCCGATCCGAACCTACCCGACCTTATTTGGGTCGGTTCTTGAGTCAATTTGCATTGAACTCATACCCGAACAAACCGAAACTCGAATAAATAATCCGAAGAACACCCATACTTTGAACGATAGTAAGAAATGGTTCAAGGACAACAATATTTGGTTTGTCCAACTTTTGTAACGTTTTGGTTTCTTAATTTTCATCTTAGGTAGGGGAGGCAAATACGAATACACGGGCGGATTTCGATGCGGTTCGAGAAGAATGGTCTGCGTATACGACAAAGTTTATATTTCGTTAGTGATATTAGTGATATGCATGATATTAAATATTAACCGATACTTTTGTTAACTTAGAGAATATACGTAATATTTTGATTTAGCATTTTTAAATTTAGAAATGGAATGTGTAATTTGCTGCTATGTTTTTAGTAATTAATGTAAATATTAGTAATTATAAAAAACAATTTTTTTAAAAAAAATTATACAATGACAAGCATATATGCATGTCGTTAATGGGTGTCGTAAACACCAGTTTTGAAAGTGTGTCATAAATGCATGTCAAAAAGGGGTGTCACAAATGGCTGTCATTAATGCGTGTCAATAAATATGACATACCAAAAGCGTGTCATGTTCAATTTATGACAGGGGCTTCCTTGACGCGCATTTGCGTGTCATAAGTGCCCTTTAATGACATGCAATGCGTGTCATTGAAAGTCTTTTTTCTAGTAGTGCATTATTATTGTTATAATTTTAAAGAATTATTACTTTTATTATTTTATTGGATCACCATTACGTATCCTTGATAAAATCATATAATTAGACTTATAAATATATAATTTAAATAAATAATATTAATACAAAATATACTTATAATTATTTGAGTAAATATAAAATACTAATGTATAAATAGATAGATGATCATAATAATAATAATGTGTTATTAATTAAATATAATATGTAGTAGAATATAAATAAATATTTCGTTTAAATCTTTTATAGAAAATCTATTTAATACGTTTAGTATATATATAATATATAAAATAAATATAAGTAAGTTTATCAACGACGAGAGATCACAAATAATGATGTCGGGTTTTTATAAAAATAAAATTTACTCATTGTTAATAAACACTTATAATACTTACAAATTTTATATATATATATATATATATATATATATATATATATATATATATATATAATCTATAACAAGATTATTTGCCAAGAAGCTAGCCCTGCTTACGGTGCGCACATATGATGTATATATGTGTGAACCCTCGGGTGGGCAAAAGTGAAATTGCACTAATTTTGACGTTATTTTACTAATCACGTGAAAATAACGTTAAAAGTGACGGACGGTTAATCAGGCATCATGTAGTGGCGTTGATAGCTGAAAGATAAGGGTACATGCACCGATCAGCCGGTGTCCCGATGATTGAGTGCTATGTGCCTTATGTCCAAGGCTTGATGCAAAACTACTATCGAGCCGGGGGTCTCACCGGAAGCAGCCTCTCTATCCCTATGGGGTAGAGGTAAGGCTGCCTACATCTTACCCTCCTCAGACCCTACCATAGCTTTGCTATTGGTGGGATATACTGAGTACGATGATGATGATGATGATGATGATTTGCCAAGAAGCGTAAAACTTTAAGGTGTCGGTTTCATAAAATCAAGTTTGTTTTATTAGTTAATATCAATTAGAATTAGTTATAAACATAAAGAAAACAAATTGAAAAATAAATAACAAAAACGAAGCAACTGGGACTCGAACCCAAGTGGTAGATGGTTCAGAATCAGAAATAATAACTTAAATACAAGAACTGCTATTAACCCAGGTGGCAGATGGTTCAAATCGTTCGTTGTAATATTAAATGGTGTTAGGGTTAATAAATTATGGACTGAAACGAACTTGAGACATAAACTAATTACCAGATTTGATTTTGTATTGATGGAGAACGGCTAACCACGAATGACGGCATAAACGATGACTGGTAACGATCCTTTCAGACCACGTTAATCTAATCAACCATAGGGGTTTTAATCTCGAGGTCCAGGCGACGGTGCAGGCAAGTTTAATTGTAATTATATGAACCCTAGATGGTGTAATGCTATAAAGGTAAAGACGAGTTTTATTGATATCTCAATTCGTATATAATAGATCGTTTTCTTTAATTAGACGAGTCGGTGTGATTCGAAATATGCTTATACATAATCTGCCAGTATCAATTCCACCTAAACAACGAGAATTAAGGATCAAGTAATGCGTCTGGGTCACGGATTTGGTCAAAATATGGGTTCGGGTCACGGGTTCTGTTTATGGGTTTGAGTTTGTTTATAAAATATATTAATGTTTAATCATGTTTTGCAAATTGGTCCCTAGACTATAAGGATGGAAACAAAACATGGTTAAAGTATACTTGAGGGTAAAAAGAGTCGATTTTCAAAGTTGTTTATATATAGTAGATATATAAACAATTCAAGAATAAAATAATTTCTTTGATAAACGCAATAAAAAATTCCCGAAAATTGAAATAGGTGGGGAACTATAAATTGAAAAATCCACGTTATTGCATTTCTCAATCAAGTTGAGGATGTCTTTAAACCGGTTTTTATTCATGAACTGTGGTTTTTCTGTAACTATTCATAAAACATTCCATTATTAGAAAAACAAAAATAACAAAATTTAAATCGTAAAATTTTATGTCAAGTGCTTATATTTTCTAAAATTTAGTTTTTCTTATGTATAAACGTGTATGATAAATGCCTAAATAGCATCAAATTAATTTGTCCATATATGTTTTAGTTTTGTACTAGCTAATTGCCTACACATATATAAGCTGTATTATTTACACATATGTGTGTTATATTACGTGTACATATGTTTAGGTTATATACATAAATAAACAATCAGATTAATTTGTCAATTTCAAAATTCTTTTTGTTTTTTTTTCCTTTTAAAATACCATTTAAATGTCTATTTAATAATTTAGACACTATGTTTTGTCTATTTATACTTCATAGTTTATTAATATTACAAATACACAAAAATAATTGGGTAATGCAACTTTTTGGCCGGGAAAGTCAATTTTTTTGTCGGAAAACACTACCTGAGCCACCATCACCAATTGACTCACCGCCAACCAACCACTATCAGTTAAGTACCATCAACTGATTCTGACAATGGTTCTAGGGTTCCAGCGACCTCAATAAATGAGGCTTTTACTAGAAAAAGGTTTCTAAATGTACAATATAAAGTTACCATGATGTTTGGGACAAAATTGTTGAGTTTTCGTGAAAAAATGTGTGTTTTCCGGCCAAAAACGTTTTTCCGGCGGCTTGAAACTAACAACGTTAGAATTCTGTTAGTCGCGGATCGTTATGAACATATACGTTAAAAGTTGGGACCGTCAGCAGCCAATTCGTTAGTTGGGACTGGCAGTGACTAAAATACGAATGTTGAGACCAATAAAAACAAATTTTCCCTATTATAATTATCTTTCATAGGAACTTATATCAATCACTGGGGAGAATAACATAACTCCAATTTCAAATGGAGACAAAAACCCTCAAACTTCTCCACCATCGGATTTATAGAGGAAACTTGGAGATATCTATGACATTGATGCTGTTGCTGCGAATTCAGCTAATAAATCCAAGGAAAAACATATTGACGTCTCTGGCGATAACAATCTATTAATTCCATGTGTTGTCATGACTTTAAAAACACTATTTGTTTTGGTTTTGAATTTTCCGGTCATGTTTTACCGGTAAATACATTTACATTTGTGTTTTTTTAATATTTGTTTCATGATTTATACTTTGTTTGGTTGGAAATAAAGAACTTTTATTGGTTTATGAACAAAATTTGACTTTGTTTATTTTGCGTTTTCCAGCATTGCTTTACGGGAAACACATTTACGTCGGTAGTTGTTGTTATTATTGTTATTATTATTATTATTATTATTATTATTATTTGGTTTCATTGGTTGGGTTTGCAATTATAAGCTTTCTTACTTATTTTTCAAATTAATAAAACACTTGTTTTCCTTATCAAACTCGTATGTTACACGGGCTCTAACCTAGTTTATTTATATCTATATATGCTTAATGTTTAATTTAATTGTGACATCACCAACCATTCAACCAATAAACAGGTAAGGTGGTCGATTCAATGTCCGATCCCGTTATAAAATATATTATTATCTTATGGTGGTTATTATATGAATGAAATAAGAGATAAGTATGTGAATATTTAAGAGGTAGATGGAAGTCACAACTAAGAAGCTGTTTTTAGAAACAAAATAGTCATCACGTCACATGTGTAGCGTTTACCATGCACCAAATTAATGTGTATGTTATATTCACATTTCTAAAACTAAATCGTGTGTATACAAATGGGTGAAAATGATAAAGATTGCATTTAATTGGCATGGTATATTGGTATATCCGCTTCCGGACCATAACATTGAAGTGGCCCATTATCACAAAATTTATGACGAGGGCACGAAGCAGCCGAGCTAAATATTGAATATTGAAGTATAGGTGCATAAAATCGGGTACTGGCAATAACCGGTTTCGGGTTTGGTCAAGCGAGTCAAGCCAAATAGGGTTCATAACTGGTTATAGAATGAAAAGACGTAACCCTGTGTAATGAGGTAGGGTATGAAACTGGGTACTAGTATATAACAGGGTTTGTGATTTTTTTAAACCCCCAGTATTTAAATTTTATAAGAAAAGTTTTAAAGTTCACTTTTAAATTAATTTATAAAATTTTAGAAATTACAAAATCATTACAAAAAGAAATGAAAATTACAAATGCTTTGTTAAATGGAGCTTTAATCGTCGTCTTCATTATTATTTTGAGTGTTGTGATTGAACCAAAATATAGCTACCTATTTATGGCTAAAATGATCAAAAACACACACGAAAAAAAGTAAGCTCTCAATGGCATTGTAGTGGTTAAAAACGGACATGAAACTCCAAGCAACTATAACTGGTTATATCGGTGTTTGGGTATTGAAAAAAACGTGGTTCGGGTATTAAAAAATGGTTTCGGTTTATGCTTTTACACACATATAGAGGTAGGGTAGCAAAAAGCCTCATATACCCACGAGATAACACCAATATTTGTGCAAATTCCTTTGGTGTAGGTGGTGATCTGTGTTTCTTCATGTACCCTTCGGGTAGGGCTGACAAAACATGTCTTAATGTAAGTATCAAACATGAACACGACTTGTCTAACTCCTCTATAACTCCTGTCTATAACACAGTTTTAAGTTTCATATATCAACAAGAAAAACGACGGAGCCTAGCATACTGATTTTAATTAATAAAAAAATCACATAGTTTTTACCTTTTTGATTAACACATTTAATTGTGTGTCTTAAACAGAAACCCAATTGACGGCCATATATTCGGGTAGGGTATAGTAGGAAACCATTGTCTAATAGCCAGGCATAAGAAAACCGGTTTTTGAAAATTTCTTTTTTCTGAATACGGTCCATCCCGTTCCCGGGTTTTGAATTTTTTTTATCCTGACATGGGTCCAAACCCGGTTTTGATGTGCACAACTAGATTGAGGTATTGTGGGCTTAGTGAGTTGAATCTAAACATAAGAAAGCCTTAAGAGCCGATGGATGGAGTGGGCCTCAATCAGTTGTGGGCTTTACCCTAGAAAGATACAGAGGCCTGTCTAAATTTAAAACAGGTTATTTTGGTCAGTATTAGGCCCGAAACATTGCTGTTGACTAGAGGATTCAACTTAAGAGGTGTAAATCATAACCGGCAACCTAACCGAGACGAAAACTGGTTATTAACCGGTATATAAGAAACCGGTTACAACCCAAGAATGAACTGATGGTAAGGACCAGTTAGGGATTTTTTAGTAACAGACCGGTTAAGGGAATGGTTAACAGACATAAGATTAGTGTTGATACAAATAATTTCAATAGGTTATTATCAAATAACCAAACTGCACCGATTACATAGGTTAGGGATTTTCCCTCCAAACCGGTACCGGTTTTGACTATTTGAAGAAAAGGCAGTTTTGTAACAGGTATTCTAGAAACCTGTTAACCGGTAATCACGCCTCTAATTCAAGTAGTTACAAATATGTAGCGGGTCAATAGTAGACACGTACAGAAACCGCTTTGTAGTCGGTTTAAAACCATGCTCGACTGATTCAGTTCCAAACCTACCCAATCGGTTTGCATTATTTGCATCCAATTCTTATAGTTTGAAATTCAAATGTGGCCATTTTAAGTAGCTCCCTATTATTAGTCGGTTATAACCTACTAACCTCACAAGTAGTTATGGTAGTTAACTATGGTTATATGCTAATCCTTCTACAGTTAGATTGGCAAACGATACACACTTGGTTTAAAAGAAGTTTGTTCGGCACGAGACACTACACTTTTATGGTAATCATCTAACATTAAATCTGTTTTTGAGCAAAACAAACCATATACCCCCATTGTGAAATGTACCAACTGTTGCGTGTTTGTTTTTGTATCAAGACCAAACGTTCAGTATTCCACAGATTTTTACTATTTATTAGCTTTGTTGGGTTCTTGATGTTGATATCTTCTTGTGCAATTCGAGTTTTGACATCCGTTCAGCCTCAAGTGCGCGTTCAAGCTACAAAGGATAAGAAACAAATGTTTATATTGATAACAATGTGTTGCAGAAACAAATCACTGTCAAGCACCTTTGCTGCTCTGGTACTCCATTCTCCAAGTATGGCCCGCAGCCTTTCGTTTTCCTCCGTATACTGTGTTTCATTACCAACAAAAAGGTTTAGATGATGACCATATCGGGTCAACTATACATAATTATCTTTAGTTGACAGTATTAAAAATACCTGATTGTTCGTGTTACGCACGCCCTGGATTTCAGTCTCTTTCTCAGCAACCAGAGATCGAGCAAGACGTAATTCAGATTGCAGTTGATTCATCTGCAGAAACAAATGAAATTATTTATGCATTTTATACAAACTTATATCCCAAAGTATGGTATAAAAGGCACCTATCATAGAAAAATAGCTTATGTATGAGTATTACCTCAGCTGAAAGTGTTCTTAGCTCTTGATCACGAGCTGCTAATAGATGAGCGAGATCGACCTAAAGAAGAAGGTTATTAGAAACGCCATAAAAATAATAAGTGTTAGAAAACCATATTTACTACCTGAGGTGCCATCCCATCACCAGATCTCTCATATTTGCTCAAGCATTCTTGCAGTCGAAGAATATGCAATCATACAGATGGTCTTTTTAATTATTTTAAACAAGAAAAAGCATAAAATCAGCACCTAATCTTTTCATCATTATTTACCTCCTCACTCAGAAAATTAAGATTCTCTCTCTGATACTGTAGCAAAGCCATCTGCTGATCAGATAACCGTCCACCATCATTATTATACCTGTGATGCATAACACCTCTCTAATCAGTAGACTATTTAGATTAATAACTGCCAATTCCCAAATGTATTAGAAAATAACTAATTTTACCATAAAATATCAAGAAGTTAAATTAAAGATTAGTGAGGTGGTAGGATACCTTAACCCTTCTAGAGAGGTTGATGGTTGAAGGGGAGAATACAAGGACTTCAAAACATCTGGCTGGGATTCCAATGTGTTGTACTGATGTACATTACCTGCAAGCGTCAACTACTTGATTATCATATAATGAATTGCCAAAAACTTGATATGATAACAGCGAATTATAATTAATTTGGGTCAAAACATGAAAGATGTTTCAACTGAATTTTTAATTGGCAAATGAAAGTTTAAATACCCAAAGTAGGATACACCTCCATTGCGACCGAATTCAATCTCAGGCAGGTAATATCACTTACCGATATATACGCTCATGAAAGAACCAGCAATGATAGCTTCAGCCACCATAATAATCCTGAAATTTTGAGATAGCTAATATAATGTCAGCAAAGAGCATCAGTTGATTTGACCATGGGATTCATAGGCTAAATATATACAATGATTTAAGAATGAAGCGAGTTAGACACTTACTAATATTAATATTCGAGTTTCAGTTCCCTAAACTGGAAAGGAAGTTACCTGAGTATCATAGATATTGGAAGACTTCTAATATTCGGCTCCCAGACCATTATAAGTAGCATCACTCCAGTACCTAGAAAATGAATTTCATGTTTTGATAGATGTCAACAAACAAATGTAAATGCAGTTTCCCTGGCTTTTTGAAGTAGGAAATTCATTTCATAGAAGGCTTACTAAATACCCTTTTACAGTTTTCCACTCAGGAGAATTAGCCTTTTGAGTCTCGTGAATTGTCATTCTTAAAATTGAAATACTTGTTCCTTATCTAAGAAACAGAAAACTGTAATGAAAATATACATACCATATGACGTACTGGCAAAGGGCAGGCGAACAATATGCTTCAACTTTTGACTGAAAATATAATAACCCTACATAACAAAAACCAATGTGAAAATCATTAAAACTGGCATTCAGAACTATTCCAATTATATGTTTTCAAAGTGTGACATGTGAATCGTTCACTAACTTATTTCAGGCCTACATAAAGTCCATAAATGATTGAACCAAAAGAAAAACAGAAATGCATGTTGTACTATCAGAGCGGTTACCTGTAATCTAATATTCTGGACCTGGTAAACCATATACTGCTGGAAGATACCGGTGATGATCAACAAAATGATATCACAAGTGCAGAGTATCTGCAACGTCAAGTACTTCTCAGACTTGAACACCCACGGAGCTCCAAGCGCCAACACGGCATAACCTGACTAAAACCATACATAATCAAGCCAAGTGTTTAAAAATCTTTAACACTGCGCCGATAAAACAAGAACCGACACGTACCAAAAGTACACAATACAAAACGCTTCCAACGATGCTTGTACGCTTCCGGTGCCCACATAACGGAGCTTCATTTGATATATCAAGGAACCTATACAAATCAATAACATTAGTACATTACAGGCTGATATGAATCAACTATGTTGTATAACAAAATCCCAATTGTTCCAATTAGGTTATGCAATTGAACGAAAGGCAATTAATTATGAATAAGCAGCATATTATAATTGAAATACTTACAGATAATTGTCGTCAGGAGAAGCAGAATTGGAAGCAGCAGGACGATCAGAAGACATGATCCTTTAGGGTTTCCAGATTCCACTTGGCTCAACTCCAATATAATAATAATAATAATAATAATAATAATAATAATAATAGGTATTGTGTTTGTGATTGAGTTTAATTAAACGGGTTTTAATCGGGTTAAAAGATGCCCAAGTCAGTGCGTGATTTCAGTTCTTTCGGATCTTCGAGGATCAACTGTTATCAATCATTCACCTCGAATCGCTTCACACATCTCACTGTTGAAACTTGAAACAATCATGTCATCATTGTATCAATCCATTCAATTGCATCATTGACATTTTAATAACTACTAGTTTTTTACTTTTAATAAATTTTATTTTTTTTACCGACTAATAAATCCATATGTAACAACGAGGAACACAATGACAAAAAAGATGACCCATACGTTCGCGACTACTAGCAGCGTTAGATAGCTCAAGCCTGGCATATTTTATTTTGGGGAAAACCAGCCGTCTAAAAGGCCAGTGCGGTAAAACCATATTTGAATCTGATTCAAAGTTAAGACCTTGCGGTTTTCGACCCAAATACTCACTTCTTCTCTCATGTGACTTGAGCAACTTGATGTCTATTATTTGTTAAGGTGTTGAATATTAGGCATTAATAACAACTGGTTGTTTCCCTTTGTTAACTACATGTAACACTTGATTGAAAGTTTCACTAAAATAGTAAATAAAGATACAAGATTACATTTCTCAAATTGTAAACTTAGTGATTGATTTTTGAAAGATTTGTTGTTTGTTTAAAGTAGTTTCAGTTTTGAACATCAGGGAAAATTTTCTAAAATAATCTAATATAGTGAGAGATTCTAAATTTGTCCACTTAAAATTGTTTTTTTTTTTCAAATTAGTCCCTCTTCTAGCGCATCGCCGACGATGTGTTAGGCTGTCCTGTCGACGAGTTAGCTAACACATAGTCAACGATGTGTTAAGCCTCCAAAAACATAGTCAACGATGTGTTAAGTCTCCAAACACATAGTCAAAGATGTGTTAGGCCTCCAAAAACATCGTCAACGATGTGTTAGGTCTCCAAACACATTGTCGAAGATGTGTTAGCTATCCAAACATAGGGTTAAAGATGTGTTTAGCCTTTTGTTTGTTTTTTTAATATTATATTATCATAATTAGTTTTACTTATACTTGGTTTTCTTTCATAACGTTTTAATATATAAAGTTTTATATAATTTTGAATTTACCGTCCAGACGTGTTTTTTTTATCTAAATGTTGACATATTTTTTTTAAACCATGTCGGGTCATTCGATATTAATTTAACACCGCTTGGTTTTGAGTAAATTTATATAAGTCCGTAAAAAACATGTCTCAATGGTACATTCGAAATTATATAAAACTTTATATATTAAATGTTTTAACAAAAAACCAAATATAAGTAAAACTAGTTATGTGATATTAAAAAAACAGACAAAAGGCTAAACACATCTTTAACCCTATGTTTAGATAGCTAACACATTTTGACTATGTGTTTGGAGGTTTAACACATCGTCAACTCTGTGTTTGGAGGCCTAACACATCGCTAACTATGTGTTAGCTAACTCGTCGACGGAACTACCTAACACATCGCCGACGATGCATTAGAATAGCGCCAAATATGGAAAAACGATTTTGGGGGGGGACAAATTTGGAATCTCTCACCATTAATGGGCTATTTTGGAATTTTCCCTAAGATTTGGTGGTTTGCAAAAGGGTGCTGCTAAACATACTCATCTCCCCTTCATTTTACTAAACGCACTCCCTCCCTCAAGTTTTGCATTAATACGATTTAAACCATTATGTTTTTCCTTTACCATTTTGTTATCTTTTATTATCATTATTTTAAAAAGTGTTTTTTATTCTCTAATGAGTTTTTCTTTTTCTTTTTTTTTCTTCATATTATAAAACCGTTTTTTTTTGTTTTTTACCATGACAAAAAAAATTTGTTTATGTTAAAAACATTTTTTTATCTAAAAAGAAAAAAAAAATCAGTTTTTTTAGGTGTTTTAATACTGTAGAGTATGTCTTTTTTAACTAACTTTTAGTGATAGCTGATATTTCTTTTAAAAAAAAGTTGCATTGTTTTTAATCAATAAAATAGATTAAACATCGACTTGATCAACAAGTTGGTTCTTTTCTAATGTGATACTAATCTTATGCACCCGAACCTAACAAAATATATTCAAATGATTTTTTTTTGTCGGGCGTGAGACATATAATAAGATAAAAGTATACAAATCGTTTTATCGTTTTTATAAAGAGATTATATCATATTTTTTAAATATATTTTATAATGATAATAAATATAATTATGATAAAGAATAACAAACACAAAAAGAGAGAAAATAAAAATAAAGCTTTATAAAAAATAATCAATATTACTATTATGATAAGCTTTACAAAAAAAATATTAGAGGGTAGTAACATTTCAAATAAAATGGTTAAAGGAATTGAAATTCTTGGAGATGATGTATGATAAGTACACGAAGGGGTACGTTTAGCCTAAACCTTTGCAAAAGATCAATCAAACATCAAGGAATTTAGAGGTAAAATTTATGTTTCTTTTTCTTAGGGTTTGGTTATTAGGCAAATAGACATCAATTAATTTCTACATAGTCATACTGAAACTATGTACATAGCACAACCTCATTGTTTTGTTGACTCTATCGCTCACACCATGTATTCTTGTTGAAGGAGAATTGTGGTTTTAAGCAAGCCCCAAGAGCTAGGTTTTCCAAGTCCTCAACGACTCCTTTTACACTTGATCTCACCCGGTCTATTTATAGCATGTCATCACTTGTCTATTGTTGACACTCGGTTTCATGTAATGCGCTTGTTTATGTAGATAATATTTTGATTATTGGGAGCTCTTTTTTCTTTTTTATCATATTTGCTTCAACAGTTTCCCTCAAAAATTGCGCTGGCGACTTTAACAAATTTAGCTATACTTTCTTTGGGTCGAGGTTACTTTCTTCGGTAGTGGATTACATCTCTCGTAGTAGCGTTTTTATCTTACATACATGGAGCGTATTGGACTTATTAAGTGCAAACCCTCATATCTTGTTTCATAGTGTTGACAACTTTTTACACTCTTAGGTGTAAATATGGATGACCTACAACTAAATGCTCAATTAGGGGATATAGTAGCTGGCTTTGATGTAACCGAGATTGCTTATTCTATCAGTATGGTTTTTCATTTATTCGAAGACTTATTAATCGACACTAGATGATAGTTAAGTGCATTCTGATATGTCTTAAGGGGGCTAGTGCCAGTGAGTTGGTTCTTTCTCGTTCTACAACATTTACTATCCATGGCTATGCTGATGACGGTTTGGTTTTTCTTGATGATCAACGGCCGTATACCTTTACCATGTTCTTCTTGGATTAAATCTTATTAGTTGAAGCTACAAGAAGCAACACACGGTTAGCCATTATAGTACTGAGGTGGAGCATCAATAACTAGATCATGTTGCTATTTAGATTAGTCAATTATGACTTGACTGCTTGAGAGTTATGGACGAGTACCAGTTATGCACCCACTCTCTGATGTGACAACATTGGTGCTCTTTGATGTGACTAAATTGGTGTCACTTATTTATCAGTTAATCACTTAAATCATATTTTTCATCAATACATTAAAAAGATTGATTTACACTTCATCAATGTTAAAGAATTTATTTAGAAAGTAAAAAAGAACTATCTAAATGTTACACAGTTTCTTTTCTTTACAACAACGAATTTCTCGTATTTAGGTTACCACACTCTTCAAATTTGGAAAACCCTCATGTTCCACTCTGGCCAGACTATGTTGTCTTAACCGGGTCCACGCTGGCTTCAGAGTTTGGTTAGGGTGGCCCCCCCGGCTGACTACCACTTGACAGTCGTTGTGCCACTACAAGAGCAGAACTCTATGACGTAACACACGGTGGGACGAAAAACCGGGTGGGCTCAGGGTTCAAACTGACAACCTTTGCACTAGGCCTAGCTCAAATCCTTCATTGTCAATATACATCCAAAAGTTACACAAGTAGGATTCGAACTTGAGTCTCCACCGGAGAACCCAAACCTCATACCACTAAGCCCCAAATGACTCAATATTAAATATTATAATTTGAAATTTGAAGTTTTATCACATACAAACATTAAAAATTACTTATAAAAAACACTACCCAAACCTCACCCCCAACAAAACTCATTCGCTACACGTTACACCATGATTTTGAATTAAAAGAGAGATTTCAAAAAATGACATGTATCATAAAAGATTTGCTTTTTCTATTGATTCCTATTTCATCCCTCCACAATAACAAGCCCCCAAAACTCTGACACGGTGGCTAAAAACGTAATCTGGCACGGGGGCACCACCTCATCATCTAAAAGTGTCTTAAAACACACTATTGTATGTGCTTTAATTAAAATGTTTAATAACGTCAAGTCAACCATGACAAGTCATTAACATCAAGTGTTACGTACTTAACCACATTTTTTTGTTCTTATAAAGTGGTGTTAGTATAACTGATCATTTATGTTTATTAAATTTAAATTCAACATTATCTAAACATAAAAAAAGATGTTCAAGTTTATGGGTTTATATAAGCAAACGTAGTAGCCAAAGATATTCGAAGGATATATTATCTATCAAAACTGAAGAGCTACTCCGAATCTCCAATGACCTAATGAAAATTCTAAGGTAGAAAGTCGGGGCTTTATTTTCTTTTTGGCTAGACGGACCAATCATATTTGAAGGAGCGTTTTTCGACCACTTTCGCTCTCGAATCAGAATGGGCTGATCAAAATTGAGGAGCTAAACAAATGTTGAGGCTTCTCAACCAAGTGGTTTTAAATGACAGAAAGGACATATAGCACCATTTTCTTCGCGGTTAAAAAGAACCTAAAACATTTTGACTTCCCTATATATTTTGGCAAATGACCCAATCAATTTTGACTTTCCTATAAATTATAGTTAATAGTTAATTCAATTGCTCCAACTTGTGGATTTCTTTGACTTTGGTCAACCACCATGGAAACCCATTAAATGGCCTTCCAGAAACCTATCTGACTTTTTAAGTTCAGTTTTGAAATAAGAAAAAGAAAAAGTCAACATCAGATGTGTGGCCAACTTACCTACTCTCTTCTTTTATCAAACCATTCTAGAAACAATTTGCAATATACGTGTATGCATTATGTTAATATGCATGCATGATTGTTCATTTAAGACTATGATAATATGTGAAATGTGATTATGTTTATATTCTGTTATTAATATTAATATTAATATGTGTATGCATAATTTTGTAACGAGTCAGCTGATCATGTATACGTAGAGTCATGATGTTCAAAGTTTTTATAAAAAATAAACATGTTGTCAAAGAAGAGTGCTCTAATTACTATGCTGAAATGGTTAGCTTACTCAATACATATTCAAAATATAAAATAAAATATTGATTTTAAAGTTATTAATGCTTAAGATTGACAAAATAGGAAAGATTAGTTCCATCCATTTTCTATATTCAAATAACTTTATATACTTTATTATTTAAACAATAAATATAGTAAAACTGTCAAATTGTATTCTCCTCAGAATTTCTCTATATAATAAACAAGTTAGTTTTCATGAAATTTTCCATTTGTTTTTTACCAAATCTTTTCAAATTGTCACATGACATTTCTTAATTATTTTTTTTAATTATTTTAACTCTCTATATAATAAACAAGTTGGGTCCACCAAATTCTCCTTTTATTTTTCACCAATTTTCTTCAACTTTTTACATGACATTTCCTAATTATTTTAATTCAATTTCAAAATCAAACTTGTGATGCCTATTAAATTTTTATCATATAATTCACATTTCTAACCCTTGCAATCACCATATACTAGGGGTGTGCAAATTAACCGTCATAACCATTAACCGAATCATAACCGACATAACCGAACCGAATTTAACCGATAACCGACATAACCCGCGGGTCGGTTTAATGAATTTTTGAAAACCGCTAAATACGGGTCGGTTTTGGTTAAAGATAATTTCAAACCCGCCAAAACCGAACCGCCCCATTTACAAGATTCTCAACTTTATGAAGTATGATTAGACACACAATTGATAATTTGGAGAGAACTAAAGAAGGTAATAAACTAATAACGCTCTCATTTTTATACTATATGATTTAATTTTACTAAAGAGTTAATCCATTTCGTTTGTTTGAATATATATTATTAATATTAAGAATTATACATTTTGTTGAACTATGTCATGTCGTTTTTATTTTTTTAGTATCAAAAGTTTTAGGCTCAATTATACATAGGTTTGGTCACGGTTAACCGACTCATAGCCGACTCGTTATAACCTTCAAAACCGATTAACCGAAACCGCCATAACGGATCGGTTATGGTTATTGTTATCTATTAACTGACATATTGGTTATGGGTTTGGCCTAAAACGGCCCAAAACCGACCCATGCACACCCCTACCATATACATATTACATTGAAATTCATCAATATTCAAGGTATTTATCAAACCTTTGTAATCGGATTCACATAATCAATTGTTTCACCTTAACTTATTCAATCGGATTAACAACTTCAATCGGAGTCAATCGATTCACCTACACATATTCAATCGGATTTAATGGATTTATAGGTTCAATCGATCAATCTTCTTAATGCGATTCATTTAATCCGAATCATGTAATCTGATTCACGTAATTGAAACTCTAATTCTACGATCATTATATAACAAAAATTATTTACTTAGAGATATATTACAAAAATTTAAAGTATGTCATAAGTTATCGATAAGTATTATTTAAATAAAGACATATTATCTTTAAAAATACACAATAAAATGTTCAAAAAAAAAGTTAATATAGTACAAGATTCAATGTTTAATAAATTAACGAGTAAATGTTCTCGAATATGTAATGTTTGAATTACTTTTATTCTTAGTGGATTGTTTTTGAAGAATTATGAACTTTTATTGTTTTTAAGGGGATGATTTGTGATAATAAAAAGAATAACACCTACCAAATATCTTATTAGTCTGCACATCATAACACAACTTTATATCACCCTTATGATACAGTTAATTATAAGTAATTTTAAATGAACAGTTTGGGTTTATGTTTAGTTTAAAATAAATTTGGTCAATGTATTTTTTGAGTAAAAATGAGTTTGGCTCAAACGAGCTTAATCTGAAAAATCATTTACATTTTTTTGCATCTAATATTATTTTTATATTTAACTGTATATATTTTTATGTGAATTCTTTGTCAAATAAAACAAAAGGGAAAAAAGAAAAAAAAATCACTTTATAAGTAAAATGTTTTTTTTTCTTTTTGGTTTTTAACTTTTAATATGCCAGCATGTTTATAATTTTTTGTAAAACATTCTCATATTAACACTTTATTCACTACCAATAATTCCATATGTAGACATTATGATTTCTTATTTTACAAAAACTATTTACAGATTTAATAATTATCAGTTACCTTAAATAAATTGGTTTGGAAAGGGTAAAAAGATGACTTTTATGAATTGTAAAATAATGCAGTTGGGTTTTCTTAGCTCCATATATTTTTATGTAGAAATGGATATTTTATTTTATTTATTTATTATTTTTTGGGATTTGATGCTTGAAACAGTTAAAACAAGACTTTCGTGACATAAAAAACAAAGAAATAAATTTAAGATCATGATCAAGTTTAAAGATGGTCATTATGGATTTGCATTTTCTTTAACCATAAGTGTCAGCAACAAATTACCAGCAACATATTGTAAATGAAATTCGCATCTGAAGGATAATTATAGAATTTCTTATTTGTTATGTTTATAACATAAAATTAGGAAACTAAAGGTTATACATGTGTAGGGTGAACATATCAAATATTTAATTTCGAGTTAAGATTTTGAGTGCGAGTCAAAATTCTTCAGTGTTTGGTTCAAGGGCAGTTTAGGGATTTATGAAAGTTTGGTTCGTTTGAGTTAAAAGTTGCAGATTTTTAGTCCTATAATAATAAGAATATTTTTTGTCTCAGTTTTGCTAATATTTTAAACTTTATATTTGTTTTTAGCATTTTATTTGTAGTTTGTGCATTTTCATGAATTTAGATTTTTTAACTAACCCGTGTGTCACACAGGTTCTAACCTAGTAGTATAATATTGTCACACCCCGACTTAAGGCCTAGGCGTGTGACTACAAGTTGGTACATGTTTTGTAAATATATCAGAGTTGCGGTTTATAGCGGAAGTCTTTAAAAATATTTATATTGAAAACTTATTAAAATCTCGGGTTTAAATACCCCCTTGATATTTCAATACATTTCTTTGAAAAACATAACACTTTATAATATTTTGAATTAAAATATCTGAGCCATCTGATAACATCTAATGACTATAACTCCAATCTTCTATTCCTTCTTGCTTGTCTGTTTTAACCTTTCTTGTTTCCCTGTAACATGGGGGAAAAATACGTCAGCACAAAGCTGGTGAATAACGCTGACTCTAAAATCTCTTTTTCAATACCTTTGTGAAACCAACAATAATACCTTTGTGACTACTCATTAGGCACCCAACTAAATTGGGATCAAATTACCCTAAGTACCTTGTACAATTAATTATATACACAATATCATTTCTCTGAACAGTCCCGTAGACCTTCAGAGGCATGTTGATGATATGTATGGCCTCGGGGAAATGCCGAGTCACCATGTATGTTTGGATCCAGACACAGTATACTCTTAATCAGAGTGTCCGTTTCTTATTATTGTAAACAAAGTTTTTAAACATTCAGACTTATTATAAAAGGTTTGGGGCGTATTCACCATGCACTAGCCCCACATACCGAGTCCTATCAAACCTCAACAAAGTAGCCCAACGCGGACCCAAATAAGTCCTGACCCTGTCAACCTGACCTAAAGTACCGAACATGTTCCAATCAAACGTCCGGTGTCGCAACAACTGAACATCCTTAATCCTGTCGTAAGAACATCATAAATCGCACGGTCAGCCGAACCCAACCCGAACCTCTAAATCATATGCGGGGTATCCTTTTCCCCCCTTAATATTCATTGACTTCGCGTCGCGCGGACGTGTAAAGTAGTGTTCATTCGCGTCGCGCGAAGGAGAAATTACTTTGCAACCATGTTGTCCTTCGCGTTACGTTAAGGAGTCTCATAGGTCTAGTTCGCGTGGTGTGAACCGGTCATTTGACATGGAAAAATGACGATTTTTTTAATTGAAAATTTTTATATCTTTCACAAATTTTTACTCGTCTTGATCCCCTTAACCAATTTTCAACATGTAAACATAAAATGCATATCTGGCACTATGTTCTCTTACTTACCACAATGCCTGAATACATTTCTGAACTCATCTTCCCCACCCTCGATTTCTGAGATACTCTGCATACTCGAGGTAAACGATCAATAAAGCACAACTCATATTACAAAAATTACACTTACAATGCCGGGTTGCCTCCTGGTTAGCACTCAATTTAATATCTACTGCCCGACCACCCTTGGTTCTCAGTCAACGAATATGTCGGTTCATCAGCAAAGAAGCAAACCTCCGACTCGTGCACTTCCTTATCAAGTCCGCATCTTCCAAGTACGGTTTCAATCTATGTCCCTTGACAACTTGCTTCAGATGATCTTCGAAGTCTTCAATTTCCACTTCACCAAACCTTCCAACTCTCTTAAGTTGATACGGTCCCATCCATTTGCTCTT
The DNA here is from genome assembly GCF_021521415.1 of Bidens hawaiensis. NCBI lineage: Eukaryota > Viridiplantae > Streptophyta > Magnoliopsida > Asterales > Asteraceae > Bidens > Bidens hawaiensis. The sequence goes on along the minus strand of NW_027491362.1, from coordinate 658,288 downwards.
TAGCTTTCCCGGGAATAGCTTCAATTGCGAGTTGTATAACCAAACTCGTTAACCGTCCTCAAACGTCTTCCTCCTCAACTTAGCATCATGCACTCTCTTCATTTTGTCTTTATATGTTGATGCACATTCGTATGCTTCGTCTCTCAACTCCTCTAACTCGCACAAATGCAACTTCCTTTGTTTACCTGCACACTCATAATCTAGAGTAATATTCTTAACCGCACATAACGCATGATGGGCAAATTCAACAGGTAAATGACAACCATTCCCATAAACCAACCAATAAGGGGTATTTCCAATAGGAGTTTTAGAAGGCGTACGGTAAGCCCATAATGCATCATTTAATTTGTTTGACCAATCTATACGATCGGGCCTTACCGTCTTTTGCAAAATATCTTTGATTAGCCTATTGCAAACCTCCACTTGGCCACTTGATTGAGGATGATAGAGAGTGGCAATGTGGTGGTTAACGCCATACCATTTGAGCAATTTGCCAAAGTTAAAAATTTTAAAACATGAACCCCCATCGCTAATTATAATGCGAGGAATACCAAACTGTGAAAATATGTTTGGTTGGACAAATTTGCAAACAATGGTATGGTCGTTTGTCTTGATAGCAATTGCTTCTACCCATTTAGAAACATAATCACCCTCCACCAAGATATATAAATTCCCATAGGAATTTGGGAACGAGCCCATGAAATCAATCCCCCAGACATCAACGATGTCGACCACGAGGATTGGTTGCATGGGCATCTCGTCCCTCTTTGAGATGCCACCCATTTGTTGGCATTTGACGCAATTCTTAACAAAAATGAGTTGCGTCTTTAAATATGGAAGGCCAATCGAATCCACAAGCTAGCACTCTATGTCCCGTATTTTGTCCCCCAAAGTGCCCACCACACGCTGAATCATGGGCGTGGTGCAACACACTCTTCATCTCTTACTCCGGTATGCACCTTCTCATCACCTGATCTGCACCCATCCTAAACAGGCCCGGGCCTTCCCAAACATAATACTTTATCTGTGATAAGAAATGTTGCTTCTTCTTCTTGGGCTAAAATTCGAGAAATGTATTTGCAACAAGAAAATTAATAATATCAGCATACCAAGGTAAAGTTGAAACAGAAAACAATTGTTCATTAGGAAACGACTCATTAATGGCCCTAGCATCTTCCTCCTCTTCATCAATCAATCTAGATAAGTGGTCTGCAACAACATTCTCACTCCCCTTCTTGTCATGGATCTCCACATCATACTCTTAAGTGGCAGAATCCATATGATCGCATAGCTTCGCATCATTCTTCTCCATCAAGTATTTCACTGCACTATGATCTGAAAACACAACAACTTTTCTTTCCCAATATAAGATCGAAATTTATCCAATGCATATACTACCACAAGGAACTCCTTTTCCATAGTTGTGTAATTACTTTGAGCATCGGAAAGGATTTTGCTCGCGTAGTATATGGCAACGGGTTTCTTATCCACCCATTGACCCAAAAACAGCCACAACCGCATAGTCACTCGCGTCACACATAGTTTCAAATGGAAGTAACCATTGAGTGACATCAAGAACGGGGTTTCAACCAATTTGTTTTTAGGTATGTTAAAAGTATTTAGACAATCTTCATAAAAAACAAATGGTGTATCTTTTAGAAACTAATTACATAACGGTTTTGCAATGACACTAATTTTTTTTTTAAATGTCTGTAAAATCCAAAATGTCCCAAAAATGACCGGACCCCCTTAGCATTTGTAGGAAGTGGTAAATTAGATATAACGTTAAACTTTCCCCGGTCAACCTCAATCCCCCTGCTTGAGATGACATGCCCCAAAACCGTTCCCTCTTAAACCATATAATGACCCTTCTCCCAACTTAAGACCAAATTCGTTTCCACACATCTTTTTAAAACTTTTGTGAGTTCATTCAAACATGTATCAAAAGATGAGCCAAAAATCAAAAAATCATCCATAAAAAGTTCAAATGAATCCCCGACCATATCTGAAAAGATACTCATCATACACCTTTGAAAGGCGGTCGGGACATTACACAAACTAAAAGGCATTCGCCTAAAATGCGAAAGTTTCATATGGACACGTGAAAGTGGTTTTATGTTAGTCATCGTGGTGAATAGCAATCTGATTGTTCCCCAAATAACCATCTATAAAGCAATACAACTTCAGGCCTGATAATTTCTCGATGATTTAATCAATGAACGGTAAAGGGAAGTGGTCTTTGGAAGTCGCAACATTCAACTTCCGATAGTACACACAAATCCGCAACCCGGTTACCGGTCGTGTAACAACTCGGATATTTCGTTTATAATATATATACCTATTTACCCGATCCATTTTCGTTTCGGGAAATTTAATCAATACAATACCGTGTTTATCTCATAATTATCTTATTTATTCAATTATTAATTTTATCTTTGATTATTGTGCAAACTACACCCTAAACATTAGTTCTAACCCTTTTTGCATCCACACTTTTAGAACAAGGACTAATATGTAAATTATTTGAAAGATTATAATATGTCTGCTAACCCAAATCCATACCCAAACTCATATTCATATCCATGACCTTTACTCGTGACCGGTTTATTTTTCTTGCACCATAATTGTCGGAGTATAATCAAAAGAGATCTTGTAAATCGTTTACATTGCTTAAAGCGTCTTCCATCGTCATTGTAATTAGGAAACCAGATCAATTGGATTAACATAATAACGAAAACCGTTATCTAAGGAAATTGGTATTACACTTAAAGATCATTATAATGAAATTAATCTCTCTTGCACGTCCATAACTACGTCTCCAACCAAAACCCCCTTAATCAGCTAATTTATTGCAACATGTGTATACCTGTCCTAGATGTTCGTTTATGTCTCCTTCTGTTCACTCAATTAAAGCATCAAATCAACATCGTTTTAGGTAATTAAACACGTTAATATGATCGTTATAATCTGTATATCAAAAGCCCTAACTTTAATTAAACAAAGATATAGCATATTTATCAATTATGAATTTAGGGTTCTTGTTTCAATTTGGGATGAATCTGGGTTCTGTTTATAAGTTTCTGTTTTCATATGCTTACCATCTGGCACACCAGCCCAACTGGTCGGTGTGTGTGTGATCAGTTCCAGTGAACCGGTCAGGGGCGCGGGTTCGAGCCCCCTGGAAGCCGGTTGTTATTTTATTTTTTTGAAATGGTTTTGAAGTTATAAATGATTTTATAAATTATCATAATTAATATTTAATGTGAAATAAAATTTATTTTATTTAAACCGACCTCATTAAGTTTCGTCTTTTGTCAAAATGTCGTTGAGAACTTTTGTTATTGTGTGTGTGTGTGTGTATGTATGTACGTATGTATTATAAGTTACATTAATAACAAACATTAATTTATTAAAACCCGACACAATTATTGAGGATCCTTGACGTTGAACGTTTTTACAAACTTTTATTTTTATATGTATTATTTTAAAACAAAAGTATGATAAACGTATTTTAAACGTATTAACTATCTTTTACCACAAATTTTTCGTTAAAGAATCGAAATAAATTTTTATTTAAAATATGTATATATATTTGTATTGCATTTATTCAATATTACAAGTATATTTTAATTTAATTATTTTATTTTTAATTATCTATTTAATTATATATGTATCCAAATATTATTATAAGTATATTTTATATTAAATCTATATATTTTAAATTCTTTCATTGGTATATTTGATTCAAGTATAAGCAATGGTATTTTTAATAAAATAATCATTTTATAAATATATGATAAACAATAATATTAATCCTTGTAATAATAATCACTATAGAAATTAATCGTTCAACTCCATAATATTATAATCCCAATCATAACTCAAATCATGTCGAAACCCGAATCTATTATACATGCGATGCAATTTACAATTTACTCATATTATTATAATTTAACTAGGAATTCTTGACGGTATATCCCGAAGGATTTACCTTTCTCACATCATCCTCATTTTTATTTCGTTCATCTAATCAGGCGAGTAACTCATTCCCCTTTTTACTCATTTAAAATCTTTTTGGGGATATGACATACGCGTAGCGTATAGTATTTTTCAATAATCTATTATTCTCACTAGTGTACGATCGATCCTTGTGTGCATATCAATTACTTGCTTAACTTGCTATTTGCTTACTTGCTTACTTGAACGCATTCGGAGAGGTGCAACAAATTCACAGTATTAGTTTGATCATACGACTGTCTTAGTAGCCACCGACACCCTTACTTTATTATTAGCTTTAATTGATTACCTCAGTGAATGGTTTGGTTCTTTTATATTATATTGTATTCAACTAACTAATGTTTTACTCACTAAACCTAGTGTTGACACAATATATCTATTTTATACGCATATGAAGGTTTTAGATTGGATTGATTGCAAGCTTGGTGAAGAACACTTAGTGAAGACTTTTAGGATTAAAACACATACAAGACTATCCGATTCTATTTTGTAATTTCTTTATACTTGATGTACTAGTAAGTTATTTGTTGTTAAATTAAATAAATAGATATTGTCACCTTTAATTATTGCATGATAGTACCTTGAGAGTTGTGAGCAATCAGTTCGCGCCCTGGCATTTCCGCCTTGGGTTGGGGTGTAACAAGTCTGGTGGCAATCTCTTCACTCATTACGGGTTATCTAAAAACCGCGTTCTTTGAAACTGTTTGTGTTGGACTTACCCCTGTAATATCCAAGATTGGTAAAATAATTCATGCATCCAACCATTTCAACACTTCCTTCTTCACAACATCCCGCATAATTGGATTAACGTCATTGTGCATCATGCGCGAGTTTTACCTTGGGGTCCGTGATAATTTTGTGCATCACAATAGACAGACTAATTCCCCTCAAGTCCGCCATCGCCCATCCAATCGCCGCTTTATGTTCTTTTAAGACTTCCATCACCGCCCTTTCTTGATCTTCCTTTAAGTTTGAGGTGATAATGGCGGGCAATGTTTCATTATCTCCCAAAAACACATATTTGAGGTGTTTTGGGAGTTCCTTCAACTCGACCACCGGAGGACTCTCAAGTGATGGTTTCAACTTGGATTCGATAGTGTCCGGTAACTTCTCAACCTGTTGAGACTATGGTGGTTTCCCGATACTTGCAGCATAAACTTCAACTGCTCTTTCTTCCTCTTCCAACTGAACTGAATGCTCCATTGTTGTCCAGCAACAAATAACGCAAAAAATAACACACTCCTCTGTGGCATGAGGATTCAACCCGTTAATGATTTCAGCTGCAAAGAATTCATCATTCACTAGAGGATTATAAACGTTTGAGAATACATTGAGTCAAAGATTTATATTCTCCAATGCCATGTCAACTACTCCAGTTCTACAAATAATTAAAGCAATTGCGGATTGCCAAAAAGGTTCTACCTAGAATCACGCTCGGTTGTCATTTCAGATCAACTCTGACATAATCTAGAACCGAAAAGTCGATCAGGTAGTAAAAATCCTCGATCATAACAATCACATCTGTGACAATTTCCCTAGGAAGCTTAAGTGTCAAATTAGCCAACACCATGGTGATGTCGGCTTTTTTAAGTGGACTAAAAACATATTGGTCATATAAGCTTCCCGGGAGAATACTCACCCCGGCTCCAAGATTTAGTAACGCTCTTGTCATTTTAAAATTGCCCATTTGAATGTGTATTATTGGTGTTTCCGGATCTTGAAGCTTGGGTGGTAGCATTCTAGTCAAAATCGAACTCACATTAGCAGTTATATCAACTTGTTTAGGTAGTTTTTGATTTCTTTTTTGAGTACACAAGTCCTTCAAATATTTAGCTTACGTTGGGACATGTTTAATTGCATCAATGACGGGTAGTTTAATTTTTTACTTGTTTGAACACTTCCCACATTTCCTCCTGTTGTGGGCCCCTCTTTTTAAGTTATGATGATGTTGCAGGATTCACCAATGCACGAGGAAATGGAACGGTTTTACTCGTTGGACCCCTCTCATTGGCGGTTGCTGTTTCCTTTTCATTTAATGATTCATTCAAATTTCTATTTCTTAATCTTGTTGGTTTATTTATTGGTTCGATTTCCACATCATCATCACTATTCCAATTCTCACCCAAATCTTCCACCACGCATTCAACGAAGAATGATGGCGGATTCACCCCATTATCATATACATTCCCGCTTCTAAGGGTACTTACTTGGTTAATGTGGGTGCTCTTTCCACTCGAAGAACTGTTACCCTGGTGATATGGATTCTTCAGTGTGTCACTTGGTAGCTTCTTAGGATCCTTCTTCAAAACTGACAACTCCTCAGCAAGTTGGCTCATATGTTTGTCTCTTGCAACATTTGCTATCTCTTGAATTTCCATTCTTTGACTGAGGTCTTTTAACAGTGTTAATACTTCGATATCTTGAGATGAGTTTTACCTTGAGATGCTCCCTAATCTTGTTGATAGCTCTTTTGATACCCTTTATTAAAACCCCCAGACTCTCTATGATTGTATCCGTTCTGACAATTACCTGAATTGTTACCATATTGTCTCTGGTTTGACTAATAACATGTTTGACTAATAACATGTTTTCTGAGAACTGCCTTAAAATTTGGACATCGCTGCGTGTTTGGATTTCCATAACTAAATTTTGGGTGATTTTTGAGCCCCGGTGATACGTCTTTGAATTCATGTTATTATTATTATTATACCTTCGTTCACCCTGCACATAATTCACTTCTTCCCCCTCATCTGCCTTGATGTAACACAAAGTGTACATCTTTTAGCATCAAATTATCCTCTTATTGGTAAAACTCCATGCAAATTCATTGTATTTAGTACTTATTTGAGTTATTTATGAACTTGCAGGTCCGAGCACCCGCCCAACGAAGAAACGACGAAAATATGGCGCTTTTCACAAAAATCAAGAATCTGCCAAAAGTGCATGACCATGCTAAGAAAGTGCATGACCATGTTGAGCAGGTGCATGATCATGCTAAGAAAGTGCATGACATTGCTGAGCAAATGCACCACCATGCACTTTATGGGTATGACGGTGCACCTTTATTGGAACCCGTGCACATCTACTACCGTGCCAAAAGTGAAACTGCACCATCGTGCACTTTTAGTGCACCACCGTGCACTTCCAGGGAATGAGCCTGTGCATTATCCAATGCCGAGAACAAGACAGATCAACTTAGAAAATGCACTAGCTAGTGACGATAGTGCACAACCATGCACTTTTGGTACATGACCGTGCACTTTTTTGGAACACTCTGAGCGGCCGAAAGTGAAAGTTTGACTTACCAAACCGGTGAACGACCATGCACTTTTTGTGCATGACCGTGCACTTTGTCTATAAGCTTATAAACACTCATTTTCACTTTATTTTGGGGGTATGGAGCCTTGGTGATTCTCTCTCAACTCTAGAAAATTATTTTATGTGTTCCTTGAGAGTTTGAAGTCTTCCACCATCCTCAAGATCCATCATTCCATTCTTCAATCCTTCTTAGATCTTAGTTTACTTTCATTTATTCTTGAACATGATTTGTAATCTTATTTCTAGTTTGATTGTAGTTGTATTAAACCTTATGGGCTAATTACTCTTGCTATCTAGACAACGTTGAAGGTTTTGCTAATATGATATATTATTTATTCTTGATTTTGGTAAATTGGTGTTACTTCAAGAATACGGTTGAGTTTATAAGTTGATATTGATGGTGTTCATATTTGTTGGAATTGCATAATCTTGTTAGTTTTACATATGTTTAGGCATTCATGTTGGAAGACTATGTTCTAGATGTTTGTTTGTATACTTTTAATATTCATAATTTTCTTTGTTGACATTACTAAGTTAGGAGTGACTAGTAAAAATTAACTTGGTTATAATATTATTAATGAGTATGAAACCCTACACTTAATATTGGAAAATTGATAAGTGTTGTTATGATTATTGACTTTGTGATGACTTGCTAGTTAAAGTTTCATAAGTTCATATTAATTTCATGAAGTTGGCTACTTTAGTGTAATCTTAGGTGGTTACATTGTTGTTCATGCTAGGTTTTCTTTGATTATGAGACTTTGTTGTTTTGACAAACAAGTTGGTCTATGTTTATCTCTTTATTAAAACCCCATCATGATGATTATTTGCTAGTATTAGGTTGCTCTATTGAAATCTAGTATTTATGTTTAGATTCATGATGTTTGCCATATCATTGCTATTTTGTCATGTTAGTAGAGTGGATTCATGTCTAGGTAGTTTGTTGGATTGATTGATTTCTTGTTTATTTACTTGCTTTGTGTTCATCATACGCTAGTTTAGTTAATTAAAATTCAACTTAAGATTTACTTGTTTGGTTGGTCATTTACAAAGATTTAGTACTAGAAAGTTGTTGTGTCCATGGATTGATACTCGGTTCTTATCGACACTTTATTACAAACGATAGGTACACTTGCCTTTTGTGTGTGGTTTAGTTGTAGGTGAAAACCTATTTTAAAACCCGATTTGTGTGAAACTTTTACTTAAATTTTTATATATATATTCACGCACGTCAAGTTTTTGGCACCGTAGTCGGGGACACGGTGATTTGTAAAGAACGATCTGAGCCTTTGATTTGCTTTGCTGATAATTTTTTTATCTTTGTTATTTTATTTTATTTCATTTTGTATTCATCTTATTTTTTATTTTAGTTTAGTTTCTAGTTAGTTTTCGTGTCTTTGTTCGTTTTCCGTTCCGCGTTATTCTGGGAGATGAATGTCCACCACACCCGGTCCTGAGCTTGTTTCACCTCTTTCTGACCCCGAGCGACATCTTCGAGAAGGTTTGAGGAGGAGAGCACGTAAGGGTGCCGAGGTCATTGAAAACGAAGAAGTGGAGGATACCAACACCCCCGAGGTACAAGAAGAAGAGATGGCGGACCCGAATGATCAAGGTCACATGAACGACTTTGCCACACCATCACTTGAAGGTTATGTCAGCAGTGTCACGCAGCCCGAGATTGAAGTGAATTTCGAGATTAAGTCGAGCATCTTTCATATGGTTGAAAATTATGTTTTTTTCATGGTCTCCAGAACGAGGACCCTCATGCTCACGTTTCACATTTCCTATGATTATGTGCGACATTCAAAATTAATAATTGTACTGATGATGCCGTGAGACTTAGACTTTTTCCATTCTCATTTCGCGGGTCTGCTCTAGAGTGGTTAGAGGCACTCCCTTCCAGTTCCATCACAACTTGGAATGAATTAGTTGAGCAGTTTCTTCTTCAATATTTCCCACCTGATAAAACTGCCAAATTCCGAGCGAACATCTCTGGTTTTCATGTCGATGATGACGAGTCACTTCATGCCGCATGGGAGAGGTTCAAGTGATTTTTGAGAAAATGCCCTCATCTCGGTTTGAGTCACGGGCTTCAGTGTCTTACATTCTTTGACGCTTTATCCGGGGAACAAAAGCAGGCCATCGATCAGGTTGCGGGAGGAGATTCCGGTAGGTGTACCCCAAATGAGGCGCTTGATATCTTGGAGAAAGCCGCTAAGAAGAGTTTCGCGTATAATCTGCCTCATAGTATTCCTTCTCTAAGGGTGTTCATCACATTGATTCAAACACCCTTGTCTCGCCCAGTTAGAAGCTCTTACTAAAAGATTTGACCAAATGCAATCCGATCTTGTTAAATCTAGTTCTCGTTGTGGTGTGTGTGTCGGAAAACACCAGACCAGTCAGTGCCAGCAAGCCATGGTGGTGAAGGATGTTGACCTTGTGGGCCGCCAAAACAATGCCTGCAGCAACACCTATAATTCGGGTTGGAGAAACCACCCTTATTTCAGCTGGAAAGATGTTGGTAGCAATCAAAATCAAATGCCACCGGGTTTTGGCATAAATCCAAATTATCAAAGTCAAACCCAAAATCAATCTTACCAGGAAAAGCCTCAATTTCAGGTTTCCAGCAGTGATAATTAGTAAGGTTGGGGGGGATAGTGTTGAAAGCCTTTTGTCCCAACTTTTGGCTAAGAGCGAGACCTCAAACAAATTGGTTGAGCAAAGGAACCTGGAAATTGATGAGACTCTCCAGAGGCACGGCATTGTTGAGGAATAAGAAAGCGTCCAGGCAAACCATCGAAAATCAAGTTGGACAGATTGCTAAACTCCTCTCTGAGAGACAACATGGTAGCCTTCCTAGTAACACCGAAAGGAATCCAAATGCTGAGGCTAAAGCTATTACCCTGAGGAGTGGTAGGACTACCATTCATGTTGATGCATCGGTTTCCACACCAAAACCAATTGCTGATGAGATCGAGACTGAGACTCCTGGTGAGGTGCACTCGAGGCTAGACCCAACAAGTACCGCACAACCCAGTGAGCCAGTCTGGACTTATGTTCCTCCCATTCCATACCAAGGCCGTTTGAAGAAACAGAAGATGGAAGAGCAGTACGGGAAATTCTTAGAGCTTTTTAAGCAGTTACACATTAATCTTCCGTTCCTTGATGCCTTGAAAGAAATGGCAAAGTATGTGTAAAGCCCCGTTACCGGTGCCTCACATTTGGACGTTGGATTTACTCATCAACATAGTTCTAATCATCAGAGTAAATAAAAACATACGCGGAATGTAAAAACTTTCATAAAACATCATGTTAATCCATAACTTGTCTTAAAATAAACATTCTTGTCTTTCAAAATAACATAATACTAAACGTAATCGCCTTGAGTCTTCCGATGCCAGCCTCTTATTCAATGCCACGCGTCCCCTCAAGCGAGTTGCCTCATCCTACTCACCTGCGTGCACACTAAAAGTCAGCTACGCTGAGTGAGTTCTGGTTAATCAAGCATAATACAATACATACACTTACCTTCAATCATGCATCCAAAGATACATAATAATTACTTTGCTAACTTACTTTCATTACATAATTTCATACGTACATTCATACTTTATTACTTTCATACTATATAGTTACTGTCCATTCTATCTCAGATATTATTAGGGTCTGGTCCATCTTTCCTTTGTCTATCTCAGATATTTTAGGGTCTGGTCCCTTTCTTGTCTATCCCAGATATTATTAGGGTCTGGTCCCTTTTTACTTCTCTATCTCAGATATTATAAAGGGTCTGGTCCCTCCTTCTCTATCTCATATATTATTAGGGTCTGGTCCCTCTTTCTTCATCTTCGTAAATACTGTCTTTACATACCCATAACATACATACAGTCTTTAATCATTCATACATATTCATATATGGTACGTATATCTATCATACACATTCATCCATCATAAACATACCTCCCTTGTTGGCACGTGCAATATCCGAAGATCGTTCACGTACCGACAAGCTTTCGTTCACATTTAAGATATACATACGTAACATATAAACCATATAAGGCATACACTTACCAGTTAAGGTAAGTGTATTAACTATCACATCGAGTATGCACACAGCCCCGAAAACATAACAAGGAAAATGGGGCTAGAAACTCACCTGAAGTCGGTTACGTTCACCGTTAATCGTAATCCCTTTCTTGAGTTGTGCATGGCTAACTGTATAATAATTACACGTATCAACCATCTATCGCTATCTATATTGTGTTTCTAGGTCGATTATAACCCACAACGAACGGGGGTACGGGGGCAGCGCCCCTGGCAGCGGGGTTCTATGGGCGGCAGCCCCTACCGGGGTCCAAGGGGCAGAGCCCTTGGTTGGGGTTAAGCTGCAAGGTCAGCTTGGAAAAAATTTATTTCCATTAACTGTCTTAACACATTTTCCATTAGACTTTTTAATTATTTTCTAAATTGGACTTATTTGTTAAGCCTATGATAATAGGCCAGTTTGCTTATATTAGCTATGGGCTTAGCCCAACTATTCATTTTGGTATCTAGGCCCAACTGGATTTAGGCCCAAAACCCAACAGAATGGGGTGGCCGAAAACATGGCCGAGAACCCTTTGGTTTGACCGAGAACACATGTTTTGGCCGAGAACTATAGTCTGACCGAAAACCCTGTGGCCGAAAACTCATTTGGCCGAGAACCTGCTTTGGCCGAAATCTCTGGTTGACCGAAAACCACATGGTTGACCACAGATTCTCAAAATTGGCCGAGAACTCCGTAGGGTGGCCGAAAACCCCCAGTCCAGCTCATTATTCCATTTTTATGATTTTTACTTTGCTCAGTTATTGATCTAAGGTTCAAATCGTGAACTTTTAATCTCCTATCATCATCATTCATAATCGTTGCACCCCCTTCACTATACTATCATCTAGATCTAACCCGTTTTAGGCATAAAGCTTGGACCTTTATACATTTAAAACGTCCTAGGCTAGATCTAGGGTTCCTTTATGAACCGTTTATACCTATGAGTCCAATTTATCCATTTTAAATCATCAAGTTTGTATTTTTATGGAACATCTAGGTCCAATCTACTCTAGGGTCAAGTTTCATGGCAAAACGTTCATAAAAACATAAACTTTAAGGTTAAAGCACATACCTTTAAGCGTATTTAGGCTTCGGGTTAGCTTGTTTACGAACTAGGATCTTGTATTTATCTTGTGTATGAAGATCTATCTATATTCAACTTGATTTCGGTCTCGGATGTCTCCTTTATCTCTTGCGGCCGGAAATGGAAAGGAGTGTGTGTGTTTTAAGGTGTAGGGAGAATAAGATGGATATTATGGATGGAAATGGAAAGATTTAGGGTTTAAGGGGTATTTATACTCCTTTAAGCCCATGGACCTAAGGCCCATCTTTCCTTTTTGGTCCATGATTAATTCCATTTAATTAGACTACTTATCTTTCTTTTCTATTGTTATTATTTATTTAATGACTCTAGTAAACTTTTCCGTTTTTAAGAAATAATATGTAAAATATTATTTATCGAAATTTTAGGATGTTACAAGTCTTCCCTCCTTAAAGAGGTTTCGTCCCCGAAACCTAACTATTACTTAAACAGATTAGGGTAAAACTTGCGCATCTCATCCTCAGCTTCCCAAATAGCATCTGATCCGTTGTGATGCTTCCATATCACCTTCACTAAAGGAATAACTTTATGACGAAGCTGTTTCTCCTTGCGATCCACAATCTCTATCGGCTGTTCAATGTAGTTCAATTGTTCATCAACCTCAATGTCCATTAATGGCACGTGAGACGTGTCATCAGCTAGACACTTCCTCAAGTGAGAAACATGGAAGGTTGAATGAATTCCTTCCAAGTCTTCTGGTAAATCCAGCTTATAAGTCACTTCACCCACACGATCTAAAATCTTAAATGGTCCAATGTAACTTGGACTCAACTTCCCCCTCTTTCTAAAGCGAATGATCCCTTTCCAGGGCGAGACCTTGAGCATCACATTGTCGCCAACGTTAAACTCAATCGGTCGTCGCCGTTTGTCAGCATACGACTTCTGTTTATCTTGAGCCGCTTTCACTCTTTCCTTGATTTGATCGAACTTCGAAGACGTCTCTTGGACAAATTCTAAACTTCCCATCTCTTTCTGACCAATCTCTACCCAACACACCGGGGTTCTACATCGCCTACCAAAAAGCATCTCAAACGGCGGCATACCAATACTGGAATGGTAGCTGTTGTTATAGGAAAATTCTGCTAGATGCAGGTGATCATCCAACCTCCACCGAAATCTGAAACACAAGCACGTAGCATATCCTCAAGGGTCTGGATCAACCTCTCGGACTGTCCATCGGTTTGAGGATGATACGCCGAACTGATGTTCAATCTCGTTCCCATAGCTTCATGGAACTTCTTCCAAAACTTCGAAGTAAACCGTGTATCTCTATCAGACAGTTGGAGGATATTTCTTGTGTTACTTTGAATGACGAGTGTTTCGTGGTCCTTCTAGATATGCTGCCCAAAAAAATGACCAATTCGGGCAGTTTCACCATTCCTTGTTTGATATGTAGTTTGTCGGTTAGTAATGCTTTAGCCGACCTAGGTGCTAGCATAAACTTTATGCCTTATTCCGTCTTTTTCCAAACTATACCTAGGCGAACCTAAGCCTACTCGCATGAGCATCAAGCTTGCCGACCGTTCTGTGAAATATCCTCGCAGTATAGTTGAGAATATGCTTGTGAAATTCGGCAAGTTCGTGTTTCCTGTCGATTTTGTGATCTTAGACATGGATGAGGATAAAAATGTACCGCTTATCCTAGGCTGTCATTTCCTAGCTACAGCTAGATCTCTCATTGATGTCTGCACCGGCAGACTCACTCTTAGAGTTAGAGACGAGGAGGTGACCATTGATATTGGGAAATCCATGCGACACCCACAAGATCATGATGACGTGCTTTATATTGATACCATTGATTCTTGTGTGTGTGAACACCTTCAGGACACGTGTGACGAGAATTCTTTGGATACTTAGTTGATTAGTGGAGATGGTTCTGACCTTGTCATAGAGCCTTTACTTGAGGAATTAGTCAATGGTGTAGACCACGAGCCTCCTGAGTGTTTGGAGAAAATTGATGATGTTGATCGCGTTGCCGAGCCTAAGGTAAAAACCTTCTGTTGAGGACCCACCAACCATTGATCTTAAGGAACTCCTGTCCCATTTGGAGTATGCCTTTTTGGAGGATGGGTCCCGCTTGCCTGTTATTATTTCTTTGAATGAGAAGAAGGTTAATTTGCTCACTGTTCTCAAAAGGTACAAGCCTGCGATCACTTGGAAGATCATGGATATAAAAGGGATTAATCCATCCTTTTGTGCCCATAAGATCTTGATGGAGGAGGAGTACAAACCTGGGGTGCAGCATCAATGGCGTCTCAACCATAATATGCAAGACGTTGTCAAGAAAGAGGTCATCAAGCTACTCGATGCTCGATTGATTTATCCGATCTCTGATTCCCCATGGTGAGCCCTATGCAAGTTTTCCCGGAAAAGGGCGGTATGACGGTTGTGATGAATGAGAAAAATGAGTTAATTCCTACTCATACCGTCACGGGATGGAGAGTTCGCATTGATTACCGCAAACTCAATGACACCACGAGAAAGGAACATTTTCCCTTCTCCTTCATTGATCAGATGTTAGAACGACTGTCGGGAAAAATGTTCAATTGTTTTCTCAATGGGTTCTCGGGATATTTTCATATCCCCATCTCTCCTGAGGACCAGGAGAAGAAGACATTCGCATGCCCCTATGGCACATTCGCCTACTGGTGGATGCCCTTTGGATTGTTTAATGCCCCAGCCACATTTCAGAGATGTATAATGGAGATTTTTCATGATATGATCGAGGACTCCATGGAGGTTTACATGGAAGACTTTTCTGTTTTTGGAAGTTCTTTTAATTTAATTTGCAAATCTAAACAGAAAATGATTACATAAAAGTGCAGGCAAACATGCAACAAGCTGCGCCGCAACCCCATTTTGAATATCAAAGCCTATCCATTGTTTGAGAAATTTGGAGAAAATGTTGGCCAGGTGCGAAGAGGCTAACCTTGTTCTTAATTGAGAGAAATGCCACTTCATGGTGAAGGAGAACATTGTGTTAGGGTATAAGATTTCACAGGCGGGGCTTGAGGTCGATCGAGCCAAAATTTATACCATTTATAAGCTTCCTCCACCAAATTCGGTGAAGTCTATTAGGAGTTTTCTTGGTCACGCGGGTTTTTATTGGCGATTCATAAAGGATGGGATAAGAATTTTCACCTGATTTACTATGCAAGCAGTACATTGAATGACGCACATGAGCATTACACGACTACCGAGAAAGAGCTCCTTGCGGTCACCTTTGAATTCAATAAATTTCGTTCTTATCTTGTCCTTTTTAAAACCATCGTGTTTACGGATCATACAACACTTCATTATCTTTTCAGTAAACAAGATGCGAAGCCGAGACTCATTCGTTGGATTTTATTGCTGCAGGAGTTTGACATTGAGATATGTGACAAAAAGGGCGATGAGAATGTTGCGGCCGATCATCTTTCTCGTCTTGAGTGCTCAGCTTCATCCGAACAAGTGGGGGTCCACATAAATAACAATTTCCCCCCACGAGTTCCTCATTGGATATCGAGATGAGAGATGATGATCATCCTTGGTTCACAGACATCGTGAATTTTCTTGCGAGTGGGATCGTTTTAAATGGCCTTACTCACCAGCAAAAGAAGAAATTATTTTCTGATGTGTGAAAATTGTATATAATACTAAAAACCAAGTTTTACCGAATTCACCTAAAAACCACACACAATCGGCAAGTGTACCGGACGCAATGTAGCTAGCAAGTAAGAACGGATATCGAACCTAGGACACTATGGGTAAACTCTAATTATTAAACTTAAATGATTACTAACCTAGACTTTCTTTTGATTTTTTTAGAAATTTTTATATTATTTATACTAATAATACTTAACTAATTAAAATTTAAACTAAAAATAATACTTTATAAAAATCGGGTTTTAAACAGATATGAGAAACGACTACCTAGGTAATGGAATCTCACTAGTTAAAATTAATAGTTAACGAACTTGACTTGGTTGAAAAACAATATCTTAAAAATATGACATTAAAGACCACTAAAATACGCTATATCGCCTCCCGGCCTCACCAACGACACCCTAGAACTCTAATGACATGTGAAGCTCAATTGTTAAATGTTTGGATCACCTCCCGGTCTCACCTTACCTAATAATATTATGGTACCCCAAAACCCAAATCACCTGCCGGTCTCTTTGAATACAATATATATTAATATAAAGGGGGTATTTTTAATTAACTTGAACACAACTTGTATCACAATAATCTTAAAGGACCTAGGATAACTCACTCCCGTGCAATTATTACCCAAACCCGCAAAAGACAAAGATGACACAACACTAAATCACCTCCCGGTTTCTCTAGTGAAACAGCAATAAAATCTAATAAACTTTTATAATTTATTCCTACGATTTTTTCGACCATAAATCGCAAACAAGTTGAAAACACAAAGTAGACAACCTAATCATGCGTCTAACAATCACCAAAAACTATTAAACACAATTGGAATAAATATATTAAAGTAATAAACTAAATTTAATCACTCAACAATATTGTGAACAAACCAATTAAAAACTTTACCATAATACCAAATCAACCAAAAATCAATAGTAGTTCGTCAAACCATTAAATCTAACATAGTACTCAACCAAAACCTAGGCAGTATAAAGGTTTAGCTACTCATAATAAAGTATGAAACAAAAAGTAAAATATTAAAGTTATTGTTCATTGAATTAAAATAGAAATATACTTGGCTTTCTTGCTCCAGTAAAATACCCTTTGACTTCCGCTTAATCCCCATAAGCCGCCTCCAATACCCCGTAGCCTTAGCAAAAGCTCCAAGATATAATATATTCTTCTTTCTGCCTTTTCACGTGAGCTCCCAACAAAATCCCACCAAACACAAAAACCTCTTTTTAATATTATAATATGCTTTCTTTCAAACTTGTGGCTTTTTCGATTTTTTACCCAAGCCGCACGAATCTCCAAAAAATATCATACCCTAGCAGTAGGTTAAAAGAGTTTTTATTGTGTTCACATCCATAGTCGGTTGAGCCATTAAATGGGCCCCTTTGTATTCAGCCCTCATTCAATTATTAATTTCATGGATGTGCACGTTTATTTCTCGCCCAACTGATTTGATTTTTTTCTTTATGTAACTTCATAAATAGGCCAGGTGCAATTGTAGCTCACAACCTTTCTTGTTTTCATGACCGTGTCAAAACAAAAGATTAAATAAATTACTGATTGATAAATATGTATACTCGTCACATATTTAACAATTTGATCTCAAATTAAATATTTATCTTTTTATGTCTTTATTCTTTCATTTTTCGTAACTTTAAGCATATAAAGTAAAACATCAAAAAAAATAGCTGTAACGAGAATCAATAAGTATGAAAGTTGTTTCACGTTTTACTCGTTGTCTCAGTTTTGTAAAAATACTTCATTTTAGCTCATTGTAACTTGAGACCTTTAAAACCCACATATGAGCCACTTATGACTAATATCTTAGTAAAAAACACTCAAAAGTACGTAAAATGTGGGAAATATTTATATAATAAATATATATAATTTGGACCATATCAAATATCCCCATACTTAAATCTTTTTCGTCCCTGAAAAATATATATATATTGCAATGGAATCAGAATTCAAGACTAGTTTTCAAAACATATAAGTTATCTTTTAAGCACAGATAAACGCAAAAACCGCGATTGCCGATATTGTTGTCCACTTAAACCCAGCCACCAGCCTATCAAGCCCCCAATTGCATTAAGCGTTTTAAGTTCAAAAACCACGTCTACACCTACCCCATCTCAGACAAAGAGAGCTAGAAAAACTAGAGTCAAAGCAAACGGGTTTGACAAATCACCATAAGCCAATGACTCGTTGATGGTACTAATTAGATGCACTCGGTGAAATTTGATGGATGAATGGTCCTGTGGAGGTCGTACGAGCTATTCCTAAATATTATTGGACTTTGTCCTATAAATTCTTAATTTGATATTTATTTACTAAGAACCTTCGAGCCCCAATAGTGTATCCTCAGAGTCACTATCCCCTTGGTAACACGTAAACTCTAAGTCCCGTCTAGTATGTGCATCTTTGGCCTCTTTTACTAACTTTAAAGAATGCTTCTGGCATTTTACAATACATAACTTTCTTCACAAGCATTTGCTTTTCTTGAACAACTTTTGATAATACACATAACTTTCAAAACATACTTATCTCTTTTTTTCTTTTTTTTTTCATTTTTCTTTTTTTTTTCTTTTTTTTATATCACCCTAAAGTATATAACTATTTCTAAGCTCGTAAAAAGATAGACATGTGGTGGTGTGCTTGTTTGAGTTCATCTAAGTCTTACCATCTCAAAGTTTTTAGATTAGGGTAATCCTCTCTAAGCATCGAAATTTGGTTTCACCGTTTTTCAAATTATTAGATATATAAAATCAGCTAAAGAGGACCATCAAAGCTAGTTGGGCCTACCGACACATCCCATGTTTAGTACGTTATCTTTTATTTAATCTCATATATAATAGTAGTTTAAAAAACCAATCTCAAATTTTTCTATCATTTTCCATTATTTGCAATAATATTCGTTAAAATTTCGGGACATTTTTTTTTGAACTTTTTTTTTTATTTTTATATTTTTTATTTTTTATTTTTTTTAATAAAATTTTAAACTGTTTTTTTATTTTTATTTTTTTATTTTCTTTAAACTTTTTTTTAACCAAAAGAAAACGTCAGTTCCCATCCTCACACTTAAAATCTACATTGTCCCCAATGTAGGAATAGAAAAAGACAGAAAATAAAGCAGAATAAAAAAAATGTAAGCAAATAAAACAATAAATTGGAACAGACTCCCCTAGTAATAATGCAGTTATCTTCACAAGTAACGTTCCAAGGCGACCATATAGCATTTCATTCGCGGCCGCAGCTTCTGGGGGTCCTCTACAATATGATAGGCTCAGAAAAATCCTCATCCGAATGGAGATTGAGTACGAACGAGAAAATCCAATCCTGCAAAATAAAACTCAAAACAACACAAAGCAGACATCAAACAGACTTTAAGGACTAAAAGACTTAAAGAAAAATAAAATAAAGCAGAATAAAAATAAAAGAAAATAAAAATAATGCAACTAAAATTTTATACAAACTCTACATCTCGGGCAAAAGTCCCGAGTGTGCTCTCCTCCTCTACTCTCCAGGAGGATCAAGGTAGATCGCCTCTTCCTCGCGATCACCAATTGGACCTCCAACATAATACTTCAGTCTATGCCCATTCACTTTCCAAGAATGTCCATCATCAGCCTCTATCTCAACCGCTCCATAAGGAAACGCCTCTTTCACAACGAACGGACCAGCCCATCGGGATTTCAGTTTACCCAGAAACAACTTCAACCGAGAATTATATAGAAGAACCTTATCCCCACACTTAAACTCTTTGTGACCCTTAATGTGTTTATCATGGCGTTCCTTTGTCCGCTCCTTATATCCCCAACTTCTTTCATACGCCTCATTCCGTAACTCCTCAACCTCATGAATTTGAAGATAACGACTCTTTCCCGTCGCAGATAAATCAAGATTTACGGCTCTTAAAGCCCAATATGCACGGTGCTCTAACTCAACAGGAAGATGACACGCCTTTCCATAAACTAGCCAAAAGGGAGTGGTCCCGATAGGCGTTTTGAATGCAGTACGAAAGGCCCAAAGGGCATCATCTAGCTTTTCAGCCCAGTCCCCGCGACTGTTCCCTACCGTTTTCTCTAAGATCCTCTTAATGCCACGATTGGTGTTTTCCACTTGACCGCTAGTCTGAGGATGGTAGGCCGTAGAAAGTCGATGGGTGACCCCATAATGTTTCAAAAACTTATCCATCTGAGCATTACAAAAGTGGGTACCCTGATCACTGATCAGGGCCTAAGGAGTACCGAATCGAGCAAAGAGTTTTCGAAGGAATCCCACTACAACCCGCGCGTCATTTCTAGGTAAGGCTTGAGCCTCCACCCATTTGGACACATAATCGATAGCAACAAGGATGTATCTATTCCCTCTAGACATAGGAAACGGACCCATAAAATCAATGCACGTTCACCGTAAATGGTTATTCCTTTCTTGAGCTGTGCACGGCTAACTGTATAACAATTACATATATCAATTAACTATCACTACCTATATCGTGTTTCTAGTTTAATTATAACCCTCAACAAACGGGGGTCCGGGGGCGGCGCCCCTGGCAGCGGGGGGGGGGGGGGGGGTATAGGGGCGACAACCCCTAGCAGGGTCCAAGGGCTAGAGCCCCTGGCTGGGGTCGAGCTGCCATGTCATTTTGGAAAAATTTTATTTCCATTAACTGTATTAACACATTTTTCTCCATTAGGATTTCATAATAATATTTTATTGTTAACCTTTTAATCCTTTAAGGTATCTTTCATCAAATAAATAAAGTCCAAGGACTATTATGTAATTAAATACTTCTTTTCTAAGTCCAGGGACCATTTCTATCATTATTTCAAAGTCTAATTCGTTATTCAGAACACTACCTGATTCGTTATTTGAACATAGCGAATTGCTGAATAACGAATCACCTGATACGTTATCTGAAAATAGCGAATTGGTGAGTAACGAATCACCTGATTCATTATCTTAACATAACGAATTGGTGAGTAACGAATCACCTGATTCGTTATCTTAGCGTAACGAACTAGTGAGTAGCGAATCACTTGATTCGTTATCTTAGCGAAACGAGTTGGGCACATAACGAATGACATGATTTGTTTATCATAACAAATTAGCGTTTGTTCTTATCCAGACTTTAACCCAGGGTCAAAGTCAAAATCGTCAAGAACACGAACTGGTCAACACATTTCAGATCTGCAATTAACCTTTGATTATTAATGAAACAACATGATCTTGGTATCATTGGATTCGTCTAACCAGCACCTACAAACCCTAAGTCTCCAATCGGCCAAGCATTCATGTTTAAAGGGTGCTTTGATTGATATATACATACGGCTCATTACAACAATCGATAACCTATCAGATGTTAATCAATTTCAGTAAGCTTTGTTTCATTGGATTTGTTTTTACCACATATACTCAAATCTAGGATTATTAAACGAATCTGAACCTAAATGAACGATTTCTAACTATAAACGTTCCTTAAACGAGTCGGTTTACGAACACGGTCTAGTCTTGATGTTGTTTTGGTTCGTCACAACGTTCAAGCACCAACGGGTTCGGGTTTTCACCTTTCGAAACTTGGCTTGGGTTATAGGATGGTGTTTGTGTGTGTTTTTGATGGTGTAGGCTATGGTGTAGAGATGGATAAAAATTGAAAGGATTAGGGTTTAAGGGGTATTTATACTCCCTTAAGCCCATGGACCCAAGGTCCATCTTTTCTTTTTGGTCCATATTTATTTCCATTTAATTAGCCTACTTAAACCATCTTTATTACTTTATTAATGCTCTACTAATTCTAGTAAAATTTTCCATCATTAACGAGTAATACATTAAATATTATTCTTGGAAATTTCGGGATGTTACACCAACCTATGACAAGTCGTCGAGAAATTAGAGTTATAGCAACAACGTGATGTCTTAGAGATAGAATTGATCGCTATATGTGTCATTTCTTAAAGTGACATTAAAAGTTCTATGGCCCTAAATTTAACGGTCCCAAAATACTTTTAGAGATTAGGTTCTAGTAGTAAGTGAAGGAAATTTGACTTATAAGGGCTCCAAAATCTCTTTAGCCCTGAATGTCACTTGAGTTATTTAATTTTAGAATTAAGGAATTAGCCCCAAATTTAAGGGTCTCAAAATCATCCCTTGTTTTTTAATTTAAAAAAAATGTTCCTTTCTCATTATATGTTTCAAAAGTTCATATATGAAATTGTAATTTTGTTATATTGTAACAAAATAATTGCTCTGGGTTATATACTATGCCGTTGCTAACAATAGGTCTTTGTTAGCCAGGTTGGTTTGATGTGCATGTTCTTTAATGAATGTATTTATCTTTTGAGTTTTCTAGAGTTTAAAGTTTAGACTGTTACTTTGCCACGTCAAATATGTTATATGATAGTTTTTTCTACAACGAGTATAGCGACAATAAGCGTATGGTCGGGATATGATATGGACGCTTCTAGGGTCACCTTCCAGCTTCCTACTTGTATCTACAACACGAAAGAACTCGTTAGAAGGGGACCAGAGACCGGGGACTCGGGACCACCCTCTGACGCTCAACATTAGTAATTTATCCCATGACAATATATAAAAGTAAATATAGACATGTATAATATATCAGAGATAGAGAATGTAAGACGAGATAGTGGTCGAGACCCGACGGTTAGAGAGTAGTTGAGGTGATCTCAGGCTGCTTAACCGGTGACTGTTCATTGGGGTTGGATTGAGCTGATGATGTTGTTCCTCAGCAGCTCTCCGACTTAGCAGATCAGAGGCAAAACAACTTAGTGAATGATGATTACTATTTGGAGAGGGAGATCTCTAAGTGAGTAGTATTTGAGAGAGTGTTATTTTGATGAGAGAATGTTATTCCCGTGAGAGAGTTGGAGAGTTGGAATGAAAAAAAGAGTAGAGAGAAATGGGGTGAATGTGGGATGAATATAACTTTGGGTGGAATGTTCCTTTTATAAACAGACGAAAGCTTCTCTAGGGGAAGCTTGAGCTTCTTAAGGGGGGAAAGGTCAGCTCACATTTCAGTTTGTGCAGATTGGTACTTGCCATCTCCGTGCAACCTGGTGTTCTGCCCTTGTCTGCTGTTACTTTTACTTTATGGCAGGTACCAGCTTTTCAGTAATGATTGTTCCTGCTATTTTATTGTAGCCAAAGCTTCCTGGTCAACTTAGGAATCTTGCTCTCCAAGTTTCTAGCTTCCCTGCCTGGAAACTTGTGCCAGCTGCTTGTATATTCCTAAGCTTGTAAGCTTCATCTTGTGGGTGTGTAGGGGTACCCACGTCATCATCCCCCTAGTAAGAAGTTTTCGGATTGTAATGACCAATGCTTGGGACTGAACTCTTTTTTTCTTCAAGATGTTCCCCTTGGGTGTTTAATGCTTTTGGGCTCAATGACATGCATCTTCATAGACCAATGCATATACTCGTTTTGCTATTTTGGGCTTGTTTATTTAAGCTCAAGAGCTGGAAAATGTTCCTAGCGTATGGTCTAGAAGCTAGGAGCTTGTGACCCGAAGCTTCTGTGATTGAAGCTTAGGGTTATAAGCTAGGAGCTTCTAGTGTCGACCTATCGTGTATTATATTCATAGTGATGAGTAGCTGGAATTTTAATAACCATTGACGTGAATGATTTTACAGTTACTACCAAGGGTTATGACGGACTTAGAGCAACAACCAGCAGCTAGCTTCCATCTTGACCCTTCGATACTTTACAATTTCATCAAAACCTCTTTTTTAGAAAACCCTAAAATGTGGTTACAACTACTCTTTGGCCGCCCTTTTTCTACAAAATTAATCAGTTATTTACTTGTTCTTCGGCGATATATTCCCTTTTGTTTGTTTATAAGGTAAGATCTTCCCTTTCGTTTCTATTTTTTTACAACAGGGTTCAAAAAGGTCACATTATACTTTTGTTTCTTTAATCATCAAATCTTTGTAATTTGTTTTGAAAATTCTTCCTTGAATGTTCTCATACATCATCGCGTTAGCCTAGGTCAATTGGTACCTTTTGTGTCGCTAGGATTATGTATTTCGAAATTGTGTGTCGATCACTTGGCTATGAACCTTCTTTTTGTAACGATGGTTGTTTTTTTAATTAGCGAAACGGTGATTGGTTCGCTATCGATAAAACTTGTTGTGAGAATGGTTGACTTCCAATATCATTAGTTTCACTTTTACTTGGAAAGCGCAAGTTCTTTTTTATTTCCATTTCATTATTTTTTTGCCCTTGTTTGGAGGAAACATGAAGCTGCATTCAACGAGGTATATCATGATGCTAAGGAGTTTCATTTTGTTCTTCTTAAACGGCTTCTTGAATTTTTCGCTCAACTTCCTACCTTAGTTAATTCAGCCTTGTAACCAGTGATGAAGATGTTGCCCTTATTGTATCCCTTATTGGTTTCGCTTCTAATCTTGAAGAGAAACTTTCAAAGGGTGCATCTAGGTCGCCATAAAAGGTCATGCTTGGGGCTGAAAAAAACTGTTGAGGAACCTGCTAGTAAGGATCATGTTCTTACTGAGGTTGATAGAGATAAATCTAAGAAGGTTGAGAAGTCGAATAATATGAAGTTTCTTTCTTCTAAAAAGCCAATGGACAAAGGAAAGTTGAAGGAAGTTATTAGTGAATGTTGGGTCATAAATTGATTATACTGACGCATATCAAAAGGCTACGACATGATCAAGACTATAGTGAAATAAGCGAAGACGAGTTGAAGAATTGCATTATGGTTGTGATGGTGTAATACCGAAATCCCTATGGATTTCGGTTTGTCTAGTAACACCAAAATCCCTATGGATTTTGGTTAGGCTTGTTTAGGCTTAGTTGGGCTTGACCTTTGGGCTTTGTATATATGGAAACCCTATATATAGTAAATGTTTAGTCATTAGTTAGGGTGAACCAGTCTTAAAACAGTTGTAGCCACCATCAAACTATCAGAGTGCTTACAAGGGTATAGGTTTATGTATCTGATGATTGATTTAATAATATAATCGTATGCATTGAAACCATATCATCTAATCTCGTTATTGTTATCCGTATTATTGTTTTTGAATTGTCGTGATATTTGGTTTCCGCACAAATATCGTGTTCGGGTTGATATCATACTGTAGTGATCCAGATTCGGGACTTACAATTGGTATCAGAGCCTTCGACCTATTCAGGCTCGTTATTGTGATATCAACGAACTCAAGATATAAGGGTTTGGTGGTGTTGTTACTTTCCGGCGA
The DNA here is from genome assembly GCF_021521415.1 of Bidens hawaiensis. Classification (NCBI taxonomy): domain Eukaryota; kingdom Viridiplantae; phylum Streptophyta; class Magnoliopsida; order Asterales; family Asteraceae; genus Bidens; species Bidens hawaiensis. The sequence goes on along the minus strand of NW_027491362.1, from coordinate 632,880 downwards.
GTTCTTGATCGGAGAAGAAGAAAAGATTAATTTTGGTAGAGATTTGGTCATTTTGGAAACAAAATTTGAATCCCTTAATTTATGGGATTCAGTTGATTGCAAATCTTAATCAATCAATTCAGATCTCGGCTGCAATTAATAGTTCTCGGCCATTGACCAAGAGTTTTCGGCTTAAAAGCAGTGTATTTGGCCAAGTTTGCTTGTTTTCGGCTTAAAATCAGCGCTTTCGACCAAAGACTAGTGTTCTCGGTCAACCGTTTCACTTCTCGGTCAAGATTCTGTGGTTCTCAGTTAAATTATCCAGTTCTTGGTCAACTATACTGGTTCTCGGTTAACAACCCTGGTTTTCTGTCCACCTGTTCAGTTCTCGGTCAAAGACTCTAAGTTCCTAGTCAAATTATCTTCGTTTTCGGCCAAATCTGTTGGTTCTCGGTCAACAACAAGCGTTCTCGGTCAAAGCCAAGAGTTCTCGGTCAAAGTTAATAGTTCTCGGTCAACAAGCGTTTTCGGTCATCAGGTGTTTTCGGCCTACCAGTGTTTTCTGTTGACTTGACCTGTTCTCGGTAAAGCTTTTGGTTTTCGGTAAACTTTTGAGTTTTCGGTTAAAAAAACAAAACAAAACAAAAAATTGGCGGGAAAATTTTTCTTGAACGAAATTTTTCCTGAATACTCCTTATAAGTGAGACTTCGTTCTTGAAAATTTTGGCGAAAATATTTTTTTGGGTGATTTTCGGTGATATTTTTTGGCGGTAAAATCGAAAAAATTATTCTTGAACGAAATTTTTCCTAGACACTTCTTTTAAGTGGGACATCTTTCTTGAGAATTTTGGCGATCTTATTTTAAAAAAAAAAAAAAAAAAAAGTGGCGGGAAAATCAGAGTAATAACCCAATGGATTCTCCACAACCATTCACAATGTTTAGAAGTACTCATAATCAGTCTGCTCCCTCACCAGTAGTATTTCAGAGCATAAAGAGTTCACCTACAAAGGTAGATTCAAATACGTTAGCATATTCCAATATGGTAAGGGTGCTGGAAAGGGTCAAATGTGAAAGCTACACTCTTAAGAAAAACGAGAAACTGTATAAAGAAAAGATAGATGCACAGCGTCAGGAAATACGTAAAATTCAATCAGATTTCAGTATAAAAAGTTGTCACCACCTAAATGCTAAGAAGCGTATTGCTGAATTAACTGCCGAACTAGATGCATCTAAGAAAGAACTTGAAGAATTAACTGTTAAATTTGAAAATGCCGATTTCAACTTCAAGAAGTTTGATGTTTCATGTGAGGTGGTTGAGAACATAATTAAGAGTCAACTAAAGTATATAAAACTCATAAGTGTGAGGGATTAGGATATGAAAAGGTGCCTCCTCCTTTTAATCATAACTATACGAGTATGCCTGTATCTGAAGAGGATCAGGCTAGGGAGGAGAACATGAGATATGGTAAACAGGTTCAATCTAAAACTGTTGGATTAGGATCCCTAGAGGAAATCAAGCCTGGTCTTCAATGTGTTAACAATCTTGCTGCCTCTACTCCATATGCTGAAAGTGTTGACATTGAGAACTATGATAGCCAGAATGACGATCTTGAAGAGGTGCTGTATGAAAAGCCTTACAAGGTTAAAGAAGGTCGAAAACAAGCTAAGAAACCTAAAAAGGTTGACAGTTCACCAGGTGCTGCTGGTGTTAAAAGGCAAACGTATTACCATTGTGGCACTCCGGGTCACATAGCCAGAAACTGTGTTCATCGGCTTTATGTACCTTATTATAGGAATAATCAAGGGGCTACATTCAAAGGAAAGTCTTGATTTAAGCCGATGAAATGGGTCTCACCTAAAACATCTACGGAAGGGAATTCGAGAGTTAAACCTTCTGATGGTGATTGGAACTTAGCAAAGAAAAATCAGAGAATGAAGGTGTGCTTCGCATGTGGGAACGGTGGACATCTAGCGAAAGAGTGTTTATACCATACAATGAAAAGGAAGACTGTTCAGGTGAAGAGCACTCAAGGTTTCAAGGTTAACACGACAGGTTTGCACTCAAATGATTTTAAGCATGGTAAAGGGCAATTCAATTTTGCAAAATCAAACACTGCTAAGAGTTTTGAGAGTTCTATTTCAACAAGTTCAACTCCAAAGTGTGTTCTTTCGTGTTTTACTAAACCAAAACAGAAAGTTAAGACTCAACAAACCGAACCTGTAAAACTAGATATGCTCTTAGATGATGGTAAAGACATGAGTTGGCAAGAGGTCACATGTATGCTCAAGGGAATCCCAGGACATTCATGACTTGGGTCTGTATGTCCAACTGATCCCTATGCGTGTAGGAACAACCACAAAATCAATGTTTATTATATGGGTTGTTCCAGACACATGAATTTGTTGATCATGCCTGAGTAAAGATTCTGAAAGTTTTTGAAAGCATCAGTCTAGGGGGGAGATTGTTGGGTCATAAATTGGTTAGACTGACGCATATCAAAAGGCCACGACATGATCAAGACTATAGTGAAATAAGCGAAGACGAGTTGAAGAATTTCATTATGGTTGTGATGGTGTAATACCGAAATCCCTATGGATTTCGGTTCGTCTAGTAACACCAAAATCCCTATGGATTTTAGTTAGGCTTGTTTAGGCTTAGTTGGGCTTGGCCTTTGGGCTTTGTATATGGAAACCCTATATATAGTTAATGTTTAGTCATTAGTTAGGGTGAACCAGTCTTAAAACAGTTGTAGCCACCATCAAACTATCAGAGTGCTTAGAAGGGTATAGGTTTATGTATCTGACGATTGATTTAATAATATAATCGTATGCATTGAAACCATATCATCTAATCTCGTTATTGTTTTTCGTATTATTGTTCTTGAATCGCCGCGATATTTGGTTTTCGCACAAATATCGTGTTCGAGTTGATATCATACTGTAGTGATCCAGATTCGGGACTTATAGTGAAGGTGACTTGATCGGTGATACATTGAGTGTGAGTAGTGTTACTTGTGTACCCCAAATGGAATATTCAGAATTGTGACACATTCATTAAAGCATCCGTTGTTAGTATTTTTTTTGTTACATTGTTCGCCTCCGGCCGAAAAGAAGGTTTGTGAAGATTTGAGTGATGACGAGGTCATGAGGAAGGTATTGTTTAGTTTTGTCCTCCTTACTACTCCTGTTCCTAAAGGTTTGGGGCGTTGAAGTGGTGCTCCAAAGAAACTTAAGAGATTGTGGGCTGATAATGAGAAGTTAGAGGCTACTTTTTATAAAGAATAGAAAAAGTATGGTACCTTATCTGCTCATGTAGAAAGATTGACGTTGACGTTGAGAAGCATAAGCTGAAGTTTTATCTAAGGATTTACATGAGTAGAGGCGTAAGGTCAAGATAGGGAGATATTAGTTGAGAAGGAGAAGCTCGAGAATGAGAATGTGGCTTCTGAGATTAATTTTTCTAACCCTCGGGAGCATATTTATGAGCTTCATGTTTATAAGCGTTGGCTGTTGAACACGAGTCCCCTCATGTTATGACTTACTTTTTGCATAGTAATGTATAATGCTTGTGGGTGTGTAGCGGTTCCCACGTCATCAATAGTATTATGAAATCTTGTGAATCTTTGTTTTATCATACATGTTGTTATTATAGTTATACAAGGCTGTGAACTTAATGTGTAATAAGAATATGTTTATTATGTTTCTTAATTTCTATTGTTGCAAGAAGATTTTTGATACTCCATCCGTACCATTAAAAGTGTCAATATTTTCTTTTTTATTTATCTCATTACAAATGTCCACTTTTAAAATTTATTAGCCAATTTCCAAGTTTACCCTTAAACATACACAACAAACATTAATTAACAATATTGATGAAGCCAATTTCAAAGGACATTATTGTTATTTGTTAAGCAAAAAAAGTAATCATTCAATCTACCTTAAACTTTGTGTTTTTCAAACCATGACACTTTTAATGGGACGAGGGGAGTAGCAATTAATTTTAATTTTAGATTTTTAACGTCGAATTTTTGTCATCTAAGAGACTTGAACACATGACCTCCCAAAACCTATATATTTTAAAAGCTTTGGCTTTGCCAATGGATTTTAAAGATTTATTAATAATATTCTTTATAAATTTCCATACTTGTTTAAGGGTATTATTAAAAAGTTGTAAGCTTTGTGTTATAAATTAGTGGTTTATTTTTTGTTTTATTTATTGTAGGTTGTTTTTACTATCTTCTTTCTCAAATTCTGTTGATAAGGGCAAGTTATGTTTCATACAATTCCAAATAGTTGCAATATAGTATTAAAATACTATTATCAAACATTGATGTATAACATATTAACGCATAAAAGTTGTAATGTAGTTTTACACCTCTCTCTCTCTCTCTCATAATGACAACCATTAATTTATACAAAAACCTAAAGACTATAGGAAGCTAGGTTAATAAGGCATCTTGCGGAGTATGTGACTATGTGGTTAGTATGTAGAATATGTGCTTTATTTAATTATAAGAAAATGCAAAAGTTTGATTGAAGATTTAACTGCTAAACCCAAACTAAATTGTGATGCAATTAAGAAGAAACAAAATTAAAAAATAACAAAATTAATTTTACCATTGACCAGAAACACTATCTATCTATGTACCTACACATATAGATGTCGTGCTCTAATCAAAAACAATTATTTTAATCACTTAAATACCTATAACTAGTACGGGTATGTAAGGCCGTCTCCACATGGAATCAAGAGAAAGTGCAAGTAAAACTCAAATTTTGTTAATTAATATATTAATCGGACAACCGATATCAAGCAGTTTAAAAAGATGTATTAAAAACACACGATTACTATTAGAACTGTAAACGATTATTGGAAAAGTGATTCACTTCAGGTTCAGGTAATGTGATGACTGACTAATCACATATTCAAATAAATTATTTGCGCAGTAATTACTAAACCTAATAGTTGGGTTGTGATGACAAATGATAACCTAACCGAATTGTTGACACAACTGAACCCCGGTTTAATCAATTACCAGTTTAATGCATGATTGTCAAGTATAAGCAATGACTAACTATTACTGGTTCAATGACACAAGAGCTAACCCTTAATGTTGATGAACACAACCAGAAAAGTGATTCAAAGTTTCATAGTAAAAAGCATAAACTGTTTAAACAATCAATTGATAATGTAAAACAAGATTAAATAACAAAACTCAATCAAGTTCTTAATCATTAAAACACATAGAATCTGATCAAGTTAGTTTACACAAAACCCTAGCCTAAAGTGAATACAATTGTTTAGCCTGGCATCGGCATCACGAATGATTCGTTTATCTGATGAAAGGATGAAAACATCTGATGAACTGAAGAACTGGATGCTTCGAGATGTTGAAAAATCATCTTAGGGCTTCTCTCTGGCTACTGGAATGAAGGATAGGTCAAAATAGGGGCTCAAATCTGATTATATCAAATTAGGGTTCTTTCTCCCGTTTTTAAGCCCCTTCGCGTAGCGCAAAGGGTTTTTGACCATCAAGTCGCGTCGCGCGAACTAACATTACCTCATATTCAGATTTGTTTCATTGAGAAACCTGAAATTCATATATTATGGGTTTCGTAACTCATTTTCTAGGCCGAGATATGCCTATGTTACTATAATAGATTTTCCTGATAACCCGCCTTGTTCAGTTTTCGCTTCGGCTTCGGGTTTCTCATCCAAACCATTCCCAAATCTTTCATAATCATCCATATATGTTTCCCTATTCTTCCGTCTTCTTTAGACTCGCTTAATCTTCATCTGGGTGGCTATGAATTAGCTCGTTTAAGCTCCGAACACCTGCAATCATAAAAGAACTCAAAGTAATCGTGTTTGCTATATATAAACAATTAAAATACATGAAATAACACATATATACACATGATTTATAGCCGACCATCACATCCCCACACTTATCATTTGCTTGCCCTCAAGCAAACTATCATGCAATGCATACATCTCAATCGATAGTTTATCAATTATCATTATCAATACTAGTAAGGTATAAGGTCATACCCAATTCCCAAGAACTGACACTTTCAAGATTGATAAAACACCAAACAATTTGATAATGCATTTAAAAAAATGGAACCGCCCAAACAAGTGTACTTTGTTTCTAGTTAAGTCACACATGTTCACACCCCTCAAAATATATATCTCTCCTCTAGGTTTAATATCTGGAACAGCAAAAAGTTTGCTAGTATCTTTCAACTCTCTATACCGAGTATGAACACAATGTAATAAGCTTACAATCAAGTCATATCTCCACCCATTACTCACCGGTTGCATAAAGAATAGGACTAAGGTTTTGTTGTGGCTTAGGTTAGGGTATGGAAGCGGATTTATTTAGTGACTTATGGTGGATTAAACCCGATTTATTCCAGTATACAAACAATCAAAATTACAAACTGACTGATATTTACAACTAAACTTACTTAACATTAACTCTTTTTGAGCTTTTGTTATTTAAAATTCAACTCATGTGTTCAAATACTGATTGTTGACATACGTCATTGTGTACTATGCTCAACAAACAACTTAAAAACAACTCCTGACGTACCAGATTTCATCCACGCGGTTAAAAATAATAAAAGGCCAAGGCAAGCACGGCTTGTAATAAGGGTTTAACAAATGAAAGGGAAAAGACACAAACTTGGCTCCTAGGGGATAATGTAGGGTAGGGAGTATTATTTTACTTTTTATGTGAAGGCCATTATATGTGAGTTTCTACAATCCTATTTCTCCAGACAAGTGGTGGTATTAAGATCTTGACATGCATATGACAAACAAGTTCTAGATATCATGAACATACTGGTTACACTATTTATGATACTCATACGACATGTGTATATATCTATATATTAATGTGTATTATATATAAGACAAATATCACACACGCACAAAAGGAAATAGGCTGCCGATATGAAACATGTGTGCCCGTCCCCATAACTCGTTATCCCTATCTAAACGGTTCATTTTAATTTTCCTTTTTGAAAAACATTTGATGGGAAGACTTTCGAGAAGCTTAAAAAGTGACCATGACCAAAGACCTCTACTTAGCATTAATAATAACAATTAACTATTTAGAATTCCGACTTTTGCGCACAATCAAGGTACTCTAAGGCAAAAAAATTTAATTTCCCCCCTTCCCCACACTTGAGGTTGACATTGTCCTCAATGTTGAAAAAGATAACTTTTAAAAGAACGTTAACAAAGCCGAGGTTAGAATTGACTGATTATAAATTTTAACAGCGGGATTAATGTGATGGTCCTAAAAATTATACACATATACAATTACAAATTTAACACAAAACTAATAAAACAAAGAAAATTATGAAAACAAAATCACCTTATAAGAAATAAGCAACTCGGGTGCACTCGTGCTTGCTCTAAAAGGACCTGGCTCCTAAATTCACTCAACAATATCTACAAACTCTCACACGTGTAGAAGCGTGCTTCTCACAACTGTTAGGATAGGTCTGTTAAACCGTTTGAAAAACCGTTAATTTTAATTACCAAGCTGAGCTAAATAAATTTCATAATTTAATTTGTTAAACGAGTAAAAGTGTTAAAAGACCTAACTCACTTTCGTAGGAATCACGATTGCATTTAGCATATGTAACAAGCCCTTTAAACCCCCCGGTAGCCCGGGTGGACGAGTGAGGTCTCATGAGGGATTATAGTGAACTACACCCACAAAGTTCAAATACAACAAAAATATACACGTACATAAATCAACTGCGGAAAAATAACATGAATACTTTGGGTAGCTCGATAGGATACTCATTAAATTACGTTTCTTTCACCAAAATTCTACAAAACTCTAACCTTTCTCATGTGGCATCCCCACACTTGACTTTTGCTACAATGGCACACTTGAAATAAAATGGATAAACACAATACTAAAATAATATACAATAAAAACTAAAAATAATATATGGATTGCCTCCCGGTCAGTGCTAAGTTTTTGTTAAGGTCTTCAGCCAGACTGTTACCTGATTTGGCGGTTATGGTGGTCGAATGGAACATTTACATGCTGAGTTTTCAATAAAATCTCGGTAGTTGACATGCCTTGGCAGTGCTTCCTCTGTCATGTTTAGCATGTCTAATAACCCAATACGGGGGGCCGATGAGAATGTACATTTACCTTCGGAGTTTCCCATATATGCCCGGTAGTTAACGCATCGAGCCCGCACCCTCTTTCTTGAGATTAAAACACTATGACTCGATCGTGGTCGAACTAAACATTTTCTCACCGAATTTCCCATGTATGCTCGGTAGTTGAGGTGTTGTGTTAAGATTTTCTTTTTTGTGGTGGACATGTCAGTAGAACCAATATGGGGCCACTTTTATTACTTTTCCCACTTTCCTTCACCTCCAACTTCCTTTTCTTATAGTTCAAACAATCATCTCCAGTTTTTTCTATATGAATATTGTGTAATGGAGGATGAACAGGATAACCCAGAACTATCTTAACTCTAATTCTTTAACAATGGCTAGGTTAGGCGTTTGACTATATGCTCCGACAGATGTGGACTCATTCCTTCAAAATCATCATAGTCAACAAACCTAAGTGTTGCATTTTGTAGCTCTTCGGTAATTGATGGAGTCAGGGTGGTATTAGTAGTATCCACAACCTCTTGTTTAACTTCGTTCTCGGAAAGCTCAATAGCCTCATCTGTCACTTCATCTTTAACCACAACACCACTAGCCAACTGCTCTTGGTCTCGTTTAATTTGGGCCACATCTTCAAATAATTGACTTATTAGCTTATCTTGGGCAGCATGTGACAATTCTTGGCTTCCCTTGGGCTATATTTTCTCCTCTATCACCACTTTCATCAACATCATTAAAGCATCCAATTTAGTGCTCACGTCATCATGGTTATACTCTTTATGATCCTTATATGAAGGTTCAGAGTATTCATGGTGATAATAATCCTCCTCTTCTTGATAACCTACAAAAGTTGGCGTCTCGGGGCCATCACTGTCATACTCATATGACTCATAATAGCATTGATAATCCGGTGGAGGCGGTGAATAATTTTGGTATTGCTTGTTGCGACCATGCTGGTTAAAGTTCCCATGGTTATAACTATATGGCTCGTAATAGCTTTGAGGATTTGGTGAAGGTGGTTCATGATATAAATGTGGATAGTCCGAATCATCATCCTCCACAACCTTATATCCTTCACGTAGGTCATAAACCCAACTCCACGTCATCCTGAGTTACCTACACTCATGAGACACACAAATACCGAACGTATAACTGACAAAAAAAATAATAAAACTTGTAGGTTCCCAGCCGGATCTACACGAGATATCACGTTCTACGTAGGTGCGGAATCCCTACGTAAGACGTTACGAGTATAGAAAACGATACGAGCTAACACACGATACGATAATCAAACACACGTTGTATTCCAACCGTAAACACGTGATACTATGATCACTGAATACAAACTCTCTGACTCGAATACACGAATAAGACTCTCTCCTCTCTCTTAACTTCTCAGCCGTAACCTAGCTGAATATATAGGCGACAACTTCGCCTGGTAAGTTCAGGCGAAGTTGTTCCTAACTTCGCTTGTTCCACAAGTTCGCCTATAACTAGCAAACTTGTGATAACTTCGCTTACATACAAAACTCAAATCTAACTAACACGATTACAGACACTCGACACTGAACTACTGACATCATGCACCAACAAAACTAAAAGTAAACAAAACAATAAACTAGCACTTTTCGCGTTGATTCCCCGACAACGGCGCCATTCTGATGTAGATGTCGTGCTTTAAAAAAACAATTATTTTAATCACATAAACACCTATAACTAGTACGGGTATGTAAGGCCGTCTCCACATGGAATCAAGAGAAAGTGCAAGTAAAACTCAAATTTTATTAATTAATATATTAATTGGACAAGCGATATCAAGCAGTTTAAAAAGATGTATTAAAAACACGCGATTACTATTAGAACTGTAACCAGTTAAAAAGTGATTCACTCCAGGTTCAGGTAATGTGATAACCGACTAATCACAGATTCAGATAAATTAATTGCGCAGTAATTACTAAACCTAATAGTTGGGCTGTGATGACAAATGATGACATAACCGAATTGTTGGCACAACTGAACCCCGGTTTACTCAGTTACCAGTTTAATGCATGAAATCAAGTATAAGAAATGACTAACTAATACTGGTTCAATGACACAAGAGCTAACCCTTAATGTTGATGAACACAACCAGAAAAGTGATGCAAAGTTTGATAGTCAAAAGCATAAACTGTTTAAACAATCATTTGATAATGTAAAACAAGATTAAATAACAAAACTCAATCAAGTTCTTAATCATTAAAGCACATAGAATCTAATCAAATTTAGTTTAACAAAACCCTAGCCTAAAGTGAATACAATGGTTTTAGCCTGACATCGGTATCACGAATGATGCGCTTATCTGATGAAAGGATGAAAACATCTTATGAATTGACAAACTGGAAGCTTCGGGATGGTGAAAAATCATCCTAGGGCTTCTCTCTTGCTACTGGAATGAAGGATACGTCGAAAAATCATCCTATGGTTTTAAGCCCCTTCGCTTAGCGTGAAGGGTTTTTCATCATCAGGTCGCATCGCACGAACTAACATTACCTCATATTCAGATTTGTTTTGTTGAGAAACCCGAAATTCATATTTATGGATTTCGTAACTCATTTTCTAGGCCTGTGTTACTAAAACAGACTTTCCTTGTAACTCACCTTGTTCAGTTTTCGCTTCGGCTTCGGTTTTCTCATACAAACCATTCCCAAATCATTCTTAACCATCCATATATGTTTCCCTATGCTTCTGTCTTCTTTAGACTCGCTTAATCTTAATCTGGGTGGCTCTGAATTAGCTCGTTTAAGCTCCAAACACCTGCAATCATAAAAGAACTCAAAGTAATCATGTTCGCTATATATAAACTATTAAAATACATTAAATAAAACATGTATACACATGATTTATATCCGACCATCAAAGAGTATAATTATTTCTTTAATTAGTAATATAGGTATGTTGAATGTAGTATGTATGCATATTTTGTATACATGTCGAATGTTTATTTGAGTAGTTTTGTGTATGGTCTACGTGTCCTACGTAAGTCATGGTTGGTAAGAATGGCGGATCCTTCTAACCTTTATGCGAGTTAGGATGGAAAATCCCTTAACTTTTCATTGGACATAAATGTTGTATGAAGTAATTAGCATAGGCAAGGACAGCGGAACTTGTGCATGCTATTGTTGTTTGAGTAAGCATAGATCAGGACAATGCATGAACCTTATACTTGCTAAAGGTGTGGGTTGGCATAATTAAGGACAACGGACCTTGTACATGCATTGTTGTATGCTCGCATAAGGACATCGAACCTTGTGCAGGTTAACACTGTGTGTTCGCATAGGTAAGAACACCGGACCTTGTACATGACATTTCCATTTGTGTTGGTATAGGGAAGTACCTCGGACCTTGTACGTACCATAACGTTGAACATAGGTAAGGATCGTAGACCTTGAACGTGTAACACCCTGTCTTTAAGCGGAATACGCCAGAGTGCAACGTACAAGTTACTCATAAGCTCTTAATACTATTAATGGTCACAATATATATATTTTATTTCATAATTTCGCAAGTACACAAATAGTTTGATAGTAAGCCAAATAGCATTATATCGAAATGAAACGATTATTATTCTTTTGAATAAAATCTAAGGTCGATCTAGTTTTATTGTCATTAGCACATTATCGGATTCAACCTGCAACATGTTTAAAATAATATATTTTTGTCAACAACACATTTAGCGAGCTTTCATAAATTTTGCATATAAAACGTTTGTCGATTCACCTGTCACGAGCGCAATACGTTGAAGCATTGGTACATGGAAAGCAACCAAATGTAACGACCCAACCTAGGGGAACAATAACAAAAATTACGCCCCAACCTATGGGAATGATAACCACCATTTAGTCCAACCGGTACATAGTATAGGTGGCGCATGTACGTCCCGTCGTACCCTCCCGCTTCGATGTTTGATGTTTGATGTACCAACCATAAAGCAATAAACACATTGAACATTATACACGTATAGTCATCATAAACAGTATGAGAGAATATTATTAACATGCATGACATAATTGCGAATCGGTTTGTAAAAAATGATCATGAAGTAACGAGCAAGCATGGTAACATGTTACACCCCAAAAATGTTAAAAGTGAAAAAGGGGTTATAAAAAACTCACCTCGAAAATGAGAAATGATCGTTTGAATGAGTCGAACAAACGAGGCGGAGAATCATGGTGGATTATCCTAAACAAGTAAATACGTATGCTAGATTTTAACAACGAGTCTAAATGGAGAGGAAACTACGACAAATTAGGACTTAGAGATTTTTTTATTTAAAATGAGTTTAACTAAAAATGAATTCAAGTTTATGTAAATCATTTTGATATTTATTAGTTGAATAATGATTGTAAATGCATAACTAAACCTTATTAATATAAGCTTAAATAACAAGATTAAAAACAATTTATGATTAAACATTTTGTTTTTTAGTAACATGTAACATCCTACTTTTGATAATAATAAATAAAAGAATTTCGTTTAATTAATGTTGTGTTATTATTTAATTAAGTTAAATAATAATAATAACAATAATAATAATAATAATAATAATAATAATAAAGTGTGGGCTTGGACAATAAAAGATGGAATAAGGGATGGTGATAGACTTTAGGTCCATGGGCTTAGGGGTATTTAAACACCCTTCAACCTCCCTAAAACCTTAAACCCTCATTTCCACCTTTGTCTCCACACACTCAAAAACACATACAAACACTCTCCTTCAAACTCGGATCAAATCCGAGCTAAAGGAGGGCAAATTCCATGATTCAAGCAACACCAAACAGCAAGAAACACGTCCAAATCTACGTCTAGAATCGAAATAAAATTTTTAGTAAACTTCAGCTCGACCCCAGCAAGGGGTTCTGCCCCTTGGACCTTGCTCGGGGCTTCCACCCCTAGAACCCCGCAGCCAGGGGCGCTGCCCCCAGACCCTCATTAGCTAGGGGTTTCACTTACTTAGAATATGATCTAGTTAGGAGTAGTTAATTGATACTTATAACTGTTACACAGTTAGCCGTGCACAGTTAAGGAGGAGTGTTACAGTTAACTCAGGAAGAAACAAGACTCATGTGAGTTTCTATCCCCATCCCTTGTTATGTTGTTCGGGGCTGTGTGCATACTTTTATGTGCTTAATTAATACAGTTCCCTTAAGTGATAAGTGTATGATATTGATATATGAATGTCTATGAATGATATTGAAATAAAGAACGAATGTAGAAAGAATTAGAGGTATACAATATATTGTATGGTTGTATGGTTATCCGATGCATAAGGTAACCGAACCCTAATAATATCCGAGACAGAAGGGAACCAGACCCTAATAATATTCGAGACGGAAGGGAACCGGACCTTAATAATATCTGAGGTAGAAAGGGAACCCTGCCCTAATAATACTAAGGAAGTAGGGCGGAATGCTATTTAAAACGTAGAAACGATTATGTATGAATTAGTAAGATAAAGCAAGAAAGAAGGAAAGTATGAAAAATATGAAAGTATGAAAGTAATAAAGTAAGAATGTATGTGTGTATGAATGAAAGGTAAGTTAAGTATACAATATGTGTCTTCGAATACATATATATGTAAATGTAACGTATGTTGCCTGATTAATTAGAACTCACTCAGCGTAGCTGACTTTTAGTATGCGCGCAGGTAAATAGGCTAAGGCAGCTAGCTTGAGGGAGACACATGGCATTGGACTAAAGAGACTGACATCTAGAGATGAATGTTATGATGTTACATTTTATTATGTTTTACTTTGAAGGACAAGTCTGAATGATGTTAAGAAAAGATTTGGAATGTTATGTAATATATAGTTGACTTTTATATTCTGCGAAATATTTTAATCCACTATGATATTTAGAATTGTGTTTATGAGTAAATTTAACGTCCAATGTAGGGCACCGGTGGTTGAGGCCTTACATAACATAATAAATTAATTTGCTAATTCATTTAAAGGTTTTTACATGAATTATTTTAAAGAAATTATGCATATTAGTTTATGTTGAACAAAAATAAACAATAAGTAATTTACTCAATTAATTATTTAGATATATGAAGTATATTAGTTCTATTATAAGAAATATTTGAAAAAAATAATTTTTATAAATCATCTTATTTAAAAAGAAAGTTTATAAGTTTATGATGATCAATAGATCATAAGATTTAGCTAAATATTTATGCATGTTCTTGCAAAATAACTAGGTTTGATCCAATATTTAGAAAATCAAAGTGTTTATCATATATATCTGATGTGTGCGTGCAGTTTGCGGCTATAAAATAGAATGGAGATTTAGCTTTCGCACAAGATCGTGTTTTAAATTTATAAAAGTGATTTCTACTAAGACTAAATACACACAAAATAGGCAAGTGTACCTATCGTGTATGTAGAATAGTATTTATAAGAAGCAAGTATCGATCCGTGGACACTAATGTTTCTCATAATGAATCTTTGTTTTAGTTCAATCGGAGAGTTTTTAATCATTTTGGGGTTGATTTTTAAACTTTTTATAAAATAGAAATACTTATATATATAATATGTAGGTGATAAGAAGAGAAATTCTAAATGAGTAAATCAGTTATATGAAGGTTACCATCTAAGATCAAGAATCCACTTCATTCTTTCTTGATGATTATTAAGTAAACATGTGATAAACTTGCCCTAATAATATATGATAGAATAGCCCCTCATTTCTAAGTGAACATATTCTATGACATAAAAGAAAGTAGCATGCATATTTTCAAGTCCACCCTTGCTTAATCTCATACTACCACGAGAATGTCAATTTAAGTACGCAAGTAGTTTAGTAAAGTAGAAAGATTAAGATTGACTTCGATTTCTCAAATACCAATTCTAACAAATTCGGGTGGTTATAGTTTAGTCACACAACTAGATTTAATTAGGTTATAATTACACATTACATTAACATATGCTTTCTTTAACTAGCATGATAACCTAAGCAATCGTTTTAAAAATGTTATTTTAGAATTACCAAAACTAGAGAAATAGATCATAGCTTATATCTCAGCATTTCTAAGTGCAATATAAGGATCCATGTTTTATCTTAAATAAGTTATCAAGGTATTATTTTTACCATTTCTAGTCTCCAAAAACATGAGTGAATCATGAATGATTGTTAATCATCAACCATGATTTGTTGAGTTAAATTGATAAACATTTTACATCAAAGGATAATTGCAAGATAACCATGTACTTTACTAAACTAAATCACATATTTAAGATAATCATCAAGTAAAGCAAAGCTTCTTCATAGAAATTAGATAGTAAATGGAGTTTATATCACACCCCCATCTTAGGCCTAGGAGTGCGACCAACAGTTGGTACCACAATTGTAAATAAATCTGAGTTGCGTTTGTAAGCGGAAGTCTTATAAAACTTTAAGGATCAAAATGTAACATTTATATATACATTCAAAAGACGGGATTATAAAACACCAGTCAGAGTTGTTAACAAAACATTACTTGTTTATATTTACAAACCACCATATTCATATGTTAAGTTTACACAAAATAAATCCGAGCCATCGGATATCATAGTACTTCGTTCCAAGCTCTAACTTTGTTCACCTGCAAAATGTAAATAAAATACGTCAGCAACGAATGCTGGTGAACACGCTGACGCAAAAATAATTTCTTTTACTTTATCACCCCTCGAGACTACGCCTGCCTCGGCCCATCGTGGCTTAGGAATAACAAAGTCAAATGACACATTATAAACTTGAGCCTCTACTCTAGGTCAACTCAGCAAACACCGCAGCGTTTGACTTAGTTAAGTACCCGTAAATATACACATAAGGTCGTACTCCCTGCAGGAGAGCGTCCTACGACCAAGGGTGGTACGGCGTGCCCACCGCGTAGTACCACCTATGTAAGGATCCAGAAACATGTATACCACAGCCTAAGGGATAGGTTTATACCCTTATTTATAACGGTTTTAGGAACACGTGGTTCCTTGAAACAATTTCACATAACATGTTTGACTCGTTTTGAAAACAAGTTTGTAAAAGTTTGGGGGCGTATTCACCTTGTCGCTTTGGGATCGGCTTCACTCACCGTCCGAGGGTCTTTCCCTTATTTATCTCGCACCTATGGTACGAGTATAAACATTTGTTAGTCGGATACACGATCCGGCTTAAGACCTTTAGTCTTATTTTATATCTCAACCTCGATAAACCTTTAGTTCATTTTCTTTTACTTGAAAACCTTTATTTTAAAAGTAATTTATAAACCTTTAGTTTATATTTAGAAACAGACGTTTCTTCTTCTCTAAGAAACGTATTTTTTTTCTTTTATTATTTAAGAATACTCATTATTTCTTAAATAATAATTTCATATAAAGAATATACATATATACTTACACACATATATACGTATTTAATAACATCCATCATTCATTATTTCATTCATTTCTTTGTTATGTTTTCTTTTCTTTTCTTTTATCGAGGTATCGAGTATAACCTCGACTTAAGGCTTAAGCCTTGAATATAATATTGTATTATATTGATTTATTGTTACGCCTAACCTTATTGGCGTATTGGAAACCCAAGGAACTCGAGCAGCACTTCAACGCCGCTTCACTTCTCGATCAACTTTTGGTATGCCAACGACAATACCAATCTTTAACACTCGACGACACGCTTTACGAGATTCATCGTCATGACAAACGCCTTCTTGGTATATGGGTGGAGGGTGGCACAAACTTCAAGGAAACGTTGATACACAAGCGAGAAATCAGGATACGTTTATCGAGGAAACAAGGGACGAACTTCGAGGTATGTTAATAAGGCTAGAGAGATGTTAGAGAGAGAAAGGAAAGCTGATTTTGGTTTGCCTTGAATGAGATCCCGGACCTGCTATTTATCGACATCATTTTGGATCCCATCGCGGTACGCGATGGGTTCCTTGTCAAGCCCGTCGCGTACCGCGACGTAGGCTTGATGACGCACACAATAGGCCTGCCACGTGTCGACACGTGGCAGGCGTTGTGACGCATGGCACCACGTGGCGGCACGTGGCACACGTTGTGCCACCGCTTGCCACGTGGCACACTTGTCGCAACGTGTCAGGCCACGTCATCGCGTATCGCAATGACGTTGGTTCAACGGCGATCGCGTATCGCCGTTGACAACTTCTAGAACGTTTGACCAAGTCCCATCGCGGTATGCGATGGGCCTGTCATTTGTCCCGTCGCGTATCGCGAGAGGACAAGAAAACAGATTTTTCGCTTTAACCCCTATGGTTTGTAATTTGGCATATTTAGCCCTTATACTTTGGAAAATTGACATTTTGAACTCGAATTTTCCTCGATGTTACATCCTCCCCACCTTGAAACAAATCTCGTCCTCGAGATTGCTTTACAAGAACAAATGTGGGTATTTCTTTTTCATTTCCGATTCGAGTTCCCAAGTATATTCGGGCCCTCTACGCAAGTCCCATTTAACTTTCACAATTTTCAGCGTTCTTCTTTTTAATTTCTTTGTTTTTGAATCTTCTATTTGTATTGGTCTTTCAACATATTTTAAATTTTCATTTATTTCAACATCTTTTAATGGCATAACCAAAAATTCATCAGTCAAACACTTACGCAGATTCGAAACATGGAATATCGTGTATTCCTTGCATTTCCTCGGGCAGTCGCAATCGGTATACAACAGTGCCGATTCGTTCAAGCACCTCGAAGGGTCCAACGAATCGAGGACTCAATTTTCCTTTCTTACCGAAGCGAACTACGCCTTTCCAAGGCGAGACTTTTAATAAAACTTTGTTACCGATATTAAACTCTAACGGCTTACGACGGACATCGGCATAACTATTTTGGCGATCTCGTGCCGTCTTAAGTCGTTCTCGGATTTGGAGAATCTTATCAGTGGTTTCTTGGACTATCTCGGGTCCAGATAATTGATTATCTCCGGTTTCAGACCAACACACGGGCGTTCTACACTTTCGGCCATATAACGCCTCGAAAGGTGCGGCTTGAATACTTGTGTGATAACTATTATTGTACGAGAATTCCATTAGGGGTAAGTGGTCATCCCAACTTCCACCTAAATCAATCACACAAGCCCGAAGCATGTCTTCCAACGTTTGAATAGTCCTTTCACTCTGCCCATCAGTTTGCGGATGATAGGCAGTGCTAAGGTTAAGTTTCGTACCAAGAGCTTGTTGGAAGCTTTTCCAAAAGTGAGACGTAAATCGACTGTCTCGATCAGAAATTATTGACAGCGGTACTCCATGCAAAGCAACAATGTTGTTCACATAAATACGCGCTAATATATCCATTGAGTATGACTCATTGATGGGTATGAAGTGTGCGGATTTTGTCAATCGATCCACAATTACCCAGATAGTATTGTGTTGTCGAGTCGTTTTCGGGAGTTTGGTAATGAAATCCATAGTAATTAACTCCCACTTCCATACAGGAAGTTCGGGTTGCTGAAGCAATCCCGAAGACTTTTGGTGTTCAGCCTTGACTTGCAAACAAGTTAAGCATTTCGCCACATGCGAAGCGACATCCCTTTTCATCCCATTCCACCAATAGTTTGCTTTGAGCTTGTGATACATTTTGTTGCTCCCGGGATGCATCATTTATTTGGATTTGTGAGCTTCATTAAAAATTTTCTCACGCAAGTATCCAACGATTGGTACCCAAATCCTATTACCGAGTCTAAGGATACCATCGTCACCTTTGACTAACAAGTCAATGGTGTCGTTACATTTTTCATCGGCGATTTGGTTTTCATTGATTTCTTGAGTTTGAGCATATTTGATTTGTTCGAAAAGATCAACTTGAAGTTCTAGACGTAACGCTCGAACTCTTTTAGGTTTCTCATGTTCCTTGCGACTTAAGGCATCAGCCACGACGTTGGCTTTGCCTTCATGGTAAACAATCTCGCAATCATAGTCATTGAGCGTTTCCATCCAT
Organism: Bidens hawaiensis; assembly: GCF_021521415.1. Lineage (NCBI taxonomy): Eukaryota > Viridiplantae > Streptophyta > Magnoliopsida > Asterales > Asteraceae > Bidens > Bidens hawaiensis. Next base: position 613,775 of record NW_027491362.1, on the reverse strand, counting down.
CGCCGTTGGCACATGTTAAGCTCTTTTTGATCAAATATGTGTTTCAAGCTTTTATGATCAGTGTACACGGTAAATCTTACTCCATAGAGATAGTGCCTCCATATCTTAAGTGCAAAGATTATGGCGCCTAACTCTAGATCGTGAGTCATATAATTCTTTTCGTGTACTTTGAGTTGACAAGAGGCGTAGGCGATTACTTTCTTACGTTGCATTAGTACACATCACAAACCGGAATGAGACGTGTCACTAAATACAACAAATTCTTCAGTACCTTCTGGCAAAGCCAGTATAGGTGCTTGAGTGAGCTTTTGTTTAAGTATATCGAACGCCTCTTGTTGCTTTGTTCCCCATTCATGTTTAATGTTCTTACGAGTTAAAGAGGTTAGGGGAACAGCGATTCGAGAAAAATTTTCAATGAACCTACTGTAATAGCCGGCCAAACCTAAGAAACTTCGAATTTCGGTTGGCGACTTTGGGACCTCCCACCTAGAGATAGCTTCAATCTTAGCAGGGTCCACTTGAATACCGTTGACGTTGATGATGTGACCAAGAAATTGTACCTCGTGTAACCAGAACTCGCATTTCGAGAACTTAGCGTACAACTTCTCGGTTCTGAGAATTTCAAGCAAAGTTCGAAGGTGGACTTCATGATCAGCCTTTGATCTAGAATAGATAAGTATGTCGTCGATGAAGACGATAACAAATTATCCAAGTAAGGCTTACAGATTCAGTTCATCATGTCCATAAACGCAGCTGGGGCATTAGTAAGTCCAAACGGCATGACCGTGAACTCATAATGTCCATACCTTGTTCGAAAAGCAGTTTTCGGAATATCCTCGGATTGAACTTTGAGTTGGTGATAGCCGGAACGAAGATCGATTTTAGAAAAGAAGCTAGCACCTTGAAGTTGATCAAAAAGATCATCGATTCGAGGGAGTGGGTAACGATTTTTTATTGTGACTTTATTCAACGCGCGATAATCGATACACATCCTCATGGATTCGTCCTTCTTCTTGACGAATAGAATTGGCGCTCTTCAAGGTGACGAACTCGGTCGAATGAAGCCTTTCTCAAGAAGCTCATCGAGTTGTTTCTTCAACTCCTTCATTTTAGTTGGCTCTAAGCGATATGGAGCTTTGGCGATCGGAGCAGTACCGGAAATAAGATCGATCCTAAACTCTACTTCACGATCGGGAGGAATTTTGGGGAGTTCATCATGTCCATGAACGCAGCTGGGGCATTAGTAAGTCCAAACGGCATGACCATGAACTCATAATGTCCATACCTTGTTCGAAAAGCAGTTTTCGGAATATCCTCGGATTGAACTTTGAGTTGGAGATAGCCAGAACGAAGATCGATTTTAGAAAAGAAGCTAGCACCTTGAAGTTGATCAAAAAGATCATCGATTCGAGGGAGTGGGTAACGATTTTTTATTGTGACTTTATTCAACGCACGATAATCGATACACATCCTCATGGATCCATCCTTCTTCTTGACGAATAGAATTGGCGCTCCCCAAGGTGACGAACTCGGTCGAATGAAGCCTTTCTCAAGAAGCTCATCGAGTTGTTTCTTCAACTCCTTCATTTTAGTTGGCGCTAAGCGATATGGAGCTTTGGCGATCGGAGCAGTACCGGAAATAAGATCGATCCTAAACTCTATTTCACGATCGGGAGGAATTCTGGGGAGTTCATCATGTCCATGAACGCAGCTGGGGCATTAGTAAGTCCAAACGGCATGACCGTGAACTCATAATGTCCATACCTTGTTCGAAAAGCAGTTTTCGGAATATCCTGGGATTGAACTTTGAGTTGGTGATAGCCGGAACGAAGATCGATTTTAGAAGAAGCTAGCACCTTGAAGTTGATCAAAAAGATCATCGATTCGAGGGAGTGGTTAACGATTTTTTATTGTGACTTTAGTCAACGCACGATAATCGATACACATCCTCATGGATCCGTCCTTCTTCTTGACGAATAGAATTGGCGCTCCTCAAGGTGACGAACTCGGTCGAATGAAGCCTTTCTCAAGAAGCTCATCGATTTGTTTCTTCAACTCCTTCATTTTAGTTGGCGCTAAGCGATATGGAGCTTTGGCGATCGTAGCAGTACCGGAAATAAGATCGATCCTAAACTCTACTTCACGATCGGGAGGAATTCTGGAGAGTTCATCAGGAAAGACATCAGAAAAGTCGGAGACTATAGGTACGTCCTTTATCTCCTTTGGCTTTGATTCTTCAGTGACGTGAGCCATGAATGCTAAGCATCCTTGATTTAGACATTTTTAGCTCTAATCATAGAAATTATGCTAACTTGGCCAGCGTCTTTGTCCCCTTCAATTCGAATAGTTCGTTTATCATGGGCTTGAAGTTCAACGGTATTGCTATTACAGATGATACGGGCATGGTTATCGGATAACCAATCCATACCAAGTACAATATCAAATCGAGCCAGACTCATGGGTAACAAACAAATAGGCAGAATGTAACCGGCTAACAAGATTTTTCAGTTTTCAAGGGCTTCGAAGATTTTAACGATTTCGCCACTAGCAGTCTCGACGCTTAAAGTTTTATCTAATTTTGTTAATGGTTCGTTTAATAGACTACAAAAACTATAATCTATAAAACTCAAATTGGCACCCGAATCAAATAAAACTCTAGCATAGGTATCGTTGACTAGAAACGTACCGGTGATGGTTTCCGGCATGTCAGCGGCTTTCTTTGTGTCGAGTACGAAGCCTCGAGCGTTTCCTTTCTTATCCTTGCCACTTCCACCCGCACCACCAGTAGCGGGTTTGTTCTTTGGGCACTCAAAACTCAGATGGCCCATCTCCTTGCAATTGTAGCAAGTCATCTTCTTTCTCCAGCAATCAGCAGCCGCAAGACCCGTACGGTTGCATGATTCACACACCTTCAGAGGCGGAGCAAAGTTGCATCGACCTTTGTGATACCTTCTATAGGTCTTGCATGGCGTAGCGTTTGAATTGAATTAGCTTTGGTTTATGCCTTTGCCTTTGTAGTTAGCGCCTCCACTTGTTCTCCCTTGAGTTGTTGTTGTCGAAACTTTCTTGTCCTCTTCTTTGTTTCGAACCATACCGCCCATCAGATAACCAGCTAACTCCATCGCAGAGTCAGCGGTTTGTGGTAAGTGTGACCTTACCATGTCGCGGATTTCCTACGGCAATCCCCAAATATATCGAGTGACTTTGCTGGACTCAGGGTTAACCAGATGGAGAACCAGAGGGCAGTATTCATGAAACTTGGTGTCGTATTCACGAAGGTTCGTCCCTACGACCTTAAGATTGAGAAATTTCGTTTGGATCTGGTCGGTTTCATTCATGGGACAAAATTTTGCCATCAATAATGCCTTGAACTCATCCCAAGTCAGGCCATACATCACTTCCCTCCCTTTGCTCATCAACAGAGCATTCCACCACTCGAGCGCTTCTCCTTTAAACATTAAGGCGGAATACTGAAGCTTCTCTTCATCAGTACACTTACTTGTTATCACTATTGTTTCAATCTCCACAAGCCACCTCACGGTTGAAATGGCACCTTTGTCACCATGAAACTCTTTCGGTCCATAGTTTTGAAGTCTTTGAATGAACAACCGCCGATTTTGAGTTTCTTGAACTCTTGACGAACGCCTCCATCAGCGTTTGACTCATGAACACTACCCTCATCATGAGAGGGTTTTGGACGGGATTTTAAATATTTTGAAGGATAAACGGATTGAGAGTGTTTGGTTTGTCTAGATTGAGAATGTCGAGATTGAGATCTAAAATCAGACTCTTCCCTAACCGCTTTCTTAATCATATTTTGAATTTGGTTTAAATATTTATCGGAAATGAGTTCTTCTTTTTCTTTCTCGGGGCCTTTCCCCTTGTCTTTTATTTCTCTCTCTTTTCGAGCATTCTCGTTGTTATTACTTTGCTCAGACATTTTTCTTTTTCTTTTTCAATTAAGTCTGAAAAATTTTAACAACACTTCTTTTATTACACACATGTTTTATTACACATATATATATCACAAGGATATATATATATATATATTTCATATTACACAAACGTATATATATATCGTTTCAACGATATATATAGATTATCCTATCTTTATTCTAAGAACGTTTCTACGTTCTTTATTACACATATTTCATATATCATACAAGCTATATTACACATAACTTCCCATAGCACACATCATTTTCAACCCTTCAAAAACTTCTTCACAACCTTCGTCATTTTGTTGCACTTACGAAGGAGTGTTTCTCCCACCTTCTTCTTTTTCTTCTCTTCCTCATCCACCTTCTTCCTTCAATCGTCGGTTTCGTGTAGAGCACGATCCAAATGTTATTCATACGACTGCGGGACTACGTTGGAGTATCCATACTGTGGAGGTGGGTCGCGGTAACCCAATGTCACCATCTCGTAGTGATTCCTCGGTTCTGTATACGGAACGTAAGTCATGTCGGATGCAAGGTAGAGATAGGTTTTAGCAGCACGGTTTTGCTCTCGGATTTCATCAGCTTGTTCTTCTTCTGCTGGGATCATACCTTGGAATGGTGGGAAGCTTGACGAAGCTTGGTTCTTGAGTTTCCCAAGGTATTGAACATATGGATCAACAGAACCGTAGCTTGGATTTTGGGAAGTGAGTAATCCATCCATTGATATCTCAAGATTATCGGGATGCTCTTCTTCTGGTTCCAACTCTACCTCAGGATTCTCCTCTTCTTCGGGGTCCTCCTCTTCCTCTTCAGGTTATTTCTCTTCTTCGGGCTCTTCTTCTTCAAGTCCATCTTCTTCCATGGGTTGTGTGGTTTCATTGTTTATTGGGGGCATCTGGAAAATTTCACAGGGCATCATTACCCTCATTTTAGGTTTGCGGGACGGTCCTTCACCATTGTTTGGTTGGGAATTGACTTCATTAAAAGTGGAGCTTCCAGTATGCCATTGTTGTTGGTCAGAGAGGTATTTCATCCAGTCGGAGGATGGGTGAGAGTTTGGTAGGTACCCGGTTGGATAGTATTGCGGTATCTCCGAGGGTTGGTAAGTGGGGATCTCTGTTGGATGGTACGTCGGTATTTCGGAGGGATTATACATCGGTATTGTTGGTGGATGTTAACTTGAGTGTCTTGGTGGTTCAATTCCTGTTTTGGTGGACTACCGGGAACGTCTATTGGGTAGTGTATACTTCCGGGTAATATACGGGTTTGGTCAAATCATGTTCCACATCTTGGTTGAAGTATGCTTCATAATAACCATCGCTCATGTTGTCTTCGGGATAAGGTTCGGCGATTCTGGCTTCTTTTGCCTTGCGTACAAAGTCTTCTGTATGAGCTTTGAATGACATCTAATATTATGGGTGGTTTAGAATGTAGAGAGGGAAAGAAAGGTTACCAGCCTATCTTATCCCTAAAACAATTAAACAATTATTTCCTATACTTGGATCGAAGCTTAGGTATTGTTTTATGATACCCAATTTGCTAAGATCGATGGCTCTGATACCAACCTGTCACACCCCCATCTTAGGCCTAGGAGTGCGACCAACAGTTGGTACCACAATTGTAAATAAATCAGAGTTGTGTTTGTAAGCGGAAGTCTTTTAAAACTTTAAGGATCAAAATGTAACATTTATATATACATTCAAAAGACGGGATTATAAAACACCCGTTAGAGTTGTTAACAAAACATTACTTGTTTATATTTACAAACCACCATTTTCATATGTTAAGTTTATACAGAATAAATCCGAGCCATCGGATATCATAGTACTTCGTCATTCCAAGCTCTAACTTTGTTCACCTGCAAAATGTAAATATAATACGTCAGCAACGAATGTTGGTGAACACGCTGACGCAAAAATAATTTCTTTTACTTTATCACCCCTCGAGACTACGCTTGCCTCGGCCCATCGTGGCTTAGGAATAACAAAGTCAAATAACACATTATAAACTTGAGCCTCTACTCTAGGTCACCTCAGCAAACACCGCAGCATTCGACTTAGTTAAGTATCCGTAAATATACACATAAGGTCGTACTCCCTGCAGGAGAGCGTCCTACGACCAAGGGTGGTGCGGCGTGCCCACCGCGTAGTACTACCTATGTAAGGATCCAGACACACGTATACCACAGCCTGAGGGCTAGGTTTATACCCTTATTTATAACGGTTTTAGGAACACGTAATTCCTTGTAAACAATTTCACATAACATGTTTGACTCGTTTTGAAAACAAGTTTGTAAAAGTTTGGGGGCGTATTCACCTTTTCGCTTTGGGATCGGCTTCACTCACCGTCCGAGGGTCTTTCCCTTATTTATCTCGCACCTATAGTACGAGTATAAACATTTGTTAGTCGGATACACGATCCGGCTTAAGACCTTTAGTCTTATTTTATATCTCAACCTCGATGAACCTTTAGTTCATTTTCTTTTACTTGAAAACCTTTAGTTTAAAAGTAATTTATAAACCTTTAGTTTATATTTAGAAACCCGACGTTTCTTCTTCTCTAAGAAACGTATTCTTTTTCTTTTATTATTTAAGAAAACTCATTATTGCTTAAAAAAATAATTTCATAACAAAGAATATACATATATACCTACACATATATATACGTATTTAATAACATCCGTTATTCATTCTTTCATTCATTTCTTTGTTATGTTTTCTTTTCTTTTCTTTTATCGAGGTATCGAGTATAACCTCGACTTAAGGCTTAAGCCTTGAATATAATATTGTATTATATTGATTTTTTGTTACGCCTAACCTTATTGGCGTATTGAAAACCCTAGGAACTCGAGCAACACTTCAACGCCGCTTCACTTCTCGATCAACTTTTGGTATGCCAACGACAATACCAATCTTTATCACTCGACGACACGCTTTACGAGGTTCATCGTCATGACAAACGCCTTCTTGGTATGTGGGTGGAGGGTGGCACAAAATTCAAGGAAACGTTGATACACAAGCGAGAGATCGGGACACGTTTATCGAGAAAACAAGGCACAAACTTCGAGGTATGTTAATATGGCTAGAGAGATGTTAGAGAGAGAAAGGAAAGCTGATTTTGGTGTGCCTTGAATGAGATCCCGGACTTGCTATTTATAGACATCATTTTGGATCCCATCGCGGTACGCGATGGGTTCCTTGTCAAGCCCGTCGCGTACCGCGACGTAGGCTTGATGACGCACACAATAGGCCTGCCACGTGTCGACACGTGGCAGGAGTTGTGACGCGTGGCACCACATGTCGGCACGTGGCACACGTTGTGCCACCGCTTGCCACGTGGCACACGTGTCACAATGTGTCAGGCCATGTCATCGCGTATCGCGATAACGTTGGTTCAACGACGATCGCGTATCGCCGTTGACAACTTCTTGAACGTTTGACCAGTCCCATCGCGGTACGCGATGGGCCTGTCATTTGTCCCGTCGCGTATCGCGAGAGGACAAGAAAACAGATTTTTCGTTTTAAACCCTATGGTTTGGAATTTGGCATATTTAGTCCTTATACTTTGGAAAATTGACATTTTGAACTCGAAATTTCCTCGATGTTACAGTTTAGCTCATAATGAGCATGGTTGTGAACATTAAAGAGATGAAGATACAAACGCATGATCAAACTAGAACAATCTAACCAATTGTGGATGAATCTTCCTTCTACAATGGTGACAGATGATGATGATGATAGCCTCCAAGCCTTCAAACTCTCAATAAGACCTTCAATATGAGTGTAAAGTGGGTGTTTTTATAAGAGAAACCCGTATAGAAGTTTTCTTCAAGCACACCAAATGAGTGTAACATGCTCCTCTATTTATAGGTTGTCTGGGTGATCAGGCACGACCCCGTGCTCCATGAGGCGCGCCCTCGTGTCCAAGTGTTCAGTTGCATTTAATGCTCTGTCAGATCGTACATGATGACTCACCACGGGGGCGTGCTTCCTAAGGCATGGTCCCATGTTTTTGGGTGTTTGTTATATCTTCTTTCGCCTTTTCTGAAAGTTGATCACAGCCCCGTGTTCTCTAAAGCACGGCCCGTGTCCAGCTGTCTAGTATTTTATCTTTTGCTGCAGATTTTTGTCTTTTCTGAAAGGTGAGCACAGCCCCGTGTTCTCTGAAGCACTGCCCCATGTTCTATAAAGCATGGGGGTGTGTTTTGCTGTTTTCTTTGGTTTTCTTTGATTTTTCTTTGTCTTTTCATTCGTTTCTTCATTTGAGGCTTGGATTCACCTGAAAATACATTTTAACAAGATAATTTGTTATTTTAACTATATTATACGATAACGCCCTGCTTGCGGTGCGCGCATATAGTGTATATATGTGTGAACCCTCGGGTGGGCAAAAGTAAAATTGCACTAATTTTGACGTTATTTTACTAATCTCGTGAAAATAACGTTAAAAGTGGCGGAAGGTTAATCAGGCATCATGTGGTGGCGTTGATAGCCGAAAGACAAGGGCACATGCACCGATCAGCCGGTGTCCCGATGATTGAGTGCTATGTGCCTTATGTCCAAGGCTTGATGCAAAACTACTATCGAGCCGGGGGTCTCACCGGAAGCAGCCTCTCAATCCCTATGGGATAGAGGTAAGGCTGTCTACATCTTACCCTCCTCAGACCCTACCATAGCATTGCTATTGGTGGGATATACTGAGTATAATGATGATGATGATGATGATGATGATGATGAACTATATTATACGATAGAAGTTGTAGTTTTCAGAGATTATTTGATGCTAAAAAGATGTATATTTTTATATACACCAATATCCATGATCCTAGTGATTTTTAAAACCAAAATAAAATTTTTTTATGATAAAGTATTATGGTCATGAAGAACAAATTATGAACATTCAACATAAAATCAAAACAAAAACTATAAAAATCACAAAATTTAATTGTAAATGCTTTCAATCTTAAGAAAATAGTGTATTGAAATATGAAAATTATAGAGGATTAGTCCTCCTTTTATATTGAATTTTTAGAGTAGTTATGTTTTATAGAATTTAAGAATTTAAATCATGTTTAATATAATTAAAACATAGATTTAAAATAATTTAATGGGGTTTTCAAAAGGTTTAACTCTTTTAATCAATTTTATTGAATTAAAACATTCATTAGTTTTTATTAGTTAAATAACATATGAAAAGATGATGATGATAATAATAATAATAATAATAATAGTAGTAGTAGTAGCGGTTCAAGAATAATTTAAGTAAATTGCATGAGATATGTACATAAATATATGATCTTTATTATGAATGTTTAGCATGAGCATGCAATACTAAAATGGTGATGAAAAATATAACTGCATAGAAATGATCACATGATTGAAAGGTGAATTACGAGTAAGTTCAAAATTGACGAATGTCACATACAATACATGAAATGAAACTTGAGATTAATTAATAACATTATAAAAATTATATATATAAATTAAAACAAAGCCAAAAGTTTTAAACGGATCGTATTTTCGGGTTTGAAAAGTAACGAATATTACAACACGTGTCCGTAACCATGAGTATAGGTATAGATATCGACCATGGACTATGTACGCACTCTTTGTGAGAATAGGATTGTACGGATGTGAATGTGCTTAGAATGTTGGCTGTGAATATTTAGTAAGTTGTGTTTGTATGTAAGAGCAGGTTGCATATGGTAAATGTTTCGTTAGATACGTATGTAAAATGTATGAATATGTAATAATGACCAACTGCTTATTAAATTATAACTCACTAAACTTAGCTGACTTTTTAGTATGCACACATATTGTTGATTAAAGAAAGTGAATGAGCTTGGAGTGCAAGTAGAGCTATCCACATAGTGTTGGCATTAGGCATCTAAAGTATTTGCTTTAAAAGAAACTTATATTTAATCGTTAATTTATTCCGCTATAGTTTTAAATAAACTCTGATTATTAAGCTATGTTTATATGTAAGTCCAATTAGTTAGGTGTTCGGGTTCGGGGCGTTACAATATATTTTTGAATTATTATGTAATCCTTTGTTATTATAATTAATTTTTTTATGTGAACGTATGTTTATATTTTCGAATTAATATGCAATCCTGTATGTTCCTTAGTGTTGTTTATGTTCGTTTGCATGTGAGGGCAAGATAAAGTTATTTATGGAGGCTGTTCAAAGTATGTGAAAAATACAAAAAAGCCTCTTAAAACTAAATTAACTATTGGTTGGTGGATGGTGTTAACGAGCTAGACTAAAATTGATAGTCAAATGGAAGTATTGTATCATAAAAGCATAAAATAAATTATCCACTAAAATTTATAACTTTAACAAATCACATGAACCAAATCGAAGTGGGCTCGTGGGCTATTTCCAGTTAATGGGTTTCTCTCAAGTTGAACTGCCGACTTCTCTTTATGTTCCACCGTTCCTCGTTCCATTTGATTTATCTTTCTTTCGCCAACCAAACAATTCAGTTTACTTTTATTTTCATCTCACATAAATAAATAGCCACGAGGAATTGAAGGCCCATTAATTCCTTTTTCTTTACGTTGAGCTCAAGATATTATTTTATCTCAAAGTTATTTAATTCAGCATGTTTATATTTTTTTCAACGACTTCATTGTTGACTTCAGTGTTGATTGTTGAGGAATTTTGAAAGGCTTCCCTTCCGCATACAATCCACCTTATCCGAGGAATAATCCTAAAATAGTGTTTTTTTCTATTAGTGGTATACATTTGGTTGGAATCAAACCGGGACCTCAGGATATTCCAATAAATTTTTTTCACATGCGTGATTCGAACCCAACTAGCATTTGACAATTGAACCAAGGATCATCTATATTCAGCATGTTTATATTTTCTTTTGCACTTCATGACCAAATAAATAACTCAATTTCCTTTTAGCCTAAATATATTTCTATATAGCCTATTTCTTTTGTTAACTAGAAAATATTAAAAATAATTTAAGTGATATTTATAATAATATGACGACAGTTATATGAAATAAAGTGTATCCAAAATTTATCGACCAGTTTTAGTTTTATGGTAATGATACACTTTTTTGGATGGGCGCTTGGTTATAAATATTATTATTTTATTTGAAAATGAAGAGAAGTGATGAATAGGTGACCATTTTCTTAATATTTTAAAAGAGAATGAAGTGAAGTGTGGTGTGATGTGTCGCTGATGTGGTACTGTAAAATTAGAAGTAAAATGACATCCATACCCATTAGCCTAAGCAATGCATAAGTGTGACAAATGTCATTCAAAAAAAGTGTGGCAAGTGGCACTAGCATAGAACAATGCTTGCTTTTATTGAAATGTGTGATACCATTTAATGAAATTTGGCTTTTGTTAAAAGAAAAAAAAAAGAGAGAAATGATTTTTTTTCTCTTTTTGTAACGACGGAATATTATTAAGATAACAAATGATGATAATTACAAGAATTTAAAGAGCTAAATACAATAACTGCCAATCTGCAATCCAGCGTAAAGTCTCTTATCCTTCAACTTTGGACAATATCAAACTCGATAATAATATTATATTCTCATTAATCAAAACTCGATGAATATGTTTTTTTAATCCTCATAATAAATCTCATTTGATTATTGATTGCAGCCTCTACACTCAATTAATTATTAACTACTCTTTTGTTTTTATTCTTTTTGTTTCATTTTGTATGCAGCTCCCAAAGAACTCTATGCGTGATGCGTCCATCTCCAAATTAACAATGACAAGGACACAATCTGTGAATAAAGGCTATTAAATGTTACGTCTGATTTTAGATTTGTGTATGTATAAAAATGAATTTAATTTTCACATATTAAATGATACTTAACCTTATCACTAAACGTAAGGGCGTGTTTGGGTCGGTTTTGAGCTAAATTCGAACCATGAATTGAAATTTTGGTTTTTAATCTTTTAAAAACTGCTTGGTTTTCTGTTTTGAGTTCAGTTTGGTGTTTTATGTTTTGCCTTTTGGGCCGAAAAAAATTGACTTAAAATAATGCATTTGGGTCTAAATCGTTTTTTGTTAAGTTCTTATGATAAGTTATCAAAAGATTTTTATATTTAACCCTTTGAATACCATTCAGGTGTCATCTTGTGATGTTACCAAATACAATAATTACACAAATTAATAATTTAACGAAATTATGCATTTGTTATCAGCTGATTTTCAAAGCAACCAGCAAACCAAATTGTTCACAGAGGGAAAAAAACAACCAATATGAAGATATAAAAAAAAACCTGCCACAAAACCAAACCGAAAACACCTCCTATTGAACCAAATAAAATTATATACCCGCTACTCGCTAGTTAAGACAATAATAGAAGTAAAACAACAGCAATCTATGATTAGATAAAACCATCCAATAACTATACAAATTAAAGTAACTACAAACATACTATGTGAGCATATATTATGTATACAAGCCTATACCCTATATCTACTCCTTCACCAAACCGTTAATAAGTTACGAGTTACAACCTGATCATGTACCATTGTCAAGTGATCCAGAACCTATAGACATCCCTAATCGTGTTCCTAGAAACATAATGTAAATCACCATAAGACCCATCCCAAACGACTTGGTTAACTGCATACCGTTTCTAGGCAACATTACCAGTGCCCAAAGCAAGCCGAGTATTAGAAACCCTATGTTAACAAAAAGCCCAACATCACCCGACATTGTATAAGATCCGGGCCTCTGTGACCATGATCCCCAAGCCAACAAGCGTGTTGAACATAGGACCCGCGTAGCATCCAGACACGGCTATCTGCGCACCTTCACCTCCATGGACCGCTAATGCCACATTTGACATTAAGTCACCCATTGAGTTACCCCATGCTAAAACCGTCAACCCAAGTATGATGGGTTGATCCCAAATATTAACCCAAACGCCACTAATAATGCTACTAACTCGTTAGCTATCATGTAGAACCAAACTATACTCATAAAGAAACCACCAAGAACCCATGGAAGCAACCACTTTTGAGGCGGCTGGTCCGATCGGGTGCATATGAATGCAACCCCGCCTAGCACGCACCCAAGAACCACAGCAGCTAAGTAGATAAGACCTATGACTAGTTGACTTTGACTCTCGTTGTGTTCGGTGTTCCAAAGAAACGCTAAAAGCAAAGGTGCAAATGTAACGCTGCCAACCGCATAACCTTTTGACCATCTTTCTTCTTCTATTATGGGAATCGTTAACCGTCTTGGAAGTGTTAGCGGTAACTCTAACCATGAAACCAACTTGGAACACGAAAAGGACGAATCTTTATCTTTATTTTCCCGAATCAACCCGTCATCATTCCATCCCCAAATATGGTTTGTGACATCTTCCGAACCTTGTCCAACAACTTCCGAATAGATTGCAACATTCGAACTCCACATCCAATGTGGAACCTTGGACTCAATCAAATGCGGCACGTCATCCGATTCCGCAACCGACACGATCCGATTCAAGATCCTTACTTTCAACATTTTCATCATCATCATCATCGACTTGCGTAACAGCCAACAACGGTACACAATTCTCCCCTTTCAAAACACCAACTCTTCGTCTAAAGAACTCGTTAGCAGCGACTAACGTAGCGTAAACAACATAAATCGAAACAAACGCGATCGCACCACCTATACTAACATCCCCAATAAGCAAGATGACAGCAAGAGACACAACAGCAAACAGAAGCACACAAACATCTCTAACAAAACACTTCTTATCAACACTCACAACCTGATCCGACACACAAACCGAAATCGTCCCAACAACGACACCCGTCACGAAAATCGCCCCACCGAGAATACTACTGAGACCAACATCACCATTATCCGTACCCGCAAAAGCGGCTATGCTAGCAAACACATCAGGAGCACCATTCCCTAATGGAAGCAAAGTCACCCCAGCTAAAGTAGGTGATAACCTCAACAAATTAGACAACTTTTCAAGAGAACAACAGAAATAATCAGCAGCAGTGTTACCCAACAGATAAAACAGAGCAGCTAACCACACAACAAGCACAATATACCCAACAGAATTATGGGTTTGACAAGAACAGTAAAAGAAACTCAAGTAATTAAAAAACCCATCTGAATTACATTGAGGGTAAGCCATCAAGAACTCACATTCACTTGCAAAACCCTCATGCTGATTCAGCCCAGTGCAATCAGGTGGGGTTGTGATGGACAGTTTATCCGTGGTAAGAAACCCGACCCGGGTTGAGGTCCGATCATGGGTCCGGGTGTGAAAGCAGAAAACAAGAAACACAAGGGTGAAAAGAACATGTAAAGATCCACGGATACGATCCATCAAGAACATAAACAATCAAACTTTTATGATCTTTCTTTCAATTTGGGGCAAAATCAACAAAACCCATGTGACAGGTTTCAAGATTATTATTATTAATGGGTAAAGAAGATGAAGAAAGAAAGAAAGATGATAAAAAGGGTTGTGATGGTTGGAAAGATGGCTTGTGTGTTTGGTTTTTGTAAGGAGTGTGAATGTGAATTGAATGAAGTAGTAGTTCACATATTTAGGGGGTGGGTGGGTTAGTGGGCTGTCATTTTCATGTAATTTGTGACAAAAGGTTACCGGCAAATGATTTATTAATCATATTTTGTTATAGGTGATTCTTCCGTATCTGATACGAACGAGTTTAGGGAATTTAATGATTAATTTTGTAGTTTATACACAAATGTATAAGTTGGTCTGGTTAAAATAATATGTAAGTTGGTATTATATGATGCTATATTTGGGAAACTAATGATTATGTCATTTGTATTTTATGTAAAATACAAGGATATTGTATAGTAAGTTATAAAAGATTATTAGTAACGGCACCTTTAATTACTTTCATTCACGTGTTTTGGTTTCATTTGACGTGCATAAACCTCCATCTCTTAATATACATGATTGTTGAGGAATTTCCGAATGAATTAACTGAACTGTTTTAGAGTTAGTTTGCATTTTCGGACCGAAAGTATTTGGTGGTTCTTTATATATATCAATTGGATAAAACTCAGAAGAGATCAAGAACTTTGTATGTGTTTTGAGAGTAAATTCTATGAACTAAAAGGAGAGCGTTCGACCAAATGAACGAAATATCCAGATTAAAGTTTGGTATGCCTTTAGTAGTTACCATTTTGAATTTCAAGTTCATTAAAATTAAACATTATTTTGACTTATAATAGCTTAACCCCGGCCAGGGGTGCTTCCCCTCAAACCCTGTCGGAGGTTGTCACCCCTTGGACCTTGCTATCATGGGTGTTCTCCCTTTGAACCCCCGTTTGTTATGGGTTTCACCCTTAACACCATAATGCACTAAAACAAGCTTACGTCCAGCATATCCTGACTTTTTGAATGTATATTATGATTAAATTGATAAACAAGTCAATCCAAATATACTAAAATATCCAACAATAATTAGGTTTTCCTCATATTATCGACACAATCCGTTTTAAATCTTCATCAAATCTCAAGACATCTTTGAAATGATGTGACAATTGAATAAGGTATTTAATTCGTTCACATGTTTAGAATCAGTTTTATTGACATATTTGTGTTGTTTTGGATATGAGTTTCATAGTTGTAGAAAAATTTCTTAAGGAACAAGTAAAGTAACGTGTCTACCAAATAGTTTATGGATGGATAGAAGACTCATGGTATATTAATATTCTTATTAAGTTGATAAAGTTTCAAGAATATTTTAACCCGAAGAAATGATTTATAAGCGTTTAGAACGCGTATTATGTCAAGCATCAATACTTTCTTAGCATGTTATTTTAATCATATAGGAAAAGGGAAAGATGAAATTATTTTTTTAATAGGTTGTCTTAATTACAAATATGTCCTTTACGTGTGCGCGTGGTTTTTTTATTTAAATCACTTTTTATATGTAACGCCATCTAGTTTGGATATGAGATCACAAGTTCTACTAGGGACTTGATCGATTTTTCATTTCAATTTTTTAACTAAGAGTGTACGTAATGTGGTTCGGTGCAGTTTTCGACTAGATACATACCAAAACTTCAGTTTTTGGAGTTTTTAAACCGTTTGGTTTCGGTTTTTTTGGTTTTTCGTCATTTGAGCCTGAAGATTTTAAGCCGAAATTTTTTTAGCAAAAATAAATTAATTTAGATATAAATAATTTTGTTAATTGTAAAATTATAGACTATTATATATTTGACAAAAATATTTTAGTTACATATTTATTAATTTCTTATAAATTACTTAATACAATATATAAAAAAATTATGAATTCGGTTCGGTTCGGTTCGGTTCGGTTCAGATTTTTCGGTTTTTAACATGAAAAACCAAAACCGAAACGTTATTTCGGTTTTTACAAAAACATAAAACCAAACCGTCGGTTTTTGTTTCGGTTTGGTTTTATCGATTTGAACTTTTCAATTTTTTCGGTTTCGAATCGGTTTTTACGGTTTCTTACATATCCTTGATTTTAATTTCATTTTACATATAATTTTTTTCTAGCAATATTTGATATTTAGTACATTAAAAATATAAAGTTAGATGGTGTTACTTAGTTAGCCGTTCAAAAAGATACCTAACTGGGTTCATGGGCTAATAGCCTAATACTAATAAATCATGATCCTTTTCGTTAATTGCATTTTTTTTCAAAGTTTTGTATATTATGAATTCTCTTTTCATTATATTTTTTAATGACAAAGAATCTCACGTATCCTCTGATACGCGGGAACCGGATGGAATCCGTAAACTCTCACCCTTTGTCGAGTTCGAACCCAAGATTAAAGCCACGATTCCTTCATTCACCCAGATGTCCTTTGAATTGACCAAAGTGAGAATCAAACTTACATCTCCACTAAGGGACCTCTTACCACTCTTTTCATTCGATATTTCAATATTACGAATTCTCTTTATAAACATTATTATTTTAAATAAATTAAATGAACTAAATAGAAAATATATGAATTTTGGTTATTATTAAGTGATAATTTTGTTTCCAAATTAACTTAAATTGGAAATTATGGAATTTTTTTTCAATATTACCTTTTACTTGAAGTTAAATTTGAAAGATTACTAAACAGTATCTATGGTCATATTACATATATGTTTCAATTAGACCACTTATGTTATAAAATCAAATCATAAGAATAGAACACCAAATAAAAATTGAGTGACATAAAAGAAAAAAAAAAGATTCGAGTAACTTTAATAGAAGGCGTATAAGTTTTTTCATTATAGTAATATCAAAGTCGTACTTCAAATAAAACGCAAAATCACAAATAAACAAATTATTTTTTCCTTGGTGAATAATATGGATCATGATGACAAGTTCGTAAGAATATGTAGTCGGTAGACTAAAGACAAAAATGGAAAAGGCTATTTTTGGTGGTAACCCATGAAAGCATGACATTGTTGTTTACTTACTCTTTTTTAGATACATGACATTATAAGTAACATTGAATGATTGAATTGTTAAATAGATTGAATCATTTGTTGGAACAAAAGTTTCTACTTATTTAATTATATTTCATGTTCCATGGATTAATATTTTTGGTTTTCATGACTCAACACGTACGTATTATTTATGTTGGTGGTTGAAGCACAAATCCTACATGATTCAACATGCTTTATATAGACAGTATGTTGGGGGGGGGGGGGTTCAAGCACACAAATCGTACTTGACTCAACACACAAATCTTACGTGAGAACAATTCATGACTGCGTGAATACATTAGTGCATGATATTATTGATCATGTGTTTCTCATTAAACAAAGATTCAATTACTAATTTTAATAATGTTATAAAGTTATATTATGTGGTAAGATATTTTGAATTATCTCAATGACACAATGCAAGGCATCCTCTATATGTAATCAAGTATTCAAAGATAGAAAGCTTCTAAAACCATCTATATATATTAACTAACTAACCACTTGGCTAACTACGAACACATTAATAAGCCCATCAACAAAGCTTCGGCCAAAGAATGTCAAAACAAGAAGATGACAATTCTTTGGTCAAAGAGTAGGTAGATAAGTTAGAGGTATATGTACGCAGCTTCTATATAATGTACATAATCCAAAGAAGTTATGCAACAACATAGGCAATAGCACGATACAAACTTGGTCCTAACGAGCAACAACATGCTATTTCTTGCTCCAACTTATGTGGTTGAGCCCAAGAGAAAAAAAATAGCCTATAGCATAACGACGATCAACAATAGGGATGAAATGTTTTGGGTGAATTAGAAATTCCAAATCCCATACCTAACTATAAAAGTTTGTTCCATGTCTGGCCCAGAACATGTCAAGTATATCTGTCAGGTGATCACCTATCTAGCATTGGACATACTCACAGGCATCAGACTTTTTAATATACCAGGTAGTTTATTATTATTATTATTTTTTAAATTAGAATTCAGTACGTAGTGACGTATACGGTATGCTTGGTGTTCGATTTGAACATTTGGATTTGGGAATTGGGATGCAAAATCGCAATTAGACGTATGGTAATGACTAGTAAAATAGTATATAAGTATTAATGTTTTATATTTTTATTGTATCTAGGAATATTAGAATATAATAAGATATACCAATAAGTGTAAATACATTTTTGTTTTATAAAAAAAAACATGTCAGGTTACCCGGGTTTACAATCAAGTATATATATATATATATATATATATATTATTGAGTAATCGGACCGGATAAACAGGTATGCCACACATATGTAATTAAAAAGGATATTGTGTACATATGTGTACCAAATATGGAACTAAAAGGAAAATAATAATGTAGAAAAAGAAAAAGAAAAAGAAAAAGATCTATAATAAAGTGATATGGTTCCAACCGGTACTCGATTGGTCAAAGAAGATTAGAGGAAAACCAGATTAGAATACTAGAAAGATAATCAGATAATTTTCATAATTTCATTCATACCCAAAACAAATGCTAACAATCTATAAATAACCTTACATAGTAACTACCCACTACTTAACAACTACCAACTAACTAAACAAATAACCTACCACTAATTTAATCAAAAGAAAATACATATAACCAAAACTACTAGAAACCCACTATGTGTTCATGTGCATGGATGTGACACATAACATAAAGTCGATTTTGTATATTAAAAAAGTGCTTTTGAGTGGTTCGCAATGGTTTTCACGGCACTTAATTTTCAAGACCACTACCTTACACACTAGGGATGGCAGTGAAACCCGAACCCGATGGGAATACCCAACATAATTGGGACGGGTCTTACCCGTCCCATTAGGGTATGGGACGGGTTTGGGATTATTTTTTAAATTTTTCGCGGGTCTGGGACGGGTCTGGGATTTCTAATATACCCGATTACCCGATAACATGGACCCGTTTACCCGATTATATACCCGACATAATTATATACACACACACACATAGTAACAATAAAAAAATGGTATTTGTGTTCAATTGTCCTTTGTGTATCCTACATGAATATTAAAATTATATATATATATATATATATATATATATATATATATATATGTGTGTGTGTGTGTGTGTGCGTGTGTGTGTGTGATTACATCCCGTCACTCACTCATCCTCTATAAACTACGTAGATATTTTTTATATATTTTTTGGTATAATTTTATCTTTTTGTTGAATTAAGTGTATCATGAAACTAGAAAAATAAATTTATTTGTGTTGTATTTTCAAAACCCGATAGAAACCTGATGGGATTTGAGTCAGACATACTCAACGAGTATTTCTAATAAACTAACGGGTATACCCGAAACCCGCGGGTAAACCCGATACCCGATGGGTATTTACCCGATAAATACCCGACGGGTCTGGGACGGGGTTTTATATTCGGGTCCGGGTCTGGGAATACCTAGACCCCTCCCAGACCGGACCCATTGCCATCCCTATTACACACACATCTCACGTGTTAATAAATATTAGGATTTTTTTAAATAAGTTTAAACATATTTTGACATGTCCCTTGTTAATTTAAACAAATTGGATCCACCGCCCCTTTCATTTTGCAATGGTGGTGATGAACCCTGCAGGTGTCAACTTGTGTAAAAATTGCTCGTGTTGCGGACTTCTTTCCGTCAAGAAAACTAGCTTGGGAAGGACAAAGACTCAGAGAGAATGAAGAGTGGGTGTATTTTATTTACTTATTTAAGCGTAAGACAAAATGATCATTTTACACAAACTTAATATAAATTTTTAACGTCATGTCAAGGATGATAAATGAGCATATGGAGTGACAAAGTAGGGACTATAGCCATAATTTCTTATAGTTAAGTACGAAAACTGAAAATTTTACATTAAATAAGAACAATCCGCCTAGGCGCCTAATATACCCTAAAGTTTACTATAAACATTTTTGTTCCTCTAAACAACGACACAAACACGTATAAATGTTTAATCAATCAACTGACTGTTTGAAAACAATAGTCACAACATATAATTAATTGTCTACATAATATGCCTCATGATGTTAACTTAAAGAGGCAAAGAAAGTGATTTACAAATGTTACTTTATATATAAAATATTAAACAGACAAAGAAAGTGATTTACAAATGTTACTTAATATAAACATGAAATACTGATCAATTTAGGCAAGAGCATGTGTACACTACACTCATGACACTGAGCTGAACTTCTTACATCTTACATTTGAATTTATTTTCGTTCAAACATTTTGTAATGAATTTGGGTCCACAAATTCAAAGTTCTGGCCACAACCTTAACCCGTAATCTTGACAAAAACCACTTGTTGCTATAACACTGACACGCATGCATGGGATATCTTGTAAGTTTTCAACAGTGGTCCATTCATGAAAGGTGATCTTTCAATCTTCTTTGAAAGTGAATGATCAATTGATCATCACTATTTTAAACCATTTTCTTTTAATTATATAACTAATCTAATATTCTCCCGCAAGCTAAGGACCGTTCGTTAATCACCAAGAGGCTTTTTATCTTATCACCTTACAGAAATAACCACCAAACTTCAGTTATGGAGTATAGTGTTATTACAGTAACCTTTTTACTTGTTTCTGCACTTGCAGTTATACTTCAAGTGTTCTTCTACTCTCCTATATCTCCAGACACACTTGAGTTACCACCAGAAAACTCGTCACACCTTTTCACCCCTAATAACCACTTACAGGTCAACTTCCTGATCAAATATTATTAAAAATTAATTACTGTGTGTTTTTTTTTTCATGTTATTAGTGTACATCGTACTCAGTATATCCCACCAATAGCAATGCTATGGTAGGGTCTGAGGAGGGTAAGATGTAGTTTTAAAGAATTAATCTTTACAGGATGTAATTAAGCTAGGGGAAGGAATACTGAACAAACCAAAACGGGATATTGTATACCGCCACAAGAGATGGATGGATTAAAAGATTGCATACGAATGGGACATGTGAAAATTGGAAGAAGATTCATGATAAAGATACTTTACTTGGATTGACGGTCACAAAAGCTGGCGATTTAGTCGTGTGCGACTCCGAAGAGGTAATCCTGTGAGTTGCTAATCTTTAAATTCTTTTAGTTCTTTGATCTAAAAAAGTTTGATTAGATGAAACTTTATGTGATGGTTTTAGGGTTTGATTAAGGTTAGTGAAGATGGTGTAGTGACAGCTTTAGCAACTCATATGAACGGTGAAAGTATAAAGTTTGCAGATGATATTGTTGAAGCAGGTGATGGGAGCTTATACTTAAGTGTAGCCAGCACTAAATTTGGGTTGCATAATTGGCATCTTGATATGTTGGAACCACATGGTCAGCTTCTGAAATATGATCCGGTTACAATGGAAACATCAGTGGTGCTTGATGGCCTTGGGTTTGCTAATGGTGTAGCTGTCTCTTCAGACCAAGAGTTTTTGGTAGTATGTGAAACATTTAAGTGAAAAAAGTTTAAAATAAATTAACTTACAAAATATTTATAGCTTGAAAAACATTTGGGTTGCTTCTGTATCAGATTTAGGTGCCTAAAGTACTGGTTAAAGGAGGAAATGAAAGGAAAAGTTGAAGTTTTTATCGACAATCTTCCCGGATCACCGGACAATATTAATCTAGCTCCTGATGGGTCATTTTGGATAGCTATACTTCAGGTAATTAGATACATGGTATCGTTATTGTGACAACATGAAAGCTGATTAAAAGAGTTTACATAATGCAGGTGATCTCAAGCAGGGTAAAATTTGTGCATTCTTCTAAAGCAATTAAACACATTTTGGCAACATTCCCAAAGGTGTTTGATCAAGTTAGAACAGTTGACAAAAGGGCAATGGCGATAAACGTGGGGAGTGATGGGAAGATTATCAAGAGGTTAGATGATCCTAATGGAGAAGTGATGGCATTTGTCACTTCAGTCCTGGAGCTTGATGGAAATCTTTACTTTGGAAGTTTGAAAAATAACTTTATTGGCAAGTTGCCTATAAAGACTTCAGCCTGAAGGCCTAAGTTTTTATTATGTTTGCAAAAAGATGACTTTAAGAAGATGATATGAATTACCATCCTTGTTTTAATCATGTTTCTTATTAAAACCATAATTTAAAAGTCTTGTTGGGGGTTTGTACAATGTTTTTAACCATGGAATGGAATCATGACAACATTCTAAGATGATCTAAAATCACCGTTAACGGCCCACGTGTGTTTTACTTGATAAACGAAAGATGTATATCTGAAAGTGTAAGGATCTTGGTGAATGAAAAAGATTAGCAAGGAACTAAGATGGTGTTTATCTACAACCATCCACGCCACAAAGCAAGTTTGTGGCAAACTAGCAAAGATGATGTGAGTTCATGTATGTTTAGCAAAATATGTGTCATTGTATGTTCAGTCATGGACATAAAGATCAACAATCTTCCGCTTACACGAGATTCAAATACAGACGGTGGATAATGTGTAACAACATTTCACTGCCCCAACAATATATAAACATGTGTGTCACTAATCGATACAAGTAGTGATATTGGCAAGTCATCAGTTAGCCCTTTGTTTATAATACTTCGTTCAACATAAACCATGGATCAAGACTGAAATTAATTAACCAACACCACTGATCGCTATCAATTTAGTTTTAACATGAATATACCACTCTCTAAAAAAATGTGAGGTACGAAACTCATCTTACACGTTCTGTAAGTCCTATGTCATAACCTGCGTACAATGACCTTTGTTGTTAAGACAACAATTTCACTCGACTCACCTAATCGATTTAACTTATAAATTGCAGCACTAGTGCAGAAAAATAAATTTAGTTAAAAGAGAGTACTAGTCAATATCACTGAACAAGGAAGTCTTCTGAGTGTATTTTCTATAAGCCCTTTACATAGTTTTATTCAACGGAATTGATTACTGTGTCAACATCAACATAATCTTTCTTTATTCAGCCACCGATAAGATTGACGTGATGTTATATGATGTAGGACGGTGTCGTGCACGGCTCCAGCTTTTTAAATGACAAATTAAAACTCTCACAATTTTACTATCTTTCAAACTTCATGTTATTTTCTAATAATAGTAGATCATACACCAACTGACAAAAGCAAAAGGTCCACTACCCAGCCTTGACCCGCAATCTTGATGTTGCTATATATTGAGCTGACATGCATGCAGATATTTTGGAAGTTTTCAAGAATAATCCAAAATAATGGAAAAATTGCTAGATACAGTTTGGGTCAAAACAAGTGATTTTAAAAATATTAATTTGGTTCTAAGTTAGCTGAATAACAGTCCATTTTGACCCATTAAACATATCCTATCCAATTTGGTTATGATAAATGATAATTACCCATAATAAACCAAAAAATGGGGGATTGTGTTTGTTTTGCCAGGTGTATGACCTAGTCATGAAAGATGATTCTTCAATCTCTATAAGATAGAATGAATCAACAGAAAGCTTGCTCTTATCACTTTTCAATAATAACCACCAAAGTTCAGTTATGGGATGTGGTGTTATTACAGTAAGCTTTTTTCTTGTTTCTGCGCTTGCAGTTGTACTTCAAGTATTCTTGTTCTCCCCAATATCTCCAGACGCACTTGAGTTTCCTCCGGAACCCTCCTCACACCTTTTCACCCCTAACAACCACTTACAGGTGATCAACTTCTGGATCAAAACTTACTGTGTACGTTCTTCATGTTATCGCATGTTTTTTTTTACAGTTTGTTCTTTAATCTTTACAGGGAGTAACTAAGCTAGGAGAAGGGATACTGAATAAACCAGAAGGTTTGTCTGTTGATCAAAAAGGAATTCTGTATACTGCTACCAGAGATGGGTGGATCAAAAGATTGCACACGAACGGGACATGGGAAAACTGGACGAAGATACATAACCGACATACTTTACTTGGTTTGGCCGTCACAAGAGCAGGTGATCTGGTCGTGTGTGACACCGAAGAGGTAATCTTGCTAATCTTTTAAACTCTTTGGGCTTGTAAAAAGTTAAGAGTAAAATAAGCTCTTGTGATCATGCAGGGTTTGATTAAGGTTAGTGAAGATGGTAAAGTGACAGCTTTGGCAACTCATTTGAATGGTGAAAAAATAAAGTTTGCAGACGATGTTGCTGAAGCAGGCAACGGGAGCCTATACTTTAGTGTTGCAAGCACTAAGTTTGGGTTGCATGAGGTATACCTGGATACCCTTGAGGCTAAACCACATGGGCAGCTTTTGAAATATGACCCGATTACAACGGAAACATCATTGGTGCTTGATGGGCTTGGGTTCGCTAATGGGGTGGCCATCTCTTCAGACCAAGAGTTTTTGGTTGTTTGTGAAACATGGAAGTAAGTGAAATTTGCAAATAAACCTAAAAATGATGTGTGTGTAAGATCTAAAAGTCAAAAACATCATGGATTTGCTTATGTATCAGATTTAGGTGCCTAAAGTATTGGCTTAAGGAAGAAAAGAAAGGAAAAGTCGATATTTTTATCGATAATCTTCCTGGTGCACCGGACAATATTAATCTAGCTCCTGATGGGTCATTTTGGATAGCTATACTTCAGGTATTAGAAAGTTTGCATCTTTAATGTAACAGCGCACAGAAATGATTATCATTTGATGCTAATTAAAAGAGTTTACTTGATACAGATTACCTCAAGCAGGATGAAATTTGTGCATTCTTCCAAAGCAATAAAACACCTTTTAGCAACATTTCCAAAGCTGTATAATCTAGTTGATGCGGTTGACAAAAGTGCAATGGCATTAAATGTGGGGAGTGATGGAAAGATTATCAAAAGGTTAGATGATCCTACTGGAGAAGTGATGGCATTTGTCACTTCAGTCCTGGAGTTTAATGGAAACCTTTACTTAGGAAGTTTAAAAAACGACTTTGTAGGCGTGTTACCAATATGAACCATTATGATTGTAATTCCGTCTTGTAAATGGATCTCTACATATAATAATATGCACTGTCATAACAAGATTAGAAACAGTTTCAGACTACTGAAGTCTGCTTCGTTTATCCGGTTTCCTTTTCTTGACAAACTCAGAGAAAGATGGAATGTGTGGCAACTTTATATCACTGGAAGTGGTCTGTGAAGGACTTGAAACATTTTCATGATCTTTCTCATTCATCATCTTTGTTACCTGATCAGAAACAGATGGTGATACTGAAACTAAAGGTTCCACTTTTGCCACAATATCTGAAGTAGAATTTCGATTGACGGTAGCAAGCCGAGATGTTAAGTCTGCAGTGTTAACTGTTGAAAGCCACCTCACGGTACTTGCCACTTGTGATAAGTAAAATGATTTTCCAGTTTTCCCATATTTTTTGAAGCACTCATTTTCAAAGAATATGGAGGATGTTTCAGGGTCTATCCTGTACATCAAGCATAAAAAAATCGGTTTTAAAACACTAAAAAGAAATTAAATTTGGCAGGAAACAGTAAAAACAAAGGTAGATGGTGCGCATACTGCAAGTTCTCGAGACGTTGCTGTGTTTGCTTTAGGGAATTGAGTAATCTTTGCTTGCAGGATTCCCGTGTGGTTTCGTTTATAGCATTTTTGTCAAGTTTATAGTTCTGTGAAAGGTCAAAGGTCAAAGGTCAAACTAGAGTCTACTATGGAACATATACATAGACAGACACAAATTACCTGTTTATCATGGTCTATTTTCTGATAATATTTTTCTTCTGCCCGTTGCAAAATATCCATCTTTTCACTAACTTTTGATTTTGAAGGTAAGGCTGACTGTGTAAGGCCTTCCACAACATCAATACCATCTGGAAGTTAAATTATTCGACTTCAGAAACATGAAGTGAAAGCATAAGTTAACAATAAAATGATCAATTATATATCCTAACAGCCTTATAGGCATAGAACTGAGATCTTTAACAATGTTGAATCTATAAAATTAAGACAAAAAGTTTACCATCATCATCAGATATATCATCCTCAGACGCTTCGTCATCACGAGACCAATACTCTGAGAAATCCACATCATTGACATGTTTTGAGGAGCTGAGATAAAAGACTTGTGAATCATTACATAACAATTATTAATAAAAGATATATAGCTTTATAAACAAAGCTATTACCTGCTTATAAATATCTTTGAGGATCCAATTCTATTACCAAGGGAACACATGGCTTTAAGCTCCTCCAAGTATTTCTCCACTACATTTGGATTTTTGCATGCATCACACGTTTTCTTACACAGTGATGTTGACACCTACTTTGTGTGAGTGACATGTATTACTAAACTTAATAGATATAAATAATGATACAAACTTAGATTTAGCTACCTGCTCCCCAAAACTGTCTAGAATCTTTTTCCTACGACAACCAGATGTTTCACAATACTCAACCATCTGCGTTTCAAAAATTATTTTTATAAGCAAATTGACGGCGTAATTTTATAGATAAGTTTTACGAGTTAACCAAATTAAAGTCAGCAATTGACTTCTTTGGGGGCCTGTCCTGCGGACTTGAGGACTGCGACTTCTTGTTGTCTTCATTATTCAATATAAATTGCTGCAAGTATCTTACATATTAGTGACTAATAATCAAAGGAATAATTAAAAAACCAAAAGAAGGGCAGTATCTAACCATTTTCTTGCGGTCATCGATTCCATAGTATAAAACACTTCTAGAAGGTTGTTGATCACGACCAGCTCTACCGGATTCTTGATAAAAGGATACCATTGATTTCGGAATATTGAAATGGCAAACAATCCTAACGTCTTTCCTATCTATACCCTGATATTGTTGTGCAAAATTGGTTACTTGATACATAAATTAAAATAAAAAAAAAGATAATTGATTATTAAGGAAGTAGAATACCATCCTGAAGGCACACCAATGTCTCAAACAGATTAGAATTGGAATGCACCATAAATGCTCCAGATGAGTGACCAACATGAAGAAAGAAAAAGGATTACACATGAATAAAAGCTACTGCTTATCTGTGTTATTACATTATAATAGTAAAATAATTAACCATACCCAAAAGCCACTGTAGCCACTACAACTTGTGTCTTGGCAGAAATCCAATCATCTAAAACAGAGGTCCGTAATTTATTGTTTAGCCCTGCATGATATGCTGAAAGCAAATCAAGAAAATAAACATATTTGTGAGAGACTGAGAGGCACCTCAAAATGAAGCCAAATAAAGATGAGAAAAACTAAGTACCAGCACAAGAAATGCCATTTGTTGATAAATGAGATGCCAGAACATCACACATTGAACGTTCAAGACAGTACACGATTCCACATACATCTCCACAAGATTTAATTAGATCAGCCAAATCAGCATGTGGGTCGGTTAGAAGATCCTTGAATCGAACTGTACAACATCATTAAATAATTTAGTCAGTGACATAACAGTTATTAAGATCATAGTTCTAGCTTGTTAATGAGTCAAAATGGCACAAATATATGTGCCTTAAACATAAAAAGAACATGCGTGTATTTTGGGAGCAAATCAAGCTGATCGAACCAACCTTCATAATAGATATTTGGGCGGTTAAATGATGATTTCAGGACCAGAGGATTCTCCATGTCCAAGGACTCTATCACATCCGCCTGAACCCTGCATATAGTAAACAATTTCTCTAAAAAAACACTCACTGTAGAGAAACAAATAAGATAACTCATTGAAAATTATGGGTATAAAAGTAACTGTACATAGTAAGACAAATAAGACTCACTTGGGAACAGCAGTAGCTGTTAATGCTAATACTGGAATGCCTGGCAGACGTTTCCTCAAAGAAGCTAATTTTCTGTAGCTAGGTCTGCATAATTATAGAAGCTAATACAAGTGTAATTTGAGCTTGTAAAAGCAAAGTATAGAACTAAATAAAAACTTGAAAAATCACCTAAAATCATGGCCCCATGTTGAGATGCAATGTGCCTAAAATGTGGAGGAAAAAGAAACATATATAACATTATAACCAGAACTCGTGATGAAACAATCAGATGTGTATAGTCAACGCTTGACCAACAAAAGTACATGCATACCTCATCTATTGCAATCAAGTTCAACAACCCTCTTGAATGAATCTTTGTCAGCTTTGCCATAAATCCGGTTGTCGCAATCAGTTCTGGCGTCACATAGAGCAACCTCAATCCCGGATTACCAGATTCTAGTTCTTCATAGATCTGAAAAAAAAGTCATCAAGTACTTTGGAGCGTTTAAAAATAACACAAGCTTCATAATTCAAGATACTAATGTTAAACATTCGTCACGGTACCTTATTCCTAACTTGTGAAGTCTGAGTTGATGAGAGATATTCCGCAGCAACCCCTTTTTCCTTCAACGCCATAACTTGATTTTCCTAATGCAACGTACCACAATAAACAGCATTAAAAGCATGTTTGGGATTGAGTTTCAAAACAGCTTATTGACTTATTGACTTTTTCAAAAAGCTACTTTGAAAAGCCAGGATTTGTGGCTTTTAGAAAACAGGTTTTTAACCATTTCAAAAGGCTAAAATAAAAAATATTTTTGAGATTGCCAAATATATTTTTAACTTATTGCTTTTTAAAAGAGCCAATAAGTTGTTTTCAAACTTAATCCCAAACATGCTCTAATTATCGCTTAACAAAGATAATATAATCAACGAAACAAACAAACTCACCATCAAGGCTACTAAAGGAGAAACAACAAGCACAATGCCTGGTTTAGCCAATGCAGGAATCTGATAACATATCGACTTCCCGCCACCAGTCGGCATCAAACAGAAACAGTCTCTTCCTGCATCAAAAACTAGGGCGCAATTACACATTACACAAACTTAAATAAAAAAAAACAGTTACTTGAACAAATTTCAACAAACCTGATAATACAGCTTCTATGGCTTCCAACTGCTTTCCACGGTACTCCGAGTGACCGAAATGCCATCGCAGGAGCTTCGTTAAAGCTTCTTTACCGGAAACATTCCTCTCGTTGCTGATGTTTTTCACAGGAAGCAGTGCCTTCTTCATTAATAATACTGTTGCAACAAATGGTTTGTGAAATTGTAATTAGTTTAATAAGGAATTAAACGTTTAATTAGGGCGAAAATATGTAATTTTGTTCGTGTCTGTGAGTTCAGTTTATTAATAATGGATTAGGTTAATTAATTGTAATTGTTGAATAAGATTATTTAAGTGGCACACGTTTACATGCAATGATTTGAAATTGGGAATTACGAGTTTGTGTGTGCGCGAGGGAGAAAACCTTATTGAATGATTGATTCAGAAGTCCGTCGCCGGAGATATGGAGGAAGTACGGCGGTCCGGTACGGAAGGTTTTTGTGTTTACGCCGGAAAATCCAAGTTCATATTGGGGTTGATTGTTTATGCTTTTATTTTTTTATTTTAAACTGATTTAGGGGTTAGGGCTTCAAAGCTTTTAACAAGTTGGATTAGCAAACTTTGGTTACATTTTTCATCTTGTACGTGCGGTAGAAAATTACACCTTTTGTTATTTGTACGTCTTTTACGATAAATGTTACTCGTACATTAATTCATTCATGTTACGTTTTCATTCAATATCTTGTAAAATTATTAAAATATCCATACTTTGAATAATAAAAATGTAAAAGATTATAGGCCCACTTTAAAAGATTAAAACCACCCCGAGTCTCCTTCTTAAGTTGTTATTTCTAATCCATCAACCAAATAAAAGAAAAAATCATCTTCCAATTACAACGTTTGTAAGCTAATTCTCTCTTCCTTCTTCTTTTCTCGCTACTTTGATCTTCCATTGTTAGGTCAAACAACCAAGCTTATTTAAGTAGCAGCTCGTCTTATTCATATCCAAACTTCCTCCACACTTATCATATTCACTGCTAATCATTTGATTAAACGTGCACATTGATCGTTGTAACATGTTATCCAACTAACTCCTTTGCATACCACCTCTACGCCACATGTTGGACACGTCAACGCTAAACTGCCTCCCTACCTTGTTTTTATTATGATACCACCAAGTTGACTAACTCAACCTCAATACTAGCTTGAAATACCCTCAATCAACAAGCAACACTACTACTAGTACTAAACGTAACAATCACCAATCATCAATTGTACTCTAATTGGTCATGGTATTTGATTTCCTCATTCAAAAGAAGAATAAAAAGGAAAATCACAACATTTTCAAGTGAAGCGTAAATTAAGACGGGTAGTTTTAAGAGATTTATAAATTTTCAAGTAAATGGCACAAGTATAAAGAAGGACAAAGTAGTCTTTCTAACATAAAAACCCACGTGCATTCCATATTTTTCCAAAATATTTACAACATTTACCCCTTAACTTTAGTTAATTTTTGTTAAATTAAATAATAGTTACAATTTTAATCCTTCATCTTTTATGCATATATTCTTTATATTTTCACTTTTAATCCAAATTCACCCGCGATTTTTAAACGGTCATAAATTTTTCGTACGTTAATAATTTTTTTTAAAAATTACACCATAAAAGCGAGCATTTAATTATCTTTAATTTGAGTATGATATTGTTATAGTTTTTTTTTCAGTTAAAAATAACATTTTACGTATATGTATTTGTGGTTCGGTTTTGATGGTTTTAAATTAAACTGTGAGCCAAACTGTTAATAACGCTTTTGTCGTCGAAAATTAAAACCGGACCGTTGAAAATTTAACTCAGCAAAACCAAACCATTAGCAATGGTTAGGTTCCGGTTTCGTTTGTACTTCGATACTAAATTGAATTTAAAATAAGAATTATTAATCTACCTATACCAATAAACGGTTTCACGGTTTAAAACGGAACACTGAACACCCATAAATCTATTACGTGATTATCAAGGTTTGTATTCCCCGTTGCATCGCACGGGCATTCGTCTAGTTATCTACAATGTCACATTCATAGTTTACTATGGATCTCAACAAGATAGGAAAATAACTAATCATGATGAAAGAGAATGAAAGCCTTTGTCACGTTTCGTTTAATTGCAAACTACCGGTACCTAAATATGTTACGTGTTACAACAAAAACTTTTTCAACAACATATTAACATATATGTCCTCTAGTTTCATACACCTTGGAATTAGCTAAGGGGTTGTTTGGTATGGTCTGAATCTGACCCATTAGGCAAACGTCTGAATCGATCCGATTCATAGCGTTTGGTTCAACTCTTCGATCTGATTCGGTCAGATAATTACCCTCTGAATGGCTCAGCATGAAATAGATGCTGAATGGAATCGTGGCCAAATTACCCCTCCCTAGTTCATCCTCAAGCAGTCGCACAGCCTTCTCTTCTGCTCTACTAGTGTCCGACGCACACCACCACCATGAAGAAGAACATCGGAAAACTCCTTGGATGTAGCGGTTGCGCCAAGGTCGACCACGCCAAACGCATCTTCAGCGGCCAAATTGCAACGAATATTGAACAAACTCCTGTCGCGATTCGAACGGCGGTTTTAACGAAGATGGTGATGAAATATTGAAGATGGAGAAAGTTAGGTTTATTGAGAGGCACAGGAGAAGACAACTCATAAGAGGAGTTAAATTAGAATTTTTAACTTTTATTTATAATATTTTAGATTTTAATATCCCGTATTTTGTTTAGAGAATTGAAAAAAAATTATAATTTTTTTCAATAATGAATCTAAATATGGTTTGTTTATAATCCTTTAGATCTTTTGAATGATACCAAATCTCGTAAATAGGCAAAATAGTAATATTACACAATTATTTAGATGTTTAACTAAACAGATACATTTCATTTAGTTCTTACTGGTTCAGATCATCTTACTCATTCAGCAGTTATTCATTTAGAGGTTTGCCAAATAGCCCCAGACTCAATTAGAGTTCCCCTATGCATCATAAAGCATAATATGATGAAGAAGAGTTCCCAAAGGGTATAGTAGGTTTTTATTTTCAACTAAGCCCGTAATTTTATTTTATTTTTTTATTATTTTAGGTAATGTCAGTTTAGTAATTTTACAAAACACTAACTCAAAATCAAACGTTGGTCAAAAATAAACATGGTAAGGACTAAATATGAGCATCTAGCATCAACTAAGGACTAGTACCGTAAACGTCCAAAATCCAGTTCGTTATTTTACGGTTAGAACAAAAACTGAAAAAAACACATCCGTATTCGTTTCCTGCATCACACTACACCGTTGGATCTCTTCTCCGGTGTAATTATTGCCGGCCAAAATAACCAATAAACCCGATTCTTCCCGCCATTAATAAACCCAACATTATTATTCAAAATGCACCACGACGACTTCACCTTGGGGGTCGAAGACGGCCTCCGGCTAATAAAACGTATATACTTCGGCAATGACCGCTCGGTGGCAGCCCCGAAACCCGTGACACAGATGGACAAGGCCACGCGATCTTTATACCCCACGTCTCCTATGGTTTATGCCGTGATTTCTAACCCAATGATTGTTGACAACCCTGACATGCCGAGTTACCAGCCTCATGTACACGGACGGTGTAATCCGCCTGCGTTGATCCCGCTTCAAATGAACGGGATATCGTTTGAGGTTGATTGCTATTTGGACACCGCGTTTGTCACGATGGATGGTTCCTGGCGGGTTCATTGTGTTATGGGAAATGCTAAGTGTAGTTGTCGTGTTGCGGTTCCTATGGGCGAAGAGGTAATATGTTTATTTTGAACTGGGTTAGTAACCTGTGCATTATGCATGTTAAACAAATGCTTTTGTTTTTTTTAAATATACGACCTTTGGTGTAATTATATTATTTAATAGGAGAGAGAGACAGAAAAACCATTTTTAGGTGGGCCTACTTAGCAGACATGTGTCCCGCATTTATTTTATAAAATACAGGACTTGACTTCAGTTTATGCATAAACATTAATTTTAACTATGAAACTGAATGACCTAACTACATTAAAAACATTTATTATTGATAAGTTTGTTTATTCTCAAACAATATTATATCATTTGGCTAACAGGGTTCAATTCTAGGTGCTGAGGTTGAAGTAGCCCGAAAAACATATACGACTCGATTATCTCTGATCGATGAAAACGAGGATGAAGAGAGTGTAACTGGGCTAAAAGATGGAGGTCTTCTGAAAGCCCATATTTTTAATTTCACAATACCACAGGTTAAAAGATGTATAATAAAGATCTCAAAGCTTTATGATTATTGCATAAATATATAATCAGGTTGAATATTGTTTTGACTTTTTGTAGGTTGATGGTGGTTCAAATCTTTCAATCAAAGTTAGATGGTCACAGAAGATAATGTATAAAGATGGTGAGTTCATATTGATTGTACCTTATAGCTTCCCGGAGTATGTCACACCTGCCTCAAAGAAACACCAAAAGATGGAAAAGATACAACTGAATGTTAACTCCGGTCTGACTACCGAAGTTCTTTGTAAGACAACTAGTCACCCTCTAAAGGTGTAATTTAGATCAGTGTTTTTAATTAATATCCTATAATCTTACAGTTGACAGGTTCTTGTTATCTTAATAACCGCGTTAAATACTTGCTGTATTCCAGGAACGAAAGCGAGAACCGGGAAAGTTGGATTTTGTATATGAAGCACAGGTTCTTAAATGGTCAAAAATAGATTTTATCGTCAAATACCACGTAAGATTATCATAAACATTTGTGTAGTAGACACTTTTATAAGTTGAACTGATAAAGGTATATATCAATATATTTCAGGCTTCTACAACTGGTCCTTTTGGTGGTGTCCTTTTGCAGTCTCCACCAACTTCAAGTATTGATCAAAGGGAGATGTTTGGCTTATATTTGTTTGCTGGACCCGATAACAGTACAAAGGTTGCTTTAAAATTTGTTAACAACACAAAGCCACTTATAGCTTTGTAAACTAAACTTAGAATTGTTGATAGGTGTTCAGGAAAGAGGTTGTTTTTGTGGTTGATATAAGTGAAAGCATGAACGGGAACATAATTGAGGTAACAAAGAACGCACTCATTGCAGCACTCTCGAAACTTGATCGAGAAGATTCTTTTGGTATAGTGGCATTCAACAATCGGATTTACTTGTATTCACCAACCTTAGAGTCAGCAACTAATGAATCAATAAAGGACGCAACCGAGTGGATTAAAACTAATTTCATTGCACTTGGTGGTACCGACATGCCAATTGCTCTAGATCAGGTTCAAGATTTTTGCATAACGTTCAACAAGATTTTTGCATTTTATAACTGTGATTGTATGTGTCTCAGGCACTAGACATGTTTTCTGGGACCAGTAAATCAATTCCAATGGTTTTCTTTATTACTGATGGATCTGTTGAAAATGAGAAACAAATGTGTGAGGATATACAGATACGATTACAAAATAAAGGGTCGGAACTGAGTCCACGTATCAACACGTTTGGTATAGGTAATGTTTATATAAAAATAATCTTGTTCTGAATTTTACCTGACTGCCTTCGTGTTTGTTTGCAGGTTCATTCTGCAATCACTACTTCTTAAAAATGCTTGCAATGATTGGAAAGGGTCATTATTATGCCTCTTATGATACCGGTAATTCATTTTTTGACATACATTTTTTGAACGGAATACATATGAAAAGTCACTTATTATGTTGTCTGATGTGTGTTTGATCAGATTCAATTGAAACCGCAATCCAAATATGGTTTTCTAAAGCTTCTTCTTCCATATTGACCAACATTGTAATTGATGGTCTAGATGATCTGGAAGTATGTATGGCTAAATTTTTTGTATTCTGTTCCTTCATAGATTAAAGATTTATATTATAGAGTTAAGTGTCATTTTAGTACCTGTGGTTTGAACAACTACGCAACTTTAATACATATTCTTTATTTTATGCAAACAGCTGCCTCAGTTTCCAAAGTCTTGCATTTTTAGTACCTTTTTTAGCCCCGTTAACTTTCATCCGTTAAGTCAGGGGTATTTGTGTAATTTTATTATTTAAATGAAGGATATTTGGATAATTTTACTATTATATTTTTCTTTTTCTTTTTCTTTTTCTTTTCTTGTTTTCTCTCTCCCGATTATTAACCCTTACCCCAATATCTTTCCCCCAAAATCATCAAAGGAACCCTAATTCTCCAAACTCACATAGGCCATGGAATTCGGGTAATATACGATCTCAATCATCAGATAATATTTTGGTACGTAATTATTTTAACAATTAATTACCTATTGATTGATCTAAAACATGGATACTGCAATATCATCTTGGTGTATTCGGTTAATATATGCCGGAACCGACGTGCAGAACATATATACGGTTACACAGCTAGTGAAGTTATTGGGAGAACTCCAACTGAACTGTTAGCAGAACCTAAAGACGCGGTATTTTCTGAAATGATCTTGGAACGAACGGTGAATGGTGAGAGCTGGACCTGAGTCGTTTGAGTACCGATTGACATGCATTACTTGGTACCAGTCGGGAATACTTCCGGCGAGTAAGACGGCGGCGACGGCGAGGATCTCGTTGACGCCGGGGAGGTCAGGGTTGAGGTGGTGGGCTTGGAGGGCGTATTTCCGGCAGTCGTCGAAATGGCGGCGACGGGGAGGTCAGTTTATTGACTACTGATGAGCTAAGTTGGGGAATCAATGGTCGATTAGGTTTATCAGTTTGATGTTTAGAGAATTAGGGTTATTAGGAATGAGTGAGGATATGATAATAATAAAATGGGGAAGGAAAATAAAAGATATAAACAAATAATAATAAAATTACACAAATACCTCTGACTTAACGGATGAAAATTAACGGGGTTAAAAAAGGTACTAAAAATGCAAGACTTTGGAAACTGAGGTAGCTGTTTGCATAAAATAAAGAATATGTAGTTGCGTAGTTGTCCAAACCACAGGTACTAAAATGGCACTTAACTCTATATTATATCTTGACTTTTTCACAGGTTTATCCTTCAACCATTCCAGACCTTTGTTCTGAAAGACCGTTGATCGTATCAGGTCGACACAAGGGTAATTTTCCTGAAAAACTTATAGTTAAGGGCATGAATGCTGATATGAGTAATTTCAGTATCGACATTGAAGTACAACACGCAAACGATATACCTCTTGAAAAGGTGCCATATAACCTTAAGTTCTTAGCTGAAATTGATTATTATTCAAAAGTCATGTTACTTGATGTTTAGTTTGATCAACCAGATCCTTGCAAAGACACAGATTGAATCGTACACGATACAGGCATGGTTTTCACAAGATCAAGACCTTGAGAAGAAGGTCGGTAACATATATGTGATCAACATTTAGAATCTTGATCTAATATGTTTAAATCAATTATGCTTATTTAATGTTTTATGGGCAGATAGCAAAGATAAGCCTAGAGACGGGTACCGTGTCTGAATATACACATATGACCTTGTGGAAGACAGAACCACAAGATAAACCTTCAAAATCTGGAAAAAAACAGGTAACTTGTTGCAACTTGCAAACTCGTTAATTTAAAATCAGTTTATATATTCAGATGTTCTATGAACTAATGTAGGGAAAAAAGGAAGGCGGTTTCCAAAGCATAGAAACCCTGAAAACCGAAATGATTAAAGTGTTGCACCACCTTGGGCTAGGATTTGGAAACGTGGTTGCAACGTCTGAAAACATCCCTCCGGGGTTTGAACAAAGGACACCCAACCAAACAGAAAAGCTTGTGAGAGTGGCTAGTGATTGTTGTGCAAATGTGTGTGGCAAATGCTGTTGCATGTGCTGCATTGAAGCTTGTTCAAAAATGAACAACCAATGTTCGGTTGTGTTGACTCAGTTGTGTGGTGCCGTGACCTGTTTAGGCTGCTTTGAATGTTGGGATTGAAACCATTGATGGATCGACATTTGAAGGTAACATGTGGTGTTGCGTGATGAAAACGCAGATGCTTAGATGAAATTGTATAAGAGAATACAGGATAGCATGTACAAAAAGCAGTGGGAGTTGATCAATAATGTATGTAATGTTGAAACGTATGAATAAAGGAATCGAAAACCGTACACCTTTTAAAACACATGATTTGAAAAATCATTAAACAGAATAAAAGTTACATTATTCATAATAATACAAGATAACACAAGCATAATTATAAGGTATGTAAAAACATGAACATGATCAAATAACGACTCATATCACAAGCACAATGAAGCATGGTTTTTATTCTTCAAATGCGATTAAAGACATGAGTGATTCATGAGCAGGAAAACGCTTAACGAGTTCAGACCGTTTAGCCAACACAAAGTCCTCAAACTGGAAAGCGGGTGCAACCGTTTATCCCACCAAGGAAAAATGTTCCTCAGCACCCCTCGGTGGCTTTTTCACTACAACATTATCTTTTGATATTTCATAGTCTTTGGTAGGAAACGCTCCAAACCATACATTTGGTGGCACTGTATACTGCAACAGTTGGTTTTCTCCGATATCTTGTCCAATGCATGTAAACTTCACACTCCCATCTTTATCATCTATTTCCAGTACCTGTTGATCAATAATATTAACACAAATAACAATGAATATATATAGATTATATAGATCAATTACCGTAAGAGGTTCGCCCAAATAGAAATGCCATGTTTCTGCACTTGGGATTCGGTGAAGGTGTGAAACACTCCCGGATGGAAGTAAGAAGTATATCGCAGTACTGATAGGACGATCGACCTTATCTGTTCATAGTAAATTCAGGAGCAGAAACAGAAAGGAAAAAAAAGAGCCCAAAAAATAAATAATGTTCTATAATGCAACAATTATAGAACTTAGTAGGTGGTGTTTGGCCCGTTTGGGATTTTGCTTATTTGAGGCTCCTTATAACTTATTAACTTTTCAAAAAGTTATATAAGTTGTTTGGCAAAGAAAAATGACTTATGGATTTTAACTTATCAACAAGGCAAAATAAGAAGGTTTTGATAAGTTGGGGAATTGTAACTTATTAACTTATTGTGTTTGATTTACCTATTACACCCCTTAAACCCTCAAAACTCATTACACTCATTTTTAAAAAGAGTGTCCTTTTTGGTCATTTTAGCTTTCCCGACCACCTAAGCTAATCCAAAAAAAATTTAAAATACATAAGTTAATAAGTCCTTTTTGACTTAAATAAGCAATCAAACACACCCTAATCAAGATGTCGAAAGTTGATTACAATCACATTAATACAGACAGCTAAGGCTTTATTAAAATTGTGAAGTATCTAGTTTCCACAAGATCTATCTAGTGAAGGGTCAAAATCAGTTGATAATTAAAATTTGTGAAAGAAATAATGAATGGTCAAAATTGATTCATCTAGGGCTTTTGAAAGTGGTGATAATTGATAATATTAACATATTTGATCAATAAATTGGGATTGAGATGTAATTATGTACTTAGATTGAGGTGGGAGTTGAGAAGTGGAGAGTGTGATGGAAGTGTCTCCGAGAAGAAGCCGCCTTCTGGGTGTGGCTTCAGATTCAACTTCAAGGCAACCTCGGATGCTGTTGGGATTGAACTACTAATTTCGTATTTTACTT
The DNA here is from genome assembly GCF_021521415.1 of Bidens hawaiensis. Lineage (NCBI taxonomy): Eukaryota > Viridiplantae > Streptophyta > Magnoliopsida > Asterales > Asteraceae > Bidens > Bidens hawaiensis. The sequence goes on along the minus strand of NW_027491362.1, from coordinate 574,952 downwards.
CATAACCATCTTACCACTCCATCAAAATGGAAATCGCTAGCCCTATTCTAGATACAGTTAAATTATACACGAACCCATGCATCTAAATGAGTTAAAGTGGTTAACCGTGTCATGTTATAAAGGAGTGGTAATCTAAAAGTTTAAAATATTTAAAGACACGGTTGATAATCCTAATATCAAAATAAGCACAAGGTTATAAACCAAGCATATGAAATGAAATATTAAGAGCATTTCCAGCCCATTTTTTAAATTTGTCAAACCCGTATAATTTAAAGTAAATTTTGAGAAAACCATCAAAATCACATCTTCAATTCATTCCCTACTATATGGATGAGTTATATGGCAACTAATGTAAAAACCTAAATATAGGGCTTCACTTTTGATCCACACCATATAATATATCAACCATCTCTCAATCATCATATATTATATAACAAGACAAATAATAAAAAAAAGAATTTATGGATATGAATAGGGAATACTACGGAATAGAATGTGAAATTTTTTTGAAAGATAATAGATAAATTTATAGAATTGTGTTTTTAAGCTAAATTATAGAGAGAAATATATGAAATAAGCTGGGAATACTCTAACACAAACACAAATCAAAGCTAAATCTAAAATTGACCCCTCACCATATGAATCAAATATGAAATGAGAGCTAACACTAAATGTAACACCCACATTTTGAAATGAATATAGTTAAATATATATACTATTTAACTTGAACACACTCAAATTATAATTTTTACTTGGCGAAAGTCTTGTAAATAGGAATTCGTTTATAAATAAAGCCATATTTTTGTTATTTAAGTTGTGTTACACAAACATAGAGTGATACCTATAGTGGGGTGCAGTGGCGGACATATGATTTTTTGTCAATGGGGTCCTAATTTTTTCGGTTTACAAAATTTTTTAGGTCGGTCGTTATTCGGGTCGAGACGAGGAGCATAATAAAACACAGAACTATGGTGTCATTGGAAACGAGTAAGTAAAAAGAATCTAAATTACAAACTAGATGAAACATACACTTTTAATTCATACCCGAAAAACATGAACGTAATCTATATATATGGTCTTACATAATTGACCAAAACATGAAAAAATAACTCTAACACAAATAAATGATTAATTATAATATACATACACAAAGTAAATAATAAAAGAATATGCAAAATCGATGTTAATATTATATATGTTGCATGGTGATAATGACTATATGAGAGAAGTTAACAAAAAGCACAAATACCCTAACTGAATAACTAAGACTAAGATATTAAAAAAACAACAAAAAAGGAGTATGGTGGGGCTTGAACCTACAACCTCTCACAAGTAAAACAAGGGACTTTCCACTGTACCAGTTCAATCATAATAGTATGAGTTTCAAGTATTAATTTTTATGGGGTGCTTACAAAATTTAATATACCGTCTCTAAGTAATTTTTAAAAAACATCGGTATCCCGGGACCCCGATCGAATCTATGTGGGTCCGCCCCTGGTGGGGTGTCTCTTGTTCACCTCACCCCTAAAACGCCCAAACACCACTACAGACAGGTGAGGGCGTTTTTGAAGAATTTGAGCTGGGGCATCAAATTCAAGCCAGCCACGCAGGACGTTGCCATTTTATTTCATCATTTTCAGTTTGCATTCATTTTCTTTTAAATGTTTTATTTAACTTAAAAATTACTTTAACTAATGTTGTGAAGAGAAACCACTACGCACATAATTAGAAAAAAGGTCTCACTGCCTATGTGATGGTGGTTTAACCACTACAGATGCCCTTAAGGTTCATTATTGTTGAAAAGATGTGAAATCGCTCAATCGACACTACAGTTCAGCTATATTTTCATGTTATCAGTTTCAGCCTAAACTCTAGAGAAAGATATATTTCAATATTTCATGTTATCAAAGAATGAGATTTAAAATATCATTACATTATGATACGTCAGATGTATACATGTGCTCATAATTGGTACAAGCTCATAAAACCTCTAGTTGAAAGATCATGAACCCTTGTAACTTACCAAATCATGGCATCCATGATCATATTTGATTGCTGAAGGCCTGAAAACAATATAAAAAGTCGATTAGAAAGTAAAACCATTGATCTCACACTTATTTTAAAGTAGGAAAACATAATTGAAGGTATCTACCGAGAAAATGTTGACATGACCCGGATCCGCAAGGTGAGCCGATAAGTTCTCGAGGGGGCCTTGCCCTGTGTAAACGGCTTGGAACACAAACCCCAAAAACGCGAGCATGGCTAGACGCCCGTTCTTTATTTCCTTGGTCCTCAAAACCATCACCGGTTCGGGTGACCCTCTACCCCACATAAACGGGTCGAACCACAATCCACCCGGGTACCCAACATCGGGCTTTGGTTTCTTCTTGTTAGGGAGTTTAGGCTCAATGTCAACGCACCCCGGGTTGATCATGTCGGCCCATCTTCGACCCTCCACCCAGCCCATCAAGGCTAACTGCACCACAAACAAAGTGGTCGGGTCAGCAAAGTATTCTCTTGACCCGGCTTCGTACCATGAGAAATTGTCGATAAAGCCTAAACTTTCGAGCCATTCCGGGACCAAAATACCCGCAACTGCAAGCATGGCCCATCGGCTGTGCATCAACTCGGCTTGTGCAAACCATTTGAGTAACTCTGGATCAGATCCTGGTTAACAAAGAAAAAACTTTAATTACTTATGAGATGTGCATGAAATCGAAAAAACCAAACCGAAACAAAAGCCAACCGTTTGGTTTTGCTTTTTTCTAAACCAAACTTACTACTCTATTTTGGTTTTGCATATAACAGAAACTGAAAAAATCGAACCAAACCAAATTTCTAAATTCTCTTTTTTTATCGAGTAATTTATAAAAATTTAATAAATATGAAACTCAAACAATTTAGCACAAATATGTGATAATCAATAAGTTATTAATCAAGAAAATGATTTAAGCCTAAATTTATTATTTTGAGCCTTTTTTTCGGCCCAAAACTTTGAAGCTCAAATAGCAAAATTGAAACCGAACGATTTTTAAAAATATCCAAAAATCTAACGACAAAAACTAAACTTTGCACCATGGTCGGCTGAATAGTTATAGGAGCCCAAGCCCTAGCTTGAGGCCTCCATTATATTTAGGCCCCCATTTTTAAAAAAATAATTATATATTACTATTATATGTTTTTTTTATTTTGAGCATCTGCCTCTTTTATGTTAGATAAATAATAATACTATGGTTATGAAAATAAAAGAAAGTGTGATTTACTGCGTCGGCTACGTCTTTGGCTGTTGAGTGTCAACACATAATTCTGGCATTCTTCTAAGTATTGGTTAGTACTCTACTTCAATCTGATTGCCTTAGTTGATTTGTGGATTGAATTATATTTTAGTCTTTAGGTAATAAGTAATTACTTGTATTGTATTCTTGATTTGTTGATTGATAATTGATTTGGCAAATCGAATTCGAAACGTTTTAGTTTATTATTGTTAGTCCCAAGTCTGGGGAAAGAAGGAGGCTTTATATATCAAATCATTTTTTAAAAAAGGCCCCAACAGCTTAGTGAGCTTTAGGTCTCAAAAAACGTTGAGCCGGCACTGCTTTGCACACCCCCGCTTTGAAGATTTGGTAAAAGAAAGAATATAACCCATTAAAGTTTACGTACCTAATCCAAGTGGGTCAAAGCCAAAATCTCCTGGAAGGCTAATATTAATCAAGAAAATGGGGATTAGTTACTTATGTATCTTGATTATGCATGAACTATGAAGATGTACATGATAATGGAATAATAATGGACCTGCCATCGAGCCATTCGGGAGGTGAGGTACCAGGGAACCATACTGGTCTGTCAGCAGGAAGTGGTTCACACACACTTGATACTTCTTTTCCTGCTTTAAGCTTCCCTACATGGCTGCTTCTGAACATGTACCTTGGAGTACAACTTCTTTCAGCACATGGTGACTTTGTGGTGATTTCTCCCCTGTCATGATAAAGATTAAGTGAATGAATGAATGAATGTGTTTGAGAGAGAGATAGAGAGAGTAGTACCTGGTTGGGAGAGATGAATAAGAGGTTGAAGCAATAGTGAAAGCCATGGTTCATCAACAATGGTGGAAATGAATGAACAGAGTTTAAGTTAAATTTGCAGAGATTAAAGAAGAATAAGATGACCATTGGTGACACGTGTATGGATAAGTGGGACCCATCATCTGTGCTATCTCTCATGGGCTAGTTTTTCACGAATAGAAAGCCCATAAGGCTATATCCAAATATCCAATTATCCATTGCCTTTAGTCTATATAATTTTATACACATATGATAGAGGTGAAAAAAAACCCGAACTCGAAACCGCCCGAAAAAACCCTGTAATGTGGTCTTTTATACTCGGGCTTTTACTACCCGAACTTGCATTTAAGGTAAGGATATGATATGCATTTCGGTTCCAAAAACCATACGCGGAACTGGACCCAATCTGTACCCGGTAATACTCGAAAATCAGAACCGGGTTTTTCCAATACCCAAAACCTGGTTTTTCAAATATCCGATCTATACCCGAAAAGAACTTGAAAAATACCCCAAAAAAAACCCAATCTATATACGGTTTTCTCAAAACCCAGAAATTGGGTATTCAAATACGTGTTTTAGGATACCCGGTTCTATACCAGACCCGAACCCGGTGCATAGGGTATGGTTTTTAGAGACAATAACCAGACCAGAACCCGACCCCGACCCATGTATGACAAATACCCGATTTTATAATACCCGGTTACACCCGAACTTATATCCGAACCTGATTCCATACCTGAAATTGGGTATTAGAAACCTAATTTATGCACCTCAACATATGATGTGGTATTACAACAAATCCATAAACAAATATATTGTAGGTATTTTAAAATAACGTAGTGAGTGGTTAGCTGTCGAGACATTCGTTAATGAATGCGTAGAATATAAATCTTACAAATAAAATAACATAAGATTGAAAAATGAAAGATCATTTGATAATGTGACACTTGAATTGCACTCGTCCCCAACTCCCCATCCATATTTCAAATGTGACAACATACCATACATTGATCTAGACACCCTTACCAATAGTTGACTTTCATCTTTAAAAAATATTGAAATTTGTTTGATTCAATATGATTGTAAATAGATTAGGCCCGGTTGTTAGCTACTTGAGAATTGAGATTAACTCATTAAAACTTTTGAATTGATTTAGGCTTACACATGCAAAAGCATAAATTGATGCTCGTCTAATAAACGAGCTCGAGCCAAATTTTATACATAAAACTTGATTATGATTGTGAAGTTAAACAAGTCTATTATTTATACATAGAACTTGCAAAGTTTGATGTATAATTACAATGATTTTAACATCATTTATAAAATGTATTTCTCGTAACACTTTACCGGAAATCCGGAATGTATAAATATAAATATAACACATATTTTGTTAAGGATAGCAATTTTCAACTTTTGAACATATTCATTTATATAAATGAGCTTAAGTTTATGTTTCTCAAAACTCAAACTATCCCACAAAGTAAAAATACGTTTTGAAAGTACTTAACACACAAAAGTGGTATAGCAACTTTTAACTTTTGAACACAACATATGTGATATGCCTTACCTTTTTTTGGAGGGGACGGCACATATGACTTACCTGCAATGGTAAATAAGTTTTAGATGCAACAAAATAAATTGTTCAGAAAAGGAAAGTATTTCACTCACATAAAGTCTAAATTTCACATTTTTGTAAGTATAGTGAGGGTCGGTTGGTGTTTGTTAACCGCATTCTTTAGTTTCTAGAAAATGTGAATAGTGAATCATAAATATATAGTCATTGGTCCTTTCATTAATGTGATAGATGAATCGCCGTATTGCCTGAGTTTAACATGTGAATGTGACATCAATGTCCTTTCATTAATTCGGCACACTTTGATTCCCGAGCCCGAATATTTTCCTTCTTGGGGCTCTTGATTTACGTGGCGATCCATGAACAACTATTTCTAAAAACATATCCGCTTTACCGTGCAGACGTGAATGTTCTTTCACAACGAGATGCAATTCTTTACTCTTCAGTTCTTCAGATATCTCTTGTGATACCTCTATGAGATTTTGTTTCTTAACTGGCTCCCCGAATAACAAAACTTCAAGCTCTTCAAGATCTCTTTCGGGTTTAAAATCACTCTCATCCACATCGACTGAACCCACCAAATCTTCACCAAATTCATCCCTAAACTCGTATTCCCAAGAGGGAATACGATCCTCTGTCTTATTCTGCAACCCAACATCCTCAAACTTGATCGTCGGCTCATTAAATTGTATTTGACACTTTAAGCCTCGCCGAAAATCATCCATTATATCTGAAAGTGGTGCTTTCGGATTAATGCTATGGGTGACATGTAAAACATCGTATAATATCTCTTCTGGATGTGGTATATGATCCATCATTGCGCCAGATGAGTCTTTACAACCGATAATATTCCCCCATCCTATCATACACCACGTAGTATTTAGGCTGATAACTGTTTTTATCTAGGTGGTCCATAATTGCCTGTATTTCTGACTCCCATATGCTCAAACCTTTTTGATCTTTATGAGGATTTTCTTCAACTCTGGCCCCGTAGTAACAATCCATGAAGATCACTGCAAAGATAAACTTAAACAGAAAAGGATCACTAGCACCAAATAGTAGTAAAATAAAAAAATATATTAAAGAAAACTAAACTAATTAAAAGAAATTAAACTACACTATATTAACCTAACTCCTACGACTCAAAACAAACTATAAAAAAACAAAAATATAAAGAAAATTACTTAGACTCTAATGACTAAAAACAAAAAATAGCACGTATGTAGCAAGTAAGTCTAATCAAAACTAATAACGCAATCGCCAAGAGTCCCCGGAAACGGTGCTAAAAACTTGATGTGCTAAAAGTAGTTTAATTATTATTAACTAAATTACGTTAATCTAGACACTAAGTAATAAATTCTAGACTCTTAGACTCGACTAAACTACTAACCGGCAAGTGAACCGATCGACTCTAGTACACCTAAGTAAGTCCGGATATCGAACCCACGAGACTCTTTAAATTACGTAACTAACTAAATTAGACTCGACTTACTGAGACTATTTATTAATAATATTTGAGAGGGAATTTGATACTAATAATTAAAACTCTAAAAAATAATTAACTAATGATTACTTTAACTACACATAATGAACTAATTAAAACAAACCCTAATTAATAAAATAAGAATAAAACACAATCATTACTTTAAACTAATTAATTAATTAATTAATTAAAATTTAAACTCAATTACTTTTAAACTAATAAACAAGTAAGAAAACTTAAATTAATTCAGATGATAAAGATAACTACCCAGGCCAGAATCCTCAAAGTTACGGTTATTAATTAATTGAAAAAATCAAGTTATGGAACCGGGATCATAAAATAGACCCTTGATAGAAAACCCGAACAGGACCCTTGAGCTTCAAGAAGACGCCTATGGATTTCTAACAAGTTTTAAGACTCACCAGATTTATGAATTAAACTTCCTTACGGTTATTTAATAATTTATGTTCAAGTATCTTTATGACGAAAACCTACCTTACAACGCGGAATTCAAAGATAGCAGAGCATATTCAATTAATTTAATTGACTAAGCTGACAATCAAACATAGACGGACTCCTTACGAAGAACTAAATCTAGCAATCCTGACCAACAAAGATCTATCAATAGCCTATCACCTTACAGCTTTCTAGGCTGGCAGTTCACTTTTATCTATTTACTTGATTTTATTGTTTCTATGATTTTAATGCATATTAATCACAAACTAGTCAAGAACACATAGTAAATGACCTAACAAAACCCTATCATATGAAACAATCAACAAGGGCAATGTGAAACAATAAGTCCAAGTAAATAAAACCAAACAATCAGACGCATCAATTAAATCAAACTCAACAATTTACTTAGAACATAAAATCCATAACGAAACGAAATCCAAACATAAATCAAACCGAACTAAGGTTCATCACAAGCCTAGGCAGTCTAAGGGTTTAGTCAACAACCATACTCAAGAAAAAAAAAATAAATTGGTTCAAATAATGAATTCATAAAGGTAATAATAAATTCAAACCAATAGTAATGATGTTTGGGTGAGTAGGTGTTAAACCCGGACGATCTTTGCTCGAACCAACGGCTTCCTCTCTCTTTTGTTCTTTCCTCTCCGTTTCCGTGACCAGGGGTCTTCTATTTTCTCTTGCGTCTCACTTCGATTGATGGCTCGCTCTCCTCAAAAGAGAATAATGATCACAATATATTCTTTGTTTGTTCCTTCTGCCGACATAAAATATTGATTTTTAACCTCAGATGGTCGGCCCATGGTCATCAAATTCAATCCACCGTCACAAGAAATTAACTAGCCCGTTTAATTTATTTTAATCCGATCTTTGCACTTCTTATGTAACCTGCCTCAAATATTATAATACATTAATAATAAAACTAATAAATCAATCTTAAAAGCTGAAGTATAGCATCTACTCATCAAATCTCTTTATATATTAAAGCAAATAAAAAAACTAATCATTATTCATATGTAAAAATTTTACTATAAAGAGTATAAGTAAATATAACATTAGTTTGAAGATTTAAAGTTAAGTCTCAAGAGTGATAAAAGTACTCTATTTAAGTTCATTGTCTCTTTTGAAACTTAAAAACCACATATGAACCAATTACGAATAATATTCTATTGAAACCTAGCTCAGAGTACTAAAAAGTGTATGAACTATTTATAAAATAATATGTATATTTTAAACCAAATCAGACTACAAAAAAACTAAAAACCTAAAAATAAAAACTAAAGCAAAATAAAAAGTTAATAAGCTAGATAAAGGAAAAGACTTAGCTGGTAATATGCGAATGGAACATGATGCCAAAGTCTTCTTCCATGAATGCCCTCCCACTACGAACGTGCTCAACAATTGGTAACTCCTTTTCTCACGAACGTAAGCGGCAAAAATTCAACAAACAATATCTAAAAATGAATCTTATCATAATGATAGATATTAAGCAATTAAAGTACTTCAACAACCCAAAAATATATAAAACTTGAATAATGAGCAAATAATATTAAACATAAAGTATACGGCTCCACTACTACTCCATCCCCACACTTGTCTTTTTCATTAGATTCTTCATCGGGGATCGTCTCTCTAGCTCGTTCAATCTACAAACTAGCAAAATTTAAAAACATAAAAACAAAGAAAAAACTACAAAAAACTACGTTAGGGACTCAAAGAAAATAAAAATAAAAATAATAAAATGAAAGAAATTATACAAACTCTACACTTAAGTTTTAACTCAAAAACCCATGTTATGCGAATCACGTGGCGGACCGAGTGGAGCTTCCTCCACCTCGGTAGAACTCCAATGCCCTCAAAGATATCGAATCACGATCCGACCATTCATCAATCTTGGTCTTCTTCTTTCTAACTCCACGAAACTTTTCAAACTTACGCTTTCCTCCACCTCTTTCTCCAACACACTTTACCATTACCCGAGAACTCGAAACCTTTCGCTCCTTCCCCACACTTAAACTCACCGAACGGGACTCGTCAAGACTTGTATCCATGCCCGAGATAGATGATTCTATCAAGTAAACTGGGTGACATGGATCAATGAGACCGTCCTGACCACTAGGATGTCTCATGGACTTAGCCAAATAAGTGGCACTATCATCACCGGCTCTAAGAGTTATCTTGCCTTCAAACACATCGATGATTGCCCTAGAGGTACGTAAGAATGGACGACACAAAATGATAGGAACTCTCTCGTCGGCCTCCATATCTAAAACAACAAAATCTGCGGGAAAAACCAAATTATCTACCTTAACGAGCAAATTCTCCACGACACCCCTCGGATACTTAACGGAACGATCGGCTAAAGACAACGTCATACGAGTAGGGGTGAGCTCCCCTAGGCTTAGCTTTTCATATAAAGAATACGGCATGAGGTTTATACTAGCTCCAAGATCGGCCAATGCTTGAAACGTCGTATCACTTCCGAAAAGACATAGAATGGTAAAAACGCCGGGGTCGGGTAATTTTTCTGGTACTTTATTTAGAACTACTGCAGAACACTCTCCATTCAACGGTACAGTCACCAACTCCTCCAACTTCTCCTTCATTTTAAGAAGATCTTTAAAAAATTTGGCGTATTCAGGCATATGCTGGAGGACTTCGACGAACGGGAGGTTGACATTTAATTGGCTAAATATATTCAGAAAATGCCTGTAATCTTTCGTATACTGTTGATGTTTTAGACGAGCGGGATACGAGACATAGGCAGGGTTAATGATGTGTGGTGGTGGCCGGGCTCCAACCGGCTTCTTCTCGGTGTTTTTCTCAACTTGAGGCTCTATAATTGGTGTTGTACTTTATGAATTACCCGGAGCCTCCATTTCTATCTCTTCATCTATCAACTCATCTTCCACATCTTTCTCAACTTCTCTAGTAACTACCTCCGGACCGAAAACCCTACCACTACGAGTGGAGATGGCTTTCAATTGAGCAGCCGGATTTGTTTGAGGAATATCCGAAAACTGAACTGGGGACCTTTCTTCTAAACGACGAGTAATGTCACCAACAGTCATTTGAATATCGAAAATAGAAGATTGTTGGTTTTTGAAGAGTAAGTCATGGTCGGCGAACTTTTTCTGTGTTGCTTGATCTCTCTCCAAGATTAGCTTCATCATCTCTTCCAAACGCTCAATTCCACCGTTCGAATCCTACACATTATTTTGAACATTATTATTATTATTAGTATTATTATCATTAAAATACTGACCTTGTCTTGAAGAATAAGAATTTTGAAATCCGGGTGATGCGCCTGACGGACGCCAGTTGGAATTATTCTGATTCGGGTTTTTGTAGGTGTTCCAATTCTAATTATTGTTGCTGCAATTGTTGGGAAACCTGATCTGACCAGCGACAAAATCAACCTGTTGATTCATCACCGGGCACTCCAACGTACCATGTCCACCTTGATATAGATGTCGTGCTCTAATCAAAAACAAGTATTTATGAAGCTTAAATACCTATAACTAGTACGGGTAAGTAAGGTCGTCTCCACAGGGAATCAATGGAAAGTGCAAGTAAAGTTCATAATTATTAATTATTATATTAAGTGGACAAACGATGTCAAGCGATTTATAAAATATGATTTAGTAAAACACGATTAATTTAAGTGAACTGTAAACAATAATGAGAAAACGATTCACTTCAGGTTCAGGTAATGTGATGACCGACTAATCACAGATTTATAAGATTAATTGCGCATTAATTACTAAACCTAACAGTTGGGTTGTGAGGACAAACGATACCCTAACCGAATTGTTGACACAACTGAACCCCGGTTTACCCAATTACCGGTTTATTGAATGAAAACCAATTTTAAGCAATGACTAACGATTATTGGTTCAATGACATAAGTGCAAACCCTACATGTGATGAACACAACCAGATAAGTGATGCAAAGCTTGATAATCAAAATCATAAACTGTTTAAACAATCAATTCTAATGTAAAACAAGATTAAAACATTCAATAAAGTTCATACTCATTCAAAACATAGAATCTGATCAAAGTTGGATACACAAAACCCTAGCCTAAAGTGAATACAGTGGTTTAGCCTTGCCTCATGGAGATAGCAGCTTCAAATCTTGATTCGGTTGAAGGAAACATGATTAGAGAGGTGATTGGGATGATTAGGGAGGTCCAAAATCAGCCTTAGAAACCCCAAAAACTGCTAGGAAAAGGTCTCCCCCAAAACCCTAAAACATATGGCTTTTATAGTGAAATTTTCGGGCTTTTTCGCATCAGGCCGTCACTTGGCGTATGATATGCCAAGTCTGCCGTACGGTACGCTAACTCTGACAAAGCCATACTCCAAACTTTCTGCCATACTCTGATTTTAGCGTATGGTACGCCAACTCTTATTTGACCAAATTTCATCTATCTCCCTTGTACTGTATTCACGATCCTTCAGTCCATCTTAAAGCTTCCAAAACACATATTTAAGCTCCCGATTAGTTCCTTTAAGCTCCAAGCACCTACAATCATAAAACCAATCAAAGTAACCGTGTTCGATACATATAAAGAAGTAAAACACACGATATTAAACAGTATAAACACATTCTTTTACCCACACATCACATCCCCACACTTATCTTTTGCTTGCCCTCAAGCAAACTCTCATGCAACACATACACCTCGATCGATGGTTCATCAATTATCAGTATTAATACTAGTGAGTTATAAGGTCATACCCAATTCCCAAGAATTGACACTGTCAAGGTTGATAACCCATCAAATAATTTAATGATACATTTTAAAACTTTGAAACCGCCCAAACGAGTGTGCTTTGTTTCCGGTTAAGTCACACATGGTCATACCCCTCATAATATAACATCTCTCCTCTCGGTTTAATATCTGGACTAGCAAAAAATGTGCTAGTATCTCTCTGCTCTCAGTATCACTCATAAGCAAATATTCATCCACTAAGCTGTTTTGTCACAAATGCAAATCAAGAGGTATTAAAAGGGTTGTAACGGGACCAAGTGTAAGGGTATGGAAGGGAATTTGAAAGTAGCTCAAACGATCTGATCCAGCTTATTACAAACAACTAAATAACACTGACATAAACAACTGACCAATTTATTTCAACGACTAAACAACTAACAAACTCACTGACTTTCATTTACAACCAATACTGACTAGAACATTGACTCTTTTTGAGCTTTTTTTTGACTTTTTATTTTTTTTTTTATTTTTTTTCTCTTTTTTTTACATAAACGAACTACTGAATACATAACTGAATATACACAGACATATTTTTGGCTTTTTTTAAAGCATAATAACGTAATGCTTAATACAGGAACAAATACAGATACAAAATCAAAAACAAACACAATTACAAATAAACCTAGTAAGTCGGATCGTCTCGTAACATAATGTTGGGGTTAACCAAATGAAAAATAAGTCCAAGAAAGGTTTTCTAAGGGACCCAACCCCCCGCCCCTCACATTAACCATCCTCATATGTATAATGTATGAGGCCCCAACCCCCTAGTACCCACACTTTCGCTCATCCAGACGAGGCTTAACCTAATTGCCTCTATCACTTTTGCATTTTGCAAACTACGATCCCGAAATAACATCAATGAAAGCACTCAAATGACATGTGTGTACTATATATTATATGTGTATTATTTATATTTGGGTCAACTCACACACGTACCGGAGGAATAGGGCTGACGATATAAACATGTGTACCTGTCCCCATGACTCGTTATCCCCATCTAAACGGTTCATTTTAAATTTTCTATTTTTGAAAAACATTTGCATGGGAAGACTTTTCGAGAAGCTTAAAAATTGACCATGAACAAAGACCTCTACTTGGCATTAATACTAGCAATTAACAAGTTACAATTCCGGCTTTTGCGCACAATCAAGCTACTCTAAGGCTAAAAATTTTAATTTTACCTCATCCCCACACTTGAGGTTGACATTGTCCTCAATGTTTAAAATTTAGCATTAAAAATATATTATTGAGGACGGGGTTAAAATTGGCTAATTAAAAAAATTTCAAATCGGGTTTAATGTGATGGTCCAAAAAAATTATACAACTATACAATTACACTTTTAACAATAAAACTAATAAAACAAAAAGAATTATGTAAACGAAATCACCTGATAAGAAAAATAAGCCTCTTAAATATACTCTTGCTTGCGCTCAACAAACCCGGCTCCTCAATTCACTCAACAGTATCTGCAAACTCTCACACGTGTAGAAGCACGCTTCTCACAACTGTTAGGATAGGTCTTTCAAACCGTTTGCAAAATCGTTAATTTTAATTACCATGCCAAGTTGAAAAAATTTCATAATTAAATTTGTTAAACTAGTAAAATTGTTAAAAGACCTAACTCACTTTCATAGGAATCACGATTGCATTTAGCGTATGCAACAAGCTCTTTAAACCTCCCGGTAGCCCGGGTGGACGAGTGAGGTCTCGTGAGGGTTTATAGTGAACTACACCCACAAAGTTCGGATACAACAAAAATATACACGTACCTGAATCAACCGTAGCAAAAGGAATATGAACACACGTCGGATATCCAAAACCTCGTAACTTAAAATTCTTTCACCAAAACACTACAAAACTCCGACTTTTCCATGAGGCATCCCCACACTTGAATTTTGCTACAGTGGTACGCTTGAAATAAAACGGTTAAACAAACTAACAAAAAAAAAAAACAAAATAAAATAAAATACAAATTGAAAATAAAATCCGGGTTGCCTCCCGATCAGCGCTAAGTTTTTGTTAAGGTCTTCAGCCAGACCGTTACCTTATTTGACGGTTATGGTGGTCTAATGGAGTGCTTACCTTCATCCACCTCATTCTTCTTACTTCTCCAACACAATGGTAGCTCTAATGCTTCCCACCTGGGCCTAAAACATGCCAACCTCCTTTTTTCATTTTCGAATCCGGGTGGTTTCTTTACCTTCTCATTCTTTGGTGGTTTCTTCTTGTTTGGTCCATCCTTTTCCTCATCGACCACCACTTCCATCACCGTCTTAGTGTTGTTTGTTGAACTTACTCCACTTTTTACATCTACTGCATTTAACTCTTCCTTCTCTCGTTCATGCTTAGACCTGTCAAAAACAACACTTTTCTCTTTTTTGTTGTTATCCTCACATGTACTGGGAAGACACCCGTTAGTAGCACAAGACCTAGAATAATTATTTTCAAAAGAATAATCATATGAATTTGAAAATATACATAAAACTAACTTACGGTTACCGAAGGTCATGCAAACTGTTCCGTCTCGGCAGTTAATCTGAGCATTTGAAGTAGCCAAAAACGGTCTCCCCAATATCACACTGCGTTCTTCTTCCTTCTCAGCCGGTGCATAATCAAGTACCAAGAAATCCTCAGGGTAGTAAAAATCACCAACCTTTACCGCAACACCAATCAGTTTCCCACGGGGTCATCTTCGAGTGAAATCAGCTAACACCAAGGTGGTATCAACTTCTTGTAAAGGTCCAAAATCAAACCGGTCATACACACTCCCCGGTAGAACACTCACACTCGCACCATAATCAACAAGTGCCTTGGTGGTCTTGAACTCACCAATCTGAATAGAGATGAGTGCTGCCCCCGTTTCAAATTCGTCAACTTTATCATTCACCACCTCATCTTCAATAGTGATGGTACTGACGTGTGCATTTTTGAAGTTTGACGAATTACTACTTTGATGGCTCGGATTCTTCAAGGTGTCACTTGGTAATTTAGATGGATTTTGTTTGAAACTCGCCACTTCTTCAGCGAGTTGACTCACTTGTTTATCTCTTGCAACATTTGCTTTCTCTTGAAGCTCCAACCTCTGATTCAATGCCTTATTCTGAGTCTCTTGATCTGCCTTCATCTGTTTCAATAACTCCATCACATCCTTAAGTGATTCCTCTTTGTTCCCCGAAGAATTTCCTTGCCCCTGCTGACAACTCATAACCCTTATTGTAACCCCCAAAATCTCTTTGATTGTACCCACTCTGACCGTTTCCCGAACTATTACCATACTGTTTCTGGTTTGACTGATAACCTGTTTATGAGAACTGCCTTGAAAATTCGGGTTCTGTTGTGTGTTGGGGTTTCCATAGCTGAAATTTGGATGATTCTTGAGGCCCGGATGATAAATTTGAGTTCATATTATTGTATTTCCTTTCACCCTGCACATAGCTGACCTCTTCCTCTCCAGTTTCTTCATCTTGCACAACCCCACAACTCGCAACTTCGTGTCCTAATTCCCCACAACCTTCACATACCGGATATGTTTTTCCTGAATTTTCGGCTCCTTGTACACCTGCAACCAACAACCTATCCATCTTCTTTTCCAATCTATCCATTCTATCTTCTGACCCATGACCTTCAACTGCTTTGACCACTGATCTTTTTGACATCCTGTTCGACTGTGCTTGTCTCTTCGAATTACTCGCATGTCTCTCCAAATGCCCCCAATCCTCGTTTTCGTCATTTGCAAGAAAAGATCCATTCGTGGTAGCTTGGAGGTCACGAACATCATCATTTGAGAGACTATCGTGGAATGCCTTTATCAATTCCCATAAGGCAATCCTATGATGTGGACAAGTCCTCAACAATCGTTTAAACCTTTGGAATGATTCATAAAAAGTTTCACCGGTGATCTGCTGAAAGTTTCGAATGTTGTTGCGGGCCTCTGTGGTTCTTTGGGGAGTATAATACTCGTCTAAAAACTGTTGTGCCAAGTCTCCCCAAGTGAAAATAGTAGCTGACGACAACGATAGAAACCACTGCTTTGCCGCGTCTTTCAAACTGAACTGGAAAACTACCATCTTCACCTCTTCTGCAGTAAAACCTTGACTCGAGATGAGTGCGCATATCAAGTTGAAGTCACTTAAGTGTAAGTATGGTTCTTCTGTATCCTTTCCGTGAAATGTCGGTAATCTCGTTAAACTGTTCCGCCTTACCGAAAAAGTTCTTCCCCGTCTGACTGGAATGATGATTGGTAGAGTATTCGTAGCCACTTGTGGAATGAAGTGGCTTTGAACGCCTCTGACTGGTGGTGGAACAAATGCCCTTGGAACTCCGTCATCAAAATCATAGTACGGTTGTTCATAGTTTTGTTGCCGTCTTGGTGCTCGATCTCTCTGATTTTCTGGATGATTTTGTCTAATTTCTTGGTCATCACGAGGATCTTGTTGCTGATATCGACCCCCCTGTTCATCTCTACGCTCTTCCTCATCCTCAGAATCATAACCAAAATCGTCCCCTATGTGCCAATTTTCCACCCGTGCACGAGCACGATCAATCTCGGGTCTTTCCTCTCTCAAATCATTGTGTCTTTGACGGTTCACTAGAGCTGATATGATTGACAAGTGGTCATCCATGTTCCTGGGATTACGGTTAGCATTTATTTGGTTGAACAGATTGCGATTTCTGTCACGGTTAACGTTCTAGTTTTTTGGGATTGGTTGTTCTTGGTCATGTGGTTGGTAAACATTTGGGTCTCTTCGGTTTCGGTTACTCATAGTCTCTTCTTTTGGTGTTATGATTTCGGGTATTTGGTTTAGTATGGGATCTGAGCTGCTCGGTTTCTTCTTGGTGTTTTCTCAATTTCGGGGTCAAACTGAAGCGGCTCTTTCTCACGGGAATATCTCGTCTGCATCAACTTGTGAAGTTACCTGCACAAACACAAACACTAACACCCCGCGTAAAATCAACGAAGAAAAATTAAAAACAAAAACTAAAAATTAAGCTAAACTAGCACTAAGCGCGTTGATTCCCCAGCAGCGGCGCCATTTTGATATAGATGTCGTGCTCTAATCAAAAACAAGTATTTATAAAGCTTAAATACCTATAACCAGTACGGGTAAGTAAGGTCGTCTCCACAGGGAATCAGTGGAAAGTGCAAGTAAAGTTCATAACTATTAATTATTATATTAAGTGGACAAACGATGTCAAGCGATTTATAAAATATGATTTAGTAAAACACGATTAATTTAAGTGAACTGTAAACAATAATGAGAAAACGATTCACTTCAGGTTCAGGTAATGTGATGACCGACTAATCACAGATTCATAAGATTAATTGCGCATTAATTACTAAACCTAACATTTGGGTTGTGAGGATAAACGATATCTTAACCGAATTGTTGACACAACTGAACCCCGGTTTACCCAATTACCAGTTTATTGAATGAAAACCAATTTTAAGCAATGACTAACGATTATTGGTTCAATGACGTAAGTGCAAACCCTACATGTGATGAACACAACCAGATAAGTGATGCAAAGCTTGATAATCAAAATCATAAACTGTCTAAACAATCAATTCTAATGTAAAACAAGATTAAAACATTCAATCAAGTTCATACTCATTCAAAACATAGAATTTGATCAAAGTTGGATACACAAAACCCTAGCCTAAAGTGAATACAGTGGTTTAGCCTTGCCTCATGGAGATAGCAGCTTCAAATCTTGATTCGGTTGAAGGAAACATGATTAGAGAGGTGATTGAGATGATTAGGGAGGTCCAAAATCAGCCTTAGAAACCCCAAAAATGGCTAGGAAAAGGTCACCCCCAAAACCCTAAAACATATGGCTTTTATAGTGAAATTTTCGGGCTTTTTCGCATCAGGCCGTCACTTGGCGTATGATATGCCAAGTCTGCCGTACGGTACGCTAACTCTGACAAAGCCATACTCCAAACTTTCTGCCATACTCTGATTTTGGCGTATGGTACGCCAACTCTTATTTGACCAAA
This sequence comes from Bidens hawaiensis, assembly GCF_021521415.1. NCBI lineage: Eukaryota > Viridiplantae > Streptophyta > Magnoliopsida > Asterales > Asteraceae > Bidens > Bidens hawaiensis. Next base: position 556,587 of record NW_027491362.1, on the reverse strand, counting down.
TTTCATCTATCTCCCTTGTTCTGTATTCACGATCCTTCAGTCCATCTTAAAGCTTCCAAAACACATATTTAAGCTCCCGATTAGTTCCTTTAAGCTCCAAGCACCTACAATCATAAAACCAATCAAAGTAACCGTGTTCGATACATATAAATAAGTAAAACACACGATATTAAACAGTATAAACACATTCTTTTACCCACACATCACACCTCTACAAAACTCACACCTGTCCACCTTGGCCTTCAGCTCCTTAACCTCTCGAGTTAGTGATTCCAAAGCAGCAGCCACACTAGTATCCAGATTAACCTGGTGTACACCTCGAGCGGATGAGGATGTACTGCTAACGGGAGTGGAATTCCCGCGATGTGGCACTTTGGCAAGGTCCGATTGAGCAAAGCTCTTAAACATCTCGTTGCATTCGGCGACATTCTTCCTAGCCAGTAGACTTCCTCCCGCGGCCGTGTCGAACCGAACTTGGGTTTCGTAGTTCAACCCATTGTAAAACTTCTCCACGAGAGCCCATGGTGTGAGACCATTCTGTGAGCATTGAGACCACAAGCTCTGAAAGCGCTCCCAAGCATGACAATATTGTTCATCCGGCTCCATGTGAAACGAGTGAATTTGATCGCGAAGAATAGCCGCTTTAGCCGGTGAGGTATCTCTTGATAAATGCCGAACGTAGTGCTTCCCACGTAGTAAACGTGCCGCGCGGCTAAGTGTCAAGCTAAGTGGCTGCTTTACCTGCAAGTGAAAACGGAAATAAATGTAAGAAAATAGCATCTTCGGTAGCACCTTGTAAATTAAAAGTTTTAAGAACGCGGTAAAGTCGGTTAATGTGAGCCGGTGCATCCTCGTCATCACGCCCAGTAAATTGATTGGTTTGAACGATGTTGTTCATGACGTATGACGGGATCTGCCACGAGTTAGGATTTTCGATCGCTGGAACGACAATGCATGATTGGTTTCCGGTTAAGCCATCGAAGGCTTGAGCAGCAATTGTCCTATTGTCGGCCATTTGAACTTGTGGTTGGACTCTAGGACTTTCTAGTGGTGAACTGTGCGGTGACGACTTTGGTGTAGATGCGGGTTCTGACGGTTGTTTTTCTACTGACGAACTAGCCTCGGTCTTCAACGGAGAAGATCCAAGATTATCCAGCGGTGGTCCTTGCGAACGAAGATGTGGCATAAACCTGAAAACGCAAAAGACCAACTGAGAAGACTCAAACACTTAAAAATAAACTAAAATAAACTAAAACTTAAATAAGTTAGATCTGCTACATCCGTTTTCAAATTACAGGGTATACACTTGTTATCATGGGCTTGATTGTTTGATCATATGCTATGAATGTCAATTATCTACTGGGCGAGTTCACTTGGTGTTTACCCTCATTAAATTGTTGCAAAATCAATTTTCACAAGAGAACAATGAATGGATTTTATAAATAAATTTTGGGAGTGTGTGTTGGCTTTAAAAAAAACATCTCGTGAACCCTAAATGCTCTAAATGATATCGACACAACTACGGACATTACTTGCAAATTTTATGCAAATCATACCAAGTCCGAAAAGAAGGTTGCGATTATGCCCTAGCAACATATAGACAAGATTTTGCTTGTATTTTTAAGTAGTAGAAATCAATCAATCAATCATACCCAGTGAAGTCCCACCAATAGTATAGCTATAAGTAGGGTCTGGGGATGGTGGAATGTAGGCACACCGTACCTCTATCCATATGGATAGAGAGGTGGCTTCCAGAGAGACCCTCAGCTCTAAAATATATACAAAGGAGATCAGAGTTCAACAGTAATAATAATAATAATAATAATAATAATAATATTAACACTACTTATGTAGAGAGAATATTATTATAGTGTGTGCTTAAAATAAAGTAAATAGAGGTCTTAGGGTATTCTTTTCTTCATAAAAATCCTTAACTTTAATTCTACTTCTCTAAAAATTCATATCCTCAACCATGAAAATATCAGCCAAGTCTTTCCAAATGACAACCTACCTGTTCATGGTCCTAGATACCTAAAAAATAGACCACAAACAATTAATCAGATTATTATATCACCTTAAATGCAAAAAAAAAACTAATATTTGACTTTCTGGCACCCTATCCACACCAACTCCTTTTTTTCCATATTAAAATCAAACATTTAAATAATCCATTTGGTAACGACAGGTTTAGTGTTGAAGACTTAAATTGTGCAACAGCTTTTCCGAAATATGCGTTGAAATAATTAAAAGAAAAAATATTACTTTTTTTTTTCTTTTTTAATAGAATTAATTCTAATAAATGTATGGACCATATAAGTCCACGTCGTCATTATATGTAGGTTTGGGTCTTTTCCTTTGTCGAGGAATGGAATCGCAAGTCTCCTACTGCCGGCGAGTTTTGCACGAGGAGTCAAGGACATTAAATAATGCAAAATATTAGTTAAAATGAACGTGTTGCACAGGAGTGTATGGTACAGGTATTAAGTATTAATGTATTATAAAAATAAACTATAATATTATCGATTTTACAAGTTCTTTTTTATAATGACTGAACTTTTTATGTGTTAGGTCATCGCACTTTTTAAATTTGGAGAGTTTTATTGCTCTAGTTCAGTCAAACTATGTTATTTAAACCGGGCTCACGCTGGCTCTGGCTTGGGTTCCCTCGGGAAATTATATCGTCGACTGTCACTTGAAAGTTTTTGTGGAACCACAAGAGCAGAACTTTCTGGTGTAACACACGGTGGGAAAACCCGAGTGAGCTCGGGATTCGAACTGACAACCTTTCCACAATGCGTAACTCAAAACATTCATTGTCATAATCTACCAAAAGTGACACAACTTATTATTTCTGTGGTATAATGGTGATGAACTTCTTTACTTTTAATGAAGTGTTAATCGGGCCACTTTAAGAATGTCGGTTTTCCCAGTTCTTCGGCTGCCAACATCAACTTTTTTGGATGAATCTATCGAGTTCGGTTTTGTTGTATGTTTTGACGGGTCGATACCCGAACCCGATCCGAAACCGAAATGCAAAGAAACTAGGGACTGAATTCAAGCTTGTAAGTTTAGGGTCGGTTCGGGATCGTGTAAAATCGGTCCGGTTATTCGGGTTTTTTCGAGCCGACCCTAATGCTGCTCACCCCTAGACACAAGTGGGGGATTGACTTGGATCTGCACTAGAGAATCCAAGCATTCTACCAATAGGCCACAAGTGTGGATTTTATTGATTCTACAATTACATTTATCTTTCAATTGTTAATAAATAAATAACTACAAAATGTAATGAAAAAAAAGGCTAGACACCTGTTTAATCTAGTAGGCGTTTGGTTTCTGGTTGGAGCTACTTGTTTAATCTATGTTTAATCTAGTAGGCGTTTGGTTTTTAAAACATGGTCGAAGTTGTCTGTTTTTTTTATCGATATAATATAAATTAAAATCTTGGCAGCCCATTGAGAACATCGTTGTCAGCTGATCTGAAACAAGGTTGGCCGCCAGGAACATTGATGGTAGATAGTGTAGTGGGCTAAAGGTTGGGCGACAATTGGGCGTGAAGGGGCGCGAACATTGCCCCTGGGCGAAATTGGGGCGAAATTGGCGGGGGCGTTGGTTATTTCTCGCCGGAAGAAGATTGATTTTATTATTATTATAACACTAGTGTTATATATATATATATATATTATATTTGTAGCCTATGTGTGTGTATATATGTATATGTATATGTATATGTATATGTATATATATGTTGTGTGTGTATATATATGTATATGCAAAATGAATCCTAGAAACAACCCGAACCAACCGAACCACTCATTTCCTCCTTTCGGTCAACACCATGGTTCGCAAAACCAACCAAACGTGAACTTACAATGAAACCCGATGAACCTAAACCAACCGAGCTAACTGTTTCAATTTCCCGACCCGAACCTAAACATGTACGCCAACCGAGCTATATGTTTTTTCATATTTTTAGTTATGTATTTTTTTTGTATTTATTTTTAATTTTAATGCATTTTTATTTAATTATTTAAATAAATTGGTTTTTATTTGGTTAGTAATTATAAAAAGAAAATAATAAAAAAAGATACTATGAGCCCAACTTGTAGCCTCTACACCATTACACCCCAAAAACAAATTCGCCCCCTTTGCTGACTGGGGCTACAATTGGGGGCGAATTGTGACACGTGGCGCCCAGTCAACATGGAGTGGAAATTTGTTTTTGGGGTGTAATGGTGTAGGGGCTACAAATTGGGCCACAGTGTGTTTTTTTATTATTTTCTTTTTATAACTAAACTAATTAAATAAAAACCAATTTATTTAAATAATTAAATAAAAATGCATTAAAATTAAAAAAAATACAAAAAAAATAAAAAAACATAACTAATAATGCATTAAAATTAAAAAAAATACATAACTAAAAATATTAAAAAACATAACTAAATAACATACTAATATTCATAATATTTGCGCATTTTTTCAATTCGTTGTCGTTGCAATAATGCGGCCTCTTCGTGTGACCCAGCCGCTTTGAGGGATTAGTATTTTTCACTCAATTCCAACATTTGGTCAATCTTTTCGTTTTGTTGGTTTCGTTCATGACATCGTTGAGTTCCTCGACACATTTTTTTTGTTTTTTGATGATTTCTCTCATGGTAGCAGCGACTTCCACGAGTGTCGGTTGGTTCGGTTGGCTCGATTGCGAACCATACGCTTGACCGAAAGCAGGGAGTTGGTAGTTCGGTTGGTTCAGGTTGTTTCTAGGATTCATTTTGTTTATTTTTTGTAAGAAATTGGGTATGATTTGTGTATAAAATGGATATAAAATGGAGAAGAAGGGTGTATGTTTATATATATATATATATATATATTGTTTAATTTTTTTTTCTTTAAATTGACCGTTTGACAACGGTCATGTTATTAAATATTATTATTATTTATCTTCAACGGGCGACAAATATACCCCGCCCCGCCCCTTTTCGCCCAATTATCGCCGGGGGGCGGTGTTCCACCAAAAAATCGCCCCTTTTCGCCCCATATTACCGCCCATTACACTTAGCCTAACTATGCAAGTGATTCATTGTCTCAAATGAGGCCTACACCATTTCCAATTATTAGCTCTTCACCAAGTAATGAACTTCAATAATGTATTCAGTAATATGATTCTTATGAAGTATAAGCCAACTCATTCGCATACTCGTTGTGACTATTTGGTGTAATAAATTTTAAATCCTCAAATACCAACCTTAGGAGACTAGACATAGTTCACCAAATATTAAGCCACTTATAGCATATATGCATAATGTCTCACCCATGTTATGTTTACTCGCGACATGCATCCATAATATTACTTAATTTTAAACATGTATTACTTTCAATTTCAAACAATTTATCTCCCACCTTGACATCACAACATACCATTGTAATTCCTTATTATCCTGTGACTTTAAACACCTGTTGAATTAGGAACTTTTCACTACACCGTACGAGTATCAACAATATTTCACCTTTTTTAATACACCATTTGAATACTAGCAAATATTTCACCAAATCAAGTCACCCAGACTATTTATGTATACTTTCATGTTTGGTTTATGTAACACTCAATGTACTTGAAGCATCCTTTTAGCATTTGAATTATTTCTCATTGCACTTGAAGGATTCGTTTAGCGTTTGAATTCTTTCTCATTGTCACTAACTTCCTATATTATATCATTTACTTATCACTATTGACATATCATCATGATTTAACACGATCAAATCAATTTATCGAGTTACATCCTCGTCTCAACATAATCTTAGTAATACATATATAATCAGTTATGCACACATATGTGGTGATATATCTCTCTTTAGTTTACAAACATGTTAACCATTTTCAGACCCTTTACATATCCACATATTTAGTGCACACCCTAAGATGATGTTATATTCATCCGTATGCCTATTGTAGCATCTATAGGATCGTTTACCAACCCTTATACACCGTATACATGGATCAAATAAGACGTTACAACATATTCAATGCATTTTCACTTCTAACCCATCAAATACTTGATTTTGGTGTGTTTATAGTCATTCAAACTCGTTTATAACATCAAAACATATCACAAACGTTTTCAATTTCGATTATCACCAAAAACCATTAATTAGATCATTTTTTTAATAAAATATAATTAAAAAAACACTTACCTAAAGCTTGACGAATAAGAAGAAAATGATCTTGTAATTAGCTAGACACTCCTGGTTTGTCTGTTTGATCACACACATTTACCCAAAGGTCTTGGGTTATCTTCGTGATTTCAAAATATGCACCCATGGCCATGGAGATTAGCTACTAGAACAAAGTGTGGGCATCTCAATGAACTAGCATATTGTTTGTGTGATCTCATTAGTCATCAAGCAACTTACACAATACCTCAAGTTTGCTCAAGTTTAACATCTTGTAATTACCTCAGTCTTTATAACAAGCTTCATTTACTTTACCACACATTTATTTAGATCACCAATTTGTTTCTCTATTATAAACTTTATAAATCTAGATGTTTGAACATAAAACACAAAACGGGATGTCACGTTTCAAAAGGAAATTTAGACAGGGTTCAAGTGAATTTGATATGAAATCACCAAGCCACAATTACTCAGACTATTAAAATTACAATTATCAAGTATATTTAACCACCATTAGTGTTGGTTTTCATCGGTCCATCTGCCAAAAAAAAATGTGGGATGGACGAACAATCTGTTAAGACCACATACATAAGTACATAACTTGGTGTACTATCACCTCCTTTCATGTACTAGGAAGTACTTGACTCCATCAATTCTATGACGCCACCTACTAAATATTCTAAACTAGTATATCTGACTCCATTTCTTTTAAGTATTCTAAACCATTTTTTAAATTAAATAATAAACTATACATTAAAAACACAAATAAATAAACTTTCATAATTAAAAATTGCATATTACATTAATCAAACTAAAAAAACATAAAATTATCCAAAAACTAAAAAAAAAAAACATGCCGCCCCCTATCGCCGGGTGAGGGGGGGGGGGGGGTGTTCTTGCCCAACGTCGCCCCAAATCGCCCCTATTTGCACGCCCACTACTGACTACACTTGGCCTAACAGATACCCCATATTATTTATAGCAACCAAATGCTCAATGTACCAAAACCCGCAAAGTACAAGATCTAGGGGGGGGGGGGGGGGGGAGGGGGTGAATGTGATGCAATTTCTCATCACCAACCCCAAATCCATTACATTTTGATGAAATTTGGTAGGGGTGGTGGTGTGGTGTGTGATAGGAATATTTTTGTTTTTGTTTTGTTTAAACTTAGAAAAATAAAACAATATTTTACTAGAACTTAAAAAATAAAAACAATAATTTACTAGAACATAATTCAACTTAAAAATTAGAAATAAAAAATAAAAGTTACAATAAACGTCTACTCCTCGTCTGAATCCGGAAATTCCAAACCTAAAGAACCTATATGCTCAACTAGATCACATCTCAACCGATGATGAATATCTTCATCCCGCAAGTCTAATTGGACATCATCGGGAACGATAACTTGAGTCGGAGGATCCGGTACCCAATCTGAAGAAATTGCATTTCCATCTTCTTTTATTAACATATTGTGTAATATGATGCATGCATACACGTAGCTAGAGATCGTGGGTTTTTTCATTGCACGAATTGGTCGACTAAGTATGCACCATCTACCATTTAAAACACCGAAATCTCTCTCGACATCTTTTCTTGCCGATTCTTGCAACTTCTTGAACGCATTTTCATTGGTCTCGACAGGAAACGAAAAGGCTTTCACAAAAATAGATCATTGCAGGTAGATACCATCGACAAGATAGTAGCCACGTCTGTAATATCTCCCGTTGACAAAATACGGACATAAAGGTGCGGTGCCATATGTTACGCTCTGAAACAACGGTGATGTGTACAGAACAGTGATGTCATTGTTTGAGCCGGGAACACCAAAATAAGAATGCCAAAACCATAAATCATTTGACGCAACCGCTTCTAGGGAGATGGTCGGTCGTTTGATATCACCCTTAACATACGTCCCTCGCAACTCCCATGGACAATTCCTCCATTCGATATGTGTATAATCGATGCTACCGAGCATCCCTAGAAAATGCCATCTAGCCTCGTGCGCGGCGTAAAGACATGTAATGTCGTGTCTTGTTGGTTTTCATAGAAACTCTTTTCCATACAATTTTATAATCGCGTTACAAAAGAATTGTAGACATTCACGTGAAGTTCTCTCAGACATTTGTAAGTATTCATCGAATTGGTCGGGTGGGCTACCTGTCGCTAGTTGACGAACAGCGAATGTGCATTTTTGAAGTGTCGTAAAACTTCGTTAGCCCCTCGCGTCGTAAGATTCTTGAATACATTCTTCGTTTGCTTCGACGTCTGCTACAATCTTTAAAAATAAAGATTTCAGCAAACGAAAGCGTTCCCTAAACGTCTCGTCATTGTATTTCGGCTCCTCCACAAAATAGTCGTTCATTAGCACGTCGTGGGCATGTATACGATCACGCTCCACCACTTTTTTCTTTGGACGGCTCGAGCCTTCAAGTTCGTTATACAGCAACGGGAACCATTCGAGAATGTCATCGTCTGAAGACGAAGAGCTATCGGTGTCTAAGGGAAGCAAGTAATTCGGAAATGACATATTTTTTTGTTGTGAATGAAGAGGAAGTTTGAGAGTGTTTTTGAGTTAGATTTGGTTTATGTTTTGGTTTTATATTGGTTTTTTTAACCCCCCCCCCCCCCCCTCCCAACGGCTCCTTCACTCAACGGTCATTTTTTCTTGAGAAACAACCATCACTCAACCCAACCATCACTTGCGTGATAAACCACCGGCGACGGTGAACCCATCACGTGTGATGGGCCTTCCTCACGCAGTGCCCCGGGTGATCTAATGCAGATAAACCAAACTCCAACATACTCCACTTTTCCACACGTTTCACATTAGTTCTCACGTATAAGTCGGCAATCTAAAGTCCAAAAGCCTCAATGATCGAGGCATCTTTCCTTCCTTGCTTAATATAATAATATGAATTAGCATGTGTTTGCGCGTTGGTCCACACGTCTAGCGGGGCCATGTGTCAAGCCGTGGGTGGTCATGTCACTAGTTGATTTTTGGATGTAATTTAGGAACGTGTTTTGGACTTTTGGGCGTCACTTGGCATGTGCATACACATACATAGTGGGTAACGCCAACTTCCACTCTTTCCAACCACATTCTTTAATCCTTTTTTTGTGCATGTGTTTACCCCATCTTTACTATTTTTAATTTAAGTTAACGCTACCGCATTTTGACCCTTTCATAATATCATGTGTTATTTTAAAACTTAATTGTGTAACCAATCAAAAAAAGCGATGATTTTAGTTTATTTTGGAACTTATTTTATACATGAAGATTAAAAGGAATACATTTGATATCTATATTTAGATGGGTTGTATTGTTTCGATTACTTACATGTATTTCATACGTTATTTTTAAGTTATAACGTGCAAACTAAATAATGTAATTTTATAAAGAGAAAATGTTAGTACCTCATCTAATGATAACCAAGTTTTTTTTAGGTATTACATTTCGTTATACCTCTAAAGTGTTTCGACTTTAATTAGGTGATTTTATACATGTTAAAGAAAAAAACTAATGGAGACATATACGAATCATGACTAATATTTAATATTATTTTTTTTCAAATTAACTTGAAATCTAAGATAACTATAAAAAAATATTAAATAATAACCAAGTTTTAAAAGTGATCAATTTAAATTAAATTGATAAAAATAGCAACTAAGACTCATATATGTTACATTTGTCTTGATAACTTTTCAACAAAATTAATATGCGTGAAAACACATTTATAGGATTGAAACATTTAATAAAAGTTGAGTGACTTTAAATAGGAAAAAAAGCCTTCAATTTGTTTAGCAAAACACTTAAGAAACTTTATTATTATTCTGCAAAGAATCTCCTGATGTAAAAACATTTGTCAATCAAAACTAACTAATTTAACAAAAATGCATATTTTAAAATTATGTTTTATGTTTTTCACTATATAAATTAGTATTCTAAAAGTAGTTATATAACTTTTGACATTTTTTTTTTCTATTTTTGTACTTTTGGAATAAAAGTCACTAGAACATAACTTTTGACAATTTTTGAGTCGCCTCGCAAGCCTAAACAAACTTATCTTCTATATATTTTATTTGATACATTATGTAATTAAATAATGTAAATGTTTTATTTATAAATTATAATTTAAATAAAAAATTGTAAACGCTAAAACACTAATTAATTAATAAACAATAAAAGAGTAAATGTTGAGCTTGAAAAATTGCTCATGAAACCGAGCTTGAGCTTTACAAATAGAGCTCGAACCAAGCCTAGCTTGAGCTCGACTCTTGTAAGTTAAACAAGCTATGTCTATCATGTTTACACCATTCGTAAAAAATGCATATATGGCCTGATCAAATTATAACAGTATGACACAACATGATTTAGGTTAAAGATTGGATTACAGAAAGTAAAATGAGACACAAAGAAGAGGATGCTATATGATTGTTACTAAATTTAGACAATCAATCTTCTTTATGTGCTTCATTGTTCTTTTGCTGAAATGGTCCTAAGAGACGTTGATTTTGACACAACCAAATTTAAGAAACTCCCAACATGTGGTGTTCATTATTTTGTGATGATTTTTATGGTCCACAGTTTCAGTGGGGAGTTGTTTTATGAAGTTTGAGTGGTTTTGTGGTGTGTTGAAGGGAAAAAAATTTTTAATCAAGTAATCGGACCCATGACAATTATAATCGAAAGGAACAAAACAAGTGTGGAGAGGTTGTGACGGAGAGACACCGGGTAACCCAAAAGCGAGAGAGGGGTTCGTGGGACTGCCTATGATATGAGAGACTCGTTCTATATGACGTTGATAAGAATAGGGGAGTTTGGGTAGGACAGTATGTGGAAAGGAGGCGGCGATGAAGAATAAAGGATGAACTTTTCTTTATTATATCCTTTTATTTTATAATAATAAGAGTAAACTGGTCTTTTCATAAAACATATCTAAAATATAACGCATCTCGAACGTCAAGTAGTTTTAAAGACTAAAAGTGTACCGTTGAACGAACGAAGTGAACTAAACCTACAATTTCTAAAAAGTTAGTACCAAATTTATAACATCTTTTCATAACAAGGACTATTGGTGTAATTACCTCTAAAACATATGATGATTAGAAAAAGATATTTAATAATTTAATGTGGAATTGAAAAACAAAAGAGGTCCACCATTAGAGCACGTGGTAAACAATATGAAAATAATAAAGGGGGAACAAAGCATGTTCGTGGAAGTTGTAATGAACACGACTCCTCTTTCTATATATGTCACACAAATATTAACCCCCCTTCCCATCTTCATTCATCTACATAGCTTCAATTCTAATTCATTTCATCTCTGTTTTTTCATATATTATGTCTTCCTCATCGGAAATTGTGGATTCATGTAGATACTCTAGCCAAAACATGCCGGTCAAGGCACCCGAGAAGTCCACTTTCTCTCAGACTTGTAACCTTTTCTCACAATATTTGAAGGAAAACTCAACTTTCCCGGATCTAACTCTAGGTAAGTTTTTATTTCTTTTTTTTTGGTTATAAACATGATCAAAACTATAAAGTTTAGACCGACATATTTGTAGCGGCGGACCCAGGAAATTTTTGACCCCTTGGTTGACTATCGTTACATATTAACAGGGTTCGGTCAGGATTTTTACACTATAATAGTTCTAAAATTTCTTTTTTCACAAGAGACAACTGACTCCATGGCTTCATTATATTCAATAATGATTATAATATATAGAGATAAACCGGATTAAAATTGTGTGATTTTAATTTGTTTAGGTAGGAGGGCCCCATAGTTAAGTGCCACCATGAGTCTTTTTCCGATGGCGGAAACCTCACGCGTCGTTGTGCCGCCACAAAAGCAGCCAGATCAATCGAAAACGATGACGATGTTCTATAATGGTCAGATCATGGTGTTTAATGATTTAGCACCCGAGAAGGTTAAGGAGATTATGAAATTAGCTGAGCAAGGGTGTGCCCAAAAGGCCCCAAAATTAGAGGAACCTTTGAAGAACACTGTTGTTACTGCTTCTGGTAATTATTAATAAATCTTGTTTTAAATTTGGTAATTTATAGGAAATTATTTGATTTGGAAATTTGATTTTATTTTTATTTTTTATTTTTGTAGATCTGCCAATTGCAAGAAAGGCTTCACTTGCTAGATTCTTGGAGAAGAGGAAAGACAGGTGCTTACTAAGCTAACAAAAACATAGTTTGTTGTCCGAGGTTTGGTTTTTTAAGGTTGTAATGAATTTGTACACTTTTGACAGAATAACTGCTCGATCGCCTATCAAGCTCATGATGTTTCAAAGCTAGAAGATAGCAAGGAGTGGTTGGGACTAGGTGGACGGTCACATTGATTGATTAAGGATATTATTAATTGGCGTTTCTAGTTATGTTTATTGTATTTTATTATTATTTTTACGGTTGGCCGGTTTAACTATAGGATATCTGACATGTTTTTACGTCTTTCTAGATTTGAAAGACGTGTTTTTATAGTCGTACTACATGGTATGAATGATATACTATTAATATTATATTCTTTAGAAGTTGATTGCTTTGTTAAATTGTTTCACGAGGCGGCTAAGATTTAGACTCGTTAAATTTGATTTGAAATATTAAAAATTGATTCCGCTTAGATAGTCAAAATTATGTTTAAAAAACACTTTATTATCTTAGAGTATTTACAACGATTGACCTCATCAGACTGCCACACCGCCAAAACTTCCACCGTTCCACTCTCTCTCCTTTACCCTCCGATTCTCTCTCATATCTTCTACAATTCCTTCATTTACTCGTCTATAAATCCGGACCTTCTACACTCTCTATTCTCTCCATTTACATATCTCATCTACCTAGAGTTCAATTATGATCCGGATGAGGAGAAGAACCATCATTGTCAATGGTCTTAGTATTCGGACGAGGAGCATACTTAATAAGTTTTCACATATTTTTTTATCGGTATCATTTAAATGTTTGCATCTATATTAGATCGCTTATAGTTTATTACAAATTTTTTTAAAGAATTTATTACAAGAAGTTAATTAGTAAAGATGATCCCGATAGTTTGTATCTTCGCATAAAGCGGAGAAAATAAATTTCATCTTATAAGTATACTCGTATGAATTTTAACTTCACCAGATATAAACTATTTAATTTAATATTAATAAGAATCTCAATAAAAGGGCTGCTTTTATGATAAACGAATATATAGAAAGAATTAAAGTTAAAGTCTCCTTTGGTGCACGATTTTTGGTCCAAAATATATGCGAACATGTAACATGTGGGTGGCTATGTACTTAAGTACTTTAAGTTGGGTGTTTGTTTGACCATGTCTGCAGATTCAGTTAATCTTTTGAAAGAAAAATAAATAAATGATATAGTTAATTAATTATTTTATTTATTAATTAAGAAAATGAAAAGGAATATATCTGTTGCGTGTTTTGCTAATCTTCACTTGCCTTTTAAATTGTATAAGTAATCCTTCTGGTCGATAATATGATTTTAAAGGGAAAAAAGGTAGATATTTGGCATGGTAGATAAGAAAATGATATATGCGTATTCCATGTCCGGAATCAAGTTTAAGATAATGACATATATTTGTTTTAATGTTTAAATGGCGATACTTTAACCATTAATCATCACTACCATATAGCATCATCATTTCAAACACGGCTCTAGAACATCCACAAGGCAAGGTTTGTGATGCTTGTCCGTCCCTTTTGACAACATACTAACGAAAGGGGGCAAACGAGTAGCGTTGTGAAGCAAGTTTGTGAGCTCAAGTTTGTGTCTTCAAATGAGAGGCGGGCCAGAGGTGGTGGTGTGGTGTCACATCACTCACACACATATATATTTGTTATACATATACAAATTTATAATTTTAATGGTGTTTGTGAATGTTTGGTATATAGGAAAAAAGTGAATGTTTTTTTAAAAAAAACTAGAATATGATATGACTTTTATGTGACGGTTTGTATAAGTTTGACATTGTGAATGCACTTAGGATTATATTTATCGTTTTTAACTTTTTTATGATATCAGTAAGAAACCATAATAAGCCCTAATACGGACGGTTATTAAAACTAACTAAACCATTATGTGCACATGACTCTAAGCATAATACAAGGGTTAATATATGAAATTTTTTAGTTTAATGTAATGAATATGTTACGTGTAATATGCTTAATATTTTCATCAAGTTAAAATAAAATAGTGTGAAGTTTTAAAGCTAAAAACTTTTATAAATAATTTTACTTTATTCTAGTGGAAAGGATAATAAATGTTAAAGTTTAAAGATGTTCATAGATGGTTAAGTATAATAATATTATTTGATCACATTTCTGTTTTGTATACATGCTAATAAAATGGTCTTAACTAGAATTACATGTTATTGCCGGCCGTAATCCGTGACTCCGTGAGTCAATGAAAGAGAAACTAAGACACAATATTGGCCATTGGATCTAGTCAGCAATGACTTCGGACCGTATAAATTTAGAAATCATCCAACAGATTCTTCGGGTAGTTTGTTATTTTGTTACCTTTAATAAGATCCTGTGATACATAAGCTTGCGAATGTTGAATAAGTCATCATTTAAGTTATTTAAGTTAAGGGTGTTGTTAAATATATATCCTTTTATTTTATTTTTACTAAACGTACTCACTCTTTAAAGTTTTATATTAATACAATTTAAACTCTTATGTTTATTTTTTGTTATTTTGTCATATGTTATTATCATTATTAATTAAAGAAAGTTTTTTATTATTATTTAGACAGAATTACAAATTTTGTCCTTTAAAAAAAGTCAAATTACGGTTCGTGTTTTTTTTAGTTTCCTTACAGGTGGTGTACTTTAAACTTTTTTTTTCTACACGTTATGTCCTTTACGCTAACTGGGTTAGGAAAACTCAGTTAAATACCTTCACGAGAGGCGCATGTGAGGGCATATTGGTCTTTTCGTCTACCCTGCAACTTGACATACTGTAGGTACAGACGGAAAGACCAATATGCCCTCACATGCGCCTCACGTGAGGGTATTTAAGTGAGTTTTTCTAACCCAGTTAGCGTAAAGGACATAACGTGTAGAAAAAAAAAGTTTAAAGTACACCGCCTGCAAGGAAACTAAAAAAAGGACACGAACCGTAATTTGGCTTTTTTTTAAAATACAAAATTTGTAATTCTGTCTATTATTTAAATAGATTTTCTTTTCCTTTTTTTTGCATTTTATAATATTTTTTTTGTTTTTTTAAATAACAAAGATTGTTTATGTAAAAAACGTTTTTTAAATTAAAAAGAAAAAAACATTTTTTTTCCTATAAGTGTTTTAATACTTTTAGGGTGTGTTTTTTTTAAAACAATTTTTAAAAATAGCTTACTTTAAAAAAGAAACACATTTTTTCATCAATAAAATAGATTAAACAACATGAGACTTGATCAACAAGTTGGTTATTTTCTCATGTGACATTAATTTCATGCATTCAAACTATCAAAATGTTTAAATGATCTTTTTGTCGGGTGTGAGGCATATAATAAGATAAATATAAACAAAATGTTTTGTCGTTTTTATAAAGGCGTTATATCATTATTTTTTAAATACATTTTATAATGATAATCAATATTATTATTTTGATAAAGAACAATAAACACAAAAAGATAGAAAATGAAAGAAAATAAAAAAATAAACTTTATAGTATTTGATTTGATATTTTATAGAAGTTTTGAAATGACTAAAAATTTTAAAGGGTGGTAATATGTCAAATAAAATTGTTAAAGGAACTGAAAGTATAGGGGAGGGGGTATGACAAGTACACAAATGGGGTACGTTTAGCCTAACCCTTAACTTAAAAACTGAATTTATATGTTGGAGTGTTAGCATAGTCTAATCAGAGTGGGACTACAGAGCTCTCAAAATTGAAGAGTGTGATGACCTGACACATAAAAAATCACAGTTTTAAAAAGAAAAAAAATACCCGGGCAAACCGAACCGGACCGTGAAAGTAAAACTTTCAAACTAGACGGGAGGTTGATATGCTTATTGGGTTTCACATGTTGATTTGGAGGAGCCGATAATATTTCCGTCCCTAATGTTTACACCATTTTTCAGTGGTTTATCATTTTCACAAAATGTCAGAAATCGTACTATATGTTCAAAAAACTTTCACAGTTTGTCATTTTCACTAAGGGCGTCAAATTTATCAATTATATATGGTCATGTGCCTTGCACATGAGCGCATTATAGGGATGAACAAATTCGATGCGGGACCGATTTGGTACCGTCAGTACCGAATCAGTATCAAAGTTTTAAGTTCCGCTATAGGTACCCGTACCGGTATTTCCCTATTTTTACCTTCAATACCGGTACAAAAAATTTATGATTTTCGGGACTTGGATTTTCAGGACCGGAACCGATCGGTACCGGTATGGTACCGATCTTATCCCTAGGACATTATGTCATTTTACTCCTTGAAGGATGGTTCATCCATGGATGTTTTAATCAACGATTCGATTAGGTTTTAAAAGATATTGGCATATGATATTAGGTGTAGAAAACTAGGAGACATAGGGGGTTGAATATGTTATTTTTTAAGATTTTAAGTTGATTAAATTAGTTAACGACTTTATTAAACTTCTTGTCACAACTTAATAATATAAATGTGATATGTAAAGTAATAAGAGTTAAAGTGTTAGAGATCACAAAATCAATATATAGTGATTCAAGTGGATGTTAACTAATCCACCCTATGTCTTCTTCTCGATCCTCCGATCGATATTTTCTTCACTGTCTCCCTAAACGTTAGGGATCACAGGTACAAGTTGATCACTCTTCAAAAGGAGTGATCATCTTATTCGATACACTTTATCAAAATAGTGGTCATTACAATTCTTCAAATGAGTTCACTATTTTAAGATAGTGAACTACAGTATGTCAAGTTGTGTGATCTCTCCAACTATAATAACTCTATGTCAAGAAAGAGTTTCCCAATCCAACACAATAACAATATATTAAGATAGTGATTTCCTTCTCAAATAATCAACAAATGTTTAATAACTCATTTGTTAAATCAAACAACCTCTAGCAATGAATTGGATTAAATGCATGACTTGAATAAATAAAAAAACATGATTAAAGTTTGTAATATGGAACTTATGATATATTAAGAGAAATAAATGTATAAAATGCATAAAAATATAAAGATAGAAAGCTATGAAATAAAAATTGTAATAAATTGGATTGTAATAATGAATTTTAATATCATAAATAAAATAAATAAATCCAACATTTTGTTAATAAAAAGGATGGATCCGGATTTTATTGAAATTTTAAAATGGGGGCGGGTTTCGGGTTTGAAAAATGACAAATGTCACACTATAGTTCCAAAAAGGCATTTTTAGCTATTTTAAACGATTTTAAAGGTTTTCAAGCATTGTTTGACGAGTTTGAAAGTTATGAGAATATAAAATAAGTTAAACCAAGTTAAACACTAATAAATACAAAATGAAAACAATTTGAAGGATGCGAACTACATTCCGATTCGGGTTAAACATAAACGAATTTACATACGAAAAATCCGAGATGTAACAGTGGTGGCGGTGGTTGGTGACCGGCCATTGGTAAAATTATGTGGTATATGAAACGGTGGTATATCATATGAAATTAGTTTTTATTTTTCAAAAGAGATGTTATTACATAAGCATGCCACGTGAGTAAAAAATATGTTCCCTTCCCCAAAAAACTAACGAGATCAGGATCTATTAAATTCGGGAATACCAGCAGAAAATAAAGTAAAAGCTGGGAGTGATGAATAACATTTCTTTAGTTTGGAATGTTCCTAGCAAAAAAGTGAAATTTGAGAATATTTAAATCAAATATCCCAAATTATAATGATTTAAAAACAATATTTATGAATGCTTTTTGAAATAAAAAAAAAGGCTTTCTTAGGAATGTCTCGCTAGATGAGGGTATGACTAGATTTCAAAATATGAAAGCCGTATAGAACGTTTTTAAATGTATTAGATATTGAATTTCCATAATTTATTTGTATTGATGTCTAACATACTTTTATTTATTATGTAAATTTTGCTTTGATTATCATTCTTTTTACATGAGTTGACCATAACCAACCTTGACTAGACTGAAAAAAATATCATATAATGATAGATAAACGACCCCAATAAAAAAATTATGGGCCCGTTAGTCCGTCACTACCGATAAGATGCATTTTTTGAGTTTAATGGCTTTTCTTTTCTTTTTCCTTCTATTATTACTTTTATTATTTTAATAACACGACTCAACAACCTTTTTACATATAGAAAGATGTTTGGCTTCTTTTCACATGATCGACTCGTTACCCTTTTCTTTTACAACTTTTCTCTCTTACGTGTTAAATTTCCTTTTCATTTACTCTCTTTTGTCTGACGTGTTAAAGTGTTAGAGATAGAATATAACATGATTGTTGGTATTAGAGGCAGAATTTAAACAGTAAACACAAAATGAAAGAGCACAACTTGTTTTTTAATAAGAATAATTTCGAGGTGTACATGAAACTGAGAATTACAAAGCTTTAAATAAGGAAAAAGTAACCATAAAAGACTCAACCACCTACTAACTTAGTGGACTATCCTGTAACCCACTAGCCTATTATTATGGACCCACTACTTTGGAAATATTCAAAGACACACACATGCAACAAGCACGTGAAACATGACTCAACAAAATTAATAAACTACTTCCGCTTCATGCACACATATTGAGCTCCATGCAACTAAGTTTGAATCACACTTCATTACGCCCCCTTGATTCAAACTGTATCACCCCTAGCTTCCACCGAAAGAACACAAACTTTTCTTTAGTCACTGACTTGGTAAGAACATCTGCCACTTGTTCATGGGTACTACAAAATTCTAAAATCACCTGCTCTTGCTCAACCATTTCACGAATAAAATGATACTTCAACTCTATATTAGCTCTGCTATGATGACTTGGATTTTTTGACAAGCTGATAGTTGATTTGTTGTCACATAAAATCACGGTGGGACCCACTTGTTCCAAACTAAGATCTGCCAAAATTCTTCGAAGACACACAGCTTGACATGTTGCTCCAGTTGCAGCTATGTGTTCCGCTTCTGTACTTGATAAAGCCACTGTAGTTTGCTTCTTGGAGCTCCATGAGACAGCCCCGCTCCCAAATGAAAACATGTAGGCTGACACGCTTTTGCGATCATCGACATTGCTAGCCCAATCACTGTCACTATAACCCTTCAGAACAAGACCTTTTCCCTTTGTATACCATATACCAAAGTCACTAGTGCCAGCAACATACTTGAGAATTCTTCGAGCAGCTCCAAGATGAATTCGTGAAGGTCTTTGCATAAACCTCGAAATCACACTCACTGCATGGGCCAAGTCTGGCCGTGAGTGAGTTAAATAAATAAGCCCACCTTGGGGGTAGATTCAAGATTACCTGAAATACTAAACCTGTGAAGCAAGTTTTTGGCATACTTTTGTTGGTTGAGAAAAATTCCCTCTTGAGTCTGTTTGACCTCCAGACCTAAGAACAACTGTAATAAACCCATGTCTGTCATTTCGAATACATGTTGCATTCCCTGCTTAAATTCATTTACCAGTTCATCACTTGAGGAGGTATAGATAATATCATCTACATATAAGCAAACGTAGATAATATCTCCTATGAGAGTCTTTTTGACATACAAGGTGGGTTTATTTTGACTTCGTTTATACCCTTGTTCAGCAAAATACCTGTCGATCTTGGAATACCAGGCTCTCGGAGCCTGTTTTAATCCATACAGTGCCTTCTTAAGCTTGTACACCTTCTCTGGATTGGTTTTTGACACATAACCCTCCGGTTGCTCGACATAGATTTCCTCAGTAAGATCACCATTTAAAAAAGGCTGATTTGACATCGAGTTGGTGCACATACCAACCCATATGCGCTGCTACTGCAAGTATGACTCTGATGGTTTCAAAACGTGCCACGGGTGCAAATGTCTCCTGGTAATCAATGCCATGAAGTTAAGAGTACCCCTTGGACACTAACCGTGCTTTATGCTTTACTACTTTTAGCATGTTCAATACTTTTCCAAGACCATTTTTTGTTTTCAAATACTTCAACCTCCTCATATCTTTTGGTACTAAACTGTTTGGTGTCTGGGTTATAAAGTCTATACCCATGACTTTGACTAGAATATCCAATAAGGATATATCTAATTGCTCTACTGTCTAGTTTCCTAGTTAACTGGTAAGGAATTAGACCATAAGCAATGCTACCAAACAACTTCATATGAGAAGCAGATGGCTTAATACCAGACCAGGCATGCAGGGGTGTTTGATACACAAGAGCTTTAGTTGGTGATTGATTGATTGTGTAAATTGCAGTTGACACGGCTTCAGCCCACATAAAGTTTGGCAATTCTTTTCCCTTTAGCATACTTCGAGTCAGGTTCATAATAGTTCTATTTTTTCTCTCAACGACACCATTGTGCTGAGGGGTGTATGGCACGGTGACTTCCCTTCGAATCCCAGCTTCCTCACAAAAGGTGTTGAATTTCGTTGAGCAAAACTTACCACCGCGATCTGAGCGAAGTACTTTGATCATGCAGTTGCTTTCATTTTCCACCATGCTTTTGAACAACTTAAACTTTGTAAATGCCTCATTTTTATGCTTCAAGAAATATACCCAACACATACGGGTTAGATCATCAACAAAGAGTAAGTAGTAAAGACTGTTACCAAGGCTTGGAGTTTGCATGGGCCCACATAAATCAGTGTGGACCAGACCTAGTTTTGTGGTAGCACGCCAAGAGGTAGATTGAAATGGCTTCCTTGTTTGCTTGGCAACAATGCATGTCTCACACTTGACTGTTGAATGTATTTTTGGTAGGTCAAGTACCATCTCTTTATCATGCAATTGTTTGAGAGCATCAAAGTTAAGGTGACAGAACCTTTGATGCCATTTAAGTGATTCCTCCTCTTTCTTGTTATGGGCCGACTTGTCTTCAATGGTAATAAGACTTGTTGCATCAAATAAGAACGTGTTGTTTGTTGCAACTATGATCTCCATGATGGTCTTGCCTGTGGCTTTGTTCTTGATTGAGCACTTATCATCATTGAAGTAAAGTGAATATCCCTTCTTCATCAACTAGCCAACAGTCAATAGGTTGTATTCAAGTTCTGGTGCATAGTACACATTTTAAAGTAGCTTGAATGTGTTATGTCCCGTATGGATCTTCACAGTACCTTTCCCTTCGACAGCTAGCTTCTTCTTGTTTCCTAGTTTTACCCCCAACTTGAAGGTTTCATCAAGAATGGTAAAACTTGTTTTTGAACCTGTCGTGTGATTCGAACAGCCTGAATCAACGAACCACATATGAGACTTAGCACCAAAATCTTCAGTGTTTGACATCAACGTAAAACCATCATTGGTCATCTCATCAGGTAGTGCATGACAAGCAATCAGCAGGTGTTGAGATTCGGTTTCCTCGGGATCATTCTGATCTTCATTTTCAGCAACATTAACCTGAGCCTCATCGTTGTACCAACAATCCCTTTTAAGATGGCCAAATTTTTTGCAAACGTGACATTGAGGCACTTTGCTTCGATCCAAAGTACCTCTCCCATGACCAGCCCCTCTACCACGGAAGGCTCCCCGACCACGGCCTCGTCCATGAGCAGCTTTGGACAAGGAGAAATCTTGGAAAGCTTGAAGGGCTTGTTCATCTTTTACCTCCGACGTTTTGGTTTCTTTCTTAGTCGGTGATTGGCTATTAATTCGTTCCTCCTGTGACTGAAGTAGACGCATTAGCTTCACGGTGTAACTTCAGACATATCGAACACAACTTCAATTGATGGTATAACATAGTCATACTTTGGTGATAGGCTTCTGAAAATTTTTTCAACAATTTTTTGATCAATAACCTCTTCTCCATAGGACCTTTGACGCCCTACGTTGTCCATAACCCGGGAAAAGTAATCGCCGATAGCCTCGTCGTCTTTCATGCCCAAGTTTTCAAAATCTCGCCTGAGACTTTGAAGTTTCACCGATTGCACTTGCGAGTCACCTTGAAATTCCACCTGCAAGATCTCCCACGTGTCTTTAGCATATTCAGCAGCAGCAATACGAGAGAAGAGGTGATCATGCACCCCTTGTTGAATCAGAGACATGGCTAGTGCGTCCTTTTTTCGTGATTCCCTACGATCTTGGGAGGCATCATTGACAGCGGTGACTCCAAGATACACAACATCCCACAGTTCATGGGATCGGAGGATGGTTTTCATGCGAAGGCTCCAATGTTCATAGCCTTCACCCTTAAACACAGGAATGATTGGGTTGGGGTAGGAGGTAGGAAGGACAGAGTTTTCAGCCATGGAAGTGAGGAGTGAGAGTTTGAGGAATTGGATCGTAAAGAGCTGGGCTCTGATACCACAAATGTTGGTATTAGAGGCAGAATTTAAACAGTAAACAAAAAATGAAAGAGCTCAACTTTTTTTTAATAAGGATAACTTCGAGGTGTACATGAAACTGAGAATTACAAAGCTTTAAATAGGAAAAAAGTAACCATAAAAGACTCAACCACCTACTAACTTAGTGGACTATCCTGTAACCCACTAGCCTATTATTATGGACCCACTACTTTGGAAATATTCAAAGACACACACATGCAACAAGCACGTGCAACATGACTCAACAGAATTACACACACATGCAACAAGCACGTGCAACATGACTCAACAGAATTAATAAACTACTTCAGCTTCATGCACACATATTGAGCTCCATGCAACTAAGTTTGAATCATACTTCATTAATGATTGCCTCAATTAGTCTTTAATATTAAGAAATAAAATGAGTTTTAGTTCAAGGGTTTAGAAGATTCAATCAATCTATGTCTTGTAAATCTTAGCCTGACCTATAGCTATGTGGCAGGGGGTTCACAATTTCGGTCAAAAACGAGTAAATTTATATTATGTATAAAAATTTTTGGACGAAAAAACATAAACATACACTACTGAGCAAAAAAAAGGAAAGAACGACCCTAGGCTACCAATATAGTTTGTCCTGATCACATGAAATAGTTTTGAATCCAATTCAACTTAAAAGTTAAAATAGTTCTAATTCAATTTGCATATATCACATATAAATTTAAGGTAATACACAAAGAGCTCCCGATTGTAAGTGTATGTGCTAAGTGAATTAATCAATTCAAATTCAACATTAACAGAATACGTTGTAAATACTACTTGTATTGAAAGAAAACGAGTTTAACCTCGCTAACGTACACACACCCTACGCAATACAAATGTGTGTATTTGTAACGTTCATCGTATACAATTAAAGCTTAACATAAAAAATAGCGACGCCAAGAGTAAAATAAGTTGAATGGGTCAAATGGATTAGAAGTTAATATATTATATATATAATTAATAAAAGAAATAATTGGTAACACATGTCACTTGGAGATTCATTCTTAGTCAAAATTTATCGCTCAACCTATTTTATATTTTTAATGAAAGCATATTTATATTAGTGTAATAAAAACATATCAATCCATCATTTATCAAAACATATAAATCCATCATTTAATCAAATATTTAATTATCACAATTATAGGGATTAAAAATATGCGGTTATTTTTGTTAGTGTAATCAATATATTTATATCTTTAATGAAATCATGTATATCTTTTTTTATTAAATTAATTTATAAACACTTTGAAAAGTGTAGGAGATGAATGTGGTAAAATTCAATCAACAATATTTATGGGTCTAAGATGATGAATACAAAAAGAAAATTACGAATGAATAACAATTTTATTCTGCATATTCATTCAACTTCTACGGATCTATGCAGTTCTCATCAATCTATTTCGAAAATGTAATTCAAAAGTGTGTTTTAGTCATGCTAATTTTATATATGATGTTATTTCTTATGTATTTCATAATAAAACATCTTATCATCTTTTGTTAGAACTCACTATTTCATTAAAAAAAATACAATCACAACTTATAAATAATTAGGTGCATCTTTTTCTTGATTATGAACAAAATGCATGAGAATGCACCTCGTATTCGTATGAATATTCCATTAGAAAATATAATTTGAACTTATTAAACTATTTAATTTGATAAAATATATTGTTTTTAAATTCTATAACTTAATTGTATTTCTTTTGAGTTTCTCATGCATCACATGAGTTCTAAAGCTATTTGTTAATATATAAACATCTTTGATAATCTTGCTAAAACCATTATAGTTATAGGGTAAAGTTAAAATACAAAGAGAGACAAAAATGAAAAATGTGAGAAGGATTTGTGACCACAAAAGAACCCTTAAAAATAAATTAAAAAAAAACTAAAAAAAGTCATAACTCAAAATATAAATAAAACAAAAAAAATTAAAAAAAACTAAAATGTTTCCGCCATCATTCCCATTAAAAAAATAAAAAAATAAAAAAATGAGGAAAATACACAATGCCGAGATCAAAGACACAATGACGAAAATGAACAAAAGACACAATTATAACTAAAAGAAGACACAATATATCGCAAAATATAACACAACGCAGAACAAAATATAATACAATGTTGAGTATTATAACACAATGTAAAGAAAAAAAGACACAATGTCAAGAAAACAAGACACAATCAATGACGAAAATAAACACAAAATACAATGATAAATAAAAAGACACGACTTTTTTCACTTACCATTGTGTTTTTTTTTTAATTTTTTGAGAACAAGAAAGACGGTGGAAACATTTTTGTGCTTTTACTTTTTTTGTTTTATTATCAAATTTTGAGTTATGATTTTTATTTTTATTTTTAAAAATATTTTGAGGAGTTTTTCTATGTGGCTAAAATTTCTTCTATATTGTCATTTTTGTTCAACTTCGTATTTCTATAGCTATAACCTTTCTAAATTCTAAGGACTCCGGGCTTGTGGGCTGACCAGGACTCTACCAGATTTGTGATCACTTGATTCTGATTTCCGATAAAAGTTCTGTATTTAGCAAGCCCATATTTCTTTAGATTTTTGATCCAATGGATGAGGCTTCATTTTCCATTTCCATTTCCATTTCAATTTTCAAATTTATGGTAATTTGTTTCACCTTTAATTCTGTTTAGTGTTTAAAATTTGTTTTAATTCATAACTAGAACTGACAGTTTTGAAGTCACGTTACTAATTTTACTTCCATTAAAGACTTGTAATTTATAATTTTACTCTATAAACATGCTCGAAACCATCTTTATTTATTAAAGTAGAGAATATCTTATAAAATAGTAAATCAATCTTAAAGCTCAAAGAAAACCCTCTTAACTCTCTCTCTCTGTTATGGCCAGGGGGGGGGGTTGAAATATGAGATGAGAAAATGACAAATCGTGATACGTAATCACCAAGATGACAAAAAGGGTTTTTAAATTTCATATCAAGTTGAATGTATTACGGTGGATTGGTGGGATGATTTGTAAAAAGTGGTTGTAGAAGTAGGGGGAAGATAATTAATTGCTTTTATAACTATTTAATAGTTAAAAAAAATAAAAAAAAATCTTGAAATAAGTCCTCACGCTTGATAACACCTTCAGTCCTTCACACCAAGAAGTGCCACATCTTCTTAATAGGCTAGCATCACACTCATACATTAATTTAAACTTACTTTACCTATTATAATATATCTATATATAATGTTTTTTAAACTTGGATGTCTTAATTAAGCGTGAGCCTAAAACCGTAACTTGTTTTTGCTAGCCCACGGGCCGACCCTGGACAGATTATGCAAAAAACACTTTGGAACCGATTGAAACCGTAGGTTCGGAACCAGTTTATAATTTTTTTCTCCATCGGTTCCAACCCAGCTAACCGAATTTGAAACCGGCCAAAACCCGAACCAAAATCGATCAAACTTGAACCGAAACAAACCGTAACCTGGTCTAGAAATCGGTTTCAACCCGAACCGAAACCGATCATAAACCGAGTATGACTTTTGTTAACCAAACCAAACCCGTTTTAACCCAAACCGGTTTGAATTTTAAACCGGTTTGTGCACCTCTAATCGTGACTACATGACGTCTAATGAATTTTCAACAATCACAAGGTATTGGTTTACTTTCACTATATCAAGAGTTGCTAAAGCTGAAGTTTAATCATAGTCAACAATTTAAATTAATTCCAATTTCATGTTATATTAATTTTGAGAGTACGTAAGCTTGTTTATTTAAGTCATTTGTATTGTGTAGTTTTTGTGTTATGTAATTACATTTTTTGGGCGCCTGCATCTAAACAATAAAATCGTCAAAAATGAAACTGTGCAAAAGTTTTATAAAGACACATTTAGACCAGGTGTAGTGGCCAACGTTTTGGTTAAAACGCGGGGGTACACAGCCCCCCTGCGTTATGTTGGTTTTTTTTTTGTGTGTTGTATCTAAAACGCGGAGAATGACACGCATATCCAAAAAAAAGCCGTTGGTCCGTTGGGGTTTAAAAAAAAAATTTAATTATATTTATACTATATAAACAAACCAGATGTGACATCTGCCCGATCCGACCCGACCCAGGTACCCGTTTCCCTTATCCGATCTCTTTCTTTTATGATTTAATATTTATTTATACATACTTTATTTTTAATAATAATAATATATTTTCCTTCCCGCCTCTTTCTCTCTCTTTCTTTCCGCCGTCCCGTCCCTCTCCTTCTCTCTTTCCGCCTTCTTTTCCCTCTTGTCGCCGTCCCGCCCTTACGCCTTGTTTCCCTCTTTTTCTTCTAACTCTTTGCTTGTCCTTTGTTCCTTCCCGCCTAAGGTTGTCTGCGCAGCTCCACGCACCAGACTCCTTACAAGGAAGCCTGCGTGAAGACCACCTGTTACTGCGATACGCGAGACGAACTGTCCCCGCAGCGCGCTAAGGATTTTAGTTCTTCCCGCGGCGCGCTATGGATACCGTTCTTCCCGCGACGCGCTAAGGAATATAGTTCTTCTCGCGACGCGCTTAGAATTGAAGTTCTTCCCGCGGCGCGCCTAGAAATGTAGTTCTTCCCGCGGCGCGCCTAGAAATGTAGTTCTTTCCGCGACGCGTTAAGGTTGGTTCTGTCTGCCTTCGCGCTCGCGCGACCTTCTGTGTCTGCCTGTGCGCTCGAGCTTTCTCGCGCTAAACCCTTTGAGTTTTCTTCTGTTTAATCTAGCCGTTTGCTTTTGTGTTGTCTTATCTTTTGAGCTGTTGACCTAATCTGCTTTATGTCTGAAAAGTTACTTTCGGCGCAGCATGCGCACCAACCCCATTGGTTGACAGATAAAGTGACTGACATAATCTTTTGAGATCTGCTTTTGCCATGCTTGACCTGTACCTTTATCTGACCCGCCCATGCTTTTTACTGTTCCCTGTCAGCTTTATCTTGCCTCTGCAGCTGCCATATCTTTTGATATCTTTTGCTTTTGGAATCTTTTACTTTTTGAGATCTTTTCCCCTTTTTCTAGGGATTGTGTTCCCTAGGGTTTCTCTATAAATAATAGTATTATTTTCCTAACACTACACACACAAAACACTTAATCTCTCCTGTCCTCCTCCTTGCTCTCTCTGCCGCCTCCCTCTCTGCCTCCGTCTTCCTCCCTGTTCTGCCCTGTTTTCCGGTAATATATTATATATAATAACTTACTTATTAATTATGCTAACTTATAATCAAGACTTAAAACCAATCATTAAAACAATAATCTTATTTATAGGTTAACTTGTGCTTGTTTAAAGTTGGTTCTTGCTTTATCTTACACCGCATCGTTTATCAAGTGAGTAATCTCGTACCTAATCCCTTTTTGCTTTTAAATGTCTTGGGATGTTCATGTGTTCATACGAACTTAGAGTCTTAAACTTGTTTATAAACTTTAGTCGCGCAGTATCCCATGTGTTGAGGACGTTTACTTGGCTGTTTATTTGTATGTGTGTATCATTAACCGCTTTGTTCGGCCTATTCCGAAGTTTTCATGGATCCATTAGATGAACACGGGAGACCTATCGTTTACGGTTTTCTTTGTTTACACTTGCACAGATGTTTTCTCGTTTTTGTGCTCAATTGGGAGCACGGATTGAACTATGAACTATGAGCTATGATCTATCTAGGCTTGATCACAATCTGATTGCACCCTTGTTAAACACCAGACATACACGTGTTGCGCGCAGATTTATTGTTATCTATGTACTGTATTAAACTTGATTTCTCACCAACACGCAAGTGTTTGACGTTTATTTTAACACATGTTCAGGTTTGCAGTAGCTGTTTTGGAGCTTGTGGACACATAGGAAGTTTCTTTATTTTGGACCTAGATTAAAATGTATCAAGACAAGTTTTTGCTGTTCGAATATTATAATTTATAATATATTGGTTTATGATGTTTTATGTTATCTTGTGTTTACCCTGCGCGTGCGCGAATGAATGTATTTATTAAATATTGACACCCAATAGTGTCACGAGTAATGAAACAATATGTGGCGCCCCGATGTATAATCCGCCTTTGGTCGGGGTGTTACAGATTGGTATCAGAGCTCGTTGACTTTAGGATAGGTGGTTAGACGTAACGGCCTAGAATACCTAAGAGTCCCTTCTCGCGCATGAGAGAAATCTCATGTTTGCGCGCTTATTGTTAATTACTCGTTATTTATGAATATGCTCGCACTTGCGCAGTATATGATTTTATGTTTTATTTCGCGATATTTCGATTTTTGTCGAATTTCGATTTTTATTGATTTTACTTACATGTTCGTTTGTTGGATTTGAAAATCCGAAAAGTCATGGTGATACATGAATAGTTGATTTTCAATTTCCCTTTACGATTGTGTTCTGAGGTTGGAGAGTTGAAAAGTCATGGTGATACATGAATTGTCAACCTCCAATACTCATTTTCTTGTATGTTTTATATTGAAGATTGAAAAGTCATGGTGATACATGAATCGTCAATCTCCAATACTCGTTTGCTCGTATATTTTAAAATTGGGAATTCGGAAAGTCATGGTGATACATGAATTGTCGATTCTTGATTCGAATTTGTTACCTTTATTAAGTCTGCATTTAGGATCATTTATTTTACTTTAACTTTTGACAGTAACTGACTCCGTGAAACCAAGCTTTATAAAGTTATACTTTGCGATAAAACCAAGATATTAACTAAAATTAAAACTTTTATAGAATGCCTCCGCTATCTCGCCGATTTCAGAGAAGAGAAGCCTCGCGCATGCGTAGACAGCAACGTTCCCAGGAAATGGCCGCCGTGATAGCCCAAGCCTTGAGCCAAAACAATACCTCCAGTTACAACATTAAGTCCTTTAACGCGGGTAACCCTCCAAAGTTCACAGGTCTTGAAGGAGCCACCGTGATGCTCCAGTGGCTTGAGAAAATAGAAAACACTTTCCTCCACACCCAATGCCCCTCAGACAGACGAACCCTATATGCTTCCAGTGTCCTGGAATCCAGAGCGCTTACATGGTGGAATGGAGTAGCTCATGCGCGTGGCGCAGAGGCTGCTTCTAGCATGACATGGGAGGAATTCAAGGAAATTCTTACGCGAGAATTCTGCCCTCCCAACGAAGTTAAGCGCCTGGAGGAAGAATTCTGGAACTTGAAGCAATACAGCGGAGAAGCGCGCGAGTACGCGACGCGCTTCCACGAGCTAAGCTTACTGGTCCCTCACCTTGTTACCCCTTCCCGCCGAGCCATAGAGAAATTCCTTGGGGGTCTCCCCATGGAAATTCAAGATTCTGTATGGGCCAGAAACCCAGTTACCCTCTCTGACGCCATTGAGTTGGCCGCTGTGCTCAGCGACAACCATGTCAGAGCAGGAACCCTGTTCCTGCGGGGAGCTGAGAAAACCAAACCCACCAAGACTGTCCCTGAACCAACAGAAACCAAACCAGAACCCTCAAACCGTAACAACCTCAAGCGCAGGCGCAAGGCCTATGCGCTTACCAACCCGCCCATTGTCCAGCAACCCATCTACCAACCCCCAGTTTATGCGCCTAACCCTCTGTCAGCCTACCCAACACCTCCTGTAGTCCATAACTATGCCTTAACCAATCCAGCACTCCCTGCCCTGCCTCCTAAGAAACCTTACACAGGAAATCAACCCTTTTGCCCAACCTGTAGACTTCACCACCCAACCCAAACCCCGTGTCGACAATGTAACCGATGTGGCCGCGTTGGTCACTCTGCTGAATACTGTAGAGTCCCTCTCGCCAACCCAATTGCGCCAACACCACCAGTCTACCCGCAGAATCCACAACCAACCTACCAAAACCCACGACCCAGATCGTGCTTTAACTGCGGTGATCCCAGTCATTTCCGGAACGCGTGCCCAAGGCTACAAGTTCAGATTACGCAAGCGAATCCGGTGAACCAGATTTCAAACCAAGTGACGCGTGGACGGGCTTTTAACATAACCGCGCACCAAGCGCAAGCGAATAATGACGTAGTTAATGGTACATTTTTGCTTAACGGATTTTATGCTTCTGTACTTTTTGATACTGGCGCCGATCGAAGTTTTATCTCTCGCGCCTTCGAGCAGAAGCTTGCGCGACCACGCAACGATTTAAAAGAAGATTTTTCAGTTGAATTGGCTAATGGTGAAACTGTTTTAATAAACTCAGTGATTAAAGATTGCACGCTTAACCTTAACGAAAACGATTTTCTGATTGACCTCATCCCCATGCCTCTTGGAAGCTTTGATGTTATCATTGGTATGGACTGGCTCTCGAAGAATCGCGCCGAAGTTATTTGCGCCAAGAAGTTGATTCGCATTCCTCGAGAAAATGGTGATCTTCATATCTACGGCGAGAAACCCTCCCGCGGTCTTAAACTTATGTCTTGCGCCGAAGCCCGAAGGCTCATGCGGAAGAAGTGTATTGCATTTCTAGCCCATGTGGTTAAACCTGCTGAAGAAAAGAAGCTTCGCGATATCCCTGTTGTGCGTGATTTCCCTGAAGTTTTTCCTGATGATCTTCCTGGTATCCCTCCCGCTCGTGAAGTCGAGTTTCGTGTTGATCTTGTCCCTGGTGCTTCCCCCGTAGCTAAATCTCCTTACCGTCTTGCACCCGCTGAGATGCAAGAATTGGCCAGCCAACTTCAAGAGTTGACTGCTAAAGGATTCATTCGCCCTAGCTCTTCGCCCTGGGGTGCTCCGGTGTTGTTCGTTAAAAAGAAAGATGGATCGTTTCGCATGTGTATTGATTACCGCGAGTTGAACAAACTCACCATTAAAAACCGGTATCCTTTACCGCGTATTGACGATCTCTTTGATCAACTCCAAGGTGCCTCTTGTTTCTCCAAGATTGATCTCCGCTCTGGCTATCACCAGTTGCGCATCCGCGATGAAGATGTTCCGAAGACTGCTTTTCGAACTCGTTATGGCCATTTTGAATTCTTGGTCATGTCCTTCGGTTTAACCAACGCACCCGCCGTTTTCATGGATCTAATGAATCGGGTGTGTAGGCCCTTCCTGGATAAATTCGTGATCGTGTTTATCGATGATGTTCTGGTGTATTCTAAGACCAAGGCCGAGCATGAGCAACATCTCCGATTGGTGTTGCAAAAGCTTAGAGCCGAGCAGCTCTTTGCCAAGCTTTCCAAGTGTGAATTCTGGTCTGATGAAGTACAGTTTCTTGGTCATGTTGTAAACAAGATGGGTATTCATGTCGACCCATCCAAAATTGAAGCAATCAAGAACTGGATTACGCCATCCTCTCCTTCCGAGATCCGTTCCTTTCTGGGCTTAGCTGGTTACTACCGGCGATTTATTTCGAACTTCTCGAAGATCGCTTTGCCTTTAACAGCTCTAACGCACAAAGGTAAACCGTATATTTGGGGCTCGAAGCAAGAAGAAGCCTTTCTAACGCTCAAGCGTTTGTTGTGTGAAGCTCCTGTTCTTGCGCTACCTGAGGGTAATGATGATTTTGTCGTGTATTGCGATGCATCCAACCAAGGTCTCGGTTGTGTTCTTATGCAACGAGGCAAGGTTATCGCTTACGCATCAAGGCAACTTAAGGTTCATGAAAAGAATTATACAACTCACGATCTCGAACTTGGTGCAGTTGTATTTGCCTTGAAGATCTGGAGACACTACCTTTATGGTACTAAGTGTATCCTCTACACTGACCATAAAAGCCTTCAGCATATCTTTGATCAAAAGGAACTTAACATGAGGCAACGCCGATGGAACGAACTCATCAGCGATTACGATTGTGAGATCCGGTATCATCCTGGTAAGGCTAATGTGGTAGCCGATGCGCTCAGCCGAAAACCCTGCCAGCTTAACTGTATCTTGCCGCGCACCCAGCTTCACTTCGCGCCGATTCAAAGCAACCTTGAATCGCGTATTCGTGACGCGCAGCGCGCATCCATCAGTAATGGTAACCTTCGCGCCGAGTTAGCGTGTGGCGCGGAAGCGCATTTTGTCCCTAATCTGAGTGGAATTCTCTGCTATCTCAATCGCATCTGGATTCCCTTTGATGAGAATCTTCGCGCTGATATCCTGAGTGAAGCGCACAAATCTCGGTATTCTATTCATCCTGGCGCTGATAAGATGTACAAGGATTTGCGCATAACTTATTGGTGGCCCGGTATGAAGAAGGATATTGCTGTGTTCGTAGCTAAATGTCTGACTTGTTCTAAAGTGAAAGCTGAACACCAACGCCCATCTGGTTTGCTCGAACAACCAGAAATTCCTACGTGGAAATGGGAATGTGTAGCGATGGACTTTATTACCAAGTTACCTTTGACAGCAAGCAAACATGATAGCATTTGGGTAATAGTGGATCGATTGACTAAGTCTGCTCACTTCCTGCCCATTCGTGAAAACTACCGTGTTGAGCAACTCGCGCAGCTTTATGTCAAGGAAATTGTCTGCCGCCATGGTACTCCTTTGAGCATCATATCCGATCGCGATGGCCGTTTTATATCTCGCTTTTGGAAATCTCTCCAATCTGCACTAGGAACTCGCTTGGACATGAGTACGGCATATCATCCTCAGACTGACGGTCAGTCTGAGCGAACTATTCAAACTCTTGAGGATATGCTCCGATCTTGTGTTCTTGATTTTGGAGGTAATTGGGATTCGCACCTGCCTTTGATCGAGTTCTCTTATAATAACAGCTATCATTCCAGTATCGGTATGGCCCCATTTGAAGCACTTTATGGTCGTAAGTGCCGCTCCCCGATTTGTTGGAGCGAAGTGGGTGAAACTCAAATCACAGGACCCGAACTTGTTCAAGAGACAACCGATAAAATCGCCAAGATCCGTGATCATCTGCTGACTGCCAGAAGCCGACAGAAGAGTTACGCAGATCGTAGGCGGAAGCCTCTCGAATTTCAAGTTGGTGATCTTGTTCTCCTCAAAGTGTCGCCTTGGAAAGGTGTTGTCCGCTTTGGGAAGAAAGGTAAGCTTGCTCCTCGATATGTTGGACCATTCAAGATTCTCGCGCGTGTGGAAAAAGTTGCCTACAGACTTGACCTGCCGCCCGCGCTCAGTAATGTGCATCCAACGTTCCATGTATCCAATCTCAAGAAGTGTTTAGCCGACGAGAACCTTCACATTCCACTTGATGAAGTTCAAGTTGATGAAACTATGCATTTCGTTGAGAAGCCTGTTGAGATTATGGATCGCAAACCAAGCGCAGTCGCATCCCTATCGTGAAAGTTCGCTGGTAGTCCAAGCGCGGAGCCGAGTTTACATGGGAAAGGGAAGATCAAATGAAGATCAAGTACCCGCACCTGTTCTCTGCGCAACCTACTTCGAGATAAATTTCGGGACGAAATTTCTTAAAGTAGGGGAGACTGTGGCATCTGCCCGATCCGACCCGACCCAGGTACCCGTTTCCCTTATCCGATCTCTTTCTTTTATGATTTAATATTTATTTATACATACTTTATTTTTAATAATAATAATATATTTTCCTTCCCGCCTCTTTCTCTCTCTTTCTTTCCGCCGTCCCGTCCCTCTCCTTCTCTCTTTCCGCCTTCTTTTCCCTCTTGTCGCCGTCCCGCCCTTACGCCTTGTTTCCCTCTTTTTCTTCTAACTCTTTGCTTGTCCTTTGTTCCTTCCCGCCTAAGGTTGTCTGCGCAGCTCCACGCACCAGACTCCTTACAAGGAAGCCTGCGTGAAGACCACCTGTTACTGCGATACGCGAGACGAACTGTCCCCGCAGCGCGCTAAGGATTTTAGTTCTTCCCGCGGCGCGCTATGGATACCGTTCTTCCCGCGACGCGCTAAGGAATATAGTTCTTCTCGCGACGCGCTTAGAATTGAAGTTCTTCCCGCGGCGCGCCTAGAAATGTAGTTCTTCCCGCGGCGCGCCTAGAAATGTAGTTCTTTCCGCGACGCGTTAAGGTTGGTTCTGTCTGCCTTCGCGCTCGCGCGACCTTCTGTGTCTGCCTGTGCGCTCGAGCTTTCTCGCGCTAAACCCTTTGAGTTTTCTTCTGTTTAATCTAGCCGTTTGCTTTTGTGTTGTCTTATCTTTTGAGCTGTTGACCTAATCTGCTTTATGTCTGAAAAGTTACTTTCGGCGCAGCATGCGCACCAACCCCATTGGTTGACAGATAAAGTGACTGACATAATCTTTTGAGATCTGCTTTTGCCATGCTTGACCTGTACCTTTATCTGACCCGCCCATGCTTTTTACTGTTCCCTGTCAGCTTTATCTTGCCTCTGCAGCTGCCATATCTTTTGATATCTTTTGCTTTTGGAATCTTTTACTTTTTGAGATCTTTTCCCCTTTTTCTAGGGATTGTGTTCCCTAGGGTTTCTCTATAAATAATAGTATTATTTTCCTAACACTACACACACAAAACACTTAATCTCTCCTGTCCTCCTCCTTGCTCTCTCTGCCGCCTCCCTCTCTGCCTCCGTCTTCCTCCCTGTTCTGCCCTGTTTTCCGGTAATATATTATATATAATAACTTACTTATTAATTATGCTAACTTATAATCAAGACTTAAAACCAATCATTAAAACAATAATCTTATTTATAGGTTAACTTGTGCTTGTTTAAAGTTGGTTCTTGCTTTATCTTACACCGCATCGTTTATCAAGTGAGTAATCTCGTACCTAATCCCTTTTTGCTTTTAAATGTCTTGGGATGTTCATGTGTTCATACGAACTTAGAGTCTTAAACTTGTTTATAAACTTTAGTCGCGCAGTATCCCATGTGTTGAGGACGTTTACTTGGCTGTTTATTTGTATGTGTGTATCATTAACCGCTTTGTTCGGCCTATTCCGAAGTTTTCATGGATCCATTAGATGAACACGGGAGACCTATCGTTTACGGTTTTCTTTGTTTACACTTGCACAGATGTTTTCTCGTTTTTGTGCTCAATTGGGAGCACGGATTGAACTATGAACTATGAGCTATGATCTATCTAGGCTTGATCACAATCTGATTGCACCCTTGTTAAACACCAGACATACACGTGTTGCGCGCAGATTTATTGTTATCTATGTACTGTATTAAACTTGATTTCTCACCAACACGCAAGTGTTTGACGTTTATTTTAACACATGTTCAGGTTTGCAGTAGCTGTTTTGGAGCTTGTGGACACATAGGAAGTTTCTTTATTTTGGACCTAGATTAAAATGTATCAAGACAAGTTTTTGCTGTTCGAATATTATAATTTATAATATATTGGTTTATGATGTTTTATGTTATCTTGTGTTTACCCTGCGCGTGCGCGAATGAATGTATTTATTAAATATTGACACCCAATAGTGTCACGAGTAATGAAACAATATGTGGCGCCCCGATGTATAATCCGCCTTTGGTCGGGGTGTTACACCAGACTCATATTTTTTAACACATTCCTTCCAATCTATACCAATTTACACAAATATTTATATCTTTTACACTAATATTTCTACCATCATGTTTCCAAACAACAACCAAAATATTCTCGGTTTCGGTCAATATGTCCGTCAAGCCAACCAAAATCCACAACCGAACCAATCTACCGCCCCGACGCCAACCGTACCCGTCCCGCAAATGTATGACCCGCAAATGGCCGCGTACTTTGCACTTCTACAAAACTCTATGTCAAATGCGGTGCCCGGTTTTCAAAACCCAATGACAAACATTTTTGCGGGTTCGGGTTCCCAACCCGCCCCGGAGACCCAACCCGAGGTCGAGTTCGTGCCGGAGACACAACCCGTCCTGGAGACCGTAGGAGGTTCGAGCCAACGCGGACGTTCGAAGAAACACGCAAAGAAGCCCGCCGGCGAACCTCGGGTTAGAAAGACGGTGATCCAGTGGAGTCCCGACGAGTGCGTACTATGTGCTCGTGCTTGGTGCAAGATATCGGAAAATGCCAAATGCGGTAGGTTTTTAAAATGCATATATATATTTTTAAATTTCTTATAACAAACATTAAACTTGTAATGTTTTTATTTTTTTAGCGAACTATCAAAAAACGGGGGTATTTTGGCACAAAATTATAGAGAGGTTTCACAACCTTGGCGGGGACTCGCGTCGAGAAAAAGATTCGTTACTGTCGAAATGGGGCGACATAAACACCAAATGCATGGCTTTCCATACGGTTTTCTCTCGGATGAGTCGAACTAGGAGTAGCGGTGTATCGGACGCGGAAGTCATGGATAACGCGTTGGTTGAGTTTCAACATAAGGTCGGCGGGATCTTCAACTACTTTGGCATTTGGAAAGACCTATTGAGGTTTCACCAAAAATGGGGCTTGGTGTTGGATGTCGAAGCCGAAGCCGATGGTGGCCCGAGCAAAAAAAAGTCTAAAACATCGTCTTCGGTTGATCCAGACACGCCCCGTTCCGACGCTCGAAACTTCAACTTAAGCGATAATGACCCCGTGAATACTACCGACATGCCTCGGCTGGGGGTAGAAGAACCAAAGGCAAAGGAAAGGGGAAAGGGGTCGGTTCGTCATCGGCAACGGGTTCGAATCCCGAATTGGAAAGCCAATTCCAATTAATGAACTCTCGACTCCAAGATTTACACCAACTTGGAACCCAACGACTTCAAGTAAATTTGGACGTCGTCGACATACTTCGAAGGAATGAGATGGACAAAGACATCGAGATTTTATCAAACGAGCTATCCGAAGACGACCCCGATAGTCCAATCTCTAAAAGCCAATCGACGAGCGAAAATTTTAGAAAAATATAAGTGAGTTTTAGTTTTATTAGTATTATTTATGTTTTTTTATTTTAATTTGATGTATTTTTTTTAATTTAGTTTAATGTATTTTTTATTTGGAAGTTTAATGTAATTTTTAATTTTATGTTAATTTATTTTAATGATTTAGTATTTAAAAAAACAAATAAAATTAATAATGACTGGCTTCACGTGGCGCATAATCCCTGGTAGTGGAGAGTTATGACTACAGCCGGTTTTTGTACAAAACCATAACTCTGATTGAGCACCATGTGACGCATAACCCTTGGTAGTGAAGCTTTATGACTACACATGGTCAAATTGGATGAAGTGCCAGGAATTCTTACATGTTTAGATCATATTCAATGGGGTGATACGACAAATGTTTGTGAGGGGTTTTTCAAGATAAGAAGATGGGATGGAGGTGACGTGGAGGTGAGAGAAGATAGAGAGAGAAAGAAACAAGCGAAGTGCATACATTTAAAGAGAGTTATTAATGATGTTTGTGAGTAGTAGGGCATTAAATGAAAAGGATTGAGCCTGAACCCGGTCCTTTGAGGGATCCCTAAATCCTTAAGTTAAGTCCCAGGATACGGGCCCCTCTCCCCTTGAGGATTGGATTGACTTGGTTATTGCGGAACCAGCGTTCTCACTTAGAAATGAAATATAATGAATTGTTTCATGATGTGACAGGAACAAATGCAAGGATTTTAATTTGGCGTTGGTGTTGGTCTTATGACTTTATAATTTGAATCCGACATAAGCCTGAATATAACATATATATTCACGTGCTGATACAAACACAATATTACCTTTTACCCATGAAGATTCTTGGATTGCAAATTTATAAAATAAATAAATGTATATAAAACAATTACGTTTAAAGTATTAAATTGATGTATATTTCTCTTACAATTTTGTATAAAATACTTAATAAATTGCATTGTAAGTTTGTAACAAAGGGGCTAACCATAACCAGGCTAGCTGCCTTATATCAAAATGTATATTAGTATATACGAGTTCGACTTAAAGTTAATTCAAGCTCGTTTAGATTAAATATAAACTCATGAAGTCTTATTTTAAAGATTTGTTTTAGAAAATGTTTTATATTTTTACAACTTGTGTTTCTATTGTTATCACTTTATACTAGGGTATTTAAATGCAAATACATCCATTATAAATCAAATACAAATATTTATTTTTCACAAGTTTACATGTGAAATAATTCATAAAAATAGGTATCTCAAAGCCAAAGATGTAAGAAAAGCTGTCTTTCTATTAACAGAAACTAATTATTTTATTTCACTAGAGTCTCTATAGACATAAGTATTCATCATTATTATCTGGTCAAATATGAACTGACGTTTTAGTTTACTTGGAAAGATTACACGCTTCAATTTATTTGTACACTTCCTTACAATATTATAAGGACGAAAACACCCTCAAAACCAAAATGCAAGATTGAATCAACAGTATGGCTTCAAATGAGCCGAGTCACTCACAAGCTACTAAAGATTAACATATGAAAAAGCTCAATTGAGCCAAGTTTAAACGAGCATAAGCTCGAGCCTTAAATAAGCTCGTTTAAAATGAGACTGAGCTCGAGCTTCACTTATCAAACTCGAGCTGGCTCACGAGCCTAAGTGAGTCTATAATTTATATAAGACATTATTATCTGATATATATATATATATATATATATATATATGATGTTAAAAAAGTAACATAATAATTTATAATAAATATTATATAAAATTAATGCATAAAAAATAACTATTAAATAGTAGCTTGAAAAGCTACTTACAAGTCGAGCTTAAACTTTAGAAATAAAGATTGAAACAAGTCGAGTTCAAACTCAAGCTTTGTGTAAGTTAATCACACTAAACTCGAGCCATGGCTCGGGGCTCATTTACAGTTTTACACCCCTAACAGCTATCCATAACATAACAACAAGGGTTAAATAGTCAAAACACAATGAATAGA
The DNA here is from genome assembly GCF_021521415.1 of Bidens hawaiensis. Lineage (NCBI taxonomy): Eukaryota > Viridiplantae > Streptophyta > Magnoliopsida > Asterales > Asteraceae > Bidens > Bidens hawaiensis. Next base: position 517,296 of record NW_027491362.1, on the reverse strand, counting down.
GAATCCTGGGGGCCAATACTAGCATCTGCAACCAAAAGTACCGCAGTACCAAATAATTCACTTCTTCTTATTCTTAACATCACATCTCTCTACTCCATTGTTTTTCTCACTAGAACATTGTTAAAGATCTAGGGTTTCATAAGTTCTTCATTTTTCACTCTTTTCATCTTCTCATTTTCTCAGATCGGTTAACTTCTTAGTCTCAGCTGGTACGTACGTAATTTCATGTATTTGTAGTAGTGAATATGTATGTTCTTCAATGTGTTCATAACTGTGTGTTTTTACACACACAAACACATATATATGACTGATACACACATGATACTTAAAACACTACAAACAAGAATTATAGAGTTTATGCTTTTAACAAAAAAAAAAACAGTAAAAAAAAGTTATAGGAAGATCTGTACGTACGAGCTAGACGGTCATTATTCATCTATTTATGTATATATATATGCATATGTATTTAGATCCTTGTAAACATGATTATAGCTTTAAGGTTTTCAAGAAGACCAGATCTTATAACTTTTGTAGTAAGCAGTTATTACAACTTTTGGTTTTCTAAAACTCAAAACACACACTACTTACAAGCATAATTATAGTAAGCATTTTATTACAACTTTTGGTTTTCTAAAACTCAAAACACACACTACTTACAAGCATAAATATAGTAAGCATTTTATTACAACTTTTGGTTTTCTAAAACTCAGATCTTACTAGATTTTATAACTTTTGTACAAGTTATTTGTTTGTGTTTATAGTAAGTTTACATCGTATTTTTTTTTTTTAATTTTTTTATGGTAAGTTTTCACATATACATCCTATTTTTATAGAATAAGTTTTTTTTTTTATATAGTTAATCATCTAGATGTGTTCTTATGTGGCCTTTTCTGGATCCATTGCTTAATTAATATAAGTTCTTTGTTTGTGTTTTGTAATTTTTTTGCATATTAATTTTGTTATGACTTTATTTTTTGGTTTTTGTTCACAACATAGTGTGTGTATATGCATATGCATATATATTTTAAGATTTGAGATTATCTTACAATTTTTGTATATGATTATTATGACTGTGGACAGAAAAACAAAAATGGAGCATTTAAACGAGAAAGCATCCAAGGAAGTACTTCCACCACCACCACCGTTGCCACTAGTGGTTCCACCGAAATATGTTTCTACGGGCTCAAACCGCAACCCGATGGCTAGACGAACGACTGGCACCAAAGGCCGTAGGATCGAGCTGGTCTCCAACCATTTTAATGTGAAACTGAACAACACCGCTGACCACTTCTATCAATACAGTGTATATATCTCTCTACTCCTATACTAACAACTATATACTGTTATTATGTTATGATTGGTTAAACTTATGTTACTTGAAAGCTTTAATAAATGTTAGAAAATACTAAAATTTATATGATGTTGGTTCAATTGTTGTTTGGCGGTTTGGCCAAGAATGGGGCCCAACCGTTAAAGGATATGTTAATAAGTTTCTTAATGACAAAGTTCGGGTTATTATGATTTCATGTTAGCTAAATTTGAGTTAATGTTATAAATAAACATGAGTTATATATGTGTTAAAGAGGTTCTTAAGTTATATTTTCTTTAAGAAAATATAACTGCGAGTTATTACGTGTAACAAACGTTTTTGACTTATATTTTCTATAAGTAATATAATTGGGAGTTATAAAAAATTTCGTGTTTTGTGTGCAATTTCGTTGTGCGTTTACCAATTCATTCTTGATATGAAACTTGTTGGTATAGAAAGCTCAAAGCTGGCCTGTATTGTTGAATATTGTGGAAATCCTAATAGCATGTTTCTCTTATATATTATCATTGGTATAAATAGAGTACATGAGCATATAAATATCACACCGAGAATATAATCTAACATGTTGGTATATATGATGATCTAGGTGGCATTATTCTATGAAGATGGAAATCCTGTGGAGGCCAAAGGTATTGGCAGGCGAGTACTTGACGCGGTTTACAGTTTCTACAACGCAGAAATGGGAAGTAAAGGATTCGCATATGATGGCGAAAGGACTCTGTTCACCGTGGGCCCGTTGCCCGGGACTCAGCTTGAGTTTCCTGTTGTGTTGGAGAATCTATCTTCAAACAGGTACACAATTTAATGTAATTTTTTTATTACTTTAAGAATCTTGTTGCTAATGTTTTGAGTGTTGTTTTGTATAGAACTGCACGCGGTGGCAGCCCAAGTGAAAAGGACACCAAGAGATCAAGGCGTCCGCCTCAATCCAAGTCGTATACTGTGAGGATCAGTTATGCTACCAAGATCCCGATCCAAGCCATTTTCAATGCGCTTCGTGGAAAAGAATCTGATCAGTTCCATGAAGCTGTCCGGGTTCTAGATGTGATGCTTAGACAGCATGCTGCAAAACAGTAAGCATATATACTTAAAAACTATTTTACAGTGTTCTATATTATTAATTATTAATTTGAATTATAATCATGCTCATATGCATGTTTTATTGTGTATGCAGAGGTTGTCTTCTTGTCAGGCAGTCTTTCTTTCACAATGATCCAAGAAACGCGATAAGCATTGGAGGCGGTGTTGTGGGATGCAGAGGCTTTCATTCCAGCTTTCGGGCCACTCAAGCCGGTTTGACTTTGAACATGGGTAGTTAACACTTGACACTCCGTATAATTTATCTTATTTTTTTTTCAAAATGTTGTATATTAATGTTGATAACAATTAATAATGTATTTGCAGATGTCTCAACAACCATGATACTCAAGCCTGGGAAGGTTGTCGATTTTCTTTTAGAAAATCAAAACGTTAAATACATAAGGGAGATAGACTGGGTCAAGGTACTAGTCTGTTCTGTTCTGTTTGATATCTTTTTTTTTTATAATATTTATTAGATTGAACATTTGCTCATATGTTTATAAAAATAACAGGCGAGAAGGATGTTAAGGAATCTTCGTGTCAAGACGTTTCCCTCTAACATCGAGTATAAAATCATCGGGTTGAGTGAGAAGCGTTGCAGACAACAGACGTAAGTCCTAGCATTAATATTACTATTGTTGTTGTTATTGTTGTTTGTTATTATTCTACATGAACAAAATTAATATTATGTACAAAATAATTGTTTTTGTAGGTTTTTCATGAAGCAAAGGAATGCTGATAGTCCTAGTGAACCCATAGAGATCACGGTCTCTGACTACTACGCCGAGTACCGTAATCATCAGCTCACAGTATCTCATGATTATCCATGTCTAGATGTCGGGAAACCAAAACGTCCCGTTTACATACCACTTGAGGTAACAAATATTCACATTTCAAGTTAATATTAACTTTATTGTTAACATTAATTATTGATGTTTCTGCATTGGTTATATGCAGCTCTGCGAACTGATCTCTCTGCAACGCTACACAAAGGCGTTATCAAATCTGCAAAGAGCTAAACTTGTCGAGCAATCCAGACAGAAGCCGCAAGATAGGATGAACTCTTTAAAACATGTAAGCTAACTAAACTTGTTTAATTAATAATAATAATATATGATTATATTCAAATAATTCACATAATGTGTGCATATTTTGTTGTTTTAGGAGATGAAGAGAACCAATTATGGTGCTGATCCTTTGATCAACTCAACCGGCATCACAATCGACAACTCCTTCATCCAACTCGAGGGCCGAGTATTGGAACCTCCAAAACTCAAGTTTGGAAATGGTGTGGACATGTTTCCACGTGATGGCCGATGGAACTTCAACAACAAAGTAAGTAATATCTTAAACTTAGTTTATAGTTTTTAAATGATTAAAAAGTTCAAATTTTGTTAATAAGAGGTTCATATATTGAATGCAGACACTTGTTGAGCCGAAACAGGTCAAGCATTGGGCGATCGTGAACTTTTCTACACGCTGCGACACCGATAGCCTACGCAGAGACCTCGTCCGGTGCTGTAAAGTCAAAGGGATGGTGAGTTGACTTTTCTTATTTACTTTGTGAGTAAAAATAAAATAAAAATGATACATATGAAAGTATTCTTTGCATACTTGCAGTATCTTGATGCACCACATTCTGTAATCCAAGAGAATCTACAGTCTAGCCGCAATCCCGCTCATGTTCGTGTTGAATTGATGTTTGAAGCTATCAAAGGAGCTTTTTCGAGCATACCTCGGTTTCTGTTGTGCATCTTGCCCGAGAAAAAGAACTCCGACATATATGGTTTAATTCCGCTCTATTTTTGTTAAATTGTTATTATTATGAAGCTGTTTAATTTATAATAACATTGTTAGGTCCATGGAAGCGAAAGTGTTTGGTTGAAAACGGGATTGTCACGCAGTGCATGGCTCCCGGTAGAATCAATGACCAGTATCTCACTAACTTGCTTCTGAAGATAAATGCAAAGGTCTTCATTTCAAATTAGTATAATTTTCAGAAATCAAATGTTTATAAATTTTTTTATATAAATTTCAGATGGGAGGTTTAAACTCGCTGCTGTCAGTTGAGTGCTTGCAATCTATACCGATAGTTTCCAAGATTCCCACCATTATATTTGGAATGGATGTGTTACATGGACAGCCGGGTCGTTCTGATCTTCCTTCTGTTGCTGCGGTACATTTTCATTCCTAGATTATTAAATCCATTAAATTATTAAAATCCAAATGTATAAAACAATAACTCTTGTTTTTGGGAATGTACTAATGTGCAGGTTGTCAGCTCAAGAAAATGGCCATTGATATCTCAGTATCGGGCTTCTGTCCGTGCTCAGGCTCTACGAAATGAGATGATTGATGCCTTGTTTAAACCGGTATCACCAAAGGAAGACGAAGGAATGATAAGGTTTTGATTTAATTATTCATATATATGGAAAAAAAATTGAATAAGCATTTTGAAAACTAAAACTGTTGTGATTTCAGGGAGCTGTTACTGGACTTCTATCAAAGCACTCCACAGCTAAAGCCGGAGCATATTATTATTTTCAGGGATGGAGTTAGCGAGTCACAGTTTGATCAAGTGTTGAACATAGAATTCGAGCAGATCGTGCAGGTTTGAAAAAATAAATTTCAAGATTTTATATGTTAACTTGGTAACTAAAGTTTAATTAAAATCTTTTAATTATTGTGTGATGTAGGCGTGCAAGTTCTTGGACGATAAATGGAGTCCAAAGTTTCTGGTGATTGTGGCACAAAAAACTCACCACACCAGGTTTTTTCAACCGAGGTCTGATGCCAATGTTCCACCAGGTTAGTTATCCGAAGCTTGAACATGTTAATGTTATGATCTAGATAAATGAACACTAATTATTTTTCACTTTTTTTGTTAATTATTACAGGAACAATCATTGATACTAAAGTCTGCCATCCCAAGAACAATGATTTCTACCTTTGTGCTCAAAACGGACCGATTGTGAGTATTAAACTATTAATTGTCTATCTAACTTTTATACACGTATTAATGTTTGAGAATGAAAAACAATACATTGGTGTTTAGGGGACTACACGGCCGACGCATTATCATGTTCTTCTTGATCAAATTGGGTTCAGTGCTGATAATTTGCAAGAGCTTGTGCATTCGCTATCTTATGTGTAAGTTAAATGAAAAACATTCACCAAGTAAACTTGTTAATAATTAGTGACTGATTTGTGAGGGTTATGGATTATGATGCAGGTACCAAAGGAGCACAACTGCGATATCTGTAGGTGAGTAAATAAATAAACAAACTGAACTCTTTTTGCTAGGTCTGTAAATGAACCGAACGTTCACTGAGCAGTTCATGAACCGTTTAGCTGGATGTTCGTTCATTTATGTTCACTTATGTTTGTTTACGTTTGTTCATATATGTCCGTTTATATTTTAAACGAACAGACATAAACGAACACGAACATGTTCATTTCGTAAACGAACAAACATGAACACAAATATTTGTCCGTGTAAAGTTAAATGAACGAACTGGAACATGTCCTTGTTCTTTTACAGGCCTATATATATGCATATGGTTTGGTACTTTGGTTAGTTAAACCTTAAAAAAATAAACTGATAAATAAACCTCTTTGTATATGTGCAGTTGCTCCAATCTGCTATGCACACCTGGCAGCGGTGCAGATGGGGCAGTTTGTGAAGTTCGATGACGTGTCAGACACGACGTCTAGCCACAGTGGTGGTGGCGGTGGCGCCAGCAGTAGCGGTGGCGGTGGTATTACTCAAATTCCAAAGCTGCATGACAATGTATGCACTTCTATGTTTTTTTGTTGAACTTACACCAGGGTAAGTTTATTAACAGACAGTGGCTGATTTAAGGAGTAAGTGGATTGTCTTAATACTTGTTGGTTTGCAAATAATCTCAAGTAAATAACACTAAATAGATGGTTGATCAAGATCGAGTCTCGGGGCCGATTACAAACACCCTTTTGCTAACGTTGGATGTTAAAAAACAATATGCAACTAGATAGGTAGCGTCTAGCATAACATTATACGGAGTAATACTTTTTAGTTTGCACAAGTATACTGAATATACATGTTCACGTATCTAACTTTAAAAGTAATACGGAAATAGGCTTTACCGAATCTTAAAAATATCAGGTCGTTACTTGTGTCACTCACTTATAATTAATGGTATAATATCCTTATTTTGACAAAATTCGTTTCAATAGATTATAACTATTTAATCCTTTGTAAGATTTAATATATTATAGCTAGTGATATTCTTGTCATTGTTTTATAAAATAAAACTAATACGAAGTTTATTATATTTAATGTTGTGGATATTACACAATTATAAGTAGGAAGATATATGTAAAAGCTCTATACAGTTCGAATAAATTTGAAAATTTGTGCGAATTGATATTTTTTAGTAGAATGCTCAACGTATATCAGTAGATTCAGACTTTTACTTAGCTTCATCATGAATTCCTAATGCAAGTTGAAGTTCATAGATTAACATGTTAAAGTGTCATTATGAGTCTATTCAATCACAATGTTGTATGTCATTAAAAAATGTTAGTAAATCATAATGTTGTGTGTTTTCAATTTGAAGTTTTTAAACACTAACATTAGGTGATTTAATGGAGTCACATATTATGTGACCCATAATAGGAATGTTAATGATGATCATTAAGTGTATTTTGTGTTCTTGTGGTTACGAAAGTTGAACTTAGAAATTTGGAATCAGGTTCAGTTAATTAACTAAAGTTAAAAAAAAATAGCCATAATAGTTGAAATAAAGTAGAAAATGCCTCAAAAGTTGTTTAAGTGGTGTAACTACGCCCACTACCATACCGTATGCTTGATGTTATATGTCAGTCATACGTCAACTTTGTTGAAAACAGACACCGTACCGTAAGCTTGGATGGTGTGTGGTATTTTGATATCAATTTGTTTTAACTTGTTTTGGGGCTTGAGTTTAATTGCTTATGCTTAAATTGTAAAGTCACTTATAATGGCTACTCTTTTTCCTTTTTATTTACATATACTCTCAAGTAAAACATCTTAAGTAGATGATTGATGAAGATTGAGCCTTGTGGGGAATAACAAACACTCTTTTTGTAATGTTAGTTGATAAAATTTAAAAACAAAATGTAAGTAAATAGATTTGGTTTAGTATGACATAATACTACTTTGAATGTGTATAAATATTTTGTAAAAGGGTATATGTTCAACATTCTAAATTCTAAAGCTGAAAATCATATTCGGATATAGGATCTATTTTCTCAACAATAGACTTTATTAAGTCTTTAATATACGGTTCTTATATTATTAGGGTCAAGTTCTTATATAAAAGTATATCACATCCTTATTCTGACCAAGTTTATTTTAACAAATTATAAGTACTATCTAATCCTTTGTAAGCTTTAATAAAGTATCACAAATAATATTCGTCTCATGATTTTGTTAAAAATAAGAAACTAATTCAATATATTATATTATTAGTTGCTTTTAAGTTTCACAAGTTAATATTATAATTATATTAATAAACACATCTAAATTCAGCATTCAATAAAAGTTTCCCCTAACTTAAGCCAATGCCAAAAATATAAAAAAATAAAAAATAAAATAAATTCAAAGTTTATTATATTAATAGTTTGTTTTAAGTATAAAAGCAAATTGAAAATGAAATAATCTCAACTTTTGTGTATTAGCCGATAATAATCTCAACTTTAAAAATTACTAGTAGTGGTCCCAACTTTCAACTATTTTTGTCTCAACGGACATCCGTTAAAAACATTTAACGCCGTTAAGTTTTTTCCGAGTTTCAAACGATGTTTTAGGGCTTTTGATCAGAAGAACGATACGATTCGACTGACGTAAAATTTATCTCGAAACGGTGATTCAAATGACTTGATTTTTGTTAATTGGAAATTCAAACACCCGAATTGAAACATTATTTCGTCGCTTGGATCACCCTTTCGGGAGAAGTTTTACATCAGTCGACTGGTATCGTTCTTTCGATCAAAAGCCCTAAAACATCGGTTTGAAACTCGAAAAAAAAACTTAACGACGTTAAATGTTTATAACAAAGCTCCATAGAGACAAAAATAGTTAAAAGTTGGGACCGTTAATAGTGGTTTTTAAAGTTAGAAATATTATTGGCACAATAGTGAACCATTAACCGTATATGCGTGTTTAACACCAAAATAACTTGTTGTAGTCTATTGTGACTATGTACAACGGACCACTAACACATTTCTAGACTTATCAAGACCCCACAACGAACTATAGATTGTATATGTGTATTCAACACCAAGATGAATTGTTATGGACTTTGTATAACAAAACCGATGGAATAAGACGTGAGAAAGCTCATTGGTGGTCAATTTGTAGCACACGCTCAACAATTTTGGTGGTGACAATCCAGTTAATTAAAAACATTTTATCAAAGGACTTGTAGGAGACTGATACCAACGTATATATTACAGACATTCAACCTCAAGACTCACATGGTCAAAAGCTTTAGTGTCATAGTAAATATTGATATAAATTTAAGAGTAGCTTTAGAAGGTGTGTAAAGTCAATTCTTTTAAGACAATTTACAACTTATTAAAGCCATCAAAATAAAATAAAAGAACAATCTTTAAATATGAAATAAGTATCAATATATTTTGTTAATGTTGAACCCATTGAAACACTTGCTAGAAAATATATGATTACAAAATGCTTCCAAATTTAACTTCAAATTCTAAAGTGTTAAAATAATAATTTATAATGGATTAAAGTATCCTAAATCTAGATTAATGTAGACTGTAGAGATGTTTATTTTTTTACCTTTGAGTAGATCAAGTGGCTTTTCTTTGAGGTGGTACAATTCTGGATGTGATTATAGCTTAGAATTTAAGCACGCTCATTTATAACCTTTTATGTTAAATCTGTCAATACCAACCTAGCTACATATAAAGTTAGATTAGTAGTTAGGAAACTTTCATAATTATTTTAATAGATCATCTAATTCTATTCTCGTTTTATAGAATGTACTTTGTATAATCTATATCTATATAATATATATAAACGAAGACATAAAAATCCTACGTGTCGCGATGTGGTCGCTCCCCTCGTTTTTGGAGCCACCAGATTTGCTTGATTTTTAAATGAAGACTTCTCATGCATTTGACCCGAATTCATTGGTATGGGTCTTACCAAACCCAGATTTTCCTTAAACGGGTTATAACATCTCATTAAATTAAAAATTATTCTCACCAAATTATTGATGTAAAAATCATATAAAATAGGATATAATAAAAGTTAATATCTTATTTATTTTAAAAAAGATATATATATATATATATATATATTATTTTAATTAAAAAAAACAAATTTGATAGTAAAAAAAATAAACGGGTCTTGAATCTCATCAAACCATAAGTATATTATTAACTTTCATAAATATTATTTATAATTAAAAAACCAATTTTATAGTAAAAAGAATAAACAAGTCTTGGATCTCATAAAAACCATATATCTTTTAAACCGGGTTATAACATCTCATTTATTTGTGAAAGAATTTGACCATAAATATATTATTAACTTTCACATAATAAAAAAATATAAATTCAAAAAATAAATAAATATTAGAACAAATAATATAAAACAACCCCCATAAATATATATAAACGAAAACATAAAAATCTTACGTGTCGCGATGTGGTCGCTCCCCCTTTTTTTGGAGTCAACAGATTTGCTTGATTCTTAAATGGAGGCTTCTCATGCATTTGACCCGAATTCATGGGTATGAGTCTTACTAAACCCAGATATTCCTTAAATGAGTTATAACATTTTATTATATTTTAAAAATTATTCCCACCAAATTATTGATGTAAAAATCCTATAAAATAGGATATACTAAAAATTAATATCTTATTTATTTTAAAAAAGACATGTATATTATTTAAATTAAAAAACCAATTTTATAGTAAAAAAAATAAACGGGTCTTGGGTCCCATCAAACCATAGGTATATTATTAACTTTCATAAATATTATATATAATTAAAAAAACCAATTTTATAGTAAAAAAAATAAACGAGCCTTGGATCTCATCAAAACTTTTAAACCGGGTTATAACATCTCATTTATTTGTAAAACAATTTGTTATCAAACCATAAGTATATTATTAACTTTCATACAATAAAAAAATATAAATTCAAAAAATAAATAAATTAGAACAAACAATATAAAACAACCCCCGTAATACGGGAAATAAAAACTAATGTTATTATATGTGTCATTTCATCTCTTTTAGTAGTTGTTTCTATTCTAGTTTCATAGGATGTCGATAATCAATGTTTTTAAAATTTCAAATTAATCCCACTCAATGTAACTTAATTTTTTTTAGTTAATCATCTATCTTGACAATAAATCTTATTCTCCAAAAATAAAAATGAAATTAAAAGACACAATTCACATCTAGTGTTTGGTATGAAGAAATGGAAGGTGGAATGAAATAGATCATTTCAAGGGAATTAAATTAAGCATGTTTAGTTGTCATGAAGTAATGGAATTGATCATTCCTAAGGAATGAAATTCTTTCCTTTTTTAATCATTTTCATTCCTTGATAAAAGATGTTTTTTTTTTCATTCCTTCAAAGAATGGAAATGTCAACAACAACAACAACATTATTATTATTATTATTATTATTATTATTATTATTATTACCGCTGTATCTTTAATATTATTAATTTGTATAATACAATGTAATATTATTATATTATCAACATTATTATTGTTAATTTAAATTTGGTGAATTAAAAACATATCATAACGTGCATACGTGAATCACGTTTTTACGATTATTTTTGTTTGGTTCGGTAATATCACCACAATGCATAAGTCCAAAAACTAGTTATTATTAATATTTGCATTATTATTATTATTATTATTTATTATTATCAATATTAATAATAGTATTAGTAAAGTGATGAATCATTTCATTCTCATATGGAAACCAAACAAGACAATTGAATGGTAATGATCCATTTCATTCCATTGTCCATTCCATTACCTCATCCATTCCATTCCTCCACTTATTCCATTACTTTATACCAAACAGACCCTTATTGGCTATGTATTCTTGTATCATTATCGCTTCATGTTTTTGTGAGTGCAAGGAATAGAAAAACAAAATAAATAATAAAAAGAAAAAAAATATTATTTACTTTAATAACAATTGAAATGGAGGATGTGAATTAACACCACTCTGGTATGACCTTCGTGCCCCTGCAGCCACAATGGGAGGGCTCACCCCTGAGTTGCGAAAGCCATAATACACACCCTAACGTTGAAAGATCAATTTAAGATGTTAATATTATGTAATGAATTTGTTTCAGAAGATAGTTTGATAATGTAAGTGAAGTATCGGTCTTAAATAAAAAAAGAAACAAAGAGGGTGCTTTGGTAATTGACTAGAAGATGAAGGGTTTGATTGTAAATAACTCTGATTATATTTTATACGTAGGTATGTATGAGGTATCGGTTTTTCATAATTTTGTTGTTAGATGCTATTTTCTTTAGTAATTTTAATGACTTCTTTAGCGTTTTTCGCAAAAACTAGAAAAAAGAAAAAGTCAATAATAACAAATAAATATAACCTTTTTTGTTTCACTATATATTGACAGAACAAATAATTGAGATAGTGTTTGGTATGTATGGATCATGGACGGAATGAATCATTATGAGAGAATGAAAAAAAACGTGTTTTGTTGATCAATTGAATGAAATCATCCACTCCACAAGAAATTTTAATCCCTAAGCATCCCGATATCATTCCTTCACCCATTCTGTTTTTTCCATTCCATTCCCTCCACCTCCACCATTAGACATTGGATGGCCAACACTGCCACCAACACCACAACCAGTATCCACTAGCATCCCCATCATCGACCGCCACCACTACCACTTTCGGGAAAACCACCACCACCACCAGTTTCACCTGCCACTGCCTGCCGCCACCACCACCACCACCACCCTAAGCACCTACCACCCCCACCCATACCCACCATCACCTTCCTCGCCACAACTGCCGCCACCACCATCATCACCTCCATCCTCCTCCACCACCACCTACTCCCTCAGTGACCATCAACCACCACCACTCACAATCACCACATTTGTATTTCATTTCTTTGTTTTTTTTTTCTGGCCACCAAACAACTCAAAATAAGGATCATTTCATTCCTACATGGTAGCAAACTTACCATTGGAATAGTAATCTTACGTTTCATTCATTGCTCATTCTTTTCCTATACCCATTCAATTTCCTCATCTATTTCATTACCCATACCAAATATACGTTTAGATATTAAAAAAAAGGGTACTATAACTCTAGAATCTGCAATAATAAAAAAAGGGTACTATAACTCTAGAAGGTAGGGCTGATAATTGGATATCTGTTTAAGACACGATAAGACCTGTTTGCAAAAAAAAAAAAGCGACGTGTGATTTTTTTATTTTCTTAAATAAATGAATTAGTAGGCTAGACTCCATGTCTCCATCATTTTTCTTTATTGGTACATGAAACTTAAAATTGTCTTATAGTCATGCCATATAAAGTAGTTAAAAGAGCCGTATTCGTGTTTGATACTTTTGTTAAGCGCGTCGCAACAAACCTGTTAAGACACAAATTGCCAGCCCTTCTATAAGGAACTCGTTGTTAAGTAGATGTCCATATATGTAACTTTTATAGTTTTATTTGATCTTTAACACCATTTATGTTGTGAACTTTTTTTTTTCTTTTACCTATGTGTAGTGTTTATTTGTTGAATATCCAAATAACAAAAATATAAAGAATAGAAAAGAAATAGAAAGAAAGATCCAACGGCAGGCATAAAATGAGCGCATGAAATACATATGCAGATTGGAACATCTGACACACATAATAATAATAATAATAATAATAATAATAATAATAATAATAATAATAATAATAATAATAATAACTCTTTTATTTCCACAATCTTCTCCCCCCTTATTTTCTTTCTTCACTTTCCCCTGTTTCTAATCTCAGCTAACCTAAACCCTAATATACATACACTCTCTGTGTCTATCTATTGCATCAAAACATGATGCAGCAGCATCAGAGGATAAGACAACAACAAGCCCTGATGCAGCAATCCCTCTATCACCCAGGTCTCATTACCCATCCACAGGTAACTTTTTTTTAATTATTACTTCATTTTTTTGTCTTTAATTTCAGTTTTTTATGTTAAAGGTGGTAATTTTATATCTGGGTATCAACTCTACTTGCATAATCTTAATTTAGTAGGTTCAAATTGAATCAGTAGAGTTTGATTTTAAGTGGGTGGCTGGGCATTTTGTGTATTACTGTTCTATTAGTTTCTTGGAAAAATTTTGTAAAAATATATAAAAATGTGAAGGATAAAAATATATGTACCAAAATGTACTAGTGCTAACCATTAAAAGGTTTTAGTCATTCAGTACTAAAAAGCATCTATCTGTTATCTGTTCATGTGGTTATGAATGAACTTTGAAGTACTAACCTCTAGATAAAAATTAAAAAAGATAACATACACAGGGTGTTAATGACTTATTTTTTGTTTATATTTGCAGATAGAGCCTATCTTGAGTGGCAATCTACCTCCAGGTTTTGATTCAACTACATGTCGCAGTGTGTGAGTGTCTTCGGTTATTATCATTATCATCTTAATGTTCACATCATTTTATTTGTATAATTCAATAGCAAGATAACTTTTTTTGATTTAGAAAGCCTCATACTAATTTAGGCTTTTGACATTTAATATCCGACTTTATATAGGTATGTTGGAAACATCCATCCACAAGTCACTGAACCCCTACTTCAAGAAATCTTTTCAAGCACGGGTGCTCTTGAAGGATGCAAGCTCATTAGAAAAGACAAAGTATGATTAAATCATTAGCTTCCTAATTTTCTATTAAAAATGATAATGCTTTTGATTCTTTTTTTTATTTTGTGATCAGTCATCATACGGATTCGTGGATTATTTTGATCGGCGTTTTGCTGCTCTTGCTATTGTGACTCTTAATGGAAGGCATTTGTAAGTAAAAAGCTCAATTAGTGTCTATTTTTATCTTATGTTATTACTGACTACTAATTGCTTTAAAAACACATATTTACAGGTTTGGGCAGCCTATCAAGGTTAATTGGGCGTATGCCAGTAGCCAGCGAGAAGACACATCAGGTTTTAATATTTTATTATTAACTCATAAATTAATAATTTCATTTGTATGTGATATTATTATCTTCATTTTGCAGGCCACTTCAACATATTTGTTGGTGATCTTAGCCCTGAAGTTACTGATGCCACATTGTTTGCTTGCTTTTCTGTTTACCCTAGTTGCTCGTAAGCCCTATTTAAATCAAAATGTGACATGATGAATAATGCACTTAACACACATTTGTATATTTTTTACTGATTTTATTTTTGGCTGTTTGTAAGTGATGCACGAGTTATGTGGGATCAGAAGACAGGGCGCTCTAGGGGGTTTGGATTTGTTTCATTTAGGAACCAACAAGTAAGTGAAATATTGTGGGACTGAAAAGACCTTTATGCCCCTGTTTAAGATACTAATTACAATTCATTTCACTTTTGTTAACAGGATGCCCAAAGTGCAATTAATGACTTGAATGGTAAGACATGTTATATTTTTAGTAGAATGAATTTGTTTTGGATTATTATGTTTTGTAACTCGGTTGAGCTTATATTGTAGGAAAGTGGCTCGGAAGTAGACAAATTCGATGCAACTGGGCCGCAAAGGGGGCGGGATCCGATGACAAACAGCGGTTGGAGACTAAAAATGTTGTTGAATTGACAAATGGAACATCAGGTTAGCAGTTGTTACAAATTAATATGCTTTTTTTAAATTTTATATGATATCTTGTGGATGTTATATTGTTTTTTACATTGGCTTACATGTGCAGATGACGGTCAAGAAAAAGTCAATGAAGATGCTCCGGAAAACAATCCTCAATATACAACCGTTTATGTCGGCAATCTGGCTCCCGAGGTCAGTTTCTCAAAGAAATGCACAAAATTGACGGTGTTTTAAACCACTTACTGAACAAACTATATTATAGGTTACATCAGGTGATCTCCATTGTCATTTTCACGCTCTCGGTGCCGGTGTTATTGAAGATGTTCGACTTCAACGAGACAAAGGTTTTGGTTTCATTAGATACAGCTCACACGCGGAGGCGGCTAGTGCTATACAGTTAGGAAACACTCGTTATCTCTATGGCAAACCGCTTAAGGTAGTTTTATGAAAATATTAGATTCATAGTTTTATATTCATAATTCATACAAAGATTTGGAATTATGATTTGATTTGGGTGTTTGTGAAATAGTGTTCATGGGGTAGCAAACCGACACCTCCCGGAACCAGCTCAACGCCTCTACCACTGCCAGTTACTGGAAATAATGTTGGTTTTTCGGCTATTGATACTGCGGCTTATGAAAGGCAACTGGCTCTTAGTAAAATGGCTCTGATGCATCAGCAGATGGGCGGTGCCGCTAGCCAGGGTGCGGTTTATGATGGTGGTTACCCGGGGATTGCCGCCACACAGCCGCCCATGTACTACCAGTAACAATGTTTTAGATAGGGCTCTCTTCTTTTTTTTTCCCCTCTTAATGTTATATGTTATTGATTTGGAATGTTTGTTTTCTTGTTATTGTGTAACTTTGAGGATGTATATGTAGCATTACCATTGTATCACTTCCTAGTGTTGAAGGAAGTATTGAGTTATGAATGGATCATGGATGAGTATACAGCATCTTGAACATGTTATTTTAAAGTGATAATTGTTTTATTACTTGTAATGATTATTATATTTGTTACTTGTTAGTAATCATGATGTGGTTTAGTATATTTCATGGTTTGGTTTGTATGAGATTGAGCGAACTCTGGGATATAGATACGGTTTGGTTACATCTCACCCTCTCCAGACCTTGCTAATAACGTTGTTATTGGTGGGAGTTTACAGGGTAATGTGTTAGTATGAGATTATTAAGAACTACATATAGTTTTGTCATCTTTCACATTATAGTGTGAGTTAGCATTTGTTGTATTTTGAACATGGGAAGTGATCATTTTCTCCATTTGAAGTTACGTTTCAGCCTTTAATTAGTTTTTAACTTTGTGCACGAAGTTTTAGCTACAGTCATTCCATAAATCAAGCAATCTATGTCGAATCGACTATAGCAATTAGACCATTTAAACTTTCGTTTTTTAATCAGGGCTTTGACATCGATCATTAGCACGAATGGTCACAAAATTTGAAGTATTTTATTTATTGAAATGCTTGTTATTTGGATGTGTATGGATAATATGTAGCATTACTTTGCCAAAAGAAAGTATTGATTTATGTATGAATCTTGGATGGATACAATTCATCCAGTCCAGAATTCAACAAAGAGATGCTCTTCAAACTTCTCACTTTCACTCTCTATGTACACAAAATACGATTAATCATGCCCAGATCGCGATCATGTATGATTCACGCGATCAAATTTATGTTACTAATCTGTCATATGATCCTTCATGGTACGGCTAAATTGCAAAAATCCCAGTGGCCATCACACTATTGGCGCCACTGGAAGACGCTTGCGAGCCACAATATTTCTCGGGTCTCTCATCCATGGCTATCTACCTGCTCCTACATTCCGGGCTGCAAAATGCTTTCTCTCCCCTGTTACAAATCATCATGATCATCAAGTTATATAAAATCAAGAAACTGTCACATAAATATTTAAAAAAAAGAAAAGAAAAGCATAAGTAACATATTTTATTACCTGTACATGTATATATCTTTACCATGTAACCTTTTGTTACACAAGTGACAAGAATTCAGAAAACCAACAGCTTGAGGCACCATCACACCATCATCACCAAATCTTGGAGGTGATATGTTAAATATGCAACCTTTATCTCTAACTTTCGTACGCGTATTATTTGGTTTATTACTAGTGACAACAGTATGATCAGGCCTTGATCTAGTCACCCGAATCGGGTCAGACAACATTCGATCCGGGCCACTGAATCCAACCTTCTTAGCTGGATTCTTATCGAGTGCAGCCACTATACCGAGCCCAATCCCACTCATATTACGGTTTATTACGCCCGTAGGTGACACAACTTTAAATTCCAAAGATGTTGTTGGACTCGTGCTAAAGAATCCGAACCCCGGAGTGATCAGTTTTCTGATAACCGGATGCTTGTTAGTCATGGCTAAGTTACAAGAAACGAATATTTAGAAATGATTTATAGGGGAAATAAGTTAGGAACATTGAATATGAAGATTGATGGAGTTGGTGGACTAAGCCCACTGCCCATGGTATTTGGTTTGGACGTTAAATTATTGAGGTTTGATTATGCCTTTTTACTTTTTTTTTGTTTGATTATATTTTTGTGAAATGAATAATTAACTTTTTAATAAAAAAATGTCAATATCAATGGTTGCTTTTTGTGGCTAGATGGGATGTATTGATCATGACCGGATTGCCGGCGATGGAGAACAACAGATTCCGACTAACACTTGTTAAGGTTTCGGAGGTGGGCCCACGTGGGACCCAATACGATGATATCTAATTTTGTTTGGAAGTGAGTACACTGAAAAAGCTCGCGAATGGTTTGCAAGGGAATAGAGTGACCATTTGTCCTTTCTGATTACTATATTTATTAATTATTATATTTTGTGAATAATAATTTTTTAATAACTTATGACAATTTTTATAATATATTTTGTTCAATCAAAATTAACACTTGTAAAATTGTAAAGTAATATAGATTTTTGGATTTGATAAATGATGTGAAGCCATGAAGACATGCATATATTGCAACCTAGCTATATTATCATTAGGGTATTATTGAACTCACATGTTTGTTTTTGTTCAAGAGGTTATTAGAGCATTTTTAACCGGTTCTCTATCTTCTATCTCTATAATTACACTAAAAAATATTGTATTTCTCTCTTCTATTTAATTAAATAATATTTTTATACCTTTATCATTACAGTTTTCTCTCTTCTTTACTCACAACCAATCAAACAAATATTAAAGAATAAATAGAGACAAACAATGTTTCTTCAAATTTACAGAAAATCATTACATTTATCTCTCCATCCTATAATTTACACTCACAATCATTTACAACCTCACCATATAATTTGCAAACTTCCCTCACATAATTACAGGGAATGAGATGCGAATGCTCTTATAGTATATATATCAATGGAAACTTAATACTAATAGTAAATGTGGTAAATGGGTTGGGTACTTGGGTTGAATAGGTCATGGGTCGAAACGAGTCATGAGTTAAAACAAGTTTGAGTTAGAATGAGTTAGGGTCAGAACGAGTTAATTAAAAAAATAAGTTGTTTTGGTTTGGGTAGGAACATGTTGAGTCGGAACGGGTTTCGGTTTTATTTTTTTTTTATATTTTTTTTCTTGTTTATTTTGAACTAGGATAACGGCGGAAACATTTTAGTTTTTTTGTTTTTTATTTATACTTTGAGTTATTATTTTTTTGAAAACTTTTTTTAGGGATTTTTATAAAAATCAAAAACCCTCAAAAATATATTCAAAAATAATAATAAAAAAATCACAATTCAAAATATAAATCATAAACAAAAAAGTAAAAGCACTAAAATGTTTCCTCCGCTATCCTTGTTCTATAAAAAAAACCACTGAGAAATCGAACCGAACCTGAAAAAATCGACGAAAATGAAACAAAAAGCCAAAACCGAACCAAATCAATCAAAATCGAAAAAATCAACCAAAACGAAACTAAAAGAATTCAAACCGAACAAAAACGAAACTGAAAACCGGACAAAAACGAGTCCGGAATCGACCAAAAAGAAACAAAAGAAACCAAAACTCAACCCGTCCCGTGTGAAAACTCGTGTTGGCTTGAAACCTGAACCGGACCCGTTTCAATCTGAAACCCGTTTCGTGACGAAACCTGTCTTGTATGAAAACCAGTTCCGATCTGAAACCTACCACATTTCCTTAGGACACTAACCCACATCGACCCATTTCTTTGAACTTGTCGACCCATTTTGACCCGAAAATAACAAAATGAAATTTCAAATGACTCATTTTGACTCACTTAGTTAAAATCTCTTACCCAAACAACCCATTTAATTTTTAAAGTAACCCAAATTACCCATTTAAAAGAGTTTGAGTGATTGTCACCCTTAAAGCACTATTAACACCCTAATGATACTATACATTCCAATCATATAGACTATTTTAATGTTTCATTCATAATAATCATGTAACGTACTTGATTTATACGCTTGAAAATAGTAGAATAATTAAATATTAAAGTCGGGATTGATCAAAGGTTTAGAAATGTACATAAGTTGAGAATTTAAAGTACCGGGAGTGCACGCTTGAGTTTCATGGTAAAACCGTAGAAGTGTGGAAAGTGCTTTCTATGTGAAGCATGTTTCGTACATGACTAGATACACACTTTACTCTTATTAGCATGTAATTAGCTTCTCTGATGAGTTTTCCTTTGGTTTCTTAAACATGGGTACCTTATAATACCAAGACACTGTTTTGAAATTAATTGAAAAAAAAAACATATATGAAATGACATTTTAAAGTCTTTTGGACAATTGCTAGAATTATATTCATGGCAATGTTTGCACTATCTCTTTCTATTTGCTGGATTCTTTTGTTTTATTTGGGCTCACCAATGTTTCCCATCTTTATTCCTTATAATTTTGGAAACCTATGTGTACATTTTTGATGTAGATACATCAAGAATAATTTCATGATATTATTTTCGAATGAGTCATTTGAAATTTCATTTAATCTTGAGATTTCCCCAGGACACTCCCATTCTTTACGAATTCCAATATAAACTTGATATTCTCTTGCTTTTGATCTTGAGATTTCAGCTTTAAAATGTATTACCAATACTCTTTAATAAAATAAAATTAGAGTTCGAGAGGCGAGGCAAACGATAGAAATTAGGTTCTTTAGATTATAACCAATGATAGAAAGAGTTAAACTTTTGTTTGCCATACAGGTGGATTCATTGTCGGACCGTGCATGTCCGTAAAATTGATATACTTTTATCCTTTGCAGTAAATCAAAACTCTTTTAACGTTTATTTACCAAGTGAAATCAACCACCAAAAATGTTGTGTTTGATTGAAGGTGAATGGTGACATGCGCGCTCTGATGCTCATGCTGGAACCAAACCTTTATACAGCACTTTATAATGTTTACTAAAACATTTCTGAGTTATTTAGCTCAAAACCAAATTCATGGTTTGAGCTTAGAAACTAGGTGACTAGAGGAGTGTAATCAATGGCAGAGAAGAAAAAATCAGGATTTTAAAAAAAGAAAATGGACCTAGCTAGGGGTATTTTAATATTTGTTTGGTTTTGTGTAGAGATGAAATCGGTCCGTAACTATACCCGAAAATACACGTACCTATTCTTGAAAGTACCCGTACCAAAAATCAATAAGTCGTACCCGTACCCGAACTTTATGGTACGGGTACTTTAGGAATGATACTCGTTTTGATACCACTTTTTTTCTTCTTTTAAAAAAAATCTGCACTAACTTAGTATCGATACTGGTATGATACCGACAATCAATTATCTATAATACTAAAATATAATACCACAACCAAAATATAATACTAAAACTAAAAATGAAACAAATCAACCATAATATATAATCTATTTGTGGTGCTTGTTACAATATTGATTAGAAGAAGAGAAGAGAACTACAATTTGATTGGAATTAATTAGAACTATTAGTACCTAATATTTTGATTATCATTGGTTTTAAAAAGCCTGTTTGAAGCCTTGAGGATATCCTAATAAAAACATGGTTCAAGTTATGCGTTTTGAAAATCCCAATAAAAACCCGTAAATATTCCTAATGGCTACCGAGTACCCGTAATACCTATACTTATACCTGAAAGTACCCGTATCTAAAATCAATAAATCTGGGTACCCGTACCGAATAGACGGGTACATGTACATGTACGGGCCGGCATACGATTCGGGAAAAAATATCATCCCTAGTTTGGGGTATCCGATACATAAATCAAGGAAGAAAGGAAATTTAATCAATTTTATACTTAACTGGCAAAGTTGAGGGATAGCCTAAACTACTAAACTCTTCAAAAATCCGCATGCGAGTGTAATTACTTATAATAGTGGGTTGTTTTTTCCTTCAAAACACTTGCGTATGTAGGACCTACAGCTTAAAAAACAATTTCACCAATTCATCATCAAATTACGGATTCACTCTTTTCCTTCGATTGCTTGCACTTTAGACATACACGCATGCATAAGCACTATTTTTTTCTTCTATCTTGACATATTGGCGCATTAAACCTCTCAAATTCCTATTTGTTTAGCCCGTTGGCGTTTACATTATAGTTGGGTTATTAAAACAGTAATTCTAAGCATTGCAAATTTGTTGATTTTCTCTCCCTCTCTCTCAAAGTTTATAGAATTAAATTACATCTAACTCATGGGTTAACTGCATCAAATATATTGAAAATTGGTGATTGATAGGTAAGCGTTCAATACACTAAAATCGTTCTCTTCATACGTACCAAACTTGTAAATTTTGCGGTTTTAATTATGTACTCTGTGAGCTGAACAAAGAATATAGTGTCATTTGTTTTTACTTTTGTAATTTTAGTTTGAACTGTCTAAATTAAAATTAAAAAAAATTGAATTTAAATAATCCTAACTATTGACTGTTGACAAATAACAGTCTCAACTAACGAAATGTCTGCTGCCGGTCTAATCATTTAACATATTTGCCCCCCCTTATCCGCGAATAACAAAATCCAAAGGTTGCTAGTCACATGTCGCCGACAAAACATTTTTTTTGCCCGGAAAACTTAACCTGAACATCACAACCATCAATCATCTGAACACCATCACCATCGCTGATCACCACCACTTGAACACCACCGTCCACCGTTGACCACCACCACTGCCGCCGACAACCACAACCTGAACTCCACTACTAACACCCACCACAACCACCACCATCATCATAAATCCAAAAAGTTCGCCATTTGAAATTAATAATTAATTTAATGACATATTTCTTTTAATCCTTGTCGTCTCTCTTTTAACCCTTGTCGTCTCTTGGACTTGAAACCAACACCCCCCTAAAAAAACTAAGGTTGATCAACTAAACACAATTACAATATGTATATTGTCTAGTTTATTTGGTGGAGCTCATCTTAAGTGGGAATTTTCTTTTATATAAATATATATTTTTTAAATAGCTTAGATGCATTAAATAAAAAGTTCACTAAGGAGCGGAACACAAAAGAAGTGTATATAGAAAAGAGAAGGTTTTCTAGCCACTCATACCAAAAAAATAACCCTAAAATATATTAAAATGAAATTTTAGGTGTTAGAGCATTCATAATAGTTTAAAATTTTAGTTTAACTAAAATATCCTTTAATATTATTAGCTTTCGGAAACGCTATATATCACATTTTTTATATATATCTTTATTTAATTAAATGATATTTTTTTAATTCTTCTTATAGCATGTTTTTTTTTCTTTTCTTTACACTCTCCACTCTCCACCACTCACAAATATTTAAAGAGAGACACATGAAGTTTGTATTGAGTTTATGTTTAAAGATTTATTATAGCATCTCTAAAATCCATTTAGCTAAATGGGAAGTTTGATTAGATACCCGATAGGTACATTTACCTTATGTGGGTGGTTCATTTGTATTTTCTAAACATGATTTGTGGGGAACTTTTGCTTTATATATATATTCACACGTCAATCAAATATAAAACTAATGTGTTCGGGTGAACCCAACGCGTTCACATGTTGACCTGTTTAACCCAATTACGGATCTTTAACCCATTCAAGCCATCAAAAATCAGAACCAAGGAGGTTCAGACAACATCTTCGCCTATAAATCTCAGAAAACCATCACAACTTTAAATAATCTTAGAAACAATCAAAAGCATACATTTATAGGCATAATGTGAGTCCAAAATACAAACTTTAAAGCAACAAACCATTAAAATTGAAAGCATAATCGGCAAAAAACACAACCTTTATTCAGCATCAGCAAACGCTTCCCGGTATGAACCAAATAACCATACTCATTCCCGAAATTGATGAATTTAACTACCACATCATCATCGTCACCTAGGGTTGGAACCTGACAATTGTAGCAATCAAAATCCATAGAAAAAAAAGCACCCCCTCACTCCCCAACAGCGCACCACCATTGCCCAGGGTTCCTAAATGGAACCCGATAATAGTCAAACACTTTAGGTATGAATCAAAGAACCAAACTATAAATGGAACTCGACAAGAGTCAAATATAAAGCCACAAACTCTTATTATCTTTGCCTTAAACAATGCTCATCGCCTAGGGTACCTATGGAAACCAGAAAATAATCGAAAACGAATCCATGTACTCTTTCGATCTCTACAATGTAACATCCTGCTTTTAATAATAATAAATAAAATAATTTCGTTTACTTAATGGTGTGTGATTATTTAGTTAAGTTAAATAAAAATAATATAGTGTTAGCTTGGACAATAAAAGATGGAATATATAATGGATGTTGATGTGCCTTAAGAACCATGGGTTTATCCTATATAAGCACCATAAACCTCCTTAAAACCCCAAAACCCTAATTTCCATCATCTTTTCCTCCATACACACACAAACACTCTCATTCTATTCGGACCTAGATCCGAGCTAAAAGAAAGGTTAGAGTTCGCGTTCTAGCTTTCACTTCAAGCAAGAAACACATCGAGATTCACAAGTTGAATCCAAGCCGAAGCAAAACCGAACCAAAAAGGTACGTTTTAGGTTAAAGGTCAAGTTTTTTATGTCGGTTTGCCATAGGAATTGATACTAAGGCAAATTGGGACTTATTATGTAAGAAAAATGTAAGCTTGAACGAAAACAAGATGTTTGGATGAAACGGGGCAAACGAGTGACGTTTGGACCGTGTTAGAGTGAGAAAATGAAGTTGTTATGGCCCGAAACTCGTTTTATCAGTAAAACGAACATAACAGGATGCAATGATGTGGTTAGGAAGGAAAGACACGGAAAACCATGTTGGAATCGAGTTTTGGAGAAACTCAATTTGTTTGGAAAAAAAATGGAATCGAATTGAAACAAATCGAACCGAATTGAAAACGAATCGAATCAAACTAAAACTCGATTTGAATGGTTCAGAAACTCGATTCGAATGGAATGAAAACTCGATTCGATTGGAATAGACTTGACTCAGAATTTTGGAAAGTCAGTTTTCTGATGATTTTTTAGTAAAGGTTATTAATGAAAATAAAAGTTTTCCAAGCTTGAGCCCCTTGAACCCTGCTGTAACATCTGCCCTGATCCGACCCGACCCAGGTACCCGTTTCTCTTATCCGATCTCTTTCTTTTATGATTTAATATTTATTTATACTTATATTTTACTTTTAATAATAATAATATATATTTTCCTTCCCGCCTCTTTCTCTCTTTTTCCTTCCGCCGTCCCGTCCCTCTCCTTCTCTCCTTCCGCCTTCTTTTCCCTCTTGTCGCCGTCCCGCCCTTACGCCTTGTTTCCCTCTTTTTCTTCTAACTCTTTGCTTGTCCTTTGTTCCTTCCCGCCTAAGGTTGTCTGCGCAGCTCCACGCGCCAGACCCCTTACAAGGAATCCTGCGTGAAGACCACCTGTTTCAGCGATACGCGAGACGAACTCTTCTCGCAGCGCGCTAAGAATTGTAATTCTTCTCGCAGCGCGCTAAGAACGGTAGTTCTTCCCGCGACGCGCTAAGGATTTGTAGTTCTTCTCGCAGCGCGCTAAGAATCGTAGTTCATCCCTCGACGCGCGAAGAATTATAGTTCTTCCCGCGGCGCGCTAGGAATTTTAGTTCCTCCCGCGGCGCGCTAAGAAATGTGATTCTTCCCGCGGCGCGCTTAGAAATGTAGTTCTTTCCGCGACGCATTAAGGTTAGTTCTGTCTGCCTTCGCGCTCGCGCTCTCTTGACCTTTTGTGTCAGCCTTCTCGCGCTAAACCCTTTGAGTTTTCTTCTGTTTAATCTAGCCGTTTGCTTTTGTGTTGTCTTATCTTTTGTGCTGTTGACCTAATCTGCTTTATGTCTGAAAAGCCACTTTTGGCGCAGCATGCGCACCAACCCCATTGGTTGGCAGAAAAAGTGACTGACATTATCTTTGGAGATCTGCTTTTTCCATGCTTGACCAGTACCTTTATCTGAACCGCCCATGCCTTTTTTACTGTTCCCTGACAGCTTTATCTTGCCTCTGCAGCTGCCATATCTTTCCATATCTTTTGCTTTTGGATTCTTATGCTTTTTGATATCTTTTGCTTGATCCTGTTAAAGATCTTTTCCCCATTTCTAGGGATTATGTCTCCTAGGGTTTTCCTATAAATAATAATAATGTTCTAACACTACACACACAAAACACTTAATCTCTCCTGTTCTCTTGCTCCTTGCTCTCTCTGCCGTCTTCCTCTCTGCCTCCGTCTTCCTCCCTGTTCCGCCCTGCTTTTCCGGTAATATATATATATTATATATAATAATTTACTTATTAATTATGCTAACTTATATCAAGACTTAAAACAAATCATTAAAACAATAATCTTATTTATAGGTTAACTTGTGCTTGTTTAAAGTTGGTTCTTGCTTTATCTTACACCGCATCGTTTATCAAGTGAGTAATCTCGTACCTAATCCCTTTTTGCTTTTAATGTTTTGGGATGTTCATGTGTTCATACAAACTTAGAGTCTTAAACTGTTTATGAACTTTAGTCGCGCAGTATCCCATGTGTTGAGGACGTAGACTTGGCTGTTTATTTGTATGTGTGGATCATTAACCGTCTTGTCGGTCTATTCCGCAGTTCTCATGGTACCATTAGATGAACACGGGAGAACTATCGTTTATGATTTTCTCTTTTGTTTGCACATGCACAGTTTATCTTGTTTGTGAGCTCAATTGTGAGCACTGGCAGTCTTATGAATCTTAGAGTTGGTCCCGATCAGATCACACCCTTGTTGAAAACCAGACATACACATGTTGCGCGCAGATTTATGGTTATCTATGTATTGTATTAAACTTGATTTCTCACCAACAAGCAAGTGTTTGACGTTTATTTTAACACGCTGTTTTGGAGCTTGTGGACACATAGGAAGTTTTCTTTATTTTGGACCTAGATTAAAATGTATCAAGACAAGTTATTGCTGTTCGAATATTATGATTTATAATATATTGATTTATGATGATTTATGTTATCTTGTGTTTACCTTGCGCGTGCGCGAATGAATGTATTTATTAAATATTGACACCCAATAGTGTCACGAGTAATGAAACAATATGTGGCGCCCCGATGTATAATCCGCCTTTGGTCGGGGTGTTACAGATTGGTATCAGAGCTCGTTGACTTTAGGATAGGTGGTTAGACGTAACGGCCTAGAATACCTAAGAGTCCCTTCTCGCGCATGAGAGAAATCTCATGTTTGCGCGCTTATTGTTAATTACTCGTTATTTATGAATATGCTCGCGCTTGCGCAGTATATGATTTTATGTTTTATTTCGCGATATTTCGATGTTTTTGTTGAATTTCGATTTTTATTGATTTTACTTACATATTCGTTTGTTGGGTTTGAAAATCCGAAAAGTCATGGTGATACATGAATAGTTGATTTTCAATTTCCATTTACGATTATGTTCTGAGGTTGGAGACTTGAAAAGTCATGGTGATACATGAATTGTCAACCTCCAATACTCATTTTCTTGTATGTTTTATATTGAAGATTGAAAAGTCATGGTGATACATGAATCGTCAATCTCCAATACTCGTTTGCTCGTATATTTTAAATTGGGAATTCGGAAAGTCATGGTGATACATGAATTGTCGATTCTTGATTCGAATTTGTTACCTTTATTAAGTCTGCATTTAGGGTCATTTATTTTACTTTAACTTTTGATAGTATCTAACTCTGCGAAACCAAGCTTTATAAAGTTATACTTTGCGATAAAACCAAGATATTAACTAAAATTAAAACTTTTATAGAATGCCTCCGCTATCTCGCCGATTTCAGAGAAGTGAAGCCTCGCGCATGCGTAGACAGCAACGTTCCCAGGAAATGGCCGCCGCAATAGCCCAAGCTTTGAGCCAAAACAATACCTCCAGTTACAACATTAAGTCCTTTAACGCGGGTAACCCTCCAAAGTTCACAGGTCTTGAAGGAGCCACCGTGATGCTCCAGTGGCTTGAGAAGATAGAAAACACTTTCCTCCATACCCAATGCCCCTCAGACAGACGAACCCTGTATGCTTCCAGTGTCCTGGAATCTAGAGCGCTTACATGGTGGAATGGAGTAGCTCATGCGCGTGGCGCAGAAGCTGCTTCCAGCATGCTTTGGGAGGAATTCAAGGAAATTCTTACGCGAGAATTCTGCCCTCCCAACGAAGTTAAGCGCCTGGAGGAGGAATTTTGGAATCTTAAGCAGTACAGTGGTGAAGCGCGCGAGTACGCGACGCGCTTCCACGAGCTAAGCTTACTGGTCCCTCACCTTGTTACCCCTTCACGCCGAGCAATCGAGAAATTCCTTGGGGGTCTCCCCATGGAAATTCAAGATTCGGTATGGGCCAGAAACCCAGCAACCCTCTCTGACGCCATCGAGTTGGCCGCTGTGCTCAGCGACAACCATGTCAGAGCAGGAACCCTGTTCCTGCGGGGAACTGAGAAGACCAAACTCACCAAGACTGCCCCTGAACCAACAGAAACCAAACCTGAACCCTCGAACCGTAACAACCTCAAGCGCAGGCGCAAGGCCTATGCGCTTACCAACCCGCCCATTGTCCAGCAACCCATTTATCAACCTCCAGTTTACGCGCCTAACCCTCTGTCAGCTTACCCAACACCTCCTGTAGCCCACAACTATGCCTTAACCAATCCAGCACTCCCTGCCCCGCCAACTAAGAAACCTTACACAGGAAACCATCCCTTTTGCCCAACCTGTAGACTCCACCACCCACCTCAAGTCCCATGTCGACTTTGTACCCGATGTGGCCGCGCTGGTCACCTTGCAGAAAACTGTAGAGTCCTTCTCGCCAATCCAATTGCGCCAACACCACCAGTCTACCCGCAGAACCCACAACTAACCTACCAAAACCCACGACCCAGATCGTGCTTTAACTGCGGTGATCCCAGTCATTTCCGGAACGCGTGCCCAAGGCTACAAGTTCAGATTACGCAAGCGAATCCGGTGAACCAGATTTCAAACCAAGTAACGCGTGGACGAGCTTTTAACATAACCGCGCACCAAGCGCAAGCGAATAATGACGTAGTTAATGGTACATTTTTGCTTAACGGATTTTATGCTTCTGTACTTTTTGATACTGGCGCCGATCGAAGTTTTATCTCTCGCGCCTTCGAGCAGAAGCTTGCGCGACCGCGCAGCGATTTAAAAGAAGATTTTTCAGTTGAATTGGCTAATGGCGAAACTGTTTTAATTAACTCTGTGATCAAGGATTGCACGCTTAACCTTAACGAAAACGATTTTCTGATCGACCTCATCCCCATGCCTCTTGGAAGCTTTGATGTTATTATTGGTATGGACTGGCTTTCGCATAATCGCGCCGAAGTTATTTGCGCCAAGAAGATGATTCGCATACCTCGAGAAAATGGTGATCTTCATATCTACGGCGAGAAACCCTCCCGCGGTCTTAAACTTATGTCTTGCGCCGAAGCCCGAAGGCTCATGCGGAAGAAGTGTATTGCATTTCTAGCCCATGTGGTTAAACCTGCTGAAGAGAAGAAGCTTCGCGATATCCCTGTTGTGCGTGATTTCCCTGAAGTTTTTCCTGATGATCTTCCTGGTATCCCTCCCGCTCGTGAAGTCGAGTTCCGTATTGATCTTGTCCCTGGTGCTTCCCCCGTAGCTAAATCTCCTTACCGTCTTGCACCCGCTGAGATGCAAGAATTGGCCAGCCAACTTCAAGAGTTGACTGCTAAAGGATTCATCCGCCCTAGCTCTTCGCCCTGGGGTGCTCCGGTGTTGTTCGTTAAAAAGAAAGATGGATCGTTTCGCATGTGTATTGATTACCGCGAGTTGAACAAACTCACCATTAAAAACCGGTATCCCTTACCGCGTATTGACGACCTCTTTGATCAACTCCAAGGTGCCTCTTGTTTTTCCAAGATTGATCTCCGCTCTGGCTATCACCAGTTGCGCATCCGCGAAGAAGATGTTCCGACACTGCTTTTCGAACTCGTTATGGCCATTTTGAATTCTTGGTCATGTCCTTCGGTTTAACCAACGCACCCGCCGTTTTCATGGATCTAATGAATCGGGTGTGTAGGCCCTTCCTGGATAAATTCGTGATTGTGTTTATCGATGATGTTCTGGTGTATTCTAAGACCAAGGCCGAGCATGAGCAACATCTTCGGTTGGTGTTGCAAGAGCTTCGAACCGAGCAGCTCTATGCTAAGCTTTCCAAGTGTGAATTTTGGTCGGATGAAGTACAGTTTCTTGGTCATGTTGTAAACAAGATGGGTATTCATGTCGACCCATCCAAGATTGAAGCAATCATGAACTGGATTACGCCATCCTCTCCTTCTGAGATCCGTTCCTTTCTGGGCTTAGCTGGTTATTACCGGCGCTTCATTTCGAACTTCTCGAAGATCGCTTTGCCTTTAACAGCTCTAACGCACAAAGGTAAACCGTATATTTGGGGCTCGAAGCAAGAAGAAGCCTTTCTAACGCTCAAGCGTCTGTTGTGTGAAGCTCCTGTTCTTGCGTTACCTGAGGGT
Source organism: Bidens hawaiensis (assembly GCF_021521415.1). NCBI lineage: Eukaryota > Viridiplantae > Streptophyta > Magnoliopsida > Asterales > Asteraceae > Bidens > Bidens hawaiensis. The sequence continues at coordinate 487,039 of NW_027491362.1, read as the reverse complement.
AATGATGATTTTGTCGTGTACTGCGATGCCTCCAACCAAGGTCTCGGTTGTGTTCTTATGCAACGAGGCAAGGTTATCGCTTACGCATCAAGGCAACTTAAGGTTCACGAAAAGAATTATACAACTCACGACCTCGAACTTGGTGCAGTTGTTTTTGCCTTGAAGATCTGGAGACACTACCTTTATGGTACTAAGTGTATCCTCTACACTGACCATAAAAGCCTTCAGCATATCTTTGATCAAAAGGAACTCAACATGAGGCAACGCCGATGGAACGAACTCATCAGCGATTACGATTGTGAGATCTGGTATCATCCTGGTAAGGCTAATGTGGTAGCCGATGCGCTCAGCCAAAAACCCTGCCAACTTAACTGTATCCTGCCGCGCACCCAGCTTCACTTCGCGCCGATTCAAAGCAACCTTGAATCGCGTATTCGTGACGCGCAGCGCGCATCCATCAGTAATGGTAACCTTCGCGCCGAGTTAGCGTGTGGCGCGGAAGCGCACTTTGTCCCTAATCTGGGTGGAATTCTCTGCTATCTTAATCGCATCTGGATTCCCTGTGATGAGAATCTTCGCGCTGATATCCTGAGTGAAGCGCACAAATCTCGGTATTCTATTCATCCTGGCGCTGATAAGATGTACAAGGATTTGCGCATAACTTATTGGTGGCCCGGTATGAAGAAGGATATTGCTGTGTTCGTAGCTAAATGTCTGACTTGTTCTAAAGTAAAAGCTGAACACCAACGCCCATCTGGTTTGCTCGAACAACCAGAAATTCCTACGTGGAAATGGGAATGTGTAGCAATGGACTTTATTACCAAGTTACCTTTGACAGCAAGCAAACATGATAGCATTTGGGTAATAGTGGATCGTTTGACTAAGTCTGCTCAATTCCTGCCCATTCGTGAAAACTACCGTGTTGAGCAACTCGCGCAGCTTTATGTCAAGGAAATTGTCTGCCGCCATGGTACTCCTTTGAGCATCATATCCGATCGCGATGGCCGTTTTATATCTCGCTTTTGGAAATCTCTCCAATCTGCGCTAGGAACTCGCTTGGACATGAGTACGGCATATCATCCTCAGACTGACGGACAGTCTGAGCGAACTATTCAAACTCTTGAGGATATGCTCCGATCTTGTGTTCTTGATTTTGGAGGTAATTGGGATTCGCACCTGCCTTTGATCGAGTTCTCTTATAATAACAGCTATCATTCCAGTATCGGTATGGCCCCATTTGAAGCACTTTACGGTCGTAAGTGCCGCTCCCCGATTTGTTGGAGCGAAGTGGGTGAAACTCAAATCACAGGACCCGAACTTGTTCAAGAGACAACCGATAAAATCGCCAAGATCCGTGATCATCTGCTGACTGCTAGAAGCCGACAGAAGAGTTACGCAGATCGCAGACGAAAGCCTCTCGAATTTCAAGTTGGTGATCTTGTTCTCCTCAAAGTGTCGCCCTGGAAGGGTGTTGTCCGCTTTGGGAAGAAAGGTAAGCTTGCTCCTCGTTATGTTGGACCATTCAAGATTCTCGCGCGTGTGGGAAAAGTTGCCTACATACTTGACCTGCCGCCCGCGCTCAGTAATGTGCATCCAACGTTCCATGTATCCAATCTCAAGAAGTGTTTAGCTGACGAGAACCTTCACATTCCACTTGATGAAGTTCAAGTTGATGAAACTATGCATTTCGTTGAGAAGCCTGTTGAGATTATGGATCGCGAGGTAAAGCAAACCAAGCGCAGTCGTATCCCTATTGTTAAAGTTCGCTGGGAGTCCAAGCGCGGAGCCGAGTTTACATGGGAAAGGGAAGATCAAATGAAGATCAAGTACCCGCACCTGTTCTCTGCGCAACCTACTTCGAGATAAATTTCGGGACGAAATTTCTTAAAGTAGGGGAGACTGTAACATCTGCCCTGATCCGACCCGACCCAGGTACCCGTTTCTCTTATCCGATCTCTTTCTTTTATGATTTAATATTTATTTATACTTATATTTTACTTTTAATAATAATATATATTTTCCTTCCCGCCTCTTTCTCTCTTTTTCCTTCCGCCGTCCCGTCCCTCTCCTTCTCTCCTTCCGCCTTCTTTTCCCTCTTGTCGCCGTCCCGCCCTTACGCCTTGTTTCCCTCTTTTTCTTCTAACTCTTTGCTTGTCCTTTGTTCCTTCCCGCCTAAGGTTGTCTGCGCAGCTCCACGCGCCAGACCCCTTACAAGGAATCCTGCGTGAAGACCACCTGTTTCAGCGATACGCGAGACGAACTCTTCTCGCAGCGCGCTAAGAATTGTAATTCTTCTCGCAGCGCGCTAAGAACGGTAGTTCTTCCCGCGACGCGCTAAGGATTTGTAGTTCTTCTCGCAGCGCGCTAAGAATCGTAGTTCATCCCTCGACGCGCGAAGAATTATAGTTCTTCCCGCGGCGCGCTAGGAATTTTAGTTCCTCCCGCGGCGCGCTAAGAAATGTGATTCTTCCCGCGGCGCGCTTAGAAATGTAGTTCTTTCCGCGACGCGTTAAGGTTAGTTCTGTCTGCCTTCGCGCTCGCGCTCTCTTGACCTTTTGTGTCAGCCTTCTCGCGCTAAACCCTTTGAGTTTTCTTCTGTTTAATCTAGCCGTTTGCTTTTGTGTTGTCTTATCTTTTGTGCTGTTGACCTAATCTGCTTTATGTCTGAAAAGCCACTTTTGGCGCAGCATGCGCACCAACCCCATTGGTTGGCAGAAAAAGTGACTGACATTATCTTTGGAGATCTGCTTTTTCCATGCTTGACCAGTACCTTTATCTGAACCGCCCATGCCTTTTTTACTGTTCCCTGACAGCTTTATCTTGCCTCTGCAGCTGCCATATCTTTCCATATCTTTTGCTTTTGGATTCTTATGCTTTTTGATATCTTTTGCTTGATCCTGTTAAAGATCTTTTCCCCATTTCTAGGGATTATGTCTCCTAGGGTTTTCCTATAAATAATAATAATGTTCTAACACTACACACACAAAACACTTAATCTCTCCTGTTCTCTTGCTCCTTGCTCTCTCTGCCGTCTTCCTCTCTGCCTCCGTCTTCCTCCCTGTTCCGCCCTGCTTTTCCGGTAATATATATATATTATATATAATAATTTACTTATTAATTATGCTAACTTATATCAAGACTTAAAACAAATCATTAAAACAATAATCTTATTTATAGGTTAACTTGTGCTTGTTTAAAGTTGGTTCTTGCTTTATCTTACACCGCATCGTTTATCAAGTGAGTAATCTCGTACCTAATCCCTTTTTGCTTTTAATGTTTTGGGATGTTCATGTGTTCATACAAACTTAGAGTCTTAAACTGTTTATGAACTTTAGTCGCGCAGTATCCCATGTGTTGAGGACGTAGACTTGGCTGTTTATTTGTATGTGTGGATCATTAACCGTCTTGTCGGTCTATTCCGCAGTTCTCATGGTACCATTAGATGAACACGGGAGAACTATCGTTTATGATTTTCTCTTTTGTTTGCACATGCACAGTTTATCTTGTTTGTGAGCTCAATTGTGAGCACTAGCAGTCTTATGAATCTTAGAGTTGGTCCCGATCAGATCACACCCTTGTTGAAAACCAGACATACACATGTTGCGCGCAGATTTATGGTTATCTATGTATTGTATTAAACTTGATTTCTCACCAACACGCAAGTGTTTGACGTTTATTTTAACACATGTTCAGGGTTGCAGTAGCTGTTTTGGAGCTTGTGGACATATAGGAAGTTTTCTTTATTTTGGACCTAGATTAAAATGTATCAAGACAAGTTATTGCTGTTCGAATATTATGATTTATAATATATTGATTTATGATGATTTATGTTATCTTGTGTTTACCTTGCGCGTGCGCGAATGAATGTATTTATTAAATATTGACACCCAATAGTGTCACGAGTAATGAAACAATATGTGGCGCCCCGATGTATAATCCGCCTTTGGTCGGGGTGTTACACCTGCTAGGGGTGGCCACCCCTGATACCCGTTACTAGGGACGCTGCCCCTAGACCTCAGTTCGTTAGGGGTTTTACTAACCTAGAAGTATGATATAGTTAGAGGTAGTTAATTGATACTTATAATTATTACACAGTTAGTCGTGCACAACTAAGGATGAGTATTACAGTGTACATAACATAGGTGAGTTTCTAGCCCAATTTTCTTGTTATGTTTTCGGGGTTGTGTGCATACTCGATGTGATTAGTTAATATACTTATCTTAAGTGGTAAGTGTATGCTATATGGATGTTTTATGGATGGTGTTTGAATGATATAGAAAAGGTTAAAGGTATGTATGTAATGATATGAAAGATAATATGAAGAAAGGTAATATGAACGTATGGTTGTACATTCGTATGGAATGAATGACCCTTATAAAATATGTGAGGATAGGGACCAGACCCTCAAAATATATGTGATGATAGGGACCAGACCATTACAATATATGTGAGGATAGAGACTAGACCCTCATAATATCTGTGATATTAGTGACCAGACCCTTATAATATATGTGATGTTAGGGACCGGACCCTAATAATATCTATGAGGTTATATGGCGAAAGACTCTTTAAAACGTATAAGTATGTATGTGAAAGTATGAAAGTAAGTATGAATATGTGTACTTGTGTATGTACTAAAGAAAGTAAAACAGGTTAAGTATGTAGTATGTGAACGTAATGTATGCTGTCCGATTAACTAGATATCTGTAAGGCCCCGTTACCGGTGTCCTACATTTGGTGTTGGATTTACTCATAAACACAATATGAAAATCAGAGTTAATTAAAACATTCGCGGAACATTAAAACATTCATAAAACATTACATATAAATCCATGACTTGTCTTAAAATAAACATTCTTGTCTTTCAAAATATCATAACATTAAACATAAACGTCTTAAGTCTTCAGATGCCAGACTCTTATTCTTCTGCCATGTTCCCTCGCTCAAACCAGCTGTCTCATTCTACTCACCTGCGTGCATACTAAAAGTCAGCTACGCTGAGTGAGTTCTAGTTAATCAGGTAATATATACAATACTTTTACCTACTTATACATACGCATCCGAAGATACATATTATATTCTTAACCTGTACATCTTTCTTTCGTACATATATAAATATATACATTATTTCTTTCATTCTTTCTTTCATTCTTTCTTTACATACTTTGCATCTATCAATACTTTACATACTTATACATTTTAAAGAGCATTACGCCCTACTGCCTCGAGTATTATTAGGGCTCGGGTCCTTATTCTTCCTTGAGTATTATTAGGGCTCAGTCCCTTTCTGCCTTGAGTATTATTAGGGCTCAGTATCCTTTCTGCCTTGAGTATTATTAGGGCTCAGTATCCTTTCTGCCTTGAGTATTATTAGGGCTCAGTCCCTTTCTTCTGTACCTGGCTATCTCTTACATTCATTCATAACATACGTACATATCATTCATACATTATAAACAACATTATATCCATAATCATAACTTGCCAATACGTACAATATTCGAAGATCGTTCACGCACCGACAGGCAATCATTCACATCTTTCACATAATACATGTATGGCATACACTTATCTCTTAAGATAAGGGTATTAACTAATCACATCGATTATGCATACAACCCCGAAAACATAACAAGGAATGGGGATAGAACTCACCTGAATGCGGTTACGTTCACCGTTAGTAGTTATTCCTTTCTTGAGCTGTGCACGGCTAACTGTATAATGATTACATGTATTAATTAACTATTACTACTCATATCGTATTTCTATATTTATATAACCCACAACGAACGGGGGTCCGGGGGGCAGCGCCCCTGGCAGTGGGGTTCTAGGGGCAGTAGCCCATAGCGGGGTCCAAGGGGCAGAGCCCCTAGCTGGGGTTAAGCTGCCAGGTCAGCTTAGAAAAATTTTATTTTCATTAACTGTCTTAACACATTTTCCATTAGGATTTTAATTTATTTTCTAATTCGCTAACTTATAAAGTTCGAGGGTTTATTTGTAATTAAACCATTCTTCTCAAGTCCAAGGACTGTCCTGTCATTCCATCAAACTTCTAGTTTGTTACTTGGTTCTTAACGAATTGGGTTATCATAACGAACTGGTCCTTATAACGATTTGGACCCTCTAACGAACTAGTCCTTTGATGAATCAGTCCATATAACGAACCAGTCCATGTAGCGAATTGGACCTTCTAATTCGTTATCTCTTTTAAAGAATGGTCAAAGCGAACTGGGAGTTAGTTCGTTATCTTATCCTTAACGAATTTGAACACGAACCAGGTCTAGTTCGTTAGGCTTCCTTTAACGAATCATCAGACGAATTACCCCTAGTTCGTTAACTCTCCGTTAACGAATTAGGGTTAGGTCAGAGAATGCCAGAACATTATCTGACATTTCTCTTAACCTCGTACCATTTCCGGCGCCGCCGCTGGAAAAACGCGGTTTCGCAGGAAAAACGAGTTTTGACTCGTTTTTCACCATTTTTCGTCCCGTTCGATCTAGATCTGAGCTAGGGTGATCCCTAAGCTCATCTTAGGTTTGGTTTATACCCGATTTCATTCGAATCTCGTGACTTAAACGGTTTAACGGTGTCGGCTCGTCGTTTCGTGACCATATCTACGGGTTTAAGTTCATACAACATCATACTATTATTACCCCGGGTCGGTGTTCGGTTTCCTTCTTGATTCGGCTAAGATAAGGAGAGGATTATAAGGAAAGCTTATGTGTGTGTTTTGGATGGTGTATGGAATATGTGTAAATGAGGAATTAAGTGATGATTATGGTTTATATATTTTGGGGTCATGGGCTTTAGCCCGTGGTCTTTTTTCCTTTCCTTTTAACCAAGTCCATAACTCTTATCCATTTAACCCAACACAAGCCCGAATCCAAATAACTCATAATTTATTTATTTAATAAAACGAGAAAACGGGATGTTACAAGATCACTCAGCGTAGCTGACTTTTAGTATGCACACAGGTAAATAGGTTAAATGAGTTGGCTTGAGGATGACACATGGTATGGACTGAGCGGCTGATATCTAAAGAAGGAAGACATGATGCTTTATTTTTATGTTTTATGTTGAGACAATTTGTGATGTTTTAAGACAAGTATTGTATGGTTTGTAAGAAATGGTTGACTTTTATTATTCCGTGAAAAGTTTTAATTCACTATGATATTTAGATCTGTGTTTATGAGTAAATCCAACGTTAAAGTATGACACCGAACCGAGGCCTTACATACAAAACAAAGACCAAGGATATGACGGTGGTGGCGGAGCAAGATAACGGTGTTGGCGATATCGAGAATTTTAATTGCACTTCTGGACTATAAAGAAATGTATAAGACTATGTGTTTTGTGTGTGTGTGTGGGGGGGGGGGTTAATCAAAAAGTTATATCAAATCACTATTATGTGGGTTGTGGGGTATTAACCAACCAACCCTAAAAAACATGTGTTACTAAGAGGAGTTAGTTAACAAAGATATAAAAAAAAGATGATTTGATGAAATGGAGGTGGACCCCATCTTTTTTACTGGCTTGGGAAGAGGGGGCAAAGACTTAGCGACTGGGAATGTGTCATGGTTTTTAAGGGTTGAAGTTCGATGAGGGGGAATGAAGTGACGCCCCCCCACAACACTTAGAACATCCACAATAACAAACTCATACAAACCGGCACATCATCGCCATATCAGATTTCAAACTTTTCTTAAAAATATCAACTTTTTTCCACAGTAACAAACCTTTACAAATCTTATTGAAAAATATTAAATATGTATGTGTATGTATATGCATATATAGTATGTGTGTATAAGAGGGGAGAGACCCATTATGCATGTTTGCAGTTCATGGACTTGGCACCACAATGATAGAATAATTTCCACATGAAGTTTGTTTAATTGCCATGTCACACAAACATTAGGGGGGTGTGGCTTATTATAGACGCTCTTAGTCTAATCTATGGGAAATAAAGTAAGTGGACATGATGGCTCAATCAGAGCAAACAATAGTGGTGTACAAATAGATTAGTCAAAACATTCAAAGTTCAAACCAAATAAGTATAAAAATAAAGCAGTATATGGTAAAATAAAATATATCCTTTTGGTTCACAAAGTTATCCCAAAATGAGAAAACACTGTATAATAGTAATAAAGTTTCAACTTTGTTTCAATTAAATTACTTATATTTTGTTTTGTCTGAATTAGGTCACTCAACTTTCAATTTGTCTCAATTAGGTCACTTAACTTTTAATTTGTGTTTTATAACGAGATGGATAGCTACTATTTATCGTAAGTGATATATTTGCTGATAAAAAATAATTAGTAAGGCGCTAGCATTCTGTTAATCGCGGATCGTTGGGAACAAATATGATAAAAAGTGGAATTGTTATTAGCCAATTCGTTAGTTGGGACAGACAGTTATCAAAAGATGATAGTTGAGATTAATAAAACCAATACACCGATTATAGAATAAAAAGATGGGCAAAACCAATGTTTTAAAAATCTGTTTTAAACTCGTACCGGGTTAGGCTAAAAAGTGGTATAACTGGTTGAATGGGATGTACCGAGAGGTTTAACCAGGTTGAATAGTTTACCTTGTAATTTCATATAAATGCAACTTTATCTAAAAAAATAATCCATAAGTATATGATTTTATAATAAAATATAATCTAAAAAGTTAATCCCAAATAAAAAAATAATACAAAAGCACTCGATTTTGAAAAAATAATCCAAAAGTTTATTCGTTTAAATGCTAATTGTTAGGTTAAAAGTAATTATTAAAAATATGTGACGCAAAATATCAAAATCTCTTGGGTAAAACCGGTTAGCCAGCTTAAACTGATATTTTAGAAAAAATCGTCAGTATGATGTTCTAGCAAACCGTCCAAAAATATCATACTTAAAATGCCTGCCTAATATACGAAACCCGGTATTACCAGTTCAATCTACCGGTACAAACCGGTTTTAAATCACTAGGCAAAACTATTAATCTAATTTAAGATCAAGCTCATGTGAATCTAAATATAGTGATATTCACTACCAATATAGCTCATGGTGTGGCTCAAGGGATGGCAATATGCAGAATTCAGGTCAGGTATTACTAATTTTAGTTTCATATATGCTTGCAAAATCGTGTTTCATAAATAACCGGTATTCATCGGCTATTTGTTAAGCAGTAGTTACCAGTCACATATCGGCTATTATGTTAAGGAATACTCGTTCCGATTTTTAAGTGCATTTTTTTGCTGTTATAATTATCTTAAAATTAATTATATACTACTAATTAATAAATTGAATGATCTAATTGAGACAAAAAAGTGACCTGATCAAGACAAAATAATTTGTATCTTTAGATTGTACTGTTAGAAATCTTTTTATAATAAAATCCTTAATTATTGAGGTTGCCGAAACCTAGAACCATTGTTAGAATCGGTTAGTAGTGCTCAAGTGATGGCGAGTCAGTTGGCGGTGGTGATGTTCAAATTGAGTTTCTCGGCAAAAAAAATGTGACTTTTCATACAACATGTAACTAGCAACGTTAGACAACCTGTAACTAGCAACGTTAATATTTTGCAGCCGCGAACCATTGAGAACAATTATGATAAAAATAAATGAGAACGTTATCAGTCAATTCGTTAATTAAACCCAACATCGATAAAAAATATTAGTTGGAATTAATTAAAACCGATACACCTTTATAGTTTGTTTAATAAGACATTCCAACTTTATATAATGCATCACAAAAGAAATTCAAACCAAGATGTGGTTTACTGGTTTAGTTTTTCTTCTAAAAGAATATCCTCCTAATTCTTTATGGTCACACTGTTTCACGGGGCAGGTCCATCCTCCGTTGTGGGTAAAACGGGAAAGCCATAATAATCTAATTCCAACAACTTTTCGATAAATTTATGTTTTATTTACTCTTTAATAATATAACATACTAAGGATAAGGATATTCATGCTACACGTATACAAGAACGAAAATAATAAATAAACAAATAAATCGATACTTATTTTTTACCCTCTTACGGTCATACTTTTACCACATTACGTATGCTATATATAACCGAAACCACCTCGAAAACTATTAACCTAATCTTTTCACATCTATCCTTCATCCTACTATCCATTCTACTCTTCTCTTCTCTTCTTCAATAGCTCAATATGCCCATAAACGTTCCCTATCAACCACCACACCGCCACCACCACCACCACCGTCCTCTTCCGCTTGAAAATACGACGTCGTATTCCCAAATTTTCTTAGTAAATTACACTCTTGCCCCTCCCAATACTCCGTTTTCGGGTTACCATCCTGAGCCACCAAAGAACAGTCCGCGGACAAGCCGCGAGCATGTCGTGACGCCGCCACTTGTATCTGGGACGGGGAGAGGTCAGCTGTTGTGGGAATGTTCGGTGGATGGGTAGGGAAGTTAATTATTGCGGTTGGGCCGCGTAGACAAAAGAGCGCGGCGTCGTAAGCTCGCGCGGCCTCCTCGGCCGTGTCGTATGATCCCAACCATATTCGGTCGCGGCTGTTCGGTTGCCGAACCTCCGCGACCCACTTGCCCCATTTCCTCATTCTAACACCCTTGTAACGTCCTTCCTTTTTCTCCGTTCTACCACCACCTCCACTAGGCTTCACCATATTATATAACAATAATAACAATAACTATTATTATTAATGATGGACCTAGCTAGGTATATATCCATGTATATAGAGATATATATATATACGTATATGTGATGGCAAGAGGAATGTTGTGATGTGGAATCAGAGAGCATATGACACGTAGAAGTTGAGTTGTTGTTCACTAAATGACAAATGAAGGAAGTCAATTGAACCTTAGGGTTACACGGATGCATCAAGACACGTGTACGAAGAAGCGGGTGGGTGTACGTGTGGCTACCTGGAGAGGTGAGAACACGTGGACCGTAATGGCAACCACACGTGTTGAAAGGATTTCGAGAGCCGAATTTAGTGTACACGCACGGTATGCGTGATCTTTTCAATCATTAAACGCGAAAATAACACCGACAGTTTGTTGTCGCTTAGGTTGAATGATTATATATTATAACAATAACAATTATCATTTGTTTTATAATAAAAACATAAACGCGAAAATAACACTGGAAGTTTGTTATTGCTTAGGTTGTATGATTATATATTATAGAAAAATATCTTGTGTTTTTATTATAATAAAAATATAAACATAGTTAGCATATATATTAAAGACTAAATATATATTGACGTTTATATTTGCATATTTTGCAGACTTAATTGTGTAGGGTTCAAGACTTCAAGAGTTAAAATGTTTAATGACTTAATCTAAACATAACTCATATTTTCTTTCCTGTCAAAAAAATCAACTTAGTCTAATCTCAAAATCTAGATTTTACAAACAGAAACCAATAACCTAAATATGATATACTAAAAAGTACAAGGCAATATACACTATAGAAACCTACAACCTAAACATAATAAAATATTAACATTACCAACTCCAAAGTACAAGACTATACTTTAAAATCGTCATAATCACATTAAATAGGTGGATAAAACAACAAACTCAAAATATTCATATAGATCATAAGTGATTAAAATATGGATTTATCATTTACCAAGACCAAGCAAGTTTTCATAGATTATTCATCAAAACAAGTCAAAACTCATCTAATACCTAAGTAATATAAAAATTTAGTCTAAGATGATGTTGAATCAAAAATAACACGTAGATATAACATGTTCAATTATTTTAACACAAAATCAGGAAAAAAAAACTCAAAAAATGATCTTAATCCTCTTATCTTTGATCTTCCAACGCGTTAATCACATCCACATGCGATTCTTAACCAAGTTATGTGATTTTCCTCCAAAACCCTTCTTTGGCTGTCAATTTTAAAACCCGTCTATATACTTAAACCAAGTTATGTGATTTTCCTCCAAAACCGTTCTATTTGGCTATCAATTTTAAAACCCTTCTATATACGTCATTTAAATATAAGTCATTATATATATATTACAATTACAAAGTTTCTTCTGCATAATGGTTTGTACTAAGTGAAGCTAATCCTTGTACATCATACTACGTGTCTACTCCATCAAATTGTTTCCACGTTTCATTACACGTGTTTATTATTTCCAACTTCATACCACACGACTCATTCTCCTCCTTTTTTTCTACCCTCATTTCATCTTCATCGAAGTCTCAATCGATACGACACGTTCGAGAGCTAAATCATCTGTAAATGATGTCGCATGCCAAAGATCTCTCAGTCAACTTCTTGATCTTAAACGCATGATGATTTAATATGGCGATTAAGGTATTGGTTTGGTAGTTAGGGTTTTACTTGAATTTGAAATTGTTTGCTTCCTTACGTTCCCACTCTTACACATTTCGCTAAAGAACCCTAAATCAATCTGTAGATGTTCTCCGTCACATTTATTGTTCCATCTCATCGGAATGGTAAGCCAATTTCAACAGTAAGTTAGGTTTGCTTCTACTGATAAAATTGATAATATTGATATGGTGTTCTATGTGATGGGATTTGCAACAGAAAGATAGAAACAGCAGAGGGTGGTTTCAACAAGAGTGTGGAGTCAATGACATTTTTTGGTAGGCAAAACAAATCCTAATATTTACAATTGTTAAAAGTTGAGACTCCACAATGTTCACTGTGTTGTGGTCATTGGTGTAAGATGAAGAAATATTTATTTGCAGTCATTTATTGTGTTATTTACTAATGGCTTTATATATGTTACAGTGTCTATTAAAGATTAGTCTTTTACAATATTTGGATGTACAGTGGCTCAAGTCTAAGGAGCAGGTAATTAGTATATTTTCATTTATAGACGACAAATTATTTCATGAATCTAATTACCCTGCAACTGCTTCCAGAATTTATTATATCACCAACACTTTTCCTACAGCTGAAACTAATTCGCCCTGTGATAGTGATTGATGTTTGTAGACTACTTTTGTGGGCATGTAAGTTTTATTCTTATTGTCCCAGTTTTTAACTAATATCTTGGTTTTGTTAATAAATCATGTTGTAAAATGCAGGTTATGTTCCCATGTAATGCAACCTCAACCGGCCTTTCTCCTCGACAGACAACAGGTATGAAGCTTTGCTCCTATACTTTGGGTTGCAATGCTAAATAGTTATTTGACTTGCTGCTAATAGTTGCAACAATATGTACGTGTTATAATTTTACATAACAGAAGATTTACATTGGCTTAAATGGCTGCTTGATTTGTTGTTAACAGTTGCAGCATTATGTACATACAAGGGCTTGATGTAGCTTCATTTGTAAAGGTAATTTCATTTCGTTTCGTTTCTGTAGTGTATAATTGAATTCCCTTACCTTCTACTTTTTGAACTAATCACCACTTCAAGTGAGATCTAAAGCGATTGTAAACTCATTTTTAAATGAATTGGTAAAGCTTTGGAAGGTTAGATACTGTCAAACTAAGCTAAAATTTGTCAATATGGTGGTGCTGTAGTGTGTTGAGGGAGAAGATAGAGACATTGACAGATAGAATATGAGACATGAGAAAGACAAAAAAAGAGCTGTGGTGGCTACGGTAAAGTGGTATCGCGGTCGCGGCGACAGATGATAGGATTTGTGTTTGATGGTATGAAGCATATAAAGTGGTTTCGTTTTTGTATATGAAGTCTCGAATGTTATAAATTAAGGTTAATCAACGACCGATTTCTTGGTAGCGTTTGGACATCATTAGTTTCTTCGGTTAAGGTTTACACCCCGCCGCAACGCGGCGGGTCAAAATGCTAGTTTAAATACAATTGTAGGTTGTAAGAAAATGTCGTATGTTTTTATCAATTTATTGCATATATGATTGTAATAGTTGTAGAAAGGATGGAACACAAGAATTAGGGTTGCAGATCCTTATAATATATGTACAAGAGTTTGGGCGGCAACCCTTATAATATATGTGTAAGAGTTAGCGCGGCATACCCTTCCAATATCTGTGCAAGAGTTAGAGTGACAGACTCTATAACATATGTACAAGAGTTAGGGTGGTAAACCCTTCTAATATCTGTGCAAGACTGTAAGAGTATAATGTAAAAATATGTAACAGGTAAGAATGTAAGTACGGGTAGTAACTTGTAAGTAAGAATAGTGTCTTCGGATACGAACGTGTACGTATATGTAAGAATAACATGTGACTAGCTTGTTTAAGCTAGAACTAACTCAGCGTAACTGACTTTTAATACGCACGCATGCAAAAAAATATTGAAGATCGAAGGAAAAGTTTTGCCATGTTTTGATTATGTTTTAAACTTAAAACTATCCATACTGTTAGTATTGAATATACGACCCGTATCGTTTTTATTTTCTTGAATTCTACATTTTTCCCATATACCTTCATTTTCGTCTACAAATTACTTGCAAATTCAGTAATCATGCAAAAAGTAACAAATAACCATGGACGTGAGATTAGAAGCAGGATAAAATATAAGAAAATATTGTGTAGATTTAACATGTATGTTTCACATATTAGCAGGTTATTGTCCCAAGAAGCAGACACACTCATAGATATGATTTCAGCTGAGGAAATAAAAGTGGTAGTTTGGGACTGTGATAACTCTGATGAGGCTTTAGGTTCCGACTGTTTCTTTTTCTACTTCATCAAATCGTTTTAGGATGTTCTAACCCTAGACTTTAGTGACATTTTGAACTATTGCTACTTCATAGGTATCCTTAGCCACAAGTTTAACTCCTCGTTTAGTTCGAACCTCTGACCTATCATGAAGGATTCATATATATTTTTTTCTTTTAGAAATTTAGGTATGTAGAGAGAATAGATGATGAATTTGTGTGGTAAATATGTTAATTGGTTAAGTTTATATAGATTGAATTTAGTTGTTTTTTTAGTTATGACCGTTGGAAGAGAGAACGGGGGCCGCCACTGGGTGGATTCGTTTTTGGTTTGCCCGAAGTGTATGGGGCGATGTTCCCACGCTAGGCCGAGTCTACTCGAAGACACTTCGCTTGGCCTTATAAGTCAAGTGATACTTCAAATTAAATAATATTAGTTACTCACTAGATGATATTGTTCTTTTAAAATCCACGAATCATGTACCATTTTACGTGCAAGGCGGTTCCAAACAGGGGAAGATCTAGCTTATAAGTAGGGGTATCCTAAAATACCCCTCAATTTTTTTTTGACGAAATGCAAAACTGATGTATTTTTTGGTATACCTCCGTATACTTCTTTTAAATCCCCTACTAGTTGTGTTCCTCATCGTTCCTGGTCCAAGTGTTATTCAACAAAGTGTGATTTGGGTCATGATACTTTTGGTGTATGCATATATAGTTATATATACACACCGCATTCTGAGTATGAATGATGAAAATGTTGGATGTTAACCTGGATATCACGAACAAACCGATACGCACGTTTTGAACTTGACTAGTTCGACTCTTTTATTAATTGAATAAAGAGATACAATACTAATGAAGGAAACTAAACCCTATTTATACTAAAAATTAAACTTGCCCAGCAAGGCAGAGGCATACGACTCCTGCTCAAATACAAACTGAACTAATTCAAAACTTATACACAAAATTATCTAACTAACCAAAAAATTTCAATTAAGTCTTTGAATTTTATATCCTTTATGATCTCCACTGAAACCAACCCTTGAGACCAAACCGTACCACCCTTGAGTCTTATAACTTAGTCGGCTTCATAGTCGGTGATATATTTCACACTCCCTCTCAACACTAACTTTTCCCATATTCAAACTGGACTGAAATTGCACCACCTTCTATTTAGACAAACCTTTGGTTAAGGCATCTGCAACTTGTAACTTTGTGTCAACATACTTGAGCTCTATCTACCCGTTCAAAACTTTTTTCCCGTATAAAATGGTAATGCACTTCAATATGCTTAGTTCGTGCATGGAACGTAGGGTTTTAGGCTAAGTAATTGCTGAAATGTTGTCACACATTAACTTAACATTGTACTCAACTTTCTGATTCATGTCACCAAACAATCGCTTCAACCATACAAGTTCTTGAGCTACAACTGCAGCAGCTCGGGTACTCGGCTTCAGTGGTTGATAGAGACACGGTCGGTTGTCTCTTACTACACCACGATATTGGGCTATCATTAACAAAAAATACGTACCTAGTAGTCGATCGCCTACCACTTGGATCGCAATCATAGTCGGAGTTAAAGAATCCCTTGAGTTCAATTCATGTCTCCTTCTTAAACTTAACTCCATAATTAAACGTGTTTTTCACATATCGTAATACACGTTTCGCTGCATACATATGCGGTTTTCTTTGTGCTTGCATGAACCGGCTCAATACACCTACTGAGAAAGCAAGATCTGGTCTAGTTAATTTCTTCTTTCCAATCTCCGGTTATAACTAGGTCATCCACATATATTAATATGATGGCGGTTTGTTTCCCATTATTTTTCACAAATAAGCTTGCATAAGATGGTGTGCTCGTGTACCCACTATATTCTAGGAATTCTCCTATTTTCCCATACCAAGCACGTGGGGACTGCTTCAACCCGTATAGTGCTTTCTTCAGCTTACAAACATAACCAAGATTTAACTTTTCCTCAAACCCGACCGGTTGATCCATATAAATTGTGTGACCCAAATTGCCATACAAAAGGCGTTATTTACATCCATTTGATGTAGCTTCCAACCTTGACTTGTAGCTACAGCCAAGATCACACAAATTGTTGACAACTTTTCTACGAGACTAAACGTTTCGTCATAGTCCAGCCCATCTTCCTGAGAGAACCTGCGAGCTACTAAACGGGCTTTAAAGCGGCCAATGCTTCCGTTTAGTAGAATCGGGACATATTTTGTTTCAAATTTGTCGAATACCTTAGCATTGTTCGGTCCGAATAAAACGTATTTTCCAGTCTCGGTTATTTGGGGAACCGACATGAGATTTTTCATCCAAAGAACATGATAAACACTTTCGAGAGTCATCCCGTCTTCTCTTCCACCGGTCGGAAACACGACGTTTCCTATCTCAAAATTTTTTGTTTAGAGTTATCGGCTAGCACCACAACTCGGCTACCATTATACCCCATTGTACTCGACAACTTTGTTTTGTCTCCGGTTAGGTGATTTGAGTGGCCCGAGTCTACAATCCAGTCATCCAATCTATTCGCCTTTGTTTCTATTGAAATAGTTAGTGCTTGTACTTGATTATGGACACTTTCTCTTCGTGGATAGCATGCGCCTCGGCATCCCACGCTGTTTCTTCAGCCTCTACATAATTTCCTTCGTCTTGTTTTGGTGCTCGGCAATCCTTCGCCATATGCCATTTTCGGTTGCAATTGTGACACGAATACGAAAACTTTTTGAACCCTTTATTCAGCTTTTTCTCTTCCGAATCCTTCTTCTCGTAGGTCTTTTTCTTTTCCCAGTTACCCCGTTTATATTTATTATTACTCCAGGTATTATTGTTTTGATTAAACTGATTCTGATGGGGTTTTTTCCTTTGACTTTTCGACATACAAAGCCTCGGTATCATTCTTGATTGATGTTCCCGCTAATTGCTTGGCCAAAACCTCCTGCCCGACCAACAAATTCTAGAACTCGGACAAGTTAGGCTGATTTGCCCAACCTTGTATGGCAGCCACGAAACTCCTATACTCAGGTCGAAGACCGTGCATAATTATTCGTTTCATACGTCCCTCAGTGATTTTCGATTCGACATCAAGTTCACTGATCTCCCGGCATAGATTTTTAATCTTTCAGAAGTATTGGGATATTGGTATCACTCCTTGAGGGGTTGACATCACTTCCCATTCAAGAAGTTGGAGACGTGCATCGTTCTTCTTTGAGAATAATGCTGCAAAAGTATCCCATGCTTGCTTAGGATACTCGCTTTCTTGTATATGATCAAGAACTTCTTCTTCAACCGTGGTCCTCATCACAAACATGGCACGACCCACTTTCACATGCCATTTCCCGATCGACCCGTTGATGTCGGCTGTCGATACCCGAGGGTTGGTTCCATTTGTAACTTGCCATAAGTCTTGCCCTTGAAGGTATGACTTAATACATGTTGACCACATCTTGTAGTTGGTCTGATCTAGCTTCTTGATCCCTCCAACAGTTTGCAAATCAACCATGATGTTGTTCTTCGGTTCTTCTTCTTGGTTGTCTTCTAATCAGAATTCGCTGCTTCTGATCACGGCTCTAATCGGTTCTTCAATTCTTCGATCGAGCACTGTTCTTAGCCCCAAGAATCGTTCAACTGCTTTGATACTAGTTGTTAACCTGGATATCAGGAACACACCGATACGCACGTTTTGAACTTGACTAGTTTGACTCTTTTATTAATTGAATAAAGAGATACAATACTAATGAAATGAAACTAAACCCTATTTATACTAAAAAAATAAACTTGCCCAGCAAGGTAGAGGCATACGTTTCCTTCTAAATTACAACTGAACTAATTTAAAACTTGAACACAAAATTATCTAATTAACCAAAAAATTTTCAATTCATTCCTTGACCTTTATATCTTTTATGATCTCCACCAAAACCACCTCTCGAGACCAAATCGTACCACCCTCAAGTCTTATAACTTAGTTGACTTCATAGTCGGTGTTGGATATATTTTCACACCTGATTGTGTGATTATATTCTATCTATGGATTTTCTAATTATTAAGGCTTATTGTTTTGAATACATGTGGAATACATTTTGTAATTTGATTCCGTGAATCATGGATTGGACAACCCTACCAACAACTTGAAGTCACTTTTCTCTTCAGAGAAAAACAAGAATGCTTTAATAAAATGTGTTCTTAATACGTGTTTATAAAGTTATAAAAACAAGAATGCTTTTAAGAAATGTCTTAACACGTGAGAGGAAACCCCACCAACAAGTTGTTTTCACTTTTCTCTTTTGCGTACAAGATTAATAGACCATGATGGAGTTATAAAGTGGACAATAGAACAATTAGGCATTTTACCACATAATACAAGGTGAAGATTAAGAATATTTTCTATGAGCATTCTTTTGAGTAATATATATAATAATAACCATATGTGTTATATATATATATATATATATATATATATATATATATATATATATATATATATATATATATATATATATATATAGCTTTTATCCCCCTATATTACGAGTTTTTTACATTATTCATTTCTAATATTTATATATTATCATTAAATTTTAATTTTATTTATTGTAAGAAAGTTAATAATATACTTAAGATTAGATAATGAGAGTGTTTCATAAATAGAAGAGATGTTATAAACCGGTTTAAAAGCTATATGGTTTGGTGGAACCCATGACTCGCTTATTTTTTTTACTATAAAATTGTTAATCTTCTTTAAAGAATTTTTGATATTAAATTTTAGTATATCCTTATTTTATAGGATTTTCATATCAAATATTTGGTGAATCTAATTTTTAATTTAAAGAGATGTTATAACCCATTTAAGGGCTATCCGGGTTTGGTGAGACCCGTGAAGTCGGGTCTAATGAATAAGAAACATCCATTTACAAATAAAGCAATCTGGTGGCTTGAGAGAATGCATGGAGCAACCAGACAGCTTTTAATTAATTCGTTTATATATATTTAAGATAAGGGAAAGTTAACGTACAAACAAAAAATTATACTAAACATGCGAATAAAATAATGTAATTATATGTGTATAAAAGTAGTGTAATTTTATAAAGTAGTTGTTTTGTATGTAGTGTAACTACATTGTCTGTATATATAAAACTTACACTATTTAATTTGCATGTTTAGAAACATTAATTTAATTTGAATTTAATTTAAATGATATTTAATAAAACACAACCTAGAATACAAATTTATATAGAACATTGTTTACACAAATATTATATATATATATATATATATATATATATATATATATATATATATAGAAAATGGTTCATATAAAAAGAAGAAGTTTTCTAGGAATGGTAAGAACCAATAGAATTTTGACATTTGGCATTAAAACCTATGGTGAAAGCATAATTCTAGGAAACTATGTCGGTTATAATGCTGAAAGAGTATTTCTAGGAAACTATGACGGTTTTTGGTAATTTTAAATCCCAACCATTGATTGAAATGATCCAATGGCTATGATTTATTCCTAGTCTTCCTAGGAAACTACTTGTTTTTTGGATAACACTCACATATATATATATATATATATATATATATATATATATATATATATATATATATATATAAATATATGGTGCAGTTACTGTACGCTAATGCTTAACGTACGGTAGGTATGCGAGACGCTAAAAGGCAAAAAACAAAGGCAAAAACCTAAAACGCTCACAAAACCTTAAACGCTCAAAAACCGTCTTTGTGAAAAAAAGTGAAAATTTGATCGATTAACCATTCAAAACTGTTTTTTGCGGTGAAGCAATGATTGATTGGATATGTATTGACGATTCCGAGATGTTTGGCTGTGATTTTGTGGATCGATTCATGAAAAACGGAATTCGCGTACGTATTTGTACGATAAGCATTAGTGTATTGGATCTTTCTTCTATATATATATATTAGGTTAGTTATCCGTGTAGTACAAGGGTTAGAATAAGTAATTTTTTTTAAATAATAACATTATGTGAAATACAAAAAAATTTATCACTTATATAAAGATGTATTATACGGTAAAGAAATTACACATTACACAATTTGGAAATAAAAAGTTGTTAGAAAATTCATAAATCATAAATTGTTTCTTTGTTATTTTCTATATCATAACTTAGTTGTAAATGACTACTATTTTAAACCAACTCGTGGACCAAAACTCATTTTAATCTTAAACTGTTTTGACATGAACAATGTTTGATACTTTAACTGGTTAAAGAAACACACCCGTTTCGTATTGGTTACTTATAAAAATCTAATACTAATAACTAATGCAATATATTTTATATTAAAAAAATTAACATATTTATGATGGTATTAATTATTTTTAAATTGATAAAATTATTAAAAATTGAAAGTGAAATATTAAAAAGAGAAATGTATTTAATATGAGAGAGATGAGGGAAAATTTTGTAAGGATCAATATAATGATGACATTTGGCATTTAAAAAACTTTATTTATTAAATAGTATAGATATGAGAAAGTGATATGAAATGCGAAATTAATAAAACTACGTAGTTTCAATAAAAGGTTTCTAAAAATACCTATTTATTCCTTTCTTAATTCTCTTTCTTCTTCCTTGAATTTAGAAAATATAGGGAAAACCCTTATTCATAATTGATCATCATTCAGGAAAAAAGTTAAATATAAAATTATTTATCTGTGATGAGATGAGGAAGAAGATTAAAAAGTGACGATGAAATTTAATTCTTGGATTACAAAACTATTCCTAGTTTTTAATTGAATTGATTTTTGTTGTTTCATCAGAAAAAGTAACCACTAAAGGATTTTACTTTTAGTTGTTCCATTGTTTTCCAATTTGAACGAAGGCAATAATTTTTTTCCAACCAATCCCATCTTGCTAATATATATGTGTCAAGCGTATTCATCTTATGCTTTCACCTTTCACCTACGATGACAAACTATGAGTTAGGGGTTTTCCCAACATTTGCTAAATTTAAGGAAGAAGAAAGAGAATCAAGAAAGGAATAAAACAAATATTTTTAGAAACTTGTTATCAAAACTAAGCTTAGGCCATAGGGTATACTATAACCCATCTTAATTCCACATAATCATTTTTATTAACTCTTTCACTCTATGTCATCCAAAGGAAATGGTTTAACCCATTTAACACATAATTAATATAACAAATCAATTAGTAATTAATACATAATTAATACATATTGTTCCTTTTAACTCGTTAAAAACATAACCCATGGACCTTTTTAACACATTTAACACAAGTGGGGAGTGATTTAATCCATATTTAAAGTGCCATGTCACTTTAACCTATATATGTAGAATTAGAGTATACCTCATGACCTTAGGTGTTTAACAACCTTATATTCACTTTCCCATTATATATTATTAAAACAAATTTCTAAAAAAATTATTGTGAATGCCCAAATTGCTAAAAACAATTTGCGTCTGGTTCACTTAAAACCTAATTTGGGTTGAATAATTTTGAATTGTTCTAAACATATTTATGTTATCTATATCATGTGATTTCATTCATGTTGTTACGTATGTTTTAGATCTTTTTATGTATGGTTGTTCATGGTTTGTTAGTTTAATGGTTTGGTTTGTTAAGGTTTGAAATTTGAAACTAATTGTGCAAACCTAAACCTTCAAAAGTATATTAACTTAGTAAGCGGTCTGAAACAGAAACTCAATTAAAATCAATTAATCTAGGCCATTAATACCTTTGTTGTCATCATCTATATCTTAATAGTTGTAAACTTGAAAGCTTTGAAGAGCTCAATTGACTAAATTTTATTTGAAGTAGTTTTTGTTGGTCTAGAATTGATCAAGAATAAACATGAAACACAAGAAAAATGCAATTTTGAAGCATCGATCACATCTTTTTATGTTTATCTACTTAGCCCACAGCTGTAAGGGTTGTTTCCTTGATCGAATATCAACTCTCTAACCCGCAACTCTAATACCAATTGTTATTAAAAAATCAAACACCAAAGAAAAAAAACACAAGAGAACGAGTTTGAGCAAACGGTGATCGGCCCTTTTGTATTAGATAACCGAGAATTGGAGTACACGATTAATTAAAAGTGTTACCCACTATTTAAAATAGATAGGCTTGAATGTGAAGAAAAAGAAATCTAACCGGACCCATATAGGAAACTAAAGTAATCATAGACTGACTGAAGAAACACTAAGTGAACCCTGGACAGATTATAGATAATCTGGGGGTTAAGTAATGTTTCCCACGAGGATGAGGTCTAGCAGAAAGTTGTTCTTCAGGGGACCTGCAAAACAGACACCGTAAGCTCGTCACTGAGAAGGGGGGGGGGGGTTCCTCCTTGTGACCACCCTCCGGCGTGAGAATCAGACTAGATTGCTCTGAATATAGTGTATATTAAGAGATTGCTAGATAAGATTGAGATATCAGATGATGTCCTTACCATTCCAAGGTGTTGGAGTATTTATAGCCGAAGGTAGGTTTCCTAGAAGGTACAGCCGGCTGAATAGTATTCCTGTTCCACCAACAGTGGACTACGCACAGGCCATGCTGGTTGGTGGATAGGCTACGGCCAACAGTAAAGGTCGGCTGTATACTGTTCCTTTACTGCCGGCTACGCACTGTTCCACCAACTGTAGGCTGCGCACGTCCCATCGTAAGGGTTGGTGAGTAGGCAGCGGCTAATAGTGACAAACAGTACTAGAGGGTGCTCCTCCTCGTATTGTTGTCGGTGAGCTGTCACCCTGTGATTGGTTCATGGGCTGTTCTGGTCAATTTGTCTGTTCCGCCCATACCTTAGTAGGTATAGTACGAAAGACCTTCCAGAAGCATACGGACTGGCTCATTTAGGCGGGAGTATTCCCGCCTTGCTCATTCCTTCTTGTGACTACTGAAGTAGCTAATGCCTTGTGCGTGTAGCCTTGCTGTTAGTGCGGGTAGCCTTCCCTGATGGCTTGTATCCGCAGCTGCGGGAACAGGCGGGGTACTTCACCATTGGGAGGCTTTCCCTGCGGGTACAGCTGGCGTACTGCGCGTAAGGTTCTTTGAGCATGGTGGGTCATGCTGGAGCAGTTGGTCATTGCGCAGACGTCCCTGTTCAAGGTGAGTCTTGCGGGTCCAACTGGGCTCTGCTAGGACCTACCTCTTCAAGTCCCCCCAGTCCAATGTTCTTCTCATGAATTATTAATAAGTGAGGTGAACTTTTGGACTTAGCTAGGGGTTTTGAAAAGGGTTTAGTTTTTAGGTTTTCCGTGGTGATTCTTTCCGCGGTTTTCCTGATGTCACGCAGAAATTCCCGACTTTTCTGCTTGATCTTTGGGTGTGAAGCGGGTAGGTTTGTAACCTCCCCGCACGTCAGGAGCGTTGAGTCCCACTTGTGTGGATTCTCCATGGGGTCTTGGTAGTTTTCAACATAGTGATCAATTATGTTAAAACCACCAATTCCATCTTGGAGTTTCAAACAATTAGTTCTCGACGTTCCCGTCATGCGGGGATGTTATTCCCGTTTCCGCAAGCATGGCCCAGAAGATCCTTCTTGGTTTGAATTCCCTGCAGAGTGCTAAGTATGTGAAGGGTTTTGCCTTGACACTGTACCCGCACTTGTCTTACGGTTACTTTACTTCCAAGGTATTCCTGGCGTCAATTCCCTGCGGGTGCTAAGTATGTGAAGGGTTTTGCCTTGACACTGTACCCGCACCCGTCTTATGGTTACTTGGTTACCAAGGTAAGGGGTATTTTCCCGCTTACTTTTGAATCTTTTTGAATTTTGAATTTCGAAATTCGAAGAGTTGGTGGAAAGATAAGAACAGTCCAAACATCTGAAACGTCGTGCGATGGTTTCTTCTGACTGTGTCAGGACGTGCAGGAAGTTATGGTGACGTGACAGTACATGGTCATTCCAGACGCTTTTTCAGGAGCGTGGGCGCGATTTTTCGGGCGCGTGGCCGCGAAATTAATGGTATGTGTAGGTTCCTGGACGGATCGTACACGGGATATCGCTAACAACGCATGTGCGGAATCCCTGCGTAGGTAGATACGAGTGTAGAGTATGTAGAGATCAAACACACAAGCAATAAACCAAACACGTTATATTGATAACAAACACGTGACCCGAGGTCACTATTACAGACAATGACACGTAACACACGAAGTGAACAGCTGAAACGAAAACCCTAAAAATTCCAACTCCGAAACTGTTCCGCTGAACAGTTTATATACACGACAACTTCGCCATAGGCGAAGTTGTCAATAACTTCGCTGGTTCAACAAGTTCGCCTGAGCGAACTTGTTGACAACTTCGCACGTACAAAAACATAAATATAATCATAAACATAATTACATTACAGACTCGATTACAAATGCTAGACTATGAACTACTGACACACATGTACCAACAGACTCCCCCTTGGCAGTAGCTTCATATCTTGATTTTCAAATCTTGAGTCTTGTAATCTTGCATCTCTACGCGTGCGCTCCTTCTCTAACACATACCGACACCACCCGTTGATATTTCCTAGCTTGATCCTTCCAAGCAGGAATGTAGAAGATCTTCTTCTCGTTGAGCATTTTCAGATCAGCCTGCGATAGATTAACAAGATGCATCGGGTCGTAAACCCTAAGCACTTCTTGTTCATCCTCATCTTCCATAACCGCCTCCGCTGTCTCACAGTCCACGAACCACCATTTTAGGTCTTTGAGCACGTCCTTGGGCATAAGCTTCATCGGTACTTCTTTAAGGCACCGGATCGGTTTATATTTCATAACCATCCAAGGTTTTCCATCAACTCTCAGACCTCTATCCTTGTCTTCGACAAGTTTCCCCTTTTGTGGTTTCAGTAGCTCAAACTTTTTCTCTTTAACGCACTCTTTCCACACGATCTTCCCGATGATTCTAGCCATGTTGTCTTCACTTCTGTTTATCAATCCCAGTCTGGCTAAATCTTTTACCTCACATTCTGGCAGTGTGTTTAGAGATCTCAACGTTCTCCTGAAGTACTGAATGCCATCGTATCTCTTGATCACGAAGAGCCGCAGCTGCTCGTCATATAACCAGCAGATAATACCTTTCTTAGCTTCTGCGTATCCCTTAATATTGTAACATTTCCTGAACATCTTAGGGACCGCCGGCTTCTTCGTCTTTATGAACCAGTGAGCACAACTCTCCTTCCAATTCGGTTGTTCCTCCCATTCAGTATCTTCCACCACGCTCTCATCACCCAACTTTGGTCTCTCAACCTCCGGAATCTCGTGTTCCACGGAGTCATCTACAATCTCACCCTCCTCTATCACGTTTTCAACAGTAATCTGCTCTCCGATCCTCTCGATCTCATCAACAGGCAGCAAATCATCTTCATTCATAAACTCATCATCCTCCTCATCCAACTCTTTCAACGCATCTATAACATCTTCAACATCAGCATCATCATCCACATCTACAACGTCGTCACCGGCTGCACTTGTAGACTCCCCCTCAGCTGTGGAAGCCCCAAGAGCCTGAGAGGTTCTTGGCAGCTCACCACCTGCACCTTCCGGTGCATTGGGATCATCGTCATGATCTTCTCTCCGTTTCGTCCTCAACTCATCTCCCCTACAAGTCTTCTCCCCCTGAGATGCCAAGAATGCCTTGAAGGCATCTATTACTTGTCCGTGTTCAACCAGGAGGGCTGCTTGTAGTCGATTGGATTCCACTAGGCTGTGAATGGTCTTTGTCTGTTCAGTAACAATCCGCTCTAGCGATGCAATCCTTTCGTTGTCAGAAGTAGGCGTTGGAGTTGGCGGGACATCAGCAGCAGAAGTGACCGCAGGTGGTACACTTGGTAACCCTGCAGTAGTGGTGACGGTCGACTCAACAAATCGTGCAACTACCACCGGTGGAGTAAGCGATTGGGGTGGTAGAGACACAACTGCTGGGGCCGACGTCTCGACAGCAGTAACCTGTGCTGTAGTAGGAATAAGAGACATACCAGACAAGGCAGGTGGAGCAAAACGTACCAGCCTCGAAGATTCTCCAGCTCCCGAACCCATACCTGTCCGTTCTCTTCGTGAACGTCTGAGCACAATCTGAACTGCTTCCTCTTCATCAACTTCCTCATCATCCTCGTCAACACTTCTCGGCCTCTTTCCCGTAGTTCTCTCCCGAGACACCATCAGTCGTCTCGCTTCAGCAAACGTTTCGTCAAGATCGGAGTCAGCTACCGAAGTAACTGCTCTAGTAACATCCATGACCTGAGAAACTGATACATCCATATCAAACAAACCATGTCCACTAAAAGCAGCATCAAGGTCTACATCTTCAGTAGTAGGCACAGCAGAAGATGCAGCAGCTGGCACAGCAGCAAAAACCACAGTAGATACAGCAGGCGCAGCTGGTACAGCATGGGGTGCTGCCGCCTGATGTGGCTGTGGATCTCTGAACTCGTCCCCTCCTGCAGGAACATACCCCGGGTTGATGAGATACCCGAATAATGGAGTATGCCTGGGACGCAGCTCAGGCTTGCTACGAGTGCTCGAAGTGCGGCACTGAACAAAGATACGTTTCGTCACGCATTCGACGTATCTAATAGGGCGTCTCTGCGGTAGCGACGGAGCGACATGATTTAGAATCATTTGTAAGAATCGAGGATACATGATAAATCGCTCGCGCGCCACAGCCCTTCTCTGACGATCGATCTCGTAAAAGATCATCTGACTAAATGAATATCGTCGGTTGTAAGTCAGCGCAGCCATGGCAGACTGCATCGTCGCGCCCATCCCATCCGTTCCTGCCTTCCTGCCAGACATGCATACAATCAACACATGCATCAGGAAGCGCCACTGATCCAGCAAAAACCCTTTCCTCCTCTGCGTGTCCCCCAACGGTCCTGAATAACCCATCCTCAGGTACGCTCCATCACGAAAAGGAGCTACGAACTCCGTTGGGTCATCTCTTGTTTCTTCCCCAAACTGCAGAGCCAACCGTATATCTTCCGAAAAAAACTGTATGTCATGACCATTTACGGTTGCTCGCATCACCGGAGGCTCAGGCCTGCAATCATAGTACACTGTCTGCCAAAAGTCTTCAATGTTAGGCAGTGAAATGGGCAGTGTATTTGTGATCGCATGAAAGACTCTTGATCGCTGGAGAAATGTGATTATCTCCCTGTAGTCTTCTACCCCTCTTGCGTCTGGATCTAAAATGATGTACTGGTTATGGGCCGGAAAGAATTGTCGTTGATCATCACCGTCGTCACCACCAGCACCGCCAATAGCAGCCATATCTGCACAAAACCAAAACAAGTTAGACAATGTGTAAGCAACTCACAAGTTCGCTATGTACCACGTGCGAAGTTGTGAGTAAACCTGTATAGGCGAACTTAACGGTGAGGCGAAGTTGGGAACAACTTCGCTTCATCTGTAAGTTCGTCTAAGAGCTGTTAAGTGAATTGGTATAGGCGAAGTTGATGATAACTTCGCCTTATTACAACATCGCCACAGGCGAAATTGAGTTCAAGGCGAAGTTACGGATAACTTCGCCACAGGCGAAATTAATCTCCTGGCGAAGTTGTGGATAACTTCGCCTAAACCTTAACTTCGCCTGAATCTGAAACGGCGATTGTTCAGATTCAAAGGGCATAGATCCGATGTTTTCGCAACGATTTGACGATCCAGGAGTAGAGAACAGCTTATATTAATGGTTTTGAGACGAAAAGGTCGTCCATGAACACGTAATACACGGTTGAAAAACTAGGTTTTGAAGGTTCGACGACCCGAGGTCTCGAACCGGGTAAAACTATAACGAACGAGTATGTTTGGGAAAGATATTGACAACACATACCGTCAATGAACACAAGAATCTGGAAACAAAGATCGAAATCGAAAAGTAAACAAGATCGCCGGAATAACCGTTTTTGTTTTTGATTATAAGTTCGCCGGAAATATGAAAATAATGGTACTGTTCCAGTTTTAAAGTCCTTATATAGGGCAGATTCTGTTCAGGCGAAGTTACGCTTAACTTCGCCTAGGCGAAGTTAAGCACAACTTCGCCGAATTCAACAACTTCGCCCGTAATTTTAAAATCTACCCTTTAAGTTTGAAGAATCTTGCACTTAACATTAGAAGCTTCCAAAAAGAGTTAAACAAAAATGATCATGTCCAAGTAACCCGTTATAAATAATATAACTACAAAAATAGAAAAACTTATAAAAATTTAACGAAATAAGGGATCAAATTTCAGTCTAGTCAGGGACCACTACGTTTTTAGAAAAGATCCTAACAGGAATCATACTAACTACGTGACTGTCACTTGGATCCGTGTTTAGCTGTATTATGACATAGAGAAACAGGTTGTAGGCATGTAAATAACTTAAATGGTTTTCATCGTTTCTGTGATACGGATTAAGGTTCAGTTGAGCTCAAAATTTTAAGTAGGCAACAACTCAAAGATAATGATGCCTTCTATCTATTCTCAAAGCGTATTTGGCTATACCCAAGTCACCCCGAATTGACTTCGACCCATAGTGTCTGATTAACTTGTAGATACTCGTTGTCTGCTTCCCGTTCTCTTCTTACTCCAGAATTGAGAAGTCTTGATTGTTACAATGACTCATAAGTACTGAAAAATATACATTTTTTTTTAACTATACAAACTTATAAACTTCGGAGTACTAAACCACTGCAAGTCCCGAATCTGGATCACTGCAGTGTCTTGCAATGCTTTCTTTACGGGAATCAGAACACTCACGGGCTCGTGTATGACTGGGTAGTCGCTTTTCTGCCTATCATTCGGAAAGATATGTATGAAGACATTCAACATTCTTAAGGAGTTTCCACGTAAATTCGAGTAGTTTAAGTTAGTATCACATACACTTTTACGCACCATAAAAATTACCATGACATACAATGACTGTTCTAAAGCCTTTTAAGCTTAATAACTTCACTAGTTAAGCACACACAATCAGTATATATATCATTTTCCAAGGTTGGATCTATTTTCTGTTAAACATAGCACATTTACTTCATACGAAGTAATAGACTTGAAAAGTAATTTCATTTCCCATTAACAAAACTTTTGACTTCAGTCACCCCGATCAAGTCAAAGTCTTCAGGTAAACGGCAATCCTGAAGATCCAATGGATCCACTGGACCGACCACATACCAGTATGTGTCCTTCTAACTATGTATGACCGACTAATTTTCAGCGACTTAAAGAAAACACATCATAACTGCCCCGGTCACTTTCAGTCATCTGGTTAATGGCGACCCTCATTTTCTAAGTAGAAACGAGGACCAAAACATATCCGTGGATATGTCCGTCAAACGGAGGTAACCGACTAATTTTAAGCAATAGTGACAACTAAATACAAGACATGGTTACTCGGGATTGATCATCCCGTTCAGCTCAATTAGGTTTTGAAATCTGGATTTATCAAACGCTTTTGTAAACAGATCAGCAAAATTTTCCAGCGTATCAACCTTTTCGATCTTGATCAGTTTCTTCTCAGCACAATCCCGTATGAAGTGATGACGAATGTCAATATGCTTAGTTTTACTGTGCTTCACGGGATTGTTAATTACTGAGATGGCGGCAGTGTTATCAATTAAAATAGGAGTGAGTAAGAAATTCAGACCATAGTCGCGCAATTGTTGATGAATCCACAAAACCTGAGAACAGCAGTTGGATGCTGCCATGTATTCAGCTTCACATGTTGAGATTGCAACTGATGTCTGTTTCTTGCACTGCCAGGAAACTAATCTTCCTCCAAGAAACTGACAGCCTCCTGTTGTCGACTTCCGACTCTGATTGCATCATCCATAATCAGAATCTGTATATGCCACCAGTTCAATGTCTCCTCCCTTTGGGTACCACAACCCTAGCTTCGGCTTGCCCTTGAGATACCGTAGTATCCTCTTTGCACCTTTCAAATGAGATTCTTTCGGATTTGCCTGAAAACGTGCACAAAGACAAACAGCAAACATTGTATCAGGCCTAGAAGCAGTTAAATACATTAATGAACCTATTATCGCCCGATACAGAGTTGGGTCCACATCTGCGTCACCATCTGTTTCAGCACCCAATTTGTGATTGACGCAGATTGGAGTGTCATATGGAGAGCTGTCCTCCATCTTGAATCTCTTCAGCACATCATGAACGTACTTCGTTTGATGAATGAACATCCCGTCCTTCTTCTGATCAACCTGCAATCCTAGAAAGAAAGTTAGTTCACCCATAGCACTCATCTCGAATCGTTTCTTCATGACAGCCTCAAAATCCTGACACATGGATACTCTTGATGCAGCAAAAATGATATCATCCACGTAGACTTGAACCAGCAGGAAGTCACATCATTCTCTCTTCACAAACAACGTACTGTCGATCAATCCCCTTTCAAAACCATTTTCCAGCAAGTAGTCTGATAACATTGAATACCAGGCACGAGGTGCCTGATGTAACCCATACAACGCCTTGCTCAACCTGTATATGTGATCAGGAAAGTCTGGGTCAGGAAAACCCGGAGGTTGCTCAACATACACAACCTCATCAACTTTCCCGTTTAGAAACGCGCTCTTCACATCCAACTGAAATACCTTCATATTTTTAAATGCAGCAAACGCCAAAAACAATCGAATAGCTTCTAACCGGGCAACAGGAGCGAACACCTCATTGTAATCAATACCCTCTTGCTGATTAAAACCTTTAACAACCAGCCTCGCCTTATTTCTTACGATAATTCCCTTATCATCTCTCTTACACTTGAACACCCATTTTGTGCCTATAGCGTGCACATTCCTTGGTTTTTCAACCAAAGTCCAAACTTCCATTTTCTCGAACTGAGCCAACTCTTCTTGCATGGCTTCGACCCACGAGCTGTCCTTTAAAGCCATTTGATAATTCTTTGGTTCAATTTGGCTTATAAAGCAGGAGTACAAACATTCGTTCAGTATACCCGTTTCCTTAATGCTTGTATAAACACAGGTGTGCTCATTCAAGCTACTTCTGGTTTGTACACTGGAGGACACATCACCTATAATATTCTCCAATGGGTGATCTTTGTGAATTCTCGTGGTCGGAACAGCACCGACATGCAAATTATCTTCCAAATTTGAAGAGATCTCATCTATGGTTGTTTCTGGCTGAGAGTGAAAAGGATTAATAAATTCATCTTCAGTTGAGGCAGCAGGGGGTACCAATAGTGTTTGATGTGGAAGGTTGAGATTTCTCAATCAGCTGTCGTTGCAATAGATTCTCTTCCTCATCAAATATCATCTTCGTAACAGCTCTTTCGTCTTCTTCAGAAATTTCTAAATCAGGTACGTTAAACGACTTAAAGAGCTTAACATAGTCGAAAAGCTCAGCAGGTCCATTGCTTGGTTTTGGCGATTGGTAACTAGTAATGTCGGTGTTACAAACCACCTCCACCTTGCAAGTCGAAGTATTGAAGACCCGTTTGTTGGGAGTCCCATCTACATAACCGACTAAGATTCCTTCATCGGCTACTTCACCAAATTTCGAATTAGTCTTCAAAATCGAACAAGGAGACCCAAATGGTTCAAGACCGCACAAGTTGGGCTTCCTTCCATGCATAAGCTCGTAACAAGTTTTTCCAAGTCTCTTAACGGTTAACACCCTATTCAGAACATAGCAGGCTGTAGCAACTGCTTCAGCCCAGAACATCACAGGAAGCTTCGAGTCTGCCAGCATAGTTCTGGCTCCTTCAATTAACGTTCGGTTGTTCCTTTCAGCCACTCCATTCTGTTGCGGAGTATACGGAGCGCTGTATTGATGTTCAATTCCTTTCTGAAGACAGAAGATTTCCATTTCAAAGTTCTTGAACTCTGTCCCATTGTCGCTTCTGATGTATTTAACTGATTTACTCATGACGTTCTCAACTTTTGTAATTAGATTCTTCACCATCTGAGCCGTCTCGTCTTTCGTTTTCAGAAAATATACCCACGAGTATCGCGAGTAGTCATCAGTTATCACCAAGCAGTAAGAAGTACCACCTAGACTTTTTACATTCACGGGACCGAAGAGATCCATATGAAGTAGTTCTAGAGTACCGGCAATTGAATTGATCTTCTTGGTGAGATGGGATTTCTTGTGTTGTTTTCCCTTCTTGCAGGCTATGCATTTGTCTTCAAAGTTAAAACTTTTTAAGGGAACGCCCATCACAAGCCCATTTTTGACAATGAAGTTCATCTTCCGAAGATGAATATGTCCCATTCTCATGTGCCACAATTCTGATTCTGATTCGCTTGCTTTTGTCATTAAACAAGATTCTCCGGTGGCCATTTCAGTAGACCTCATGTCCATCACATATGTATTCGTTTCACGTGGAGCTTTCATTACTATCCATTCGTCTGGTATCTGAAAACCAGGCTTCAATACTATCGCTTCATTCTTCGTGAAATGGACAGTGTAATCTTTATCACAAATCTGCGACACACTCAGCAGATTGTGCTTTAACTCCTCCACAAAGTTTACATTCTCGAGTGTCATTCTCCCATTCGTCACTGTCCCTCTACCTGTAATCCTTCCTCCGCTCTCACCAGCAAAACTAACTCTTGCTCCCTGAACAGGTTTTAAATCTTGCAACAAGTGTTTGTTGCCCGTCATGTGCCGGGAACAGCCGCTATCTACAATCCAAAGATTGTTGGCAGCCCTGTTCAACTGTTCCTGCACAATAAAACAAAGAGTTAGAATCTTGGGACCCAAGACCAATTGGTCTTGGATCGATACGTCCCGTACCCTGGCTTTCTCAAGTTAGCATCAGGATAATTTCTGTAAGTCCTGTTAGGGAATCTCCTTGCAGATTGAGTGTAATGCCTTCCAAACCTATGAGAGTTGAAAGTATTATATCTTGTGGTTTGGTTGAAAAACTGAGGTTTGTTTTTATAAAAACTTGAATTAGTTACATTTTTGCACTTTGAAAAGTTTTCATTTTTAGCAGTAACAAAATGACGCTTATCCTCAGTTGTATTTGGCCTCACACCTCTAAATCTCGGCTTCAGAGGGCAGTCTGCAACTAAATGCCCTAATTTGTTACATCTAAAGCAACACCGACTCTCCATTTTCTTGTCAAATGTTGGTTTGGATGTAGAGGCAGTGTTACCATCCGTATGTCTCACATAAGGTGGGACGTACGGATTGAGTGGAGAACTCTTTTTAGAAATTTTATTTTTATCTCCACCGTTGGGTAACCCTACTTTCTCTTTTGTCTGACCAGATTCGGACAACTTATCCGAATCCGATGAGACTGGACTCGAAACAGAAATATTCACACTAGAAACAGGCGAACTCATTTCGCCACAGCTAACACTTGGTTCTACCCTTGTAATCTTGATTGGAGTTGTCTGAGTAACCTCGAAATCAACAGATTTCTGAACACTCGGATTATAGGTATAGTTGTGGTTAAAGGGTGGTGGAACTTCGTGATATCCGATTCCTCTCCTCTTTGCAGAGGTACCTTGATCACTCACGAGGTGATCAAGGATGGCCGAGGAATTCCTGAACTGCTCAAGTTTGCGGTTCAGTTCCACCACCTTCACCTGGTGGTCAGCAATCTGTTTATCCCGATCAGCAATCAATTTAGTTTTTTCTTCTAAAACTTCATAACTAAGATCAATTATTTCAATTTTCTCAGCAAGTTTAGTTTTTAAGCTTTGAATGTCTTTTTCACATGCTTTTATTTTAACTTTATAACTGTTTTCTCTTGATTTAGTAAAATGGTGATCTTCTTTAATAGTTTTAAAATCAGCATCTAAACGGACGTACTGATCAGTTATCGTAGTGAGTTGCTCAGACAAATTCTCACAACTAGTACAAATATTCTTAGTACTTACCTCGGAGCGATTATCCTTGTCATCTGCCATGAAAGCGGTTTCTTCTTCATTAGCTTTCTCATTTCCATCAACCTTCTCACATTCTTCAACTTCAGACTCAGCCATGTTCGCTTGCTCACCAGAACCACTTGAATGCGGGTTCCAGTTGTACTCACCTGCTTCTCTGGTCAACATGGCGTTAATCTCTCTGTTAACTCCAGAGTGTTGTGTAGGCCGACCTTGTCCTCGTTCAACCCTCTCATTTCTGCATTCCTTGGCAAAGTGCCCGTACTGTTGACAATTATAGCACCTTACCTTGGATTTGTCGAACCCGGGCCTACCACCAACAAACTTTCTCCCAGTTTTGTTCATAAACCGTTTTACACGCCTCACAATCATTGCCATTTGCCATTGCAAATCCATCTCCTCCAGATCATCAGCATCGATCTGGTCGTAGTCCTCATCCAGTACAGCAGGGTCCACAATCTTCCCCTGGATGTAGTTTTCGTAGGAAGCAATAAATGATGCATAGACTGCAAACTGCTCTTCAGCAGATTTTACACTCATAGGCATCTTGGAATAATTATTGCTTGAGGCATTTGCAGAAAAACCACTTGAGGATGCTTGAGGCTTTGAAGTACTTGATCCTCCAGCAACGAAACAGACATCACCGTTCATGTTCACAGAAACGTTTCCTTCATGAGAAGAGTCAGGACCTGACTCCCCTTTCGAGTAAAAAGCAGCAGATTCAGGCCTCGAACTTGAGCCTGAGTTAACCTTTGCACCATACATACCAGGGTCTTGTATCTGATCTGTTGGTGTTTCTTTTCGAACCATATTAAGCTCATAAGTTCTGAGCTTGTTTACTGCTGTTTCCAGATCATAATTTGGAAAGTCTCTGTCTTCCCTCATAAGAACGGTGTACATTTCCCACTTCGGTGGGAGAGCATCGAGAAGCTTTTCAACAATCTCTTCTTCTCGATAGGCAATCGAATAATTGCTAAGCTCTGTCATTAGATGATAGTATCTGGTGATAATATCATCCAGTGATTCGTTCTTCAAAAATTTGAAGACGGAGAACTGGGTCTTTAAGAGTTTGATCTTTGATGCACGGATACCCACATTCCCCTCGAATCTATTTTCAAGAGCATCCCAAAGCTCTCTCGCAGAAGTGTACTTTCTGAAAGTGTGGAGAACCTCTTGAGGAAGTGCCATTGTTATAGCTGCATGGGCCTTGCTCTCAGCCTCATACATTTTATTTTCTTCGTCCTCCATTTTGCTGTACTTCTTAACCACGTCACGGCCTTCGTATTGCATAGTTGGAGGGATATATCCATCCTGGATGCACACCCACATTTTGGCATCCTGGTATTTAATGTATTGGATGAATCTGTCCTTCCATGCCACGAAGTCAGTTCCTTTCATCAACCTCGGGGCCTTAGTGGCTGACCCCGCTTCTACTTCCATCTTGACCAAATCGGAGATGTTAATTGACGACATCCTTGTGAAAACCTGAAAAACCTGAAAATAAAAAAATATTAAAACAGCTCAGTAGGCGAAGTTAAGAATAACTTCGCTTGAAAGTTAACTTCGCTGAAAAGAGAACTTCGCTGGGTCTTAAATTCGCTTGACTTGGCGAAGTTAAAAATAACTTCGCTTAGAATGAGCGAACTTAGGAGGTAAGCGAACTTGGGTGGAAAGCGAAGTTGCGGATAACTTCGCTAAGGCGAACTTATGAGGTAAGCGAAGTTGTGGTTAACTTCGCTAATCCTTATATCTTCGCCGAAACCCTAATTCCAGTGACGGCAACTTCGCCTGAAGAATGGTAACTTCGCCCGAAGAACGGTAACTTCGCCCGATGAACAAGGAAACTGTTCAGATCTGATTTCGTCAATCCAGCAGTTTCCGATCAATGCAATGGCTTGAAAATGACTGTCAAGCACGAGCAAAACACAATCCCAACAAAAACACGTCCCGCGAATAGGTCAAACGAGACGTTTTCTACACCCGCGTGAAATCCCGAACCTCACAATCGAGCCGATGGCTCTGATACCAATTGTAGGTTCCTGGACGGATCGTACACGGGATATCGCTAACAACGCAGGTGCGGAATCCCTGCGTAGGTAGATACGAGTGTAGAGTATGTAGAGATCGAACACACAAGCAATAAACCAAACACGTTATATTGATAACAAACACGTGACCCGAGGTCACTATTACAGACAATGACACGTAACACACGAAGTGAACAGCTGAAACGAAAACCCTAAAAATTCCAACTCCGAAACTGTTCCGCTGAACAGTTTATATACACGACAACTTCGAGGCGAAGTTGTCAATAACTTCGCTGGTTCAACAAGTTCGCCTGAGCGAACTTGTTGACAACTTCGCACGTACAAAAACATAAATATAATCATAAACATAATTACATTACAGACTCGATTACAAATGCTAGACTATGAACTACTGACACACATGTACCAACAGTATGCGTCCTGTCAACAGCTGTTGCCAGCTTGCTTTTCGCCACGTGTCATAGTTTCATTGCGCCTTCGTTTTCTCTCTCTTCCGCATTAATTTCATCGCATTAATTGCGATTAGTATATAAAGGGGGAGATGGTTCTTTGTAATCCACACTTTCACTCTTCTCTTCATCTTTTAAGCGATTTCCGGCGAATACTCATCCATTTCAGGCAAGTATTCTCCCGAAATCGTTTTATTCTTTTTTTACAAGATGTCTCGTGATCTCGAATCTACGGCTGACGACAAGAGTACTGCTGGCGAGTGCCAGTGTGCTCTACCTGGCGATCTGTATCGGTACGTCGTCAGGAAGTTCATGCTCGAGTCTCTCGAGCCTGAGTTTCCTGAACCCCACCAGACGGTGTACGATGCCCCCAGAGGCAAGATCGGGGTTTATGCTGCATTCTTTGTCTATGGGAATCTTAGGTTCCCATTGACAAAGTTTGTTTACCGTGTCCTTGAGAGGCACGACGTTCATTTGACCGAGTTGCACCCCATGGCGATCGCCAAGATTCGCCACTTCGAGTGGGTGTGCCGGATTTTGGGCATTGAGCCCTACGTTGACCGCCTGATGACCTTCTATACGTGGAGGTGCATCCAGGGGTGGTATGCGTTGATAACCCGGGTTAAGGGTTTGAAGATTTGCGCGACCGAGCGCAGTCTTCGCGCGTGGAAGCGGGAGTTCTTCTTCATATCCGCTCGCGCCATCCCCCTTGCCATGAAGTTTAAGAACGGGCAAGCTCTTCCCAGCCTTCACGCCTCCAACTACGAGGAGGCGGAATGGTTTTCAAGGATTTCCCGGGTCCAATCTCCGGTTTACCGGTTTGCGGAGTCCGGAATGGTGATGTTGGGGATGAGCCGGGTGTGGAAGGCGGCGGATGCGCAAAAGGTTCCCATCGTCCTCGAATACGGTTCGAACTCTGTTCCTTACGGTATGCTCTGTTTCTTTTTCTTGATTCTGAATTTCTTCTAACTTTTTTCCTGTTTATTTCAGAGGGGAACGACTTGAAGTCACTTCTAAACCCGCGGGAGGCTGACGGTCCCGCACGGATGGGTACTCGTGCTCTAGACGAGAACGAGTTGCCCATCCTCGAACAAACTGCGGATCGGTTCGTGGAGGTCTACCCGCTAGGCCACGAGATCCTGAGCGCCAGGCGGCCAGGTAAAGCGCTCTTCAACCCTCGACCCCTCAATGTTGAAACCTCTGCTGGAATTCCTTTAATCGTATGTTCTGATGAGGAATCCGCAGATGGTCCTCTGTTGGTGCGGAAGAAGAAGGCTGCCGGCGGGAAGGGAAAGGAGAAGGTCTCCACTGCCGATCCAGCGCCTCGGTCTGATTCGGAGACCGAGAGCGAAGAGGTGGCGGGGAATCCCGGTGGTGATAAGACCACCGCTCCGGAGGCTGCGACTGTCACCTCCGGAGAGTCCAAGAAGACGACGGTAACCGGCGCAAAGAGGCCGGCTCCATCGGGGTCGTCCCCGCCTCTCCGTACCTTTAGGCTCAAGAAAACCCGTAAGTACCAACTTCGTCTTTTAACTTCATAGCTTCATATTATTTAACACTTATCTTCTTTACGCAGGCGTGGATGTTGACGCATTCCAGGGTGGAGCGCAGAGGAGTACCTCCCCGCCAATGACGGTAGGCTTGGTCAGCCTACCTGAGGCGTCGACCCAGGCGCCTGCGCCTGCTTCCGCTGGTTCAGTTGCTCACTCCTTTGAGCCGACTGTTCCAGCTGAGATGACGTCACCGTCGGCTGTGAGTGCTATTTTTACAGCATCTTTCACTGAGCCGGCGATCACTCTTGCTGCGGATTCCGCGGCACCGACCGCGGCGGCTGTTACCATGCCCCGTCATCGGCAACGACGGCCGAACCATCAGGTACGCATGGGGCTTCTCGCCAATCTCTGCCACCTTCCCATCTGCCTGACCTCTTGGATGGATTTCCCTTGGGTTCAGGTGATGGGTTCGGTGGCTATCGGCCTGTTATTGACCCTACAGGTGCGTAGGGTTCTTTTGGCCCTTTTCATATATATATATATATTTTTTTTATTATCATCTTTTCCTAACTGCTTTATGTTTTTTGCAGTGTCGGATTCCAATGAAGTGTATGTTCCACGATGGAACATTCGCCGAGGAACAACCCTTCGCACCCCTGTGGAGTGCGTGGAATGGGCTCGTCACGCTGCTCCCAGTGGTGCGTTGGAAAAAACCATGGCTAGCTACCAGGAGGGTGGGCTAACCAATGAGCTTCGGGTTCTCCTCGCCCGGATGCAGCCGCGCGTCGAGCTGCTTTGTCGTGAAAACGACAAGTTAAAAGCAGCTCGCCTTAAAGAAGTTGCTCAGGCGCGGGCTGTCCGGGAGGAGAACCAAAGGCTTTCCGCAGTGGCTGCGGAAAAGGAGAAGGCCTTCAAGGCCCTCGAGGTTGAAGTTCAGGCTCGACTCGAGGCCCGTTCCAAGGCTGCCCAAGCTGTTAATGAACAGCTTCGGTTGGCTAAGGAGACTGCGAGGAAAGCAACCGAGAGGGCCACCAAGGCTGAAGCTGTTGCTGAGCCTCTACGCGTGGAGAATGAAGAGCTTAAAGCCAAATTAGAGGCTCTCCAGCAGGCTCATGATGCCTTGGCGATGGAAGACGCCAAAAAGCTCCAGGAGATCTTGGACCAGAGGGGGGTGCTTGACCATACTGAGCGGAAGCTAAAGGGCGTCGAAGAGGCTGCGGCTAAAGAAGTGTTGCTTGCCAACCTTAACAAGAGTGAAGCCGAACGCGCCTGTAACGAAGCTCAAGCTGCCCTCCAAGAAGCTCTGGTTGCCAAGGAATGGCTTCTTCGAGAAGCGTTGTCTCAGGTAAGCTTTCATGTCTTTACGCTTTTCTTTGTAAATAGAAAGGGTTCTGATACTTGTATATTTTCTTGTAGGTTGTGCATCGAGTCTTCTCAGAGACGTCTTATGACGATGCTATGAGCGCAGCCCTCAACGCTTCTCATGAGGATGGGGAAAGGGCCGGCTTCCTGCTTGGTCTAGGGTTCGTTGAGAAAGGCATCCCGCCTTCCAACTTCCCTTTGTACAATGTTGATACTGAAGCTGTTTATGACCAAGCAGTGAATCAGTATGCCGCCTTCCCGTATCCGGTGGTGGAGAAGGTGAACGAAGTTGCTGCTGCTGATGATGGGCTTCCTATCCTTAGAGCTTTCCTTGAACCACCACGCTCTACTGATGGAGCTGGTCCAAGTGGAAGTGGTCCTGAAGCTTGATTCTGAAGATCCCTTTCCACCACTAGCATAGTTTTTTGCTTTTGTATGGCTCTTTGTAATATTTGAATTTTGATGAAATAAAGATTGTGTTTGTTCTTTGCCTTGTTCTTTTTACGCATGTTTTAACTTAGCAATTTCTTTAGTACTTAGATAAGTTAACTTTTTATCGTGGTAAATTATAAGTTTGTTTCGCTTCCTCTTTCATGATTGTGCGGGTATGACCGTCACTTACACTTAGTAGGATGGCTTAACTTTACTTATATCTGACCTGCGTGGAAGTTTTCCTCATCTTTTCCTTTGAAATTTTCTAAGTGTTCAGAATAAGTTAACCTTTGAACGTGGTAGATGATAGGTTGAAGTTTTGCTTCCTTGTTCGTGATTGTGCGGGTAAGCCCGTCACTTGCACTTACAAGGATGGCTAAACTTTACTTACATCTGACCTGCGTGTAGGTTTTCCTTAAAACTTTAACATTTTTAGCGTTGTGTTTATGCGGGTTTTGCCGCCTTCCACACGTAACGACTTACTTCTCCCCCCATTTATGCGGTGAATACCGGCACAATAGTGTGGGAAGTTCATAAGTATAAAGGTAAGGCTATCAACACATTGTGAAAGGAGAATCATTTTCATTAGAAGTGGCTCTAGGCCTTTTCTTTACAAGTTTGGAATTGATCTACATATAACATTTGCGTAATTGAGCTCCATTCCATGTTCTTGGGATGGGAGTGCCATCGAGCCTTTCGAGCCGGTATGCGCCCTTTCCCAGGACTTCTTTGATGATGTATGGCCCTTCCCAGACCGGGGCCAACTTTCCTAGGCGTTCTTGGTTCGAAGCCTCGTTGTTACGTAGTATGTAGTCTCCTATTTTGAAGTTGCAGAGTTTTACCTGCGTGTTGTAGTACTGTTGCATTTGTCGCTTGTAGTTCTCTTCACGCACTGCGGCTAAGTCTCTGCGTTCCTCGGTTAGCATTAGGTCTAACTGTCTTTCCGCATCATTGTCTTCTGGCTGAATCAAGACCCTTGGTGAGGGTAAACCAATTTCGACCGGGACCATGGCTTCAGTGCCATAAGTGAGACTGAACGGGGTTTCTCCCGTACTGGCCTTCTTCAGCGTTCTGTTTGCCCAAAGGACGTGCGGAAGCTCGTCCACCCAGCCGGATCTGTGTTTCAAGAGTCTTTTCTTTATGCCTTCGACGATGCTTTTATTTGCTCTTTCCACCTCACCATTACCTTGCGGGTGTGCCACTGAGGTAAAGGTGTGGGTGATTTGAAGTTCTTTCAGCCACTGTTGTAGCTTCTTGTCAGCAAAGTTGGTGCCGTTATCGCTCAACAAATTCTGTGGAAGTCCAAAACGACAAATAATAAATTCCCAAATAAATTTTTTGATATGTTTTGCGGTTGTTTGGGCTAAGGGTTTTGCTTCTATCCACTTGGTGAAGTAGTCGATGGCTACCACTAAGAACTGAACATTTCCTGCTGCTGTAGGAAATGGGCCTGTCACATCGATGGCCCACTTCTGAAATGGCCATGAAGAAGTGACTGGAACAAGTTCATTCTTCGGGCGGTGCGTGTTGGGTACGTAAAGCTGGCAAGACCTGCATTTTCTGATGTATGCCAGTGCATCCATATGCATCCCCGGCCAAAAGTATCCCGCTTTGTTTAGCTTAGCTACAACAGCGCGGGGACCTGCGTGTACTCCACAGATGCCTTCGTGTACTTCCCTGAGGAGGTAGTCAGCATCTTGGTTGTCCACGCATCTTAAGAGTGGGCCAAGAAAGTTACGTCTGTAAAGGATGTCATCGATGAGTTGATAATTCAGTGCTTTACAGCGTAGTTTTCTTGCCTGTGTTTTGGATTCTGGTAGTGTACCTGCCGCAAGGTATTTTATTATTGGTGTTATCCACGTTTCCGAGCTGGTTTGGATGACACAAATTTCCTTGTGCGGGACCGAAGGTGCCTCGAGGAGTTCAATGCGGACATCCTTTCCTAAGTGGGTGAAGGCTAATGATGCAAGCTTGCTTAACGCATCCGCAGATTTGTTTTCACTTCGCTTGACGTGTATGACTTTGCAGTCATTGAAATCGCGCATAAGGGATTTTGCTTGTGCGAGGTATAGGGCCATTGTGTCGTTCACGGCCATGTACGTCCCGTTGATTTGATTGGCTACCAACATGGAATCCACGTGGGCTTCCAAGTTTTTCACCCCCATCTTACGCGCAATTCTCAGCCCAGCCAAGAATGCCTCATATTCGGCTTCGTTATTCGTACTTGGAAAATCCAGCCGAATAGCGTAAGTGTATTCTTGGCCTGTTGGGTTGGTTAGTTTCAGCCCTGCGTCTGAACCCTCGTTACTGGCTGCTCCATCAGTGTAGAGTCGCCAGACGTCATTGATGTCTTGTGCTGGAGAGGGTTGAGCCTCTTCCTGGCACTCTTTTTCCCGCGATGCAGGCACCTCTGCAATAAAGTCGGCCAGAACCTGGCCTTTTATGGCTGGTCTTGGCTTATACTTTATCGCGTACTCCCCCAACTCGATTGCCCATTTGGCTAGGCGCCCCGATAACTCGGGTTTGCCTAGGACGTTTGCAAGTTTGAAGTTGGAGAGAATGGTGATTGGGTGTCCCTGGAAATATCGTCTTAACCTGCGTGAAGCATGTATAAGTGCTAAGACTAATTTTTTGAGGGTAGAGTACCGGGTTTCTACGTCTGTTAGGATACGGCTGACATAATAGATTGGCATCTGGATGCCTTTTCGCTCTACTAGCAGTACTGCCCCGGTTGCTCTATCTGTTGCGGAAAGGTATAGGATTAACTCCTCTCCCGCTTTAGGCGCTGTGAGCGTTGGGAGTTCGATCAAGCGTGACCGAATCTCCTGAAAAGCTGCTTCCGCTTCTGGTGTCCAGCGGAAGTGCGTTTTCTTTAAACAGTTTCTCAACGTTGACACGAAGGGGAACGACTTATCTGCGTGGTTTGCCAGAAAGCGATTAAGTGCCACTAGTCGTCCATTCAGTGTCTGGGCTTGTTTGATGGTAGTAGGTGATTCCATTTTGATAATGGCTTCGACCTTTTCAGGGTTCGCTCTGAAGCCATCTTTAGTGACGATGACCCCCAAGAACTTCCCTTCTTCCATTCCAAAGGCACACTTGCTCGGGTTGAGCTTCATGTTTATCTTCCTGAGCGTGTTTAAAGTCTCTTCGATGTCCTTCAACATCGCTTCTGGGTCAGGGCTTTTGATGACCAGGTCATCCATGTAGACTTCC
Source organism: Bidens hawaiensis (assembly GCF_021521415.1). Lineage (NCBI taxonomy): Eukaryota > Viridiplantae > Streptophyta > Magnoliopsida > Asterales > Asteraceae > Bidens > Bidens hawaiensis. Next base: position 443,593 of record NW_027491362.1, on the reverse strand, counting down.
AAGTTCCTCCCAATTTGGGCATGAAACTGGTTGTCCATCAGGCGTTGGTATGTGGACCCGGCATTCTTAAGTCCGAATGGCATCATTTGGTAACAAAATGTGCCATCGGGCGTCCGAAATGCGGTTTTGTCCTGATCATCAACGGCCATGTGGATTTGATGGTACCCCTTATACGCGTCCAGGAAGCATTTAAGGCGGAGCGGTGCCAACGAGTCCACCTTAAGATCAATTTCGGGTAACGGATAACAATCTTTGGGGCATGCTTTGTTCAAGTCCTTGAAATCTATGCACATGCGCCATTGTTTGTTATTCTTCGGTACCATAACGGGATTTGCAACCCAAGTTTGATATCTACTAACGCGTACGATCCCTGCGTCAAGGAGTTCCTTGACTTGGGTTCTACACGCGTTAGTTTGTTCTGGCCCCATTACTCTGCGCTTTTGTACGATCGGCGTAACAGCAGGATCGCATTTGAGCTTATGCTCTGCCTTACTTCGGGGTACACCAGTTATGTCAGCTGGTGTCCACGCGAAGATGTCAGCGTTTTTTTGTAATAAGCGCTTGAGTTGGGTGCGTGTGGGATCAACAATTGTCGGGCCAATGGTGACGGCCTGGTCAGGGTACTTGCCATTAAAGGCCCATTTTTCTGGTTCGGTGATGGTTGGTTTAGCCATCTTTGGTTTGGGTTTAGATGAGACAGATGCGATGCATACCTGGGGAATGCTGGTGATCATCGCTACACCCTCAGCTGTTGGCCATCCCATCATGCCGTGGACTGAGGATACCACGGCGTTGAATCTTGCCATCCCGTCTCTCCCGAAGAGAATGTCGTATCTGTGGTGTGGCTTCCTCATCACGACAAAGTCCACATCTTCTGTGCGGGAGTGTTTCCCATCCGTAAGAGTGACGGGGAAAGATAGGATACCCAGGGGGGTGTTTGTGCTGCCATCAAACCCTTCAATCGAGGCGCAGGTCGTTTCCAGGCGTTCCTTGTCTTCGTCATCTAGCTTGTCAAAGAACTGCCTGTACATCACCGTTGACGAGGCGCCGTTGTCAGCAAGAGTGCGAGAAGTGATGTAGTGCCCCAGCTGGCTTTTGATGACGATAGGGCCTTCTTTGCTGGGTCCTCCTGGCACTCGCGGGAAGCGCACCTCAGCTTCCTTCCACGCGCATGGTTCTGTCGTTCGCCTTTTTCTTCCTCTGATCTTACCATGAACCATGTTGATGCTGATGTCAACGGGCTTTCGTCCGTTGCCTCGGTACCGGTTGTCATTTCTTCCTCCCTTCTTGATTGATGCCACCAGGTGTGCCAGTCTTCCATCCTTGACGAATGCTTCAATAATATCCTTCAAGGATGTACACTCTTTCGTACCATGACCTTTTGTCCCGTGGAAGTCACAGGATTTACTCTGATCCGCATTAGGTCGCTGCCGGATCATTGGAGCTTTTGGCCACGGTAGTTTTTCAGTGGCGAATATCTCCGTGACGCTTTTGGTGAGTGGCGTCCACCTGTGCTTTTGGCTTGAAGGATGTGTGTGATTTCTCCCGCCAACAAGAGGGTGAGAGCTGGATGAGGTGTCAAAGTTTACCCTTGACTGCCAGATACCTAGCTTCCTCTTTTGTCAAAGTTAAAACACTTAAATACCAATTAAAAGGACATATCAAAATACTTATGGGGTGTTTGGGATAGCTTATTTTGACGAACTTATAAACCTTTTCAAAAGTTAAAAATGTGTTTAGGATTGCTTATTGTGTGGGGGATAAGTTAAAAATTCACAAGCATGTGACTTATAACTTATCCCATGAGTCATAAGGATGTGAAAATAAGTCAATCCAAACACCCCCTTAAACAATAAGAACTGACTCGAGACTTTGGCGGACCCAAACAACTTGTGGCCCATTCGATTATACGTGAACAAACCAATTACTTACTATCAAGTAACCAAAAGAATCTACTGCATATAAAGACTATCATTACATAACACAAACCAAAATTTACAATTAAGCAAGGTGCTAAGTGAATTTTAGGTGGGACATGGATTCGGGCATGAGAGTGTATGTGAGTGAAGGGGATAATCATGAAACCTAGGAAGAAGAAAGTGGGTGATCTAAAAGTGCTTATTTACTTATGGCTTTTTCAAAAGTTGTTTTCAAGAAAAGCGTTTGAATTAGCTTTTGCGGTTGGAAAAACCGAAAAGTAGGTAAAATGACCACAAAGAACATTCTAATATATTTTCCTGTTTTTATAGATTATGGAATGGTGGGTATATTTGTAACTTGGTATTCTAAAAGAAAAAAAGCAAAACAAAACGCTTGGATTTTTTTGCTTTGTAAACCATTTTTTAGCATAAAACTAAAGACAAAACCTAGAAATGCTTTTATGTTACCCAAACATGATTATTTGCTTTTTGAAAAACAATTAAACAATAAACAACTTTAAAAAGTTCAACCAAACACACCCTTAATTTAATTATTTAATTTTATTATTATTCTTTTTAAACTTCTTAACTGTTGTCATCTTGCAATAACACTTAAAACATATTTTCTAACCGTTGTTATCTTGCAATAACACTTAAAACAAATGTTTTTTGGTCACCAAACCTAGGGACCAAAAGCGGAATATGAACATACCGTACGCACTATTAGTGTAAATCCTTCTTAGATATAGTTTATATTTCAGAAAGAAATGACCATAAAGGAACGTTGAAGGGCTTATTGGTAATGCTGATAGAGTTCAAGACTTATTTGTATTGGTGAATAGACTGATGAAGCTAGATAACACAAAATTTTATTCTTCGTTAACACTGAAAGCATTAAGGGTTTCTCGGCGCTTGAAATTACTTGCTGCTCTTTAGGTTAATCACAGGCTTGTACTTCATTATGTGTTTTGTTATCATCAATATGTTCCGTACATAAGTCCCTTATATTAAGCTAGTCGTTTATAAAGCCAATAAGCAATATGTATATTTATAATTAAGGATAATGATATAGTTGGATTAAGGGTTCAAAAATCGAACTTAAGAAAAGATTATTGCATCCAGAAAACTTAAATATAAAGAAAATACTTCCATCCATCCCATTATAAGTTTCTTAGTTTGACTTTTCAAATATTTCTTTTGCAACCTTGACAGTAAATATTTTTGTTCGGAGTCATATAATACTTGGTGAAAATTATATAAATGTAAAATACATTTAAAACTCAATCTATTCATATATTTTACATCAAGTAGTATATAACATAAACAAAAATATTGTTGGTCAAAGTTAAACAAGGAAGACTTGAAAAATTAAACTAGGATACTTATAATGAGACGGGGGGGTATTAAGACTTTTTTGTGGTCATGATAAAAACTATGCATGTAATAACCAAAATTTTAAAATCGTTCTTTTTATATATAAGTATTGAAATAACTAAATTAAATAAAATAAACAAATAAGTGACATCTAAAACCAAGTGATAATAATAGAGTATATATAAAACTAACAGCAATAAAGTCACTCAATTTTAAGTATAAAACAAAAGGAAATAATGAGAGAAAGGTATGCATTATGATGTAAAGAAAAGGTAATATGCAGTAAACGAAAATAAGAAACAAACAGATAAGTTCTCAATTTAAATTTAGGATAGAAGTAAAAATAGCTCCATCCAATGAAAGTTTTGACTTGAAGTTTAAGTTTTGAGAACATGACAATCATTTAAACTTATCTTCTCTGGACATCTCTATCCTCATCACAAAGATTATAACATACGTGTTGAACCTTTAAAACATTCATACAGTTATACCTAGACTCCAAATTCCAACGATGGTTAACTTTCTTTTTCCCGGCGAGCCGATAGTGGCCTTGTTTACCATCTTAACTCCATAACCAACCCACCACCTCTAAACCACAGGTGCGGTGCGGCATCACAACGGAACCGACATTAACCCGACAACTAATCTAAACACAAACAGTAGCTTGTTTACCATATTTCCATGCATCTCCACCTTGGTTACCAAGAAAAGAGTATTATATATGAGTAGAGTAGTAGAGCTTTCACCACCATACCTCAAAATATATTCCGTCAAAGTTTCCAACGATGACGACTTTGCGATCCGACTAGCCAAAAACAAACTAAGAGAACAAGATAACCACGCTACCTATCTTCACCTGTTAGTAACTTTCGGTCACTTCGTCACCTCTCATAGACCTCAAAACAGATTTCCGGCCAATCAGAACTTTTTCCGGCGAACTATTGTAGAAGACAAAGTACCAGCAAGGTATATATTTTTGTTATTATTTTTGATACTTAAAACAAGCATAGACCTATTTAAAACGGTTAGTAAGAAAACTCCCTACACAAAAGATTTGTGGTTCGAACACGAGCCTCGATCCTATGCGTTTATTTCTTTAACATCTTTTGAAAACCATGAACTTTGAGAAACTGTTAGATTCAGAATATTGTTAAATTGAATTACTCTAGCTATAGCTATCTACCATATAAATAAAAGTGGACATATTATTATTAGTTGTCAATAGTTATATAGATATTTATTAAAGGAAAAGAAATCCTTCACGAGCCAACAACTTATTTCACGAGCTATATTATGGAGTTATTGTTACATACTATAAAACTAGTTTCTAAAAACATCAAACTATATGCATACATAGATATAAATTAACATTTATGTCTATGGATAAATAAATAAGGGTGCATCAACAACTAAACGATTTATATATCAAATAATATTTAATATGATTAATGTCACAAAATATTATATAACTAATATAAGCATTTTTAAATAGATAACAATTCTTTAATAATTAAGAATTTTATTTTGTTAGTTTATAAAACTTTTTTTTAAAACGTGTTCATTCAAAAGTTATATTAATAAATAAGTAAATATTACTTATAATATTATTATCCACCTTAAATTGTTTCCTATATTAAATAAGTAACAAAAAAATGATTTGCTTCTATATATATAAAGTTTAAAATCTTAAAACATCAAAGATAGAAATATGTATGCATATGAAGGGTATTAAGAACTAAACTTCAAACAATCAAAATAATGTACGGACAAATATTCTGTATGTTTCATGTATTAAAACCATACATTTATTGATTTTAGACGAAAAAAATTTCAAATATAATACTAATTGAAAAATAACTTGCATGTAGATAATTAACAAAAACTCAAGAACAAATTAGCATCGCTTCAAAACATTAAAGGTACGGATCCTTACCCCCACTTATTGCTGCTCCATTTCAATTGATATGTGACACCCCATAAAATAAGTCATTTTCCGTACAATCACTAAACACGATTTCTTTAAGTTAATTCCCTCTACATTAAAATTTGTTAAGTTTAATCACACCGAGTCTAGCATAGGATCCATATGCACGATATATTGCATATAAGTAATTTTTTTTTAAATTACTCGAACTTCATTTATTCGTCTATAACGAACGTTGGTGATAGAAAACCTTTAAACTACTTGGATATATATATTTGAACAACCCGGGAGGTTTGATTCTATGTTACCTAATTATTTTTATAACTTTTTATATAAATATCAACAATGAATACGGAAATATTTACGAGCGTTTCTTTTATAATCCTACGTTGCATTACACTACCCGAACGTGAACGTTCGATTAATGTTTAAGATTATGAATAATGTCTAATCGCCATACAATATTACTTAACCACCTAGTTCATCTATAATGCATCCAACTAGTCCTAAACTAACCTAGTTAATCTAAACCACCAAAATATCTAAAATAATTCATGGTGGTGAAACAAAATATTCACAAATATATCATAAGATATCAAAAGTCAATTGCCACCTCTTTTACTTGTTATTAAGGTAGCAGACACAAACAATCTAATCCATTCCATTGTTGATTATTTTCAAACCCAAACATTTCACTCAATCACTAACCTCCATCATTTTATCACTGTTGAAGACTTAGGCCATGCTTGTTATTACACCATATAAACAAACGTAAGAAACAGGTTATAACACACCAATTCAACAACAAACTTTAACCTCTTTCCATAGTTTGTGCCACTTCATAAACCCCACCCAACCTTCACGATTGCAGCTCCTTCACCACAAAATTAACACCATCAACCACCACCCTCTTCTTCCCCGTTGATGTTTCCAGCCTAACCGCCACTTCTACAGCCTCCATCCATCCTCGTGGTCACGGCAATACCACCGCAACACACGACCGCCAACCTGTCACCACCAACAATCACCGTTCACCTCCACCCACTATTGAACCATCACGTCACACACCGCTACCCGAAACGCCCCTGGCAACCTCCCTGGTCCAACTCCAACACCAACCTGGAACCGACATCATCAACCGTCATCTTCTCTCTCTATAATCTCTCCACACTCTCTCTTCACGGGGAAGAAACATACACACACTTTCATACTAAAGATCTTGCAAGTTCAAACAAGCAAAAGGATATGAACTGGGAGACTAAAGGATGGCGGATCAACCTCAGAACATTTTCTTGCTCTCACCTCAAACATGATCCCAGTGTTAAGTGAGCTAAAACCCATCTCTAAAATATCTTTTATGTATATATGTATATACACATACACACACAAAGTGTGTTTATGCTAAGCTTTCACTTAATAAAACAACTTCCACACTCGTTATGTTAAAAGAAACTCTAAACATATATAATCTTATCATGGTTAAAAAGAGTTAAACATACGAGAGAATAACTAAAAATAAGTCAGACGAGCCTACAACAAGATAATAATAAGTGTGCTTAGTTACATGTCAAGAAAATTTAAAATAAATAACATTTTTGTAAAGTTGGTTTTATGGTTACAAGTTGGTTTAAAAATATTTAATATGTCTAGAAATAAAATTTAGAAATTTGTAACTTTTTATGAATAGAATTTGGGTTTTAAAATGCTTATAATGTTTAGATACGGGATTTGTTAAAAGATAGATTTTTCTTATATTGGAACATAGATATATAAGGTGATATCTATATAAAAATGAATGTGGGTGGAGGATTTGGTAACAAACGAGTAAAACGCAATTCTACTCTAGTAACTCGGTTACTTGTTATAGTGAAAATGGACGTTTGAAGAGCTATATAAATTATGGGTACAAAAGAAAAATAATAATGTGGTATATAAATGTTTTAGAAGTAAATATATATTCATTCTAAAGACAGTGATCGGTTTTGTGAGTTATTGTTCTAAACATACGTTTATAAATGCTTAAATACAAATTTAAGGTAAAATATAGTTTTTGTGTTAAAAAAAAAACAAATTTCTAATAATATATACTTATTCTCAAACTAGCAATGAAACTGAAGTAAACTTGTGGATATGACTTAGGAAGGAAAATAAATATAACATTTAGAGACCAAGTAATACTAACAACATAAATATATATGTCAGAAAACATATATGCATTGAATGTAAAAGTAATAAATTTTACAAGTTAAATGGTTCAAACGATACGTAAAGTTGGTTGGGAAAAATATAAACAAAAATACAATAAAACAATATTTTATTAAAGCATCTGTCGTAACTTAAAAGTATTATTTTCTTGAAATAATTATATAACTATATATATTTATTCAATACTCGACCGAGTGGGATCGTTAGACAGAATGACAATTATATTAAACTGCCGACACGAATGAATGACAAACGAATATAGTAAATTAGATTCTTAATTTTTTTTATAGATATAAAGATACACATTTTTCAAAAAGAATACAAAAGCTTATCACCAACGATTTGTATAAAACTATCGTATGAAAAGTTACTTACGAAATAAGTGAAACGTTCGGTTGGTGAAAGCAACTGACACAAAGAAACGAAACGTTCGGTTGGAGAAAGAAACCGACGCAAACAAACGAAACGTTCGGTTGGTGAAAACGACCGACACAAACAAATTAACTGAACTACTAGTTGGGTGAAAGCGACTAGCATAAACCGACTTGCGAGTTGATAATGAACTAACTGTCCTTACGCGTTTAGGACGTGTGAAGGCAACGGAACCGGGTCTAAATTATAATTGCTAGCAAACAACCACTAAACTAAAGAGGTGAGTTTCACTACCCCTTTTTACTGTTTTAATGCTTTATTAGTTCGGGGGCGGAAAACATACACAACTGCTTTTTATATACGATAATTAGAAACAAAACACACAATTCTTATGCGAACATGAGTTGAACTATGTAGTGCTATAAGTCCATTGCTTACATACTATAACAATTAGCTAACGGAGTTAGCCACATGAATATACGAATAGTACTATTGATGTTGACCTTTCCCCCTACTGTTAGGTTAGTCGCGCTAACCTCCGATATTGCATCGGAACAGGGTGCGTATATTCCATCTGTGAGATTTGAACAGGGCAAACGGTTATAAGTCATGGTTTGGTTATAGGCTCAGGGTTCGTCATATTAAATCGTAGAATTAGCTAGTCTACGGAGGATCATCGTATTTATTTCAACAGATTATCGTATACTTGTTTACGAACTGATTCAATGATTTACGAATAACATATTTTCATACAAGTGTCAAAACCTGTGAACTCACCAAACATTGTGTTGACTTTTTAAACGTATGTTTTTCAGGGAATTAACAACGCACGTAAGGAATCATGAAGACGGGACCTCATTGTTTAATAAGGATACCAATTTGATGTTTAACTTCTTTTGTTAAAAAAATATGGGTTTTAAACACTTTTAAACTATTGGTATCCTAATACATTTATGTTGGCGATAATCATATGCTTACGGTATACATGACGTCACGCGCCCGTGCTTCCGCTTTGGCGGGGTGTGACAGATTTGTATCAGAGCCATTGGTTATAGGGAACTAGAAGGTCTAGTCTATAACTGATGACTCAAATAAACGTTTTCATTGCATGCACACTCATTGCATAATATATACTACTTTGTACGGATAATGTTGTCACATAGATTTCGTCATCCTCATTTACTCACGCTATGTTTCCCGAAACTATAAACATCAGTCTACGAATCGTCGCCATTTTATGAGCCGTGACACCTAGTCTTGGAACTCCCACTGACCACCCATGCCGGCAAGCAGTGGGACCCGCACCCGAGTGGTGACTTGATATAGTATCCTTAACCGCCAAGGAGCCGGGATGACTTAAAAACCTCAACGTACCATTAGGGAATGAGAATCAACAACTCCAGTAATTCGAGTACCGAATTGATATAATGCTAGCGTAAAGCCGTAATGATCAAGCAACGTCTCACATGACTGCGGTTCTGAGCTGGAAAATCAGGTACACAACCATATGGTGCGCCTGAAATATGTGTGGACGTGTACCACACAAGAGAACCATTTCAATATCTACTTGAATCTTATGCAATGGTGTGGAGGCTAACAAACATGAACTTGCGTAGGGTCGGCGAAAAAAAAAACTCTTCTGGTGTTCACACTGAACCATTTGTGAAACATCCTATCATAAGGACACACCTTAATGGACGCCTCCTAATCATTCTATCACGCACAACTTCAACCCTTGATTATTGACATTTTTTTTATTGTTCGTAATAAAGTGTTAGCATTCGATAATGCAACTAAATGAACATTCTAGTTCCCTTACTTTTAAGGTCAAATGTGGAAGACACTCGGGTGACCATGCAAGGCAGATTATCGTTACGGGTGCACACGTAATCATAAGGTGCAATGCATGAGAATCTTAGTGAACGCCATAGCTTGAGTAGATGTTCAAATTAATTCAGATTCATAATTTTGTTAATCAAGATTCAGTCTCAAAGTAAGGCGAACGTCCGTTGGTCTAATCTTGATGATGCCCCATGATACCTCGATTTATCGTCATTTACATGGAATATTTGGCATTTCATTCCATTATCATAGCTGACCAAAACTCGGTACCATAAGCAATATAGCTGGGCAGGTACTATGTTAAGATTATTCGTCGACTTTTATGTCTCTGTACCCAAGCCGATTTCGAAAGCAAATTGTGATGCATCTCTATGTCATGAAGTAACAATACATAAATTGTCAGTTTATAGCCTCTGCCTCCATTACTTTTATGGTGTGTTCCCTGTTATGGCACAAGTCACTTGGTGAATCCACTATCTCACTTCATCCGATATTTGTGAAAACTTTCTAGTAAGCTTACTATTTTCTGTGTGCTCAACGCGTTGTATGACGCAGTACACTATAAATTTTTGAATTAAATTTGTAAATGGAATATAAATTCGTTCGTCACTACGTTCTTCCATAATCGCTCTGTGGGCTTCGCTGAAATAAGATTCATGTAATTGACCTTTCTTTTCTATAACCCAAAAAAAAAAGTTCACGCTTTGAAGTAGACTTTTCACACACTTCCTTGTTGCTTGGTAACTGGCTAGAGATGGCAAGCACAATCACTACCAGCATCTTCAGCATAGTCTTGTAATATGCCTTTCAATTCACATGTACTTTGCTTTTGTTGCAGTTTTCTACCACGTGGCGAACTGTCTTAATACAACCTTATTGTTTCCATCAGTTTTCACATTACATCGATTTCAATACTTTTAGAAACTTTCCTCGCATTGTTGATACTCCTTGTCCTTGTGGTTTTCCTTAATCACCGGATTAAAATGTGTTAATCTCTATGACAACATTTCGATTTACAAGCATCGGTAAATTTCTTCATTCGTCATGATAATAAGACCAACCGTATGTCATTTGATGCCTAGCGTACTCTTAGGTATCAAGCTCAGTCACCCTGCTCTTGCATCCCACTCTAATCATGGGGTATGATGTCTCTCAAATCTAGCTCTAGATATCAAGGTTCTAAACATTTTAACAAAGCACTAGTTTTATTTAAGATTTAAAACTACATCGATTCAAGGATTTTTCCCCAAAAAAAAAAAATCCAGTTTAAGTCATGTGATATCATGTTAAATTGATTGTGTTTTTGTGATCACGACACGTTTATATAAACACCCAAATCGAAGATTTTTTTTTAAATCACCAACTGGTTTTTGAATGAAAAAAAAAAAATCCTAAACCTATTTGTTCAAGACTATCACCATTATAACATTGTGTTGTGTTTCAAACATGAATTTTCAATACGTCATGTCATATCAGTCGTACAAGAATATTTTTATATAACAATTAAAAATTTTGTTGAAATTGTTGGAAAAAAAGATAAAAAGATAAATAAATAATATTTTTTATGATGACTATAGTTATCAAAGCCCTCTAAGAGGTTATGTAATTTTGGTGATGCATGCATAAAAATTTTACGAATGACTAAACCACTAACATGAGCTATATAACTATTTTTAAAAATAATTTTGTTATATTTGGAATTTTCATGAAAACATATAAACACCCTTATAATTTGAAAAAAAATAAATAAATAAAATTATTCAGCTTGTTTTAGTAAAGAAATCCACATTTCCTTATTCAATATTCATGTTCATTTGAGTCTCTTTTTATTCCTTGAATAATTCTTCGCTTATTTATATTCATATATAAACATTGGGGATTCGACAAAGCTCGTGCCCAATAGTTACTTCGTATAATTTATACATCAAGTGTTCTGTTGGTTGACATTACGAAAACTAATACAACGATATGACCTCTATATTCGCCCTTTGTCTTAACCCAAAGAAGATTGAAATATTCTTTTACCTAACCACCAATTTCCTAGTGTCCACTCCTAGAGTAATCGATATTGGCATCTATAAATCAAATCCTATAAACAAAATTTGAAATTAGCTAGAGTTTTGAAGTGATCATTTGTACCGGTAGGCTCACAACAACATAATCGTTCCTAAACCAAGGTACGACTAAACACCACCAAAGTTATCTAGTCTTAGCTCTAGTGCAACCTAGTTAGCCTAAACTAAGTCTAAACTGACACTAATTATAAAAATATCTTCATTTTGAAAAAAAAAATGTCAGTTTTAGTCTTTTGAAAATCTTTTACTCCACCCACCACCATCATCATCATCACCCATTCCCACCAACCTGCATCAATTTTCACAAACCCGTTCCTCAATTCTCTAGTACAATTAAGCAAATAAATATAAAAAAAAAGATCAAATCACTCACCTTTCCTACCATCACTCTCGGCTGAAGGGTCCTACCCACCCCATATTATGGTCGTGACAAACTTCACTTACACACTCAAGCTTAGATCATGTCATCAATTTCAAACGTTATAAGCCCAACACCCGATATTGTTCATGAATCGCCTTCTATGAGTCTAAAATAAATAACTTTGACATTTGTAAACATACTCAGTCGCTTTCCATGCTGATTATGATTGGTGATTATGAAGCAAATGGTGAGCTTGATCTTATATACAAACCTTGAATTTAATGCACACACCTATGCTCCTATGTGGCTCGCACAAATCCTAATCACTATTAATAGAGGATGTCTCTCGTGGCATCACTATTAACCTCTATGTTAAGGATACATAAGACAAATGTTATCCTTCTTCATAAACCACTTCAATGGGGTCTAATAGTTTACTATATTCACTGCTAAATTAGCAGTTTAGTGCTAAAAAAATTCAAATACTTTGAGAGATTAACTATATGATTGATGTCTCTCGTGGCATCACTATTAACCTCTATGTTAAGGATACATAAGACAAATGTTATCCTTCTTCATAAACCACTTCAATGGGGTCTAATAGTTTACTATATTCACTGCTACATTAGCAGTTTAGTGCTAAAAAAATTCGAATACTTTGAGAGATTAACTATATGATTCAGTCCCCAATTCTATTTTCGCAATTAGCCGCCCGTCCGAATATTCAATAAATTGAATTTACCTTCTATTCAATTTTTAAATCAAGACTTACCATGTTTCAATCTCTATAAAAGTATCACTAGTCATATGTGTTACGGGCGGACTAGACTGCCAGCTGGTCTTACCCATAACTACGTCATTATTATCTTTGACAATGTTGCCTGGCATGATGTGTGTAGACACTAATATTTCTTTTAGACATGGCATATTCCCTATATGCCTTAAACATCTTAATAAATCCTTCTAGCTGAGTCTTTACTCTATCAACTAATCAACCCTAAATTATTGTATCACACTATATATTAAATCGAGATAGCCAATTTTTGGATACATGGCAATACTGGATACAAACAAGATGCACTAAGATTGTGGAACAAGACACCTAAAATCACCGATAGATAGTTAGTTGCTAATGATTGAGTTCACTCTCTACATAATCTATCAAGATGGATAAGTCTCAACTCCACGCCACCTGGCTAGTATATCGTAATGAAAGCCATCCATTCTGTTGGTGGTGGTTCACACTCTCAATCAAATTGACTGAACCACTGAGAGTAACAATTATTGGTCGCAATAATTTATTTTAGTATATTATCCTTTCCATGCAATAGATTCCCTATGTATCCACATGCAAATCCGTTCGACCGTGCAACGTTTGACCAGATGATATGCTAGCAATACCAACTATCATTTCGAGTGGAATAAAGGTTGGGAAATGGCGACATACTCTTTCCGTGCACAACTAAGTTATCCACTGCTAGCACCATTTCAAATTATTGCAGTTATGGACCTACTAAATTCTAGGTCATGATAATAGTTTAAACCATTTTCCTCCCGCATGCCACTTTTCGATGGTAATATAAAGCACTTACATTTCACATTTCTTGCAGTTTTCAGATCTCAATCATTTCTATGAATTGGTAGCTGCATTTCTTAGAATGTATGCACCAAGATTTCCAAACACCACAAACCATTGCGATCGACATTCAAATACTTTTCAATTATGCGATTTTGTCTTTGCAGAAATATAAATTTCTCGACATAAGTCCAATGACCCGTTCCTTCAATTGACATCTTCATAGCTCGTTTAAAGAACATAATCTCAACTGAATTTCGGGACGAAATTCTAATAACTTGGGGAGAATGTGAGACCCCATAAAATAAGTCATTTTCCGTACAATCACTAAACACGATTTCTTTAAGTTAATTCCCTGTACATTAAAACTTGTTAAGTTTAATCACACGAGTCTAGCATAGGATCCATATACCCGATATATTGCATATAAGTAATTTATTTTTTTTTTAAATTACTCGAACTTCATTTATTCATCGATAAAGAACGTAGCTGATAGAAAACCTTTAAACTACTTGGATATATATTTGAACAACCCGGGAGGTTTGATTCTATGTTACCTAATTATTTTTATAACTTTTTATATAAATATCAACAATGAATACGGAAATATTTACGAGCGTTTCTTTTATAATCCTACGTTGCATTACACTACCCGAACGTGAACGTTCGATTAATGTTTAAGGTTATGATTAATGTCTAATCGCCATACAATATTACTTAACCACCTAGTTCATCTATAATGCATCCAACTAGTCCTAAACTAACCTAGTTAATCTAAACCACCAAAATATCTAAAATAATTCATGGTGGTGAAACAAAATATTCACAAATATATCATAAGATATCAAAAGTCAATTGCCACCTCTTTTACTTGTTATTAAGGTAGCAGACACAAACAATCTAATCCATTCCATTGTTGATTATTTTCAAACCCAAACATTTCACTCAATCACTAACCTCCATCATTTTATCACTGTTGAAGACTTAGGCCATGCTTGTTATTACACCATATAAACAAACGTAAGAAACAGGTTATAACACACCAATTCAACAACAAACTTTAACCTCTTTCCATAGTTTGTGCCACTTCATAAACCCCACCCAACCTTCACGATTGCAGCTCCTTCACCACAAAATTAACACCATCAACCACCACCCTCTTCTTCCCCGTTGATGTTTCCAGCCTAACCGCCACTTCTACAGCCTCCATCCATCCTCGTGGTCACGGCAATACCACCGCAACACACGACCGCCAACCTGTCACCACCAACAATCACCGTTCACCTCCACCCACTATTGAACCATCACGTCACACACCGCTACCCGAAACGCCCCTGGCAACCTCCCTGGTCCAACTCCAACACCAACCTGGAACCGACATCATCAACCGTCATCTTCTCTCTCTATAATCTCTCCACACTCTCTCTTCACGGGGAAGAAACATACACACACTTTCATACTAAAGATCTTGCAAGTTCAAACAAGCAAAAGGATATGAACTGGGAGACTAAAGGATGGCGGATCAACCTCAGAACATTTTCTTGCTCTCACCTCAAACATGATCCCAGTGTTAAGTGAGCTAAAACCCATCTCTAAAATATCTTTTATGTATATATGTATATACACATACACACACAAAGTGTGTTTATGCTAAGCTTTCACTTAATAAAACAACTTACACACTCGTTATGTTAAAAGAAACTCTAAACATATATAATCTTATCATGGTTAAAAAGAGTTAAACATACGAGAGAATAACTAAAAATAAGTCAGACGAGCCTACAACAAGATAATAATAAGTGTGCTTAGTTACATGTCAAGAAAATTTAAAATAAATAACATTTTTGTAAAGTTGGTTTTATGGTTACAAGTTGGTTTAAAAATATTTAATATGTCTAGAAATAAATTTTAGAAATTTGTAACTTTTTATGAATAGAATTTGGGTTTTAAAATGCTTATAATGTTTAGATACGTGATTTGTTAAAAGATAGATTTTATTGTCCGTAATAAAGTGTTAGCATTCGATAATGCAACTAAATGAACATTCTAGTTCCCTTACTTTTAAGGTCAAATGTGGAAGACAGTCGGGTGACCATGCAAGGCTGATTATCGTTACGGGTGCACACGTAATCATAAGGTGCAATGCATGAGAATCTTAGTGAACACCATAGCTTGAGTAGATGTTCAAATTAATTCAGATTCATAATTTTGTTAATCAAGATTCAGTCTCAAAGTAAGGCGAACGTCCGTTGGTCTAATCTTGATGATGCCCCATGATACCTCGATTTATCGTCATTTACATGGAATATTTGGCATTTCATTCCATTATCATAGCTGACCAAAACTCGGTACCATAAGCAATATAGCTGGTCAGGTACTATGTTAAGATTATTCGTCGACTTTTATGTCTCTGTACCCAAGCCGATTTCGAAAGCAAATTGTGATGCATTTCTATGTCATGAAGTAACAATACATAAATTGTCAGTTTATAGCCTCTGCCTCCATTACTTTTATGGTGTGTTTCCTGTTATGGCACAAGTCACTTGGTGAATCCACTATCTCACTTCATCCGATATTTGTGAAAACTTTCTAGTAAGCTTACTATTTTCTGTGTGCTCAACGCGTTGTATGACGCAGTACACTATAAATTTTTGAATTAAATTTGTAAATGGAATATAAATTCGTTCGTCACTACGTTCTTCCATAATCGCTCTGTGGGCTTCGCTGAAATAAGATTCATGTAATTGACCTTTCTTTTCTATAACCCAAAAAAAAAAAGTTCACGCTTTGAAGTAGACTTTTCACACACTTCCTTGTTGCTTGGTAACTGGCTAGAGATGGCAAGCACAATCACTACCAGCATCTTCAGCATAGTCTTGTAATATGCCTTTCAATTCACATGTACTTTGCTTTTGTTGCAGCTTTCTACCACGTGGCGAACTGTCTTAATACAACCTTATTGTTTCCATCAGTTTTCACATTACATCGATTTCAATACTTTTAGAAACTTTCCTCGCATTGTTGATACTCCTTGTCCTTGTGGTTTTCCTTAATCACCGGATTAAAATGTGTTAATCTCTATGACAACATTTCGATTTACAAGCATCGGTAAATTTCTTCATTCGTCATGATAATAAGACCAACCGTATGTCATTTGATGCCTAGCGTACTCTTAGGTATCAAGCTCAGTCACCCTGCTCTTGCATCCCACTCTAATCATGGGGTATGATGTCTCTCAAATCTAGCTGTAGATATCAAGGTTCTAAACATTTTAACAAAGCACTAGTTTTATTTAAGATTTAAAACTACATCGATTCAAGGATTTTCCCCCCAAAAAAAAATCCAGTTTAAGTCATGTGATATCATGTTAAATTGATTGTGTTTTTGTGATCACGACACGTTTATATAAACACCCAAATCGAAGATTTTTTTTAAATCACCAACTGGTTTTTGAATGAAAAAAAAAAAATCCTAAACCTATTTGTTCAAGACTATCACCATTATAACATTGTGTTGTGTTTCAAACATGAATTTTCAATACGTCATGTCATATCAGTCGTACAAGAATATTTTTATATAACAATTAAAAATTTTGTTGAAATTGTTGGAAAAAAAGATAAAAAGATAAATAAATAATTTTTTTTATGATGACTATAGTTATCAAAGCCCTCTAAGAGGTTATGTAATTTTGGTGATGCATGCATAAAAATTTTACGAATGACTAAACCACTAACATGAGCTATATAACTATTTTTAAAAATAATTTTGTTATATTTGGAATTTTCATGAAAACATATAAAACCCTTATAATTTGAAAAAAAATAAATAAATAAAATTATTCAGCTTGTTTTAGTAAAGAAATCCACATTTCCTTATTCAATATTCATGTTCATTTGAGTCTCTTTTTATTCCTTGAATAATTCTTCGCTTATTTATATTCATATATAAACATTGGGGATTCGACAAAGCTCGTGCCCAATAGTTACTTCGTATAATTTATACATCAAGTGTTCTGTTGGTTGACATTACGAAAACTAATACAACGACATGACCTCTATATTCGCCCTTTGTCTTAACCCAAAGAAGATTGAAATATTCTTTTACTTAACCACCAATTTCCTAGTGTCCACTCCAAGAGTAATCGATATTGGCATCTATAAATCAAATCCTATAAACAAAATTTGAAATTAGCTAGAGTTTTGAAGTGATCATTTGTACCGGTAGGCTCACAATGACATAATCGTTCCTAAACCAAGGTACGACTAAACACCACCAAAGTTATCTAGTCTTAGCTCTAGTGCAACCTAGTTAGCCTAAACTAAGTCTAAACTGACACTAATTATTAAAATATCTTCATTTTGAAAAAAAAAATGTCAGTTTTAGTCTTATGAAAATCTTTTACTCCACCCACCACCATCATCATCATCATCACCCATTCCCACCAACCTGCATCAATTTTCACAAACCCATTCCTCAATTCCCTAGTATAATTAAGCAAATAAACATAAAAAAAAAAGATCAAATCACTCACCTTTCCTACCATCACTCTCGGCTGAAGGGTCCTACCCACCCCATATTATGGTCGTGACAAACTTCACTTACACACTCAAGCTTAGATCATGTCATCGATTTCAAACGTTATAAGCCCAACACCCGATATTGTTAATGAATCGCCTTCTATGAGTCTAAAATAAATAACTTTGACATTTGTAAACATACTCAGTCGCTTTCCATGCTGATTATGATTGGTGATTATGAAGCAAATGGTGAGCTTGATCTTATATACAAACCTTGAATTTAATGCACACACCTATGCTCCTATGTGGCTCGCACAAATCCTAATCACTATGAATAGAGGATGTCTCTCGTGGCATCACTATTAACCTCTATGTTAAGGATACATAAGACAAATGTTATCCTTCTTCATAAACCACTTCAATGGGGCCTAATAGTTTACTATATTCACTGCTAAATTAGCAGTTTAGTGCTTAAAAAATTCGAATACTTTGAGAGATTAACTATATGATTCAGTCCCCAATTCTATTTTCGCAATTAGCCGCCCGTCCGAATATTCAATAAATTGAATTTACCTTCTATTCAATTTTTAAATCAAGACTTTCCATGTTTTAATCTCTATAAAAGTATCACTAGTCATATGTGTTACGGGCGGACTAGACTGCCAGCTGGTCTTACCCATAACTACGTCATTATTATCTTTGACAATGATGCCTGGCATGATGTGTGTAGACACTAATATTTCTTTTAGACATGGCATATTCCCTATATGACTTAAACATCTTAATAAATCCTTCTAGCTGAGTCTTTACTCTATCAACTAATCAACCCTAAATTATTGTATCACACTATATATTAAATCGAGATAGCCAATTTTTGGATACATGGCAATACTGGATACAAACAAGATGCACTAAGATTGTGGAACAAGACACCTAAAATCACCGATAGATAGTTAGTTGCTAATGATTGAGTTCACTCTCTACATAATCTATCAAGATGGATAAGTCTCAACTCCACGCCACCTGGCTAGTATATCGTAATGAAAGCCATCCATTCTGTTGGTGGTGGTTCACACTCTCAATCAAATTGACTGAACCACTGAGAGTAACAATTATTGGTCGCAATAATTTATTTTAGTATATTATCCTTTCCATGCAATAGATGCCCGTGCAAATCCGTTCGACCGTGCAACGTTTGACCAGATGATATGCTAGCAATACCAACTATCATTTCGAGTGGAATAAAGGTTGGGAAATGGCGACATACTCTTTCCGTGCACAACTAAGTTATCCACTGCTAGCACCATTTCAAATTATTGCAGTTATGGACCTACTAAATTCTAGGTCATGATAATAGTTTAAACCATTTTCCTCCCGCATGCCACTTTTCGATGGTAATATAAAGCACTTACATTTCACATTTCTTGCAGTTTTCAGATTTCAATCATTTCTATGAATTGGTAGCTGCATTTCTTAGAATGTATGCACCAAGATTTCCAAACACCACAAACCATTGTGATCGACATTCAAATACTTTTCAGTTATGCGATTTTGTCTTTGCAGAAATATAAATTTCTCGACATAAGTCCAATGACCCGTTCCTTCAATTGACATCTTCATAGCTCGTTTAAAGAACATAATCTCAACTGAATTTCGGGACGAAATTCTAATAACTTGGGGAGAATGTGACACCCCATAAAATAAGTCATTTTCTGTACAATCACTAAACACGATTTCTTTAAGTTAATTCCCTCTACATTAAAACTTGTTAAGTTTAATCACACGAGTCTAGCATAGGATCCATATGCCCGATATATTGCATATAAGTAATTTATTTTTTTTAAATTACTCGAACTTCATTTATTCGTCGATAAAGAACGTAGGTGATAGAAAACCTTTAAACTACTTGGATATATATTTGAACAACCCGGGAGGTTTGATTCTATGTTACCTAATTATTTTTATAACTTTTTATATAAATATCAACAATGAATACGGAAATATTTACAAGCGTTTCTTTTATAATCCTACGTTTCATTACACTACCTGAACGTGAACGTTCGATTAATGTTTAAGGTTATGATTAATGTCTAATAGCCATACAATATTACTTAACCACCTAGTTCATCTATAATGCATCCAACTAGTCCTAAACTAACCTAGTTAATCTAAACCACCAAAATATCTAAAATAATTCATGGTGGTGAAACAAAATATTCACAAATATATCATAAGATATCAAAAGTCAATTGCCACCTCTTTTACTTGTTATTATGGTAGCAGACACAAACAATCTAATCCATTCCATTGTTGACTATTTTCAAACCCAAACATTTCACTCAATCACTAACCTCCATCATTTTATCACTGTTGAAGACTTAGGCCATGCTTGTTATTACACCATATAGACAAACGTAAGAAACAGGTTATAACACACCAATTCAACAACCAACTTTAACCTCTTTCCATAGTTTGTGCCACTTCACAAACCCCACCCAACCTTCACGATTGCAGCTCCTTCACCACAAAATTAACACCATCAACCACCACCCTCTTCTTCCCCGTTGATGTTTCCAGCCTAACCGCCACTTCTACAGCCTCCATCCATCCTCGTGGTCACCGCAATACCACCGCAACACACGACCGCCAACCTGTCACCACCAACAATCACCGTTCACCTCCACCCACTATTGAACCATCACGTCACACACCGCTACCCGAAACGCCCCTGGCAACCTCCCTGGTCCAACTCCAACACCAACCTGGAACCGACATCATCAACCGTCATCTTCTCTCTCTATAATCTCTCCACACTCTCTCTTCACGGGGAAGAAACATACACACACTTTCATACTAAAGATCTTGCAAGTTCAAACAAGCAAAAGGATATGAACTGGGAGACTAAAGATGGCGGATCAACCTCAGAACATTTTCTTGCTCTCACCTCAAACATGATCCCAGTGTTAAGTGAGCTAAAACCCATCTCTAAAATATCTTTTATGTATATATGTATATACACATACACACACAAAGTGTGTTTATGCTAAGCTTTCACTTAATAAAACAACTTCCACACTCGTTATGTTAAAAGAAAGTCTAAACATATATAATCTTATCATGGTTAAAAAGAGTTAAACATACGAGAGAATAACTAAAAATAAGTCAGACGAGCCTACAACAAGATAATAATAAGTGTGCTTAGTTACATGTCAAGAAAATTTAAAATAAATAACATTTTTGTAAAGTTGGTTTTATGGTTACAGGTTGGTTTAAAAATATTTAAATGTCTAGAAATAAAATTTAGAAATTTGTAACTTTTTATGAATAGAATTTGGGTTTTAAAATGCTTATAATGGTTAGATACGGGATTTGTTAAAAGATAGATTTTTCTTAGATTGGAACATAGATATATAAGGTGATATCTATATAAAAATGAATGTGGGTGGAGGATTTGGTAACAAACGAGTAAAACGCAATTCTACTCTAGTAACTCGGTTACTTGTTATAGTGAAAATGGACGTTTGAAGAGCTATATAAATTATGGGTACAAAAGAAAAATAATAATGTGGTATATAAATGTTTTAGAAGTAAATATATATTCATTCTAAAGACAGTGATCGGTTTTGTGAGTTATTGTTCTAAACATACGTTTATAAATGCTTAAATACAAATTTTAGGTAAAATATAGTTTTTGTGTTAAAAAAAAAACAAATTTCTAATAATATATATACTTATTCTCAAACTAGCAATGAAACTGAAGTAAACTTGTGGATATGACTCAGGAAGGAAAATAAATATAACATTTAGAAACCAAGTAATACTAACAACATAAATATATATGTCAGAAAACATATATGCATTGAATGTAAAAGTAATAAATTTTACAAGTTAAATGGTTCAAACGATACGTATAGTTGGTTGGGAAAAATATAAACAAAAATACAATAAAACAATATTTTATTAAAGCATCTGTCGTAACTTAAAAGTATTATTTTCTTGAAATAATTATATAACTATATATATTTATTCAATACTCGACCGAGTGGGACCGTTAGACAGAATGACAATTATATTAAACTGCCGACACGAATGAATGACAAACGAATATAGTAAATTAGATTCTTAATTTTTTTTATAGATATAAAGATACTCATTTTTCAAAAAGAATACAAAAGCTTATCACCAACGATTTGTATAAAACTATCGTATGAAAAGTTACTTACGAAATAAGTGAAACGTTCGGTTGGTGAAAGCAACTGACACAAAGAAACGAAACGTTCGGTTGGAGAAAGAAACCGACGCAAACAAACGAAACGTTCGGTTGGTGAAAGCGACCGACACAAACAAATTAACTGAACTACTAGTTGGGTGAAAGCGAATAGCATAAACCGACTTGCGAGTTGATAATGAACTAACTGTCCTTACGCGTTTAGGACGTGTGAAGGCAACGGAACCGGGTCTAAATTATAATTGCTAGCAAACAACCACTAAACTAAAGAGGTGAGTTTCACTACCCCTTTTTACTGTTTTAATGCTTTATTAGTTCGTGGGCGGAAAACATACACAACCGCTTTTTATATACGATAATTAGAAGCAAAACACACAATTCTTATGCGAACATGAGTTGAACTATGTAGTGCTATAAGTCCCTTGCTTACATACTATAACAATTAGCTAACGGAGTTAGCCACATGAATATACGAATAGTACTATTGATGTTGACCTTTCCCCCTACTGTTAGGTTAGTCGCGCTAACCTCCGATATTGCATCGGAACAGGGTGCGTATATTCCATCTGTGAGATTTGAACAGGGCAAACGGTTATAAGTCGTGGTTGGTTATAGGCTCAGGGTTCGTCATATTAAATCTTAGAATTAGCTAGTCTACGGAGGATCATCGTATTTATTTCAACAGATTATCGTATACTTGTTTACGAACTGATTCAATGATTTACGAATAACATATTTTCATACAAGTGTCAAAACCTGTGAACTCACCAAACATTGTGTTGACTTTTTAAACGTATGTTTTTCAGGGAATTAACAACGCACGTAAGGAATCATGAATACGGGACCTCATTGTTTAATAAGGATACCAATTTGATGTTTAACTTCTTTTGTTAAAAAATATGGGTTTTAAACACTTTTAAATTATTGGTATCCTAATACATTTATGTAGGCGATAATCATATGCTTACGGTATACATGACGTCACGCGCCCGTGCTTCCGCTTTGGCGGGGTGTGACAGATTGGTATCAGAGCTATTGGTTATAGAGAACTAGAAGGTCTAGTCTATAAATGATGACTCAAATAAACGTTTTCATTGCATGCACACTCGTTGCATAATATATACTACTTTGTACGGATAATGTTGTCACATAGATTTCGTCATCCTCATTTACTCACGCTGTGTTTCCCGAAACTATAAACATCAGTCTCCGAATCGCCGCCATTTTATGAGCCGTGACACCTAGTCTTGGAACTTCCACTGACCACCCATGCCGGCAAGCAGTGGGACCCGCACCCGAGTGGTGACTTGATATAGTATCCTTAACCGCCAAGGAGCCGGGATGACTCAAAAACCTCAACGTACCATTAGGGAATGAGAATCAACAACTCCAGTAATTCGAGTACCGAATTGATATAATGCTAGCGTAAAGCCGTAATGATCAAGCAACGTCTCACATGACTGCGGTTCTGAGCTGGAAAATCAGGTACACAACCGTATGGTGCGCCTGAAATATGTGTGGACGTGTACCACACAAGAGAACCATTTCAATATCTACTTGAATCTTATGCAATGATGTGGAGGCTAACAAACATGAACTTGCGTAGGGTCGGCGGAAAAAAAAAACTCTTCTGGTGTTCACACTGAACCATTTGTGAAACATCCTATCATAAGGACACACCTTAATGGACGCCTCCTAATCATTCTATCACGCACAACTTCAACCCTTGATTATTGACATTTTTTTTATTGTCCGTAATAAAGTGTTAGCATTCGATAATGCAACTAAATGAACATTCTAGTTCCCTTACTTTTAAGGTCAAATGTGGAAGACACTCGGGTGACCATGCAAGGCAGATTATCGTTACGGGTGCACACGTAATCATAAGGTGCAATGCATGAGAATCTTAGTGAACGCCATAGCTTGAGTAGATGTTCAAATTAATTCAGATTCATAATTTTGTTAATCAAGATTCAGTCTCAAAGTAAGGCGAACGTCCGTTGGTCTAATCTTGATGATGCCCCATGATACCTCGATTTATCGTCATTTACATGGAATATTTGGCATTTCATTCCATTATCATAGCTGACCAAAACTCGGTACCATAAGCAATATAGCTGGCCAGGTACTATGTTAAGATTATTCGTCGACTTTTATGTCTCTGTACCCAAGCCGATTTCGAAAGCAAATTGTGATGCATTTCTATGTCATGAAGTAACAATACATAAATTGTCAGTTTATAGCCTCTGCCTCCATTACTTTTATGGTGTGTTCCCTGTTATGGCACAAGTCACTTGGTGAATCCACTATCTCACTTCATCCGATATTTGTGAAAACTTTCTAGTAAGCTTACTATTTTCTGTGTGCTCAACCATGCTCAGAGACGTGACGTCCTTACGCGCAGTACGCAAGCTGGTCCCTCAGGAAATGCCTCCCGATGGTGAAGGACTCCGCCTGTCCCCGCAGCCTCGGATACAAGCCATCAGGGAAGGCCACCCGCGCAGCAAGGCTACACGCACAAGGCACTTAGCTCTCAATCACTCAGTGTCACCTGAAGGAATGAGCGAAGCCGGGAACAATCCCGCACAAGGGCGGGAGGGGGAATACTCCCGCCCAAATAAGCCAGTCCGTACGATACGGGAAGATCTTCTTTACTGTACCTGACGAGGTATGGGAAAAAGATCTGACTAAAGATACGACAGCTTATTGACAACAGTATGGCGAGCAGCATGCTCCTGTACTGTGTCACTATTAGCCGCTGCCTACTCACCAACTCCTGTCATACCACGTGCGTAGCCGGCAGTTGGTGGAAAAGGAATGGTATACAGCAGGCCTGGTCATTATCAGCCGCTGCCTACCCACCAACTACCAGCAGGGCACGTGCGTAGGCTACTGTTGGTTGAACAGGAACACTGTTGCAGCCGGCCACACCTCCTTGGAAACCTACCTTCGGCTATAAATACCACAAATGGTATGACCATCATATCTTATCTTGTATCATCATATTATACCTGATATCTGTTCTAGCAATCTCTTAATATACATTTATATTTAAAGAGCAATCTAGTCTGATTCTCACGCCGGAGGGTGGTCACAAGGAGGAACCCCCCCCCCCTTCTCAGTGACAAGCTCACGGTGTCTGTTTTGCAGGTTATCAGAAGAACCATCTTCTCAGGGTCTAACCCCTCGTGGGAAACATCTATCTAACCCCCAGGTTACCTGTAATCTGCCCAGGGTTCACTTAGTGTTTCTTCATTGGCGCCATCCGTGCATATAGCTAGAACATTTCTCTCCAGTTTTTTCAAACTTCCAAGATGGTTAAAGAAACTCCGGTAACCACAACCCCAGCCACTGGGGGGAATACCGGCAACACAGTTTTTACAAACACTACCCCGGCTACCCAAGCCGGGGCAAGTGAAGTAAATTTTACGAACACTACCCCAGCTACCCAAGTTGGGGCAAGTGCAGTAAATAATCGCTCACTGGGATTCACCGATGCCCAGTTATAGAAACGAACAAGACTCCCCCGCCAAACACTTGATGAAGTTAAGGCATGGGCGGAAGCACGTCAGAGGGAATTCCATGCCGAGTTGGACGAACGCTTGCGCTCCGTCCAACAGGCTGACGAATTCGAGGATTACTTGGATGACTCGGAGGAATCCGACTCCGACGCGAACCCTCGCCATAGGGCAAAAGGGAAGCGTAAGGAAATGGATTCCCAACCGAGAAGGCATTTTGGACAAGTCTTCAAACCAAAAAGCACAGGTGGAAGTTCACGAGACTTCTCCAAAACATTCAGACCAAACGTTGCAAATGCGGGAACGTCCAAATTTGCAAGGGACATTGCGGAAGCAATCGCCCCAAAAAGTGCCAAACAAATATCCAGCATAGGCACATATGATGGTATATCTGATCCAGACGACCATTTGAACAGGTTTATAGCGGGGGCAACCGTCAGTAGTTGGACGGAACCTACATGGTGTTACATGTTCCAAATGACGCTGGTCGGGGCTGCTAGAGCGTGGTTCGATCGTCTACCGGTCAACCACATCTACGACTGGGCTGACTTCCAACAGAAGTTCAGCCAACACTTCAGCCAGCAAAGAAAGTATACCGAGGAGCAATGGACAATCCTCAAATGCATTCGGGAGAAAGATGAATCTTTGCTGGACTTCATCACTCGCTTCAACTCGAAGAAGCTAAGTCTGGGTAACATCAGCGAAGATCTTGTTCGCGCTGCCTTTATTCAGGGCGCGAACGACCTAGAGCTCATCCGCACCTTAACGGGTAAAGATGGCATGCCATCCACATGGGATGCCATCATGACAGCAGCTAAACGCTTTGCGGAAACGGAAAAGCAACTGGGTAGAGATCTCCCACAGAGCACAAACCTCTACACCCAGAAAACAAGGGAAGAGAACGTCCTTACCGCCCGATTAAACAAAAGGCGGAAGCTAGGCATTTGGCAGTCAAGGGTAAACTTTGACACCTCATCCGGCTTGCAGCATCGGTTAGGCGGAAGGGATAACGTACAGTCCAACAAGAACTCCAGATGGACGCCGCTCACCAAAAGCGTCACCGAGATATTCGCCACCGAGGAGCTCCCATGGCCAAAGCCTCAAATAATCCGACATCGTCACAATGCTGATCGGAGCAAATACTGTGACTTTCACAGGACAAAAGGCCACAACACCGAAGAATGCATAGACGTGAAGGACATGGTCGAAGCATTCGTCAGAGATGGGACGCTCGCGCACCTCGTGGCGCAATGAACGCTGAGCAGGCTGATGCGTGTAGAACCCCAGCTGGGGAAAACACGAATAAAATTCCAGCTTCAATGTGGAGACTACATGCTGCGTAAAGAACGAGATCCCGAACCAGGTGCGTATCGGCTCGATGGCACTCCCATCCCAACAACATGGAAGGGAGCTCATTTACACAGTTTGCATGTAAATCAATTCCAAATTTGTAAAGAAAAGGCCAAGAGCCACTTCTAATGGAAACGATTCTCCTTAAAACATTGACGCTGATGATTTTACATTTTTATGAACTATCAACACGAATATGCCGGTTTTCACCGCATAAATACGTGGAAAGTCGTTGCATGGGGAAGGCGGCAAAACCCGCATAAACCCAAAAAACGACAAACCTTCACGCAGGTCAGTCGAAGGGGAAAAGTTCAGTCCTCCCATTAAATGAAAGTACCGGTCTATCCGCATGAATCATGAAAAAGGGAACTGAACACTAACCTATTGACAACCGCGCGTCGAACGGTTCAAGACAATTTCTAACAAAATGATAAGGAAAACCTACACGCAGGTCAGATGGTAAAGTTTAGCCATCCTACTACGTGCAAGTGACGGTCCTACCCGCACAATCACGGAAGAGGAAGCAAAACTTCACACCTATCTACCACGTTCAAAGGTTAACTTATCCTCAAAAGATGAAGAAAACCTACACGCAGGTCAGAAGGTAAAGTTTAGCCATCCTACTACGTGCAAGTGACGGTCCTACCCGCACAATCACGGAAGAGGAAGCAAAACTTCACACCTATCTACCACGTTCAAAGGTTAACTTATCCTCAAAAGATGAAGAAAACCTACACGCAGGTCAGAAGGTAAAGTTTAGCCATCCTACTACGTGCAAGTGACGGTCCTACCCGCACAATCACGGAAGAGGAAGCAAAACTTCACACCTATCTACCACGTTCAAAGGTTAACTTATTCTAAAACACTTGGAAAATTGCTAATTTAAACTAAAGTATGCAAGTCATACAACGTTTACAAAACAAGGAACCCAACGAAAGTAGCGGTCTTACCCGCAAAAAGATTTACATTTCACAATGGTTGATTACAAGAATGGCCGGGTAACTACCCGCCTACAAGAAAATAAATCTATACAAGCTAAATCTATCCTAGCAGCGGGAAGGGATCTTCAGGATCATGCTTCAGGGCCACTTCCACTTGGACCAGCCCCATCAGTAGAGCGTGGCAGTTCAAGGAAAGCTTTGAGGATAGCTAGCCCATCATCAGCAGCAGCAACTTCGTTTACCTTCTCCACCACCGGATGCGGGAAGGCGGCGTATTGATTTACTGCTTGGTCATATATGGCTTCAGTATCTACATCGAATAAAGGGAAGTTGGAAGGCGGGATGCCTTTCTCAACGAACCCTAGACCAAGCAGGAAGCCGGCCTTTTCCCCATCCTCGTGAGAAGCGTTGTGGGCTGCGCTCATAGCATCGTCGTAAGATGTCTATGAGAAGACCCGATGCACAACCTACAAAGAAAAATACAAGTGTCAGAACCTTTTCTATTTATAAGGAAAAGCGTGAAGACATAAAGTTAGACTTACCTGAGACAACGCTTCTCGAAGAAGCCATTCCTTGGCAACCAGAGCTTCTTGAAGGGCGGCTTGAGCTTGGGTACAGGCGCGTTCGGCTTCACTTTTATTAAGGTTGGCAAGCAACACTTCCTTCGCCGCAGCCTCTTCGACGCCCTTTAGCTTACGCTCGGTATGGTCAAGCACCCCCCTCTGGTCCAAGATTTCTTGAAGCTTCTTAGCATCCTCCATCGCCAAGGCATCATGAGCCTGCTGGAGAGCCTCTAATTTGGCTTTAAGTTCTTCATTCTCCACGCGCAGAGGCTCAGCAACAGCTTCAGCCTTGGTGGCCCTCTCGGTTGCGTTCCTGGCAGTCTCCTTAGCCAGCCGAAGCTGTTCATTAACAGCTTGGGCAGCCTTGGAACGGGCCTCGAGTCGAGCCTGAACTTCAACCTCGAGGGCCTTGAAGGCCTTCTCCTTCTCCGCAGCCACTGCGGTAAGTTTTTGGTTCTCCTCCCGGACAGCCCGCGCCTGAGCCTGTTCGTTAGCGCGAGCTGCTTTTAACTTGTCGTTTTCACGACAAAGCAGCTCGACGCGCGGCTGCATCCGGGCCAGGAGAACCCGAAGCTCATTGCTTAGCCTACCCTCCTGGTAGCTAGCCATGGCTTCCCCCAACGCACCACTGGGAGCAGCGTGACGAGCCCATTCCACGCACTCCACAGGGGTGCGAAGGGTTGTTCCTCGGCGAATGTTCCATCGTGGAACATACACTTCATTGGAATCCGACACTGCAAAAAACACAAAGCAGTTAGGAAAAGATGATAAATAAAAAAAAAAAAAAAAAAAAATGGGCCAAAAGAACCCTACGCACCTGTAGGGTCAATAACAAGCCGATAGCCGCCAAACCCATCACCTGAACCCAAGGGAAATCCATCCAAGAGGTCAGGCAGATGGGAAGGTGGCAAAGATTGGCGGGAAGCCCCATGCGTACCTGATGGACCGGCCGTCGTTGCCGATGGCGGGGGCATGGTAGCAGCCGCCGTGGTCGCCGCCGCGGTCGCCGCAGCAATTGTAACCGCCGGCTCAGTAAAAGATGCTGTAAAAATCGCACTCACTGCCGGCGGTGACGTCATCTCAGCTGGAACAGTCGGCTCAAAGGAGTGAGCAACTGAACCAGCGGAAGCAGGCGCAGGCACCTGGGTCGACGCCTCAGGTAGGCTGACCAAGCCTACCGTCATTGGCGGGGAGGTACTACTCTGCACTCCACCCTGGAATGCGTCAACATCCACGCCTGCGTAAAGAAGATAAGTGTTAACGATATCAAACTGTGAAGATAAATGTTGAAGATAAAGTATGTACTTACGGGTTTTCTTGAGCTTAAAAGTACGGACGGGCGGGGATGAACCCGATGGAGCCGGCCTCTTCGCGCCGGTTACCGTTGTCATCCTTGGCTCTCCGGAGGTGACAATCGTCACAGCCTCCGGAGCGGCGGTCTTATCACCACCGGGATTCCCCGCCACCTCTTCGCTCTCGGTCTCCGAGTCAGACCGAGGCGCTGGATCGGCTGTGGAGGCCACCTTCTCCTTCCCCTTCCCGCCGGCAGCCTTCTTCTTCCGCACCAACGGAGGACCATCTGCGGATTCCTCATCAGAACATACGATTAGAGGAATTCCAGCAGAGGTTTCAACATTGAGGGGTCGAGGGTCGAAGAGCGCCTTACCTGGCCGACGGGCGCTAAGGATCTCATGGCCTTGCGGATAGACCTCCACGAACCGATCCGCAGTTTGTTCTAGGATGGGCAACTCGTTCTCATCTAGAGCGCGAGTACCCATCCGTGCAGGACCGTCAGCCTCCCGCGGGTTTAGGAGCGACTGCAAGTCGTTCCCCTCTGAAATAAACAGGAAAGAAGTTAGAAGAAATTCAAAATCAACAAAAGGGAAAAAGGCATACCGTAAGGAACAGAGTTCGAACCGTATTCAAGGACGATCGGAATCTTGCGCGCATCAGCCTCCTTCCACACCCGGCTCATCCCCAGCATCACCATCCCGGACTCCGCAAACCGGTAAACCGGAGATTGGACCCGAGATATCTTCGTAAACCATTCCGCCTCCTGGTAGCTGGAGGCGTGAAGGCTTGGAAGAGCTTGCCCATTCTTAAACTTCATGGCAATGGGGATGGCGCGAGCGGATATGAAAAAGAACTCCCGCTTCCACGAGCGAAGGCTGCGCTCGGTCGCGCAAATCTTTAAACCCTTGATTCGGGTTGTCAACGTGTACCACCCCTGGATGCACCTCCAAGTGTAGAAGGTCATCAGGCGGTCAACGTAGGGCTCAACGCCCAAAATCCGGCACACCCACTCGAAGTGGCGAATCTTGGCGATCGCCATGGGGTGCAACTCGGTCAAATGAACACCGTGCCTCTCGAGGACACGGTAAACAAACTTTGTCAATGGGAACCTAAGATTCCCATAAACAAAGAATGCTGCATAAACCCCGATCTTGCCTCTGGAGGCATCGTACACAGTATGATGGGGTTCAGGAAACTCAGGCTCGAGAGACTCGAGCATGAACTTCCTGACAACATACCGGTACAAATCGCCAGGCAGAGCACACTGGCACTCACCAGCAGTACTCTTGTCATCGGCTATGGATTCAACATCACGAGACGACATCTTGTGAAGGAAAGAAGAAAACGATTTCGGGAGAATGCTTGCCTGAAAAGGGGAGTATTCGCCGGAAATCGCTTAAGAGATGAAGAGAAGAGTGAAAGTGTGGATTACAAAGAACCCTCTCCCCCTTTATATACTAATCGCAATTAATGCGATGAAATTAATGCGGAGGAGAGAGAAATCGAAGGTGCAATGAAACTATGACACGTGGCAAAAAGCAAGCTGGCAACAGCTGTTGACAGGACGCGTACCATTAATTTCGCGGCCACGCGCCCGAAAAATAGCGCCCACGCGCCTGAAAAAGCGTCTGGAATGACCATGTACTGTCACGTCACCATAACTTCCTGCACGTCCTGACACAGTCAGAAGAAACCGTCGCACGACGTTTCAGATGTCTGGACTGTTCTTATCCTCACCAACCTTTCGAATTTCAAAATTCAAAATTCAAAAAGATCAAATAATAGGCGGGAAAATACCCCTTACCTTGGCGAACAAGTAACCGTAAGACGGATGCGGGTACAGTGTTAAGGCAAAACCCTTCACATACCTAGCACCCGCAGGGAATTGAAGCCAAGAAAACCTTGGTGAACAAGTAACTATAAGACGGGTGCGGGTACAGTGTAAAGGCAAAACCCTTCACATACCTAGCACCCGCAGGGAATTGACGCCAGGAATACCTCGGAAGTAAAGTAACCGTAAGACGAGCGCATGTACAGTGTTAAGGCAAAACCCTTCACAAACCTAGCGCCCCGCTGGGAATTGAAAACAAGAAGGATCTTCTGGGCAATGCTTGCGGAAACGGAAATAACATCCCCGCATACCGGGAACGTCGAGAACTACGTTGTTTGAAGCTCCAGGATGGAATTGGTAGTCTTAACATAATTGATCACTATGTTCAAAACTACCAAAACCTCATGGAGAATCCACACAAGTGGGACTCAACGCTCCTGACGTGCGAGGAGGTTACAGCCTACCCGCATCATACCCAAAGACCAAGCAGGAAACTCGGGCATTTCTGCAAGTGACAAGGACTTCCGCGGGAGGAATCCCCATGGAAAACCTTAAAAAAACCCTTTTCAAAACCCTCTGCTTAAGTCCAAAAGTTCACCTCACTTTATTAAACACTCATGAGAAGAACATTGGACTGGGGGGACTTGAAGAGGTAGGTCCCAGCAGAGCCCAGTTGGACCCGCAAGACTCACCTTGAAGAGGGACGTCTGCGCAGAAACCAACTGGATCCGCAGGACCAACCATGCTCAGAGACGTGACGTCCTTACGCGCAGTACGCAAGCTGGTCCCGCAGGAAATGCCTCCCGATGGTGAAGGACTCCGCCTGTCCCCGCAGCCTCGGATACAAGCCATCAGGGAAGGCCACCCACGCAGCAAGGCTACACGCACAAGGCACTTAGCTCTCAATCACTCAGTGTCACCTGAAGGAATGAGCGAAGCCGGGAACAATCCCGCACAAGGGCGGGAGGGGGAATACTCCCGCCCAAATAAGCCAGTCCGTACGATACGGGAAGATCTTCTTTACTGTACCTGACGAGGTATGGGAAAAAGATCTGACTAAAGATACGACAGCTTATTGACAACAGTATGACGAGCAGCATGCTCCTGTACTGTGTCACTATTAGCCGCTACCTACTCACCAACTCCTGTCATACCACGTGCGTAGCCGGCAGTTGGTGGAAAAGGAATGGTATACAGCAGGCCTGGTCATTATCAGCCGCTGCCTACCCACCAACTACCAGCAGGGCACGTGCGTAGGCTACTGTTGGTTGAACAGGAACACTGTTGCAGCCGGCCACACCTCCTTGGAAACCTACCTTCGGCTATAAATACCACAAATGGTATGACCATCATATCTTATCTTGTATCATCATATTATACCTGATATCTGCTCTAGCAATCTCTTAATATACATTTATATTTAAAGAGCAATCTAGTCTGATTCTCACGCCGGAGGGTGGTCACAAGGAGGAACCCCCCCCCCTTCTCAGTGACAAGCTCACGGTGTCTGTTTTGCAGGTTATCAGAAGAACCATCTTCTCAGGGTCTAACCCCTCGTGGGAAACATCTATCTAACCCCCAGGTTACCTGTAATCTGCCCAGGGTTCACTTAGTGTTTCTTCAAATACCAACTATCATTTCGAGTGGAATAAAGGTTGGGAAATGGCGACATACTCTTTCCGTGCACAACTAAGTTATCCACTGCTAGCACCATTTCTAATTATTGCAGTTATGGACCTACTAAATTCTAGGTCATGATAATAGTTTAAACCATTTTCCTCCCGCATGCCACTTTTCGATGGTAATATAAAGCACTTACATTTCACATTTCTTGCAGTTTTCAGATCTCAATCATTTCTATGAATTGGTAGCTGCATTTCTTAGAATGTATGCACCAAGATTTCCAAACACCACAAACCATTGTGATCGACATTCAAATACTTTTCAATTATGCGATTTTGTCTTTGCAGAAATATAAATTTCTCGACATAAGTCCAATGACCCGTTCCTTCAATTGACATCTTCATAGCTCGTTTAAAGAACATAATCTCAACTGAATTTCGGGACGAAATTCTAATAACTTGGGGAGAATGTGACACCCCATAAAATAAGTCATTTTCTGTACAATCACTAAACACCATTTCTTTAAGTTAATTCCCTCTACATTAAAACTTGTTAAGTTTAATCACACGAGTCTAGCATAGGATCCATATGCCCGATACATTGCATATAAGTAATTTTTTTTTTTTAAATTACTCGAACTTCATTTATTCATCGATAAAGAACGTAGCTGATAGAAAACCTTTAAACTACTTGGATATATATATTTGAACAACCCGGGAGGTTTGATTCTATGTTACCTAAATATTTTTATAACTTTTTATATAAATATCAACAATGAATACGGAAATATTTACGAGCGTTTCTTTTATAATCCTACGTTGCATTACACTACCCGAACGTGAACGTTCGATTAATGTTTAAGGTTATGATTAATGTCTAATCGCCATACAATATTACTTAACCACCTAGTTCATCTATAATGCATCCAACTAGTCCTAAACTAACCTAGTTAATCTAAACCACCAAAATCTAAAATAATTCATGGTGGTGAAACAAAATATTCACAAATATATCATAAGATATCAAAAGTCAATTGCCACCTCTTTTACTTGTTATTATGGTAGCAGACAAACAATCTAATCCATTCCATTGTTGATTATTTTCAAACCCAAACATTTCACTCAATCACCAACCTCCATCATTTTATCACTGTTGAAGACTTAGGCCATGCTTGTTATTACACCATATAGACAAACGTAAGAAACAGGTTATAACACACCAATTCAACAACGAACTTTAACCTCTTTCCATAGTTTGTGTCACTTCACAAACCCCACCCAACCTTCACGATTGCAGCTCCTTCACCACAAAATTAACACCATCAACCACCACCCTCTTCTTCCCCGTTGATGTTTCCAGCCTAACCGCCACTTCTACAGCCTCCATCCATCCTCGTGGTCACGGCAATACCACCGCAACACACGACCGCCAACCTGTCACCACCAACAATCACCGTTCACCTCCACCCACTATTGAACCATCACGTCACACACCGCTACCCGAAACGCCCCTGGCAACCTCCCTGGTCCAACTCCAACACCAACCTGGAACCGACATCATCAACCGTCATCTTCTCTCTCTATAATCTCTCCACACTCTCTCTTCACGGGGAAGAAACATACACACACTTTCATACTAAAGATCTTGCAAGTTCAAACAAGCAAAAGGTTATGAACTGGGAGACTAAAGGATGGCGGATCAACCTCAGAACATTTTCTTGCTCTCACGTCAAACATGAGCCCAGTGTTAAGTGAGCTAAAACCCATCTCTAAAATATCTTTTATGTATATATGTATATACACATACACACACAAAGTGTGTTTATGCTAAGCTTTCACTTAATAAAACAACTTCCACACTCGTTATGTTAAAAGAAACTCTAAACATATATAATCTTATCATGGTTAAAAAGAGTTAAACATACGAGAGAATAACAAAAAATAAGTCAGACGAGCCTACAACAAGATAATAATAAGTGTGCTTAGTTACATGTCAAGAAAATTTAAAATAAATAACATTTTTGTAAAGTTGGTTTTATGGTTACAAGTTGGTTTAAAAATATTTAATATGTCTAGAAATAAAATTTAGAAATTTGTAACTTTTTATGAATAGAATTTGGGTTTTAAAATGCTTATAATGTTTAGATACGGGATTTGTTAAAAGATAGATTTTTCTTAGATTGGAACATAGATATATAAGGTGATATCAATATAAAAATGAATGTGGGTGGAGGATTTGGTAACAAACGAGTAAAACGCAATTCTACTCTAGTAACTCGGTTACTTGTTACAGTGAAAATGGACGTTTGAAGAGCTATATAAATTATGGGTACAAAAGAAAAATAATAATGTGGTATATAAATGTTTTAGAAGTAAATATATATTCATTCTAAAGACAGTGATCGGTTTTGTGAGTTATTGTTCTAAACATACGTTTATAAATGCTTAAATACAAATTTTAGGTAAAATATAGTTTTTGTGTTAAAAAAAAACAAATTTCTAATAATATATACTTATTCTCAAACTAGCAATGAAACTGAAGTAAACTTGTGGATATGACTCAGGAAGGAAAATAAATATAACATTTAGAGACCAAGTAATACTAACAACATAAATATATATGTCAGAAAACATATATGCATTGAATGTAAAAGTAATAAATTTTACAAGTTAACTGGTTCAAACGATACGTAAAGTTGGTTGGGAAAAATATAAACAAAAATACAATAAAACAATATTTTATTAAAGCATCTGTCGTAACTTAAAAGTATTATTTTCTTGAAATAATTATATAACTATATATATTTATTCAATACTCGACCGAGTGGGATCGTTAGACAAAATGACAATTATATTAAACTGCCGACACGAATGAATGACAAACGAATATAGTAAATTAGATTCTTAATTTTTTTTATAGATATAAAGATACTCATTTTTCAAAAAGAATACAAATGCTTATCACCAACGATTTGTATAAAACTATCGTATGAAAAGTTACTTACGAAATAAGTGAAACGTTCGGTTGGTGAAAGCAACTGACACAAAGAAACGAAACGTTCGGTTGGAAAAAGAAACCGACGCAAACAAACGAAACGTTCGGTTGGTGAAAGCGACCGACACAAACAAATTAACTGAACTACTAGTTGGGTGAAAGCGACTAGCATAAACCGACTTGCGAGTTGATAATGAACTAACTGTCCTTACGCGTTTAGGACGTGTGAAGGCAACGGAACCGGGTCTAAATTATAATTGCTAGCAAACAACCACTAAACTAAAGAGGTGCGTTTCACTACCCCTTTTTACTGTTTTAATGCTTTATTAGTTCGGGGGCGGAAAACATACACAACTGCTTTTTATATACGATAATTAGAAACAAAACACACAATTCTTATGCGAACATGAGTTGAACTATGTAGTGCTATAAGTCCCTTGCTTACATACTATAACAATTAGCTAACGGAGTTAGCCACATGAATATACGAATAGTACTATTGATGTTGACATTTCCCCTACTGTTAGGTTAGTCGCGCTAACCTCCGATATTGCATCGGAACAGGGTGCGTATATTCCATCTGTGAGATTTGAACAGGGCAAACAGTTATAAGTCGTGGTTTGGTTATAGGCTCAGGGTTCGTCATATTAAATCGTAGAATTAGCTAGTCTACGGAGGATCATCGTATTTATTTCAACAGATTATCGTATACTTGTTTACGAACTGATTCAATGATTTACGAATAACATATTTTCATACAAGTGTCAAAACCTGTGAACTCACCAAACATTGTGTTGACTTTTTAAACGTATGTTTTTCAGGGAATTAACAACGCACGTAAAGAATCATGAAGACGGGACCTCATTGTTTAATAAGGATACCAATTTGATGTTTAACTTCTTTTGTTAAAAAAATATGGGTTTTAAACACTTTTAAACTATTGGTATCCTAATACATTTATGTTGGCGATAATCATATGCTTACGGTATACATGACGTCACGAACCCGTGCTTCCGCTTTGGCGGGGTGTGACATATTGGTATCAGAGCCATTGGTTATAGGGAACTAGAAGGTCTAGTCTATAACTGATGACTCAAATAAACGTTTTCATTGCATGCACACTCATTGCATAATATATACTACTTTGTACGGATAATGTTGTCACATAGATTTCGTCATCCTCATTTACTCACGCTGTGTTTCCCGAAACTATAAACATCAGTCTCCGAATCGCCGCCATTTTATGAGCCGTGACACCTAGTCTTGGAGCTCCCACTGACCACCCATGCCGGCAAGCAGTGGGACCCGCACCCGAGTGGTGACTTGATATAGTATCCTTAACCGCCAAGGAGCCGGGATGACTCAAAAACCTCAACGTACCATTAGGGAATGAGAATCAACAACTCCAGTAATTCGAGTACCGAATTGATATAATGCTAGCGTAAAGCCGTAATGATCAAGCAACGTCTCACATGACTGCGGTTCTGAGCTGGAAAATCAGGTACACAACCATATGGTGCGCCTGAAATATGTGTGGACGTGTACCACACAAGAGAACCATTTCAATATCTACTTGAATCTTATGCAATGATGTGGAGGCTAACAAACATGAACTTGCGTAGGGTCGGCGGAAAAAAAAAACTCTTCTGGTGTTCACACTGAACCATTTGTGAAACATCCTATCATAAGGACACACCTTAATGGACGCCTCCTAATCATTCTATCACGCACAACTTCAACCCTTGATTATTGACATTTTTTTTATTGTCCGTAATAATGTGTTAGCATTCGATAATGCAACTAAATGAACATTCTAGTTCCCTTACTTTTAAGGTCAAATGTGGAAGACACTCGGGTGACCATGCAAGGCAGATTATCGTTACGGGTGCACACGTAATCATAAGGTGCAATGCATGAGAATCTTAGTGAACGCCATAGCTTGAGTAGATGTTCAAATTAATTCAGATTCATAATTTTGTTAATCAAGATTCAGTCTCAAAGTAAGGCGAACGTCCGTTGGTCTAATCTTGATGATGCCCCATGATACCTCGATTTATCGTCATTTACATGGAATATTTGGCATTTCATTCCATTATCATAGCTGACCAAAACTCGGTACCATAAGCAATATAGCTGGCCAGGTACTATGTTAAGATTATTCGTCGACTTTTATGTCTCTGTACCCAAGCCGATTTCGAAAGCAAATTGTGATGCATTTCTATGTCATGAAGTAACAATACATAAATTGTCAGTTTATAGCCTCTGCCTCCATTACTTTTATGGTGTGTTCCCTGTTATGGCACAAGTCACTTGGTGAATCCACTATCTCACTTCATCCGATATTTGTGAAAACTTTCTAGTAAGCTTACTATTTTCTGTGTGCTCAACGCGTTGTATGACGCAGTACACTATAAATTTTTGAATTAAATTTGTAAATGGAATATAAATTCGTTCGTCACTACGTTCTTCCATAATCGCTCTGTGGGCTTCGCTGAAATAAGATTCATGTAATTGACCTTTCTTTTCTATAACCCCAAAAAAAAAAGTTCAAACTTTGAAGTAGACTTTTCACACACTTCCTTGTTGCTTGGTAACTGGCTAGAGATGGCAAGCACAATCACTACCAGCATCTTCAGCATAGTCTTGTAATATGCCTTTCAATTCACATGTACTTTGCTTTTGTTGCAGTTTTCTACCACATGGCGAACTGTCTTAATACAACCTTATTGTTTCCATCAGTTTTCACATTACATCGATTTCAATACTTTTAGAAACTTTCCTCGCATTGTTGATACTCCTTGTCCTTGTGGTTTTCTTTAATCACCGGATTAAAATGTGTTAATCTCTATGACAACATTTCGATTTACAAGCATCGGTAAATTTCTTCATTCGTCATGATAATAAGACCAACCGTATGTCATTTGATGCCTAGCGTACTCTTAGGTATCAAGCTCAGTCACCCTGCTCTTGCATCCCACTCTAATCAT
Source organism: Bidens hawaiensis (assembly GCF_021521415.1). Taxonomy (NCBI): domain Eukaryota; kingdom Viridiplantae; phylum Streptophyta; class Magnoliopsida; order Asterales; family Asteraceae; genus Bidens; species Bidens hawaiensis. The sequence goes on along the minus strand of NW_027491362.1, from coordinate 404,100 downwards.
TGGGTATGATGTCTCTCAAATCTAGCTCTAGATATCAAGGTTCTAAACATTTTAACAAAGCACTAGTTTTATTTAAGATTTAAAACTACATCGATTCAAGGATTTTCCCCCAAAAAAAAAAAATCCAGTTTAAGTCATGTGATATCATGTTAAATTGATTGTGTTTTTGTGATCACGACATGTTTATATAAACACCCAAATCGAAGATTTTTTTTTTAAATCACCAACTGGTTTTTGAATGAAAAAAAAAAAATCCTAAACCTATTTGTTCAAGACTATCACCATTATAACATTGTGTTGTGTTTCAAACATGAATTTTCAATACGTCATGTCATATCAGTCGTACAAGAATATTTTTATATAACAATTAAAAATTTTGTTGAAATTGTTGGAAAAAAAGATAAAAAGATAAATAAATAATTTTTTTTATGATGACTATAGTTATCAAAGCCCTCTAAGAAGTTATGTAATTTTGGTGATGCATGCATAAAAATTTTACGAATGACTAAACCACTAACATGAGCTATATAACTATTTTTAAAAATAATTTTGTTATATTTGGAATTTTCATGAAAACATATAAACACCCTTATAATTTGAAAAAAATAAATAAATAAAATTATTCAGCTTGTTTTAGTAAAGAAATCCACATTTCCTTATTCAATATTCATGTTCATTTGAGTCTCTTTTTATTCCTTGAATAATTCTTTGCTTATTTATATTCATATATAAACATTGGGGATTCGACAAAGCTCGTGCCCAATAGTTACTTCGTATAATTTATACATCAAGTGTTCTGTTGGTTGACATTACGAAAACTAATACAACGACATGACCTCTATATTCGCCCTTTGTCTTAACCCAAAGAAGATTGAAATATTCTTTTACCTAACCACCAATTTCCTAGTGTCCACTCCAAGAGTAATCGATATTGGCATCTATAAATCAAATCCTATAAACAAAATTTGAAATTAGCTAGAGTTTTGAAGTGATCATTTGTACCGGTAGGCTCACAATGACATAATCGTTCCTAAACCAAGGTACGACTAAACACCACCAAAGTTATCTAGTCTTAGCTCTTGTGCAACCTAGTTAGCCTAAACTAAGTCTAAACTGACACTAATTATTAAAATATCTTCATTTTGAAAAAAAAAATGTCAGTTTTAGTCTTATGAAAATCTTTTACTCCACCCACCACCATCATCATCATCACCCATTCCCACCAACCTGCATCAATTTTCACAAACCCATTCCTCAATTCTCTAGTACAATTAAGCAAATAAACATAAAAAAAAAGATCAAATCACTCACCTTTCCTACCATCACTCTCGGCTGAAGGGTCCTACCCACCCCATATTATGGTCGTGACAAACTTCACTTAGACACTCAAGCTTAGATCATGTCATCGATTTCAAATGTTATAAGCCCAACACCCGATATTGTTAATGAATCGCCTTCTATGAGTCTAAAATAAATAACTTTGACATTTGTAAACATACTCAGTCGCTTTCCATGCTGTTTATGATTGGTGATTATGAAGCAAATGGTGAGCTTGATCTTATATACAAACCTTGAATTTAATGCACACACCTATGCTCCTATGTGGCTCGCACAAATCCTAATCACTATGAATAGAGGATGTCTCTCGTGGCATCACTATTAACCTCTATGTTAAGGATACATAAGACAAATGTTATCCTTCTTCATAAACCACTTCAATGGGGCCTAATAGTTTACTATATTCACTGCTAAATTAGCAGTTTAGTGCTTAAAAAATTCGAATACTTTGAGAGATTAACTATATGATTCAGTCCCCAATTCTATTTTCGCAATTAGCCGCCCGTCCGAATATTCAATAAATTGAATTTACCTTCTATTCAATTTTTAAATCAAGACTTTCCATGTTTCAATCTCTATAAAAGTATCACTAGTCATATGTGTTACGGGTAGAGATGGCCAAAAAAAACCGGTTGGGGAACCGGTCTACCGGTTTAAACCGGAAACCGGTTTTTTAAAAACCGGTTTGACCGGTTTAGAAACCGCCGGTTCGTCTTTCGGTTACAAGTTCTAGATCCAAAACCGGTTAACGAACCGGTTAATGGAAAAACCGGTTTTTTTTATTAACCGGTTATGGAAAAACCGGTTAACCGGTTTATAAAAAAACCGGTTTATAACGGCTATATGCCCGTTTTTTTTGTTTTTGGACCGTTTTTTTTTTTACCATTTTACCCCCACAAACATCTATATATAGTTTAGGTTGGGTATTGGTTAGATCACACTCGATTATACAACTCCAAACGCTCTAAACGTTTATTTCATACGCGATTATTTTGTTATCTCACGCTCAATTATACCACATTACCACTCCATACGCTCTTATTTCGTAGTCGTTTATTTCATACTCGAGTATACCACTCTTATTTCATAGTCGATTATCATGGCCTTCCAAAGTGCTGCTTCATCCGTTAACATGGGTGCCTCGAACACGGGAGAAACGGTCGTTCGGGTCATCCCCACGAAACGAAACCATGATGTTTGGCAACATTTCGACGTATGCGAAATGTCTAACGGTAGCCAAAAAGCTCGATGCAAACATTGTTTGAAGTTTTATGGCAAAGATGCAACTCCACTTTAAAAGCGCATGTACAAAGGCCCTTTTGCAAGGCCTTGAAGGACGAATCGGGAAGTAGTTCGCAGCCGGAGATGACGAATCAAGGAGCGGTGTTTACGTACGACGTTGAAGCGGTACGTCAACAGTTTTCAAACTTTGTGATTCAACAAACACTTCCTTTCAACCACTTCGACAACCCTCGATTCACGGAGATGATGCAAAACTATGTTCAACCACGCTACCAACACGTAAGTCGTTCGACCCTTAGAAGAGATTGTCTTAAAGCATGGAAAAACGCTAAATCCGAACTAATTTCATACTTTTCAAACTTACAAACTGGTGTAAACTTAACAACGGATGTGTGGTCGGTACCTCATGGTTCGCCCGACTCATACATTTGTGTGACGGCTCATTGGGTTGACCCCGAGTCGTGGCAAATGATGAAACGAACCGTTGCGTTTCAATTGTTTGATTACCCGCACACGGGTAGAAATATTTTTCAAATCTTTGATAAAGTCATTCGACAATACAAGATTGAACATAAAATCTTTTCAATTTCGTTTGATAACGCGTCCAACAATACGGCCGCGGTTGGCCATTTAAAATTAAAGTATAAACCTATTTGTGATGGAGCGTTTTTTCATAGCCGATGCATTGCACATATTATCAACTTGGCCGTGCAAGATGGGTTAAACGTGATCGAAACGCAAAGAAACAATTTTAAAAGAATGTTACGAGATGTTTTTAGCAACAATAAAACATTTTCAAGATACAAAAAATTTTGTGTAGAAGCTAATTGTCAATGGTTGGGGCCAAATTGGGATTGTCCAACAAGATGTAACTCGACTTGTAATATGTTTGAGAAAGCCATCCAACAAAAAGAATCATTAATTGCATTTCATCAAATTTTGTCAAGTAGGGGTAAATGTGCACCGTACGATCCTAGAAACTGGTTATTGATTGAGATCGTTACGGAGGTCCTTCAAATTTTTAAATCTTGCACAACTAGTTTATCCGGGGTTTACTATCCAACAAGCCCCATTGCTTTACCAAAAATTGCTGTCATGTGCACAAAGTTGAGTGAACTTCATTGTAGGGGTGCACCTTATTTTGATATGGGTGTAAAAATGAAAGAAAAATTTAGAAAATATTTTCAAGAACTACCCGCTGTTTTGACATGTGCTGCTGCGTTAAACCCTTGCATCAATGTTGGTGGTGTTGAAGCTTTAATAGAAAAAATTTGTGATGAGCTAGGGTTAAACGACGATCAAAACCCCTATTATAGCCAAACTTTAAAGAATGCTTTCAACACCACCTTGTCAAACATGTATGATGTCTACCTTACAAAATACGGGTCGTCTTCCCAAATTCATGACTCGTTAAGAGCTGTTGCCCAATCCCAATCCTAAACCGACCTTGAAATGGGGATGTACTACATGATTTGGGAAGACGCCGGTAAACGTCAAAAGGTAAACACCCCAAGCAGTGAACTTGGAAGGTATGGTGGTACCAACTTTGTGAAACACATGACTCCGGATGAATTTAGAAGTCTTGATTTGCTGGCTTGGTGGAGAGGTAAGGAGGATGAGTTTCCGATCCTCGCCGCCATGGCCAAAGATTTACTAACGGTCCAAGCTTCCACGGTAGCTTCGGAGTCTGCTTTTTCTGTTTCTGGCAGGGTTATATCGATTAGGAGGACTCGACTCACTGCACCAGCTATAGAGATGTCGATTTGCTACAAGGATTACTTGGACTCTTTAGATATGGCACAACATCAACGCTCACTCGAGGGGGAAATGGAGTATGAAGCGGGCTTGTATGAAGACGAGGTCAATGAAGGACACACTCAACCAATGACCGATGAAGAAGCCGCGTACGACGATTACCTAAGATATAGCTCGGGATCAGGTAGCGAAGAAAATTAGTTAAAGAAACAGCAAACATGGAGGCAAATCATGAGTAAGAAACAGCAAGTTGTTCATGTAATCGTGTCTAAGCATTCTTTTTCCTAATATGTGCTCTTATTTACTTGTTGATTTGGATTTTTCTAATTTAGTTAAAGAAACAGCAAACATGGAGGCAAATCATGAACAAACTGCGATTGGGAACAACAGGAGCATCTGCTAGTTCACGATTTAATGTTTGTATTTTTGAGTTAAATCATGAACAACAGTTCTTGGCAGAGATTTCTTCAGTGTTAATGATTTAATGTTTGTATTTTTGAGTTACGAATATGCGATAACGATTTAATGTTTGTATTTTTAATGTAAAAACTATAAATGAAAGTTATGTGTTTTTAATCTTTGGTTTGTTGAAAACACATTCACCAACACACACTCATACTCATCTTCCAAGCAAAGAACCATAACAACGAAAGCAAAGAATGGCTTCGGTCAGTCCGTTTTGCCTTGTAGTTACCGTTTTGCCTTGTAGTTACCGGTTTGTTTATACTGTGAAAAAATAATGGTCTTCATTAAGTACAAAATATAAAAAACAAATATTCGTATTTGAAACCGCGAAATTTAAAAAAAAAAAAAAAAAAACCGGTTAATAAAAAAAACCGGTTAATAAAAAAACCGGTTTATTAACCGGTTTCTAAACCGGTTAGACCGGTTAGGGTTTTGACAGCAAAAAACCGGTTACTAACCGGTCCGGTTATTAACCGAACCGGTTTTTTTCCAGGCCAAAAAAACCGGTCCGGTTAATAACCGAACCGGTTTTTTTAAAAAAACCGGTTTGTGCACCTATAGTTACGGGCGGACAGTCCGCCAGCTGGTCTTACCCATAATTACGTCATTATTATCTTTGACAATGATGCCTGGCATGATGTGTGTAGACACTAATATTTCTTTTAGACATGGCATATTCCCTATATGCCTTAAACATCTTAATAAATCCTTCTAGCTGAGTCTTTACTCTATCAACTAATCAACCCTAAATTATTGTATCACACTATATATTAAATCGAGATAGCCAATTTTTGGATACATGGCAATACTGGATACAAACAAGATGCACTAAGATTGTGGAACAAGACACCTAAAATCACCGATAGATAGTTAGTTGCTAATGATTGAGTTCACTCTCTACATAATCTATCAAGATGGATAAGTCTCAACTCCACGCCACCTGGCTAGTATATCGTAATGAAAGCCATCCATTCTGTTGGTGGTGGTTCACACTCTCAATCAAATTGACTGAACCACTGAGAGTAACAATTATTGGTCGCAATAATTTATTTTAGTATATTATCCTTTCCATGCAATAGATGCCCTATGTATCCACATGCAAATCCGTTCGACCGTGCAACGTTTGACCAGATGATATGCTAGCAATACCAACTATCATTTCGAGTGGAATAAAGGTTGGGAAATGGCGACATACTCTTTCCGTGCACAACTAAGTTATCCACTGCTAGCACCATTTCAAATTATTGCAGTTATGGACCTACTAAATTCTAGGTCATGATAATAGTTTAAACCATTTTCCTCCCGCATGCCACTTTTCGATGGTAATATAAAGCACTTACATTTCACATTTCTTGCAGTTTTCAGATCTCAATCATTTCTATGAATTGGTAGCTGCATTTCTTAGAATGTATGCACCAAGATTTCCAAACACCACAAACCATTGTGATCGACATTCAAATACTTTTCAATTATGCGATTTTGTCTTTGCAGAAATATAAATTTCTCGACATAAGTCCAATGACCCGTTCCTTCAATTGACATCTTCATAGCTCGTTTAAAGAACATAATCTCAACTGAATTTCGGGACGAAATTCTAATAACTTGGGGAGAATGTGACACCCCATAAAATAAGTCATTTTCTGTACAATCACTAAACCCGATTTCTTTAAGTTAATTCCCTCTACATTAAAACTTGTTAAGTTTAATCACACGAGTCTAGCATAGGATCCATATGCCCGATATATTGCATATAAGTAATTTATTTTTTTTTTTAAATTACTCGAACTTCATTTATTCATCGATAAAGAACGTAGCTGATAGAAAACCTTTAAACTACTTGGATATATATTTGAACAACCCGGGAGGTTTGATTCTATGTTACCTAATTATTTTTATAACTTTTTATATAAATATCAACAATGAATACGGAAATATTTACGAGCGTTTCTTTTATAATCCTACGTTGCATTACACTACCCGAACGTGAACGTTCGATTAATGTTTAAGGTTATGATTAATGTCTAATCGCCATACAATATTACTTAACCACCTAGTTCATCTATAATGCATCCAACTAGTCCTAAACTAACCTAGTTAATCTAAACCACCAAAATATCTAAAATAATTCATGGTGGTGAAACAAAATATTCACAAATATATCATAAGATATCAAAAGTCAATTGCCACCTCTTTTACTTGTTATTAAGGTAGCAGACACAAACAATCTAATCCATTCCATTGTTGATTATTTTCAAACCCAAACATTTCACTCAATCACTAACCTCCATCATTTTATCACTGTTGAAGACTTAGGCCATGCTTGTTATTACACCATATAGACAAACGTAAGAAACAGGTTATAACACACCAATTCAACAACAAACTTTAACCTCTTTCCATAGTTTGTGCCACTTCATAAACCCCACCCAACCTTCACGATTGCAGCTCCTTCACCACAAAATTAACACCATCAACCACCACCCTCTTCTTCCCCGTTGATGTTTCCAGCCTAACCGCCACTTCTACAGCCTCCATCCATCCTCGTGGTCACGGCAATACCACCGCAACACACGACCGCCAACCTGTCACCACCAACAATCACCGTTCACCTCCACCCACTATTGAACCATCACGTCACACACCGCTACCCGAAACGCCCCTGGCAACCTCCCTGGTCCAACTCCAACACCAACCTGGAACCGACATCATCAACCGTCATCTTCTCTCTCTATAATCTCTCCACACTCTCTCTTCACGGGGAAGAAACAACATACACACACTTTCATACTAAAGATCTTGCAAGTTCAAACAAGCAAAAGGATATGAACTGGGAGACTAAAGGATGGCGGATCAACCTCAGAACATTTTCTTGCTCTCACCTCAAACATGATCCCAGTGTTAAGTGAGCTAAAACCCATCTTTAAAATATCTTTTATGTATATATGTATATACACATACACACACAAAGTGTGTTTATGCTAAGCTTTCACTTAATAAAACAACTTCCACACTCGTTATGTTAAAAGAAACTCTAAACATATATAATCTTATCATGGTTAAAAAGAGTTAAACATACGAGAGAATAACTAAAAATAAGTCAGACGAGCCTACAACAAGATAATAATAAGTGTGCTTAGTTACATGTCAAGAAAATTTAAAATAAATAACATTTTTGTAAAGTTGGTTTTATGGTTACAAGTTGGTTTAAAAATATTTAATATGTCTAGAAATAAAATTTAGAAATTTGTAACTTTTTATGAATAGAATTTGGGTTTTAAAATGCTTATAATGTTTAGATACGGGATTTGTTAAAAGATAGATTTTTCTTAGATTGGAACATAGATATATAAGGTGATATCTATATAAAAATGAATGTGGGTGGAGGATTTGGTAACAAACGAGTAAAACGCAATTCTACTCTAGTAACTCGGTTACTTGTTATAGTGAAAATGGACGTTTGAAGAGCTATATAAATTATGGGTACAAAAGAAAAATAATAATGTGGTATATAAATGTTTTAGAAGTAAATATATATTCATTCTAAAGACAGTGATCGGTTTTGTGAGTTATTGTTCTAAACATACGTTTATAAATGCTTAAATACAAATTTTAGGTAAAATATAGTTTTTGTGTTAAAAAAAAAACAAATTTCTAATTATATATACTTATTCTCAAACTAGCAATGAAACTGAAGTAAACTTGTGGATATGACTCAGGAAGGAAAATAAATATAACATTTAGAGACCAAGTAATACTAACAACATAAATATATATGTCAGAAAACATATATGCATTGAATGTAAAAGTAATAAATTTTACAAGTTAAATGGTTCAAACGATACGTAAAGTTGGTTGGGAAAAATATAAACAAAAATACAATAAAACAATATTTTATTAAAGCATCTGTCGTAACTTAAAAGTATTATTTTCTTGAAATAATTATATAACTATATATATTTATTCAATACTCGACTGAGTGGGATCGTTAGACAGAATGACAATTATATTAAACTGCCGACACGAATGAATGACAAACGAATATAGTAAATTAGATTCTTAATTTTTTTTATAGATATAAAGATACTCATTTTTCAAAAAGAATACAAAAGCTTATCACCAACGATTTGTATAAAACTATCGTATGAAAAGTTACTTACAAAATAAGTGAAACGTTCGGTTGGTGAAAGCAACTGACACAAAGAAACGAAACGTTCGGTTGGAGAAAGAAACCGACGCAAACAAACGAAACGTTCGGTTGGTGAAAGCGACCGACACAAACAAATTAACTGAACTACTAGTTGGGTGAAAGCGACTAGCATAAACCGATTTGCGAGTTGATAATGAACTAACTGTCCTTACGCGTTTAGGACGTGTGAAGGCAACGGAACCGGGTCTAAATTATAATTGCTAGCAAACAACCACTAAACTAAAGAGGTGAGTTTCACTACCCCTTTTTACTGTTTTAATGCTTTATTAGTTCGGGGGCGGAAAACATACACAACTGCTTTTTATATACGATAATTAGAAACAAAACACACAATTCTTATGCGAACATGAGTTGAACTATGTAGTGCTATAAGTCCCTTGCTTACATACTATAACAATTAGCTAACGGAGTTAGCCACATGAATATACGAATAGTACTATTGATGTTGACATTTCCCCTACTGTTAGGTTAGTCGCGCTAACCTCCGATATTGCATCGGAACAGGGTGCGTATATTCCATCTGTGAGATTTGAACAGGGCAAACGGTTATAAGTCGTGGTTTGGTTATAGGCTCAGGGTTCGTCATATTAAATCGTAGAATTAGCTAGTCTACGGAGGATCATCGTATTTATTTCAACAGATTATCGTATACTTGTTTACGAACTGATTCAATGATTTACGAATAACATATTTTCATACAAGTGTCAAAACCTGTGAACTCACCAAACATTGTGTTGACTTTTTAAACGTATGTTTTTCAGGGAAGTAACAACGCACGTAAGGAATCATGAAGACGGGACCGAATTGTTTAATAAGGATACCAATTTGATGTTTAACTTCTTTTGTTAAAAAAATATGGGTTTTAAACACTTTTAAACTATTGGTATCCTAATACATTTATGTTGGCGATAATCATATGCTTACGGTATACATGACGTTACGCGCCCGTGCTTCCGCTTTGGCGGGGTGTGACAGATTGGTATCAGAGCCATTGGTTAAAGGGAACTAGAAGGTCTAGTCTATAACTGATGACTCAAATAAACGTTTTCATTGCATGCACACTCATTGCATAGTATATACTACTTTGTACGGATAATGTTGTCACATAGATTTCGTCATCCTCATTTACTCGCGCTGTGTTTCCCGAAACTATAAACATCAGTCTCCGAATCGCCGCCATTTTATGAGCCGTGACACCTAGTCTTGGACCTCCCACTGACCACCCATGCCGGCAAGCAGTGGGACCCGCACCCGAGTGGTGACTTGATATAGTATCCTTAACCGCCAAGGATCCGGGATGACTCAAAAACCTCAACGTACCATTAGGGAATGAGAATCAACAACTCCAGTAATTCGAGTACCGAATTGATATAATGCTGGCGTAAAGCCGTAATGATCAAGCAACGTCTCACATGACTGCGGTTCTGAGCTGGAAAATCAGGTACACAACCATATGGTGCGCCTGAAATATGTGTGGACGTGTACCACACAAGAGAACCATTTCAATATCTACTTGAATCTTATGCAATGGTGTGGAGGCTAACAAACATGAACTTGCGTAGGGTCGGCGGAAAAAAAAAACTCTTCTGGTGTTCACACTGAACCATTTGTGAAACATCCTATCATAAGGACACACCTTAATGGACGCCTCCTAATCATTCTATCACGCACAACTTCAACCCTTGATTATTGACATTTTTTTATTGTCCGTAATAAAGTGTTAGCATTCGATAATGCAACTAAATGAACATTCTAGTTCCCTTACTTTTAAGGTCAAATGTGGAAGACACTCGGGTGACCATGCAAGGCAGATTATCGTTATGGGTGCACACGTAATCATAAGGTGCAATGCATGAGAATCTTAGTGAACGCCATAGCTTGAGTAGATGTTCAAATTAATTCAGATTCATAATTTTGTTAATCAAGATTCAGTCTCAAAGTAAGGCGAACGTCCGTTGGTCTAATCTTGATGATGCCCCATGATACCTCGATTTATCGTCATTTACATGGAATATTTGGCATTTCATTCCATTATCATAGCTGACCAAAACTCGGTACCATAAGCAATATAGCTGGCCAGGTACTATGTTAAGATTATTCGTCGACTTTTATGTCTCTGTACCCAAGCCGATTTCGAAAGCAAATTGTGATGCATTTCTATGTCATGAAGTAACAATACATAAATTGTCAGTTTATAGCCTCTGCCTCCATTACTTTTATGGTGTGTTCCCTGTTATGGCACAAGTCACTTGGTGAATCCACTATCTCACTTCATCCGATATTTGTGAAAACTTTATAGTAAGCTTACTATTTTCTGTGTGCTCAACGCGTTGTATGACGCAGTACACTATAAATTTTTGAATTAAATTTGTAAATGGAATATAAATTCGTTCGTCAGTACGTTCTTCCATAATCGCTCTGTGGGCTTCGCAGAAATAAGATTCATGTAATTGACCTTTCTTTTCTATAACCCCAAAAAAAAAAGTTCACGCTTTGAAGTAGACTTTTCACACACTTCCTTGTTGCTTGGTAACTGGCTAGAGATGGCAAGCACAATCATGAAGACGGGACCTCATTGTTTAATAAGGATACCAATTTGATGTTTAACTTCTTTTGTTAAAAAAATATGGGTTTTAAACACTTTTAAACTATTGGTATCCTAATACATTTATGTTGGCGATAATCATATGCTTACGGTATACATGACGTCACGCGCCCGTGCTTTCGCTTTGGCGGGGTGTGACATATTGGTATCAGAGCCATTGGTTATAGGGAACTAGAAGGTCTAGTCTATAACTGATGACTCAAATAAACGTTTTCATTGCATGCACACTCATTGCATAATATATACTACTTTGTACGGATAATGTTGTCACATAGATTTCGTCATCCTCATTTACTCACGCTGTGTTTCCCGAAACTATAAACATCAGTCTCCGAATCGCCGCCATTTTATGAGCCGTGACACCTAGTCTTGGAGCTCCCACTGACCACCCATGCCGGCAAGCAGTGGGACCCGCACCCGAGTGGTGACTTGATATAGTATCCTTAACCGCCAAGTAGCCAGGATGACTCAAAAACCTCAACGTACCATTAGGGAATGAGAATCAACAACTCCAGTAATTCGAGTACCGAATTGATATAATGCTAGCGTAAAGCCGTAATGATCAAGCAACGTCTCACATGACTGCGGTTCTGAGCTGGAAAATCAGGTACACAACCATATGGTGCGCCTGAAATATGTGTGGACGTGTACCACACAAGAGAACCATTTCAATATCTACTTGAATCTTATGCAATGGTGTGGAGGCTAACAAACATGAACTTGCGTAGGGTCGGCGGAAAAAAAAAACTCTTCTGGTGTTCACACTGAACCATTTGTGAAACATCCTATCATAAGGACACACCTTAATGGACGCCTCCTAATCATTCTATCAAGCACAACTTCAACCCTTGATTATTGACATTTTTTTTATTGTCCGTAATAAAGTGTTAGCATTCGATAATGCAACTAAATGAACATTCTAGTTCCCTTACTTTAAAGGTCAAATGTGGAAGACACTCGGGTGACCATGCAAGGCAGATTATCGATTATCGTTACGGGTGCACGCGTAATCATAAGGTGCAATGCATGAGAATCTTAGTGAACGCCATAGCTTGAGTAGATGTTCAAATTAATTCAGATTCATAATTTTGTTAATCAAGATTCAGTCTCAAAGTAAGGCGAACGTCCGTTGGTCTAATCTTGATGATGCCCCATGATACCTCGATTTATCGTCATTTACATGGAATATTTGGCATTTCATTCCATTATCATAGCTGACCAAAACTCGGTACCATAAGCAATATAGCTGGCCAGGTACTATGTTAAGATTATTCGTCGACTTTTATGTCTCTGTACCCAAGCCGATTTCGAAAGCAAATTGTGATGCATTTCTATGTCATGAAGTAACAATACATAAATTGTCAGTTTATAGCCTCTGCCTCCATTACTTTTATGGTGTGTTCCCTGTTATGGCACAAGTCACTTGGTGAATCCACTATCTCACTTCATCCGATATTTGTGAAAACTTTCTAGTAAGCTTACTATTTTCTGTGTGCTCAACGCGTTGTATGACGCAGTACACTATAAATTTTTGAATTAAATTTGTAAATGGAATATAAATTCGTTCGTCACTACGTTCTTCCATAATCGCTCTGTGGGCTTCGCTGAAATAAGATTCATGTAATTGACCTTTCTTTTCTATAACCCCAAAAAAAAAAGTTCACGCTTTGAAGTAGACTTTTCACACACTTCCTTGTTGCTTGGTAACTGGCTAGAGATGGCAAGCACAATCACTACCAGCATCTTCAGCATAGTCTTGTAATATGCCTTTCAATTCACATGTACTTTGCTTTTGTTGCAGTTTTCTACCACGTGGCGAACTGTCTTAATACAACCTTATTGTTTCCATCAGTTTTCACATTACATCGATTTCAATACTTTTAGAAACTTTCCTCACTTTGTTGATACTCCTTGTCCTTGTGGTTTTCCTTAATCACCGGATTAAAATGTGTTAATCTCTATGACAACATTTCGATTTACAAGCATCGGTAAATTTCTTCATTCGTCATGATAATAAGACCAACCGTATGTCATTTGATGCCTAGCGTACTCTTAGGTATCAAGCTCAGTCACCCTGCTCTTGCATCCCACTCTAATCATGGGGTATGATGTCTCTCAAATCTAGCTCTAGATATCATGGTTCTAAACATTTTAACAAAGCACTAGTTTTATTTAAGATTTAAAACTACATCGATTCAAGGATTTTTCCCCAAAAAAAAAAAATCCAGTTTAAGTCATGTGATATCATGTTAAATTGATTGTGTTTTTGTGATCACGACACGTTTATATAAACACCCAAATCGAAGATTTTTTTTTTAAATCACCAACTGGTTTTTGAATGAAAAAAAAAAAATCCTAAACCTATTTGTTCAAGACTATCACCATTATAACATTGTGTTGTGTTTCAAACATGAATTTTCAATACGTCATGTCATATCAGTCGTACAAGAATATTTTTATATAACAATTAAAAATTTTGTTGAAATTGTTGGAAAAAAAGATAAAAAGATAAATAAATAATTTTTTTTATGATGACTATAGTTATCAAAGCCCTCTAAGAGGTTATGTAATTTTGGTGATGCATGCATAAAAATTTTACGAATGACTAAACCACTAACATGAGCTATATAACTATTTTAAAAAATAATTTTGTTATATTTGGAATTTTGATGAAAACATATAAACACCCTTATAATTTGAAAAAAAATAAATAAATAAAATTATTCAGCTTGTTTTAGTAAAGAAATCCACATTTCCTTATTCAATATTCATGTTCATTTGAGTCTCTTTTTATTCCTTGAATAATTCTTCGCTTATTTATATTCATATATAAACATTGGGGATTCGACAAAGCTCGTGCCCAATAGTTACTTCGTATAATTTATACATCAAGTGTTCTGTTGGTTGACATTACGAAAACTAATACAACGACATGACCTCTATATTCGCCCTTTGTCTTAACCCAAAGAAGATTGAAATATTCTTTTACCTAACCACCAATTTCCTAGTGTCCACTCCAAGAGTAATCGATATTGGCATCTATAAATCAAATCCTATAAACAAAATTTGAAATTAGCTAGAGTTTTGAAGTGATCATTTGTACCGGTAGGCTCACAATGACATAATCGTTCCTAAACCAAGGTACGACTAAACACCACCAAAGTTATCTAGTCTTAGCTCTAGTGCAACCTAGTTAGCCTAAACTAAGTCTAAACTGACACTAATCATTAAAATATCTTCATTTTGAAAAAAAAAATGTCAGTTTTAGTCTTATGAAAATCTTTTACTCCACCCACCACCATCATCATCATCACCCATTCCCACCAACCTGCATCAATTTTCACAAACCCATTCCTCAATTCTCTAGTACAATTAAGCAAATAAACATAAAAAAAAGATCAAATCACTCACCTTTCCTACCATCACTCTCGGCTGAAGGGTCCTACCCACCCCATATTATGGTCGTGACAAACTTCACTTAGACACTCAAGCTTAGATCATGTCATCGATTTCAAATGTTATAAGCCCAACACCCGATATTGTTAATGAATCGCCTTCTATGAGTCTAAAATAAATAACTTTGACATTTGTAAACATACTCAGTCGCTTTCCATGCTGTTTATGATTGGTGATTATGAAGCAAATGGTGAGCTTGATCTTATATACAAACCTTGAATTTAATGCACACACCTATGCTCCTATGTGGCTCGCACAAATCCTAATCACTATGAATAGAGGATGTCTCTCGTGGCATCACTATTAACCTCTATGTTAAGAATACATAAGACAAATGTTATCCTTCTTCATAAACCACTTCAATGGGGCCTAATAGTTTACTATATTCACTGCTAAATTAGCAGTTTAGTGCTTAAAAAATTCGAATACTTTGAGAGATTAACTATATGATTCAGTCCCCAATTCTATTTTCGCAATTAGCCGCCCGTCCGAATATTCAATAAATTGAATTTACCTTCTATTCAATTTTTAAATCAAGACTTTCCATGTTTTAATCTCTATTAAAGTATCACTAGTCATATGTGTTACGGGCGGACTAGACTGCCAGCTGGTCTTACCCATAACTACGTCATTATTATCTTTGACAATGATGCCTGGCATGATGTGTGCAGACACTAATATTTCTTTTAGACATGGCATATTCCCTATATGCCTTAAACATCTTAATAAATCCTTCTAGCTGAGTCTTTACTCTATCAACTAATCAACCCTAAATTATTGTATCACACTATATATTAAATCGAGATAGCCAATTTTTGGATACATGGCAATACTGGATACAAACAAGATGCACTAAGATTGTGGAACAAGACACCTAAAATCACCGATAGATAGTTAGTTGCTAATGATTGAGTTCACTCTCTACATAATCTATCAAGATGGATAAGTCTCAACTCCACGCCACCTGGCTAGTATATCGTAATGAAAGCCATCCATTCTGTTGGTGGTGGTTCACACTCTCAATCAAATTGACTGAACCACTGAGAGTAACAATTATTGGTCGCAATAATTTATTTTAGTATATTATCCTTTCCATGCAATAGATGCCCTATGTATCCACATGCAAATCCGTTCGACCATGCAACGTTTGACCAGATGATATGCTAGCAATACCAACTATCATTTCGAGTGGAATAAAGGTTGGGAAATGGCGACATACTCTTTCCGTGCACAACTAAGTTATCCACTGCTAGCACCATTTCAAATTATTGCAGTTATGGACCTACTAAATTCTAGGTCATGATAATAGTTTAAACCATTTTCCTCCCGCATGCCAGGTAATATAAAGCACTTACATTTCACCTTTCTTGCAGTTTTCAGATCTCAATCATTTCTATGAATTGGTAGCTGCATTTCTTAGAATGTATGCACCAAGATTTCCAAACACCACAAACCATTGTGATCGACATTCAAATACTTTTCAATTATGCGATTTTGTCTTTGCAGAAATATAAATTTCTCGACATAAGTCCAATGACCCGTTCCTTCAATTGACATCTTCATAGCTCGTTTAAAGAACATAATCTCAACTGAATTTCGGGACGAAATTCTAAAACCTGGGGAGAATGTGACACCCCATAAAATAAGTCATTTTCTGTACAATCACTAAGCACGATTTCTTTAAGTTAATTCCCTCTACATTAAAACTTGTTAAGTTTAATCACACGAGTCTAGCATAGGATCCATATGCCCGATATATTGCATATAAGTAATTTATTTTTTTTTAAATTACTCGAACTTCATTTATTCGTCGATAAAGAACGTAGGTGATAGAAAACCTTTAAACTACTTGGATATATATTTGAACAACCCGGGAGGTTTGATTCTATGTTACCTAATTATTTTTATAACTTTTTATATAAATATCAACAATGAATACGGAAATATTTACGAGCGTTTCTTTTATAATCCTACGTTGCATTACACTACCTGAACGTGAACGTTCGATTAATGTTTAAGGTTATGATTAATGTCTAATCGCCATACAATATTACTTAACCACCTAGTTCATCTATAATGCATCCAACTAGTCCTAAACTAACCTAGTTAATCTAAACCACCAAAATATCTAAAATAATTCATGGTGGTGAAACAAAATATTCACAAATATATCATAAGATATCAAAAGTCAATTGCCACCTCTTTTACTTATTATGGTAGCAGACACAAACAATCTAATCCATTCCATTGTTGACTATTTTCAAACCCAAACATTTCACTCAATCACTAACCTCCATCATTTTATCACTGTTGAAGACTTAGGCCATGCTTGTTATTACACCATATAGACAAACGTAAGAAACAGGTTATAACACACCAATTCAACAACCAACTTTAACCTCTTTCCATAGTTTGTGCCACTTCACAAACCCCACCCAACCTTCACGATTGCAGCTCCTTCACCACAAAATTAACACCATCAACCACCACCCTTTTCTTCCCCGTTGATGTTTCCAGCCTAACCGCCACTTCTACAGCCTCCATCCATCCTCGTGGTC
This sequence comes from Bidens hawaiensis, assembly GCF_021521415.1. Lineage (NCBI taxonomy): Eukaryota > Viridiplantae > Streptophyta > Magnoliopsida > Asterales > Asteraceae > Bidens > Bidens hawaiensis. The sequence continues at coordinate 386,474 of NW_027491362.1, read as the reverse complement.
ACCGCAACACACGACCGCCAACCTGTCACCACCAACAATCACCGTTCACCTCCACCCACTATTGAACCATCACGTCACACACCGCTACCCGAAACGCCCCTGGCAACCTCCCTGGTCCAACTCCAACACCAACCTGGAACCGGCATCATCAACCGTCATCTTCTCTCTCTATAATCTCTCCACACTCTCTCTTCACGGGGAAGAAACATACACACACTTTCATACTAAAGATCTTGCAAGTTCAAACAAGCAAAAGGATATGAACTGGGAGACTAAAGATGGCGGATCAACCTCAGAACATTTTCTTGCTCTCACCTCAAACATGATCCCAGTGTTAAGTGAGCTAAAACCCATCTCTAAAATATCTTTTATGTATATATGTATATACACATACACACACAAAGTGTGTTTATGCTAAGCTTTCACTTAATAAAACAACTTCCACACTCGTTATGTTAAAAGAAACTCTAAACATATATAATCTTATCATGGTTAAAAAGAGTTAAACATACGAGAGAATAACTAAAAATAAGTCAGACGAGCCTACAACAAGATAATAATAAGTGTGCTTAGTTACATGTCAAGAAAATTTAAAATAAATAACATTTTTGTAAAGTTGGTTTTATGGTTACAGGTTGGTTTAAAAATATTTAAATGTCTAGAAATAAAATTTAGAAATTTGTAACATTTTATGAATAGAATTTGGGTTTTAAAATGCTTATAATGGTTAGATACGGGATTTGTTAAAAGATAGATTTTTCTTAGATTGGAACATAGATATATAAGGTGATATCTATATAAAAATGAATGTGGGTGGAGGATTTGGTAACAAACGAGTAAAACGCAATTCTACTCTAGTAACTCGGTTACTTGTTATAGTGAAAATGGACGTTTGAAGAGCTATATAAATTATGGGTACAAAAGAAAAATAATAATGTGGTATATAAATGTTTAAGAAGTAAATATATATTCATTCTAAAGACAGTGATCGGTTTTGTGAGTTATTGTTCTAAACATACGTTTATAAATGCTTAAATACAAATTTTAGGTAAAATATAGTTTGTGTGTTTAAAAAAAACAAATTTCTAATAATATATACTTATTCTCAAACTAGCAATGAAACTGAAGTAACCGACGAAACGTTCGGTTGGAGAAAGCAACCGACGCAAAGAAACGAAACGTTTGGTTGGTGAAAGCGACCGACACAAACAAATTAACTGAACTACTAGTTGGGTGAAAGCGACTATCATAAACCGACTTGCGAGTCGATAATGAACTAACTGTCCTTACTCGTTTAGGACGTGTGAAGGCAACGGAACCGGGTCTAAATTACAATTGCTAGCAAACAACCACTAAACTAAAGAGGTGAGTTTCACTACCCCTTTTTTACTGTTTTAATGCTTTATTTATTCGGGGGCGGAAAACATACACAACTGCTTTTATATACGATAATTAGAAACAATACGCACAATCCTTATGCGAACATGAGTTGAACTATGTAGTGCTATAAGTCCCTTGCTTACATACTATAACAATTAGCTAACGGAGATAGCCACATGAATATACGAATAGTACTATTGACGTTGACATTTCCCCCTACTGTTAGGTTAGTCGCGCTAACCTCCGATATTGCATCGAAACAGGGTGCGTATATTCCGTCTGAGAGATTTGAACAGGACAAACGGTTATAAGTCGTGGTTTGGTTATTGGCTCAGGGTTCGTCATATTAATTCGTAGAATTAGCTAGTCTAAGGAGGATCATCGTATTTGTTTCAACAGATTATCGTATACTTGTTTACGAACTGATTCAATGATTTATGAATAACATATTTTCATACAAGTGTCAAAACCTATGAACTCACCAACCATTGTGTTGACTTTTTAAACGTATGTTATTCAGGGAATTAACAACGCACGTAAGGAATTATGAAGATGGGACCTCATTGTATAATAAGGATACCAATTTGATGTTTAACTTCTTTTGTTAAAAAAAATATGGGTTTTAAACACTTTTATACTATTGGTATCCTAATACATTTATGTTGGCGATAATCATATATAAGCCTTTTGAGTTTATATATATTTTAAAACTCCTCATGTTTCTGGATTATCAATTCACTTGATTGTCCGTTGGAATTCCAATTTATAACATTGGATTTAGCTTTCATGTCATGCGGTATTATTATGATTAATTATCCTCATTTTCACATGTCCCGATATATGTTATGATAATATATTGCTATGAGTTACGTGAATAAGATTATCTGTATTCCGATACCCTGAGTGTCGCTTCTCGTGGAGTGTCCCACGAGCATGTTGTTGCGGCATCGACAACATGTGCACCAACCGTGACGGTGAGATCAGTTCACGGCGTCTCTTAAGTAAAAGCGTGGTACATATGGCTATTAATAGGCGTATGGATCGATCCTAGGATTAATATTAAGGAGATGGATAGCGGGTATGCCAACTCGCCATCTCGTGTGATAAATATGCAGGAGTAGCTACCTGTATATTGTCACGTTTTATGTTCGCTCATTGGTACATCCGTATGATACGTTTTAATTTATTTAATAAGGTTATTTTGCATTGTATCATCAATTGCAAGTTCAATCCAAATTATGTTTCATTAAATCATTAATTGTTGAGCCTATTATTCCGTACTGAGCATTCAGCTCATTCCGTTATTTTTAATTTTATACAGGTCCACAGGTTATTTTAGGCGTGATTAAGAGCGAGGGATAAAACATCAGGATCCTAACAAAATAACTTTTCAACCGTGTTAGTGTGTAAATTAACCTTAAGTTTGTCTTGTATAATGTGTTATATCTTTAACAAGTAAATATTCAAATTATGTCTTTTGTTCAGAAACCATGTTATTATGACACGTCAGCCCTTCCAGACCGGGGTGTTACAATTCAAGTGGAAAAGGGTGGTGTGGGGACTGTGTTAAGGTGGTGCGATTGAGATATTAGGATTGAGAGAGTGCAAATGTTTTTTCTCTTTATTTTTTTTATCATTTTTCTATATTTTCTAATTTGGGTTTCTTTTCTTATTTTAATTTCCTAATTTGGTTTTGTATGGAAATAACTGAAATGCCTTGTTTTTTCCCCCTTTTTTAACCAACGAACACACATTTTATATATACACCTATGTACATAATATGAATCCACACATTTGGTTGGCAAGCACACAACTTTATTATCAGAATGTCCTCTTAAGGACTAAAATGTCTTAGGTTCATGCAAATTAACAGTTTGTCAGAGTTCTCACAATGGGTGAGTTTTGTGTGTTTTTAGCTCTCGAAAAACACAACATTTTCCGATTGTATCACTGTGGAACTCGTTTTTGGAGTGTAGTTCTTGGTCGAGAACTAGTAAAAACGGATATTTGTGGGACTGTTTCTCTTTTAGTATAAGATATATAGAGAGAGAGGAGTTATTAAAAAAAAAAGATGGTGATAGTGTGAAGAATGTGACAATGTTTTTGGGTTTATTTGTTGAGTTGGGTTTTGGTGCTTTTGAATAAGTGTTTTCCTTATTTGTTAAGTGAGTTTTATAACTTGTGAGGTCACAATAATAAAATTTACTTTAAAGTTTAAACAACGCATAAATAGTGAAAGCTATCTTATTGGCATCGTGCATATATAATACTTTAGTACATGAAAAGATAACTTGATGTTTACGTTTGATATGGGCCACCATATGCCAAAACCAAAACGTGATAAAAAACTAGAGGTGATCAATTGATTTGGTTCTAGATAGAGAATTCTAGAAGCATTTTAATCACCTACATCATGTGATCCATATATGTATCATATGACCATCGCTGCAAACAACTTAAAACTTTTCCACTTTCTCCGGTGGGTGTATGCATGCATATTTATATATATGTATAACTGATTGATTAATAGTTCCAGAGGAATGATGTTCCCTGGGAGATATCACCGCCGCTCGAATTATCCTGATCATCGTAATCAGGATACTGATACTGAGGTGGTGGTTGCATGAAATAGTCATCGAACCCGTGAAATATATCGTAATTGTCCACATTGTTGATGTTATAATCATGTGGCACAACCAAAGATGACGTGGACTCCGAATCAGGGGGGTGCGTCTCCATGGGCATGACAGCATCAGGAACCGAGTTGGCATAGCGAGTTGCGGCAGCCTGTATTTCGGAAGTAGAAAAAGACGTTCCACCAGGAATGTTGGGCCGTTGCCACGGAGACAGTAGGCCGCGGCATCAAAAGCTCTAGCGGCTTTCACGGGTGAGTCGTATGAGCCTAACCAAATCCTCTCACGGCTGTTGGGCATCCTGATTTCGGTCACCCACTTCCCCCATTTCCTCTTTCGCACGCCTCTGTACTTTGGGTCGTGTGTGGAAGACTCTGATTCGGGGTTCATGGTTACCGATCGAGTATTTCGGGTTTGCTGGTGGAAGTGGCAGTTGACCTGTTTATATATGTGTGTTTTAAGTAGGACTGTTCAGAAGAGGACGAAATAGTGTTGACTTAAAAGTTAAAAATTAGAGTTTGATGTCAACGACCGCGTTGACATGGAATTCGTTTGTTAAATCCACAAAAGTAAACAAAGGGTGTTTTGTTTTTTTCCGCACAGCCCCCACAGTAAGAGAATATCTTTCGCTTATACAGTTATACTAAATATCTAAAATTTTCTTAAATCAGTTATAATGGCATAACTATATCTTATATTTGCAGATCTATCATCTATGTATTGTTCGTATAACTCCAAATACCTATATACTAGTAATAAATAAAAATCCATCATTTCATGCGTCGTCTCCGTATTCATCCTCCCATTTTTTCTCGCATCTTTTCTGTAACGCCCTGAACTTAGGATACCACAGTGGTTGAATTTGCGCATGCACTGTTGTTCTCAGTGGCGGACCCAGAAAAGTTTTTCACAGGGGTCAGAACTTTGAGAAATCGATTAACTATATATATATATAGAGAAAAAAAGGTTCAAATAAAAATAAATAGTTTCCTAAGAATGGTAAGAACCAATAGATTTTTGACATGTGTCATTACAACCTATGTTTAAAGAATAATTCTAGGAAACTATGTCGGTTATAAAGGTGAAAAAGTAATTCTAGGAAACTATGTCGGTTTTTAGTAATTTTAAATCTCAACCATTGATTAACATGATCCAATAGCTATGATTTATTCTTAGTCTTCATACGAAACTACTTCTTTTTAGTATAACCCTCCCTTATATATATATATATATATATATATATATATATATATATATATATATATATATAGAAAAGGGTTCAAATAAAAAGAAGTTGTTTCCTAGAAATGGTAAGAACCAATAGAATTTTGACATTTGGCATTAAAACATATGGTGAAAGAATAATTCTAGAAAAGTATGTCGGTTATAATGGTGAAAGAGTAATACTAGGAAACTATGACGGTTTTTGGTAATTTTTAAATTTCAGCCATTGATTGATATGATCCAATAGCTATGATTTATTCTTAGTCTTCCTATGAAACTAATTATTTTTAGGATAACTCTCCCCTATATATATATATATATGTATATATATATATATATATATATATATATGGGTAGGTTAAAATAAAAAGAGATAGTTTCCTAAGAAGACTAAGAATAAATCCTAGCCATTGGATCATGTTAATCAATGGTTGAGATTTAAAATCACCAATAACCGACATAGTTTCATAGAATTACTTTTTAATCATTATAACCGACATAGTTTCCTAGAATTATTCTTTCATCATCATTTGTAATGCCAAATGTTAAAAATTGATTGGTTCTTACCATTCTTAGGAAACTATAGGTTCCCAGCCGGATCTACACAGTAGTATCTCGTAACACGAGGGTGCGGGATACCCACGTATACGATACGAGTGTTGAGACGATAAACACGTTGAATCTAAACAAACACACGAGAATATATGATAATAAATGTTATATTGCAAGACGTAATAACCAAAGAAACAAGCACGTGACTCAGAGAGTCACACACAACACAGCCGTTCAAAATTTTTCCTAAAGAGCCGAAGTTAGAGTTTATATAACTCGACAACTTCGCCTAACATACTAGGCGAAGTTGTCCTAACTTCGCTCTAAACCAAGTTCGCTAAAACAAAGGCGAACATATAAGCATAAGTTCAACACAAAACGAACAATATAAACGATTACAGACACAAATAAACACGAGATACTGAACTACTGGCATTATGCACCAACAGACTCCCCCTTGGCAGTAGCTTCATATCTCTATCTTTTTTCTCGTGTCTTGTAATCCAAAAATCACGTACCCACCGTCTTCAAGCATGAATGCCCTGTCTCACACAGACAGAGACCACCCTCTGGTACTTCTTTGCTTAATCCTTCCACGCAGGAATATAGAAAATCTTCTTATCATTAAGTACCTGCAAATCAGCTTGAGACAAATTAACCAAGTGCATTGGATCATACACTCTCAGGATCTCCTGTTCATCCTCATCTTCCATCACGGCTTCAGCAGTCTGGCAGTCAACATACCACCACTTGAGATCCTTCAACACATCCTTGGGCATCAGCTTCATCGGAACCTCTTTCAAACATCGAATCAGCTTGTATTTCATCACCATCCAGGGCTTACCATCAGCCCTCATGCCTCGTTCCTTGTCTTCGACCAACTTCCCTTTCTGAGGCTTCAACAACTCAAACTTTTTCTCTTTCACACTTTCCTTCCACACAATCTTTCCAACCCATCTCGCAAAGTTGTCGTCACTTCGATTAATCAATCTCAAATGTGCCAAATCTTTCACCTCACACTCAGGCAAGGTGTTGAGCGATCTCAAAGCCTTCTTAAAGTACTGAACCCCATCATATCTCTTTATCACAAACAATTTCAGCTGTTCATCATACAACCAACAGATAATACCTTCCTTTGATTCAGCATATCCCTTGATACTGTAACTTTTCTTGAACATTGTTGGTACCGCAGGTTTCTTTGTCTTAACGAACCATTGTGCACAGCCTTCTTTCCATCTTGGATGTTCTTCCCACTCAGAATCATCCGACACACTTTCATCTTGACCCAGCTTTATCTCATCAATACTTGGAATATCATGCTCTACACCATCATCAACTATCTCTCTTTCTTCTAACTCACTATCAATTTCTATCTGTTCCCCAATCTTTTCAATCTCACCAAACGTTAACACATCATCAATTAAATCATCCTCATCATTACCCAACACCTCCTCATCGTCTACAACCACCACTGTGTCACCACCTGTATTGCCTGAAGGGCCAACAGACTCCCCCTAAGATGTGGAAGTCCCAAGATTTTGTTCAGTTCTTGGCAACTCACCACCTGCATCTTTCGATGCATTGGGATCATTGTCTCTGTCTTGCCTCTTCTTTTTCCTCAATTCATCACCCTTGTAACTCGTCTCCCCCTGAGATGCTAAGAACTGTTTAAGAGCATCAAAGAGTTTACCGTGTTCAATGAGAAGTGATGATTGTATCTGATTTTCTGCCACAAGCCGCTGAATAACTTGAGTTTGAATGAGATTAATTCGCGACTGTTCAGCAACAACCCGTTCAAGAGCCGCAATCCTCTCAGAGTCAGATAGAGTAGCATCAAAGTCAAACCGCATATGAGAAATATCTTGAGCATACGGCGGTGGAATTCCCAAACTTGCTGGAATATCAGAGGTAGGCTGAATAGTAACCGTGGGTGGTATTGAGACAGGTAACCCAACAGTCGCTACCAGCGTCAACTCAACAAATCTAGCCACCACCTCTGATGGAGTAAGGGTAGGAAGCGGTAAAGAGACAATTTCCGGTGCTGTAAACTGGAACGTAGTCGGAGGCATACCAAAGGATGATGATATAGTCACCAAGGGTACACTCGAGGTGACTGGTAAAGTAACTGCCGAAGAGACCGGTAACATAGACATACCCGATATTGATGGTGGAGTAAAATGAACAACCCTTGAACTGCCACCAACTTTAGAACTTTCACCAACCTTTGCCTTCTTTGATCTTCGTAACAAACGATACAAATCCTCCTCAAAATCTGATTCACTATCATCTCTGTCTTTCTTGCCTTTGCCATGAATTCTTTCTTGTCTGGCAAGAATTTGCTGTGCTTCGACTATATCGTCAGTGGAGGAATCAGAGACAGTTTCCTCAGAATCTGCCACTGATGTACCGACTATGGAAACATTTACACCGGGCACCTCAACCACTGAGGCTTGAACTTCAGCAGCTGGATCAAGCCTTTCCATATCAAAGAACCCTTGCCCTCCAAAGGCAACTTCAAGATCAACCTGTTCTTCTGGAGCTGCCACAGGGTCTACAATAGGTGGTTGTTGTACCACAGGATGTTGACCGACAGGTGGTGGTGGTTGAACCACATGAGGTGGTTGAAGGATATCGGCCTGTTGCGGTGCCAGATCCATAAACTCATCTTCCGGAGGAACAACATATGCAGGATTCACTAAGTAACCAAACAAGGCAGTGTGCCTCGGACGAAGTTCATGCTTTCTACGAGCACTCGATGACTTACATTGCGCAAAGATTCTCTTAGAAACACTCTCCACATACGAAATAGGACGTCGTTGTGGCAGATTGGGAGCTACATGATTTAGAATCATCTGTAAGAATCTCGGGTACATCAAAAATCTTTCCCGTGCCACTGCACGTCTCTGACGATCAATCTCATAAAATACCATCCGGCTGAAACTATAGGGCTTGTTGTAGGTTAAAGCAGTCATAGCCGATTGCATCGTCGCAACCATACCATCTGTACCAGACTTGAGGCCAGATATGCACACAATCAGAATATGCATTAAAAACCTCCACTGATCCAATAAAAATCCCTTACGCCTCTGAGAATCCTCCAAAGGTCCTGAATACCCCATACGAACAAAAGCACTATTCCTGAAAGTAGCCGAAAAGTCTGTGGGATCCTCAGTCGTCTCACCCCGCTTCCCTTATTTGATTTGCCGAGAACTGTACCGCCTGATTATTGGCAGTGGTACGCATAACTGGAGGTTCAACCCTACAGTCATATTCAACGGTTCTCCAAAAGTCTTCAATAGTTGGTAGTGAAATTGGAAGAGTAGTAGTAATGGCATGAAAAATACGTGAGTGAACAAGAAATGAAATGATCTCACCATAGTCCTCAATTCCACGAGCATCCGGATCCAGGGTGATATACATGTTGTGACCCGGAAAAAACTGTCTCTTATCATCTCCACCTTCATCACCACCAGTGCCACTAGCACCTGCTACCGCAGCCATATCTGCAAAACAAACGAGCCAGATCAGATCAGTATGACAGCAGGTTACAACTTCGCTCTGCATGGAACAGGAGAAGTTGTTAGCGATGTTAAGTGGTAGGCGAAGTTAGTCTTAACTTCGCCGAAACCCTAACTTCGCCACATAAAGCGGCGCATGATTCACACCCAGTTATAGCTAAGAATGGCCGATCAGATAGTAGTAATAAGACAAGAGTAATGCGATTGAAGTATCAAAGAACTAAGAATCATCAAAAGAGTCTTCAATCGGACCAACATAGTGTCCAGAGGGTTTGATTACAAAATGAGTTCAATACCGATCATTGTGGATCAAATTACCATACATAAAGGAAGAATTATGTGGCACTATGATGTGACGAACCTTTTAACACAGACGAAAATAGATTATAACGAAGTTTGATTCAAGTGAATAAGTTCGCCGAGGGTTAATGGTAGGGGGTTTGGACAATAGTTTGACCAAGTTTGACCACCCCTTCACTTTATATAGTTTTATAAAAATCCCAGGGGCGAAGTTAGTTTAACTTCGCCCTTAAGCAACTTCGCCCCTTAGTCAACTCATAGTCAACTTCGCCCTTCATCTAACTCCGCTAATAGCGAAAGTTAATTAAAATTAAGTTAAAAATAAAATGATAAAAAACAAGTAACCAAAAGTTTAAGAAGTTAAACCATAAGACAAAAAGTATAAAAAAGGTTAAATAACTAAATAAACGGGATCAAATTTCAGTCTTGCATAAACCCAACGTGTTTTTAGAAAAGATCCTAACAGGAATCATACTGATTAAGTGGCCGTGACACAGATCCATGTTCAGCAGTATTATGACATAGAGAAACAGGTTGTAGGCAGGTATAAAACTTAGTATGGTTTTCATTGCTTCTGTGATACGGATTATGTTCAATTAAGCTCAAAATTTAGATGGACATCACATGAGAGATTGTGATGCATCCTATCTATTCTCAAGGTGTATTTGGCTTTCCCCAAGTCACCCCGAGTTGATTTCGACCCATAGTGTCTGATTAATCAATATTCACATGTCGACCTTCCGATTCGTCTTCCCGATCTTTCTTATACTTTAAATTATTCTTTCTTGCCTCTTTCTTGATATATGTAATCAGATAATCTTCATAAGGCTCAATGATAATAACGAAAGTAAATTATTATTATTATTTTATTTTTTATTTTTATAATACAAGCTGCAAGTCCCGGATCTGGATCACTACATAAACATAACACTATCTTCGCGGGAATCAGAACACTCACGGGCTCGTGTATGACTGGGTAATCACTTTTCTGCCTATCATTCGGAAAGATGTATGTGGAGACATGCACAACTCAAAATGATTCTCCACAGTAAATCGAGAAGATTTAGTTTGTATCACTTCTACTTTTACGCACCATAGAAAGCTACCATAACATATAATGACTGTTCTAGAGTCTTTTAGGCCTAATAACTTCACCGGTTAAGCACACAAAATAAGTTTATCTATCACTTTCCAAGGTTGGATCAATTTTCATTTTAACACGAATAAAGAAACTTCTTGTGAAGTTATAGACTGAAAAATTATATCATTTCCCTAAAAAATTTTAAATTCAGACGCCCCGATCAAGTCAAAGTCTTTAGGTAAACAGCTATCCTGAAGATCCAGTGGATCCGTCGGACCGACAACATACGAATATGTGTCCCTCTGACTAAGTAAGAACGACTAATTTTAAGCGAAAGAATAAAAATCCATCATAAACCTCCCCGGTCGCTTTCAGTTATCTGGCTAATGGCTATCCTTATAGTCTACATGTAGCTGTAAGGACCAAACATATTCATGGAATATGTCCTTCAAACTTGAGTAACAGATATAATTTTAAGCGATAGTGATGTTTTTTTTAAAGAAGAAAACAAGGTTACTCGGGATTGATCATCCCATTTAGCTCAACAAGGTTATGAAAACGGGATCGGTCAAACGCTTTTGTAAAAAAATCGGCAAAATTATCCAGTGAATCAACCTTTTCAATCATAATTAATTTCTTCTCAGCACATTCCCGTATAAAATGATGACAAATGTCAATATGTTTAGTTTTACTGTGTTTAACGGAATTGTTAGTTACTGAGATAGCATCAGTGTTATCAATGCAAATAGGAGTTTGAGTGAAATTCAGACCATAATCGCGCATTTGTTGTTGTTTCCATAAAACCTGGGAGCAGCAGTTTGATGCTGCCATGTGTTCTGCTTCGCAGGTGGAAATGGCTACAGAGGTCTGCTTCTTGCACTGCCACGACACCAATCTTCCTCTGAGAAACTGACATCCACCGGTTGTTGACTTCCTGTTCTGATTGCAACCTCCATAGTCAGAATCGGTGTATGCTACCAAATCCAGTTCTCCCCCTTTCGAGTACCATAGTCTCAACTTATGCTTTCCTTTAAGATACCGCAAGATTCTTTTCACTCCCTTCATGTGTGATTCCTTCGGGTTTGCCTGAAAACGAGCGCAAAGACAAACTGCAAACATAATGTCAGGTCTAGATGCAGTTAGATACATTAAAGAACCTATGATTGCCCGATATTGAGTGGGATCCACATCTTCATCACTGTCGGAATCAGCACCCAGTTTGTGGTTGACGCAGATTGGAGTGTCAAATGGGGTACTATCATCCATCTTAAAGAGTTTAAGCACATCATGAACATACTTAGTTTGATGAATAAACATGCCATATTTCTTCTGATCTACCTGAAATCCTAAAAAGAAAGTTAATTCGCCCATGGCGCTCATCTCAAACCTTTTCTTCATGACTGCTTCAAACTCCTGACACATAGTAACTCTTGAGGCAGCAAAGATGATATCGTCCACATAAACCTGAACGAGTAGAAAATCACCCCCTTTTCGTTTGACAAACAAGGTACTATCGATCTTCCCTCTCTCAAACCCATTCTCTAGCAAGTAGTCTGAAAAAGTTCCATACCAGGCTCGAAGTGCCTGATGTAGCCCATATAATGCTTTGCTCAGTTTGTACACATGATCAGGAAAATCTGGGTCAGGAAAACCCGGAGGTTGTTCCACATATACCACCTCATCGACTTTTCCGTTAAGAAACGCACTCTTCACATCAAACTGGAACACTTTCATCTCTTTGTGTGCAGCAAATGCCAGAAACAGTCGAATTGCCTCCAGCCTGGCCACAGGAGCAAACACTTCGTTGTAATCGATTCCTTCTTGTTGATTAAACCCTTTAACTACCAATCTTGCCTTGTTGCGAATGATTACCCCCTTCTCATCTCTCTTACACTTGAATACCCACTTTGTACCGATAGCGTTCACTTCTTGTGGTTTTTCAACTAACTGCCATACTTCCATCTTTTCAAACTGTGCCAGTTCTTCCTGCATGGCTTCAACCCACGAGCTATCCTTCAGTGCCATTTGATAATTCTTTGGTTCTATCTGACTGATGAAGCAGGCATACACGCATTCATTTATTATACCCGTGTCTTTAATGCTTGCATACACACATGTGTTTTCATCCAAACTTCTTCTAGTATGAACACCATCAGAAGGATTACCGATCACATTTTCCAAAGGGTGATTCTTGTGAATTTTGGTTGTCTGTACTGGACCGACTTCCAGATCATTCTCAAGATTTGAAGAGAGTTCATCAGAGTGAGGCTGAGTGTGAAATGGATTGTAGAATTCATCTTCATTCGAGACAGCTGGAGTTTCAACCGCACTTGACGAGATTGGTTGATTTTCATTATATTGCGGACGTTGTACAATGGCCTCCTCTTCATCACACAGCATCTGTGAGGCCATTTTCTCATCAATGTCTGCAAAATCCAAGTAAGGTACATTAAAAGATTTGAATAGCTTATCATAGTCGAAAGCCTCTGCTGGTCCCATGCTAGGCCTTGGTGATTTGTAACTAGTAATGTCAGTGTTACAGACCACCTCAACCTTGCTGTTTGATAGATTAAAGACTCTTCTGTTGGGTGTCCCAACAACGTAGCCAACTAAGATACCTTCGTCAGCTTTCTCACCAAATTTAGAGTTAGTCTTTAATATCGAACATGGGGACCCGAAAGGTTCAAGACCTTTCAAATTAGGTTTTCTATCATGCATAAGTTCATAGCAAGTTTTATTTAATCTTTTAACAATTAAAACACGATTAAGGATATAACAGGCTGTAGCTACAGCCTCAGCCCAGAACACCACGGGAAGTTTAGCATCTGCCAGCATGGTCCTGGCGCCTTCGATTAGAGTTCTAGTCTTCCTTTCAGCTACTCCATTTTGTTGCGGAGTATATGGGGCGCTGTACTGATGTTCTATCCCTTTCTGCAAACAAAACATCTCCATCTGATAGTTCTTGAATTCTCTACCATTATCACTTCTGATGTACTTGACCTTTCTCCCAACAATATTTTCCACCTTGGTAATCAAGTTAATTACCAACTGATCTGTCTCATCTTTTGCCTTCAGAAAATAGACCCAAGAGTATCGTGAGTAATCATCGGTTAAAACCAAACGGTATGACGTTCCTCCTAGACTTTTTACATTCACAGGACCAAAGAGATCTATGTGAAGCAGGTCCAAGGTGCTGACAATTTAGTTAAGCTTCTTGGAGTGATGAGGTTTCTTGTGCTGTTTTCCTTTCTTGCATGACACACATTGGTCTTCAAAATTGAAGTTCTTCAAGGGAACCCCAAGTACCAGCCCATTCTTGACAATGTAATTCATCTTGCGAAGATGAATATGACCCATGCTTCGGTGCCACAACTCTGACTCAGATTCTGTTGCTTTTGACAGAAGACATGACTCTTCTGCTGCCATCTCGGTTGATCTCATATCCATTACATACATATTCTTTTCTCTTGGAGCCTTCATCACGACCCAGGTCTCTGGTATCTTGAAACCAGGATAAAGTACGAGTGCATCATCTTTAGTAAAATGAACAATGTATTCTTTGCCACAAATCTGAGAGACACTCAATAGGTTGTGCTTCAACTCTTCCACAAAATTCACTTTTTCCAACTTTATTCTTCCATTTGTCACAGTCCCAATACCAGTAATTTTTCCTCCACTTTCTCCTGCAAAACTAACCTTTCCTCCTTGAACAGGCTTCCAATCTCGTAACAATTTCTTGTTACCAGTCATGTGCCGGGAACAACCACTGTCAACAACCCACATATTGTTTACAGCCCTGTTCGACTGTTCCTGCATAATTAAAGAAATAGATTAAAATCCGGGGACGTAAGACCTTCTGGTCTTGGGTTGATTAAACCTGTTATCCGGCATCCAGTACCTTGATTGCCCAAAGTTAGCTTGAGGAGAGTTTCTATAAGTTCTGAAAGGAAAATTTCTAGATGATTGGCTATGAGGCCATCCAAACCTTCGAGAATTTCTAGTATTAATGGAATTATAATTGTTGGTTTGGTGATTCACTGGAAAAAAACGAGACTGGTTTCTTTGAAATCTTGGATTAGTCCAATGATTAAAATTTGATATGTTAGCATTCTTACCAGCATCATATTTAGTATTCGTTTTATTCTCAGTTTCAGTTGGCCTCACATTTCTAGATTTCCTTTGTTTCAGAGGACAGTCACTGACGAAGTGTCCTATCCTGTTGCATCTAAAACAACTTCTGTTCGATTTATTCTTGTTCTTTTGAGCATTCGTCTCAGAAGTTGCTGTAGATTATGAGGTTGTGTTACTATCAGTTTGCCTCACGTACGGTGGAACAAACGAATTTAGAGAAGATTTATTTTCATCAAACTTATAGTCCTCCCCTCGTTTTAGTAACACAACCTCTTCTTTTATCTCACCCGATTCAGACGATTTATCCGAATTTGACGAGACAGAACTCGTTACATTAGAACTTGTCTTACTCGCTTCACTCTCATTAACTTTAGTTTCTTTAGCAGAGACTTTGATTGGAACTGTCTGACTAGCTTCAACATTCACAGGTTGCTGATTACTAGGATTATATGTATAGTTATTATTGTATGGTGGTGGGACTTCTGAGAATCCAATTCCCCCTTTGTTAACCGGGAACGTTGAACACTTATGATATGATCTAGCATCGCAGAAGAATTTCTAAATTGTTCAATTTTTATGTTCAGTTCCACCACTCTTACCTGGTAATCAGCTATCTGTTTATCCTTTTCAGCGATTAGTTTGGTCTTTTCTTCTAACACTTCATAACTAAGGTCAATCACTTGTATTTTTTCAGCAAATGTGGCTTTAAGACTTCTGATATCCTTTTCACTCTCTTTTATTTTTACCGAGTAGCTATTCACTTTTTCCAACTTTATTCTTCCATTTGTCACAGTCCCAATACCAGTAATTTTTCCTCCACTTTCTCCTGCAAAACTAACCTTTCCTCCTTGAACAGGCTTCCAATCTCGTAACAATTTCTTGTTACCAGTCATGTGCCGGGAACAACCACTGTCAACAACCCACATATTGTTTACAGCCCTGTTCGACTGTTCCTGCATAATTAAAGAAATAGATTAAAATCCGGGGACGTAAGACCTTCTTGGGTTGATTAAACCTGTTATCCGGCATCCAGTACCTTGATTGCCCAAAGTTAGCTTGAGGAGAGTTTCTATAAGTTCTGAAAGGAAAATTTCTAGATGATTGGCTATGAGGCCATCCAAACCTTCGAGAATTTCTAGTATTAATGGAATTATAATTGTTGGTTTGGTGATTCACTGGAAAAAAACGAGACTGGTTTCTTTGAAATCTTGGATTAGTCCAATGATTAAAATTTGATATGTTAGCATTCTTACCAGCATCATATTTAGTATTCGTTTTATTCTCAGTTTCAGTTGGCCTCACATTTCTAGATTTCCTTTGTTTCAGAGGACAGTCACTGACGAAGTGTCCTATCCTGTTGCATCTAAAACAACTTCTGTTCGATTTATTCTTGTTCTTTTGAGCATTCGTCTCAGAAGTTGCTGTAGATTATGAGGTTGTGTTACTATCAGTTTGCCTCACGTACGGTGGAACAAACGAATTTAGAGAAGATTTATTTTCATCAAACTTATAGTCCTCCCCTCGTTTTAGTAACACAACCTCTTCTTTTATCTCACCCGATTCAGACGATTTATCCGAATTTGACGAGACAGAACTCGTTACATTAGAACTTGTCTTACTCGCTTCACTCTCATTAACTTTAGTTTCTTTAGCAGAGACTTTGATTGGAACTGTCTGACTAGCTTCAACATTCACAGGTTGCTGATTACTAGGATTATATGTATAGTTATTATTGTATGGTGGTGGGACTTCTGAGAATCCAATTCCCCCTTTGTTAACCGGGAACGTTGAACACTTATGATATGATCTAGCATCGCAGAAGAATTTCTAAATTGTTCAATTTTTATGTTCAGTTCCACCACTCTTACCTGGTAATCAGCTATCTGTTTATCCTTTTCAGCGATTAGTTTGGTCTTTTCTTCTAACACTTCATAACTAAGGTCAATCACTTGTATTTTTTCAGCAAATGTGGCTTTAAGACTTCTGATATCCTTTTCACTCTCTTTTATTTTTACCGAGTAGCTATTTTCTTTAGTTTTAGAATAGTGATGTTCTTCTTTTAAATTTTTAAATTGAGTGTCCAAACTAAAAAACTGATCAGTTAATGCTTTCAATTGATCAGACAATTTTTCACATTGTTCACAATGAGATTCAGAACATACCTTTGAGAGTTGATCGTTCACTTCTTCATGTATGCTTGATCTTCCCCGTCTCTTTGTCACTTCTTCCAGTTTCGATATTTACCATATTTGCCTGTTCGAACACCTCCTCAATTTGTATATTCCAGTTGTATCCACTGTTTTGCTGAGATACCATAGCCTTGTTTTCACTTCCACTCCCATTTTGTTGAGCAGGCCTGTTCTGACTTCGTTCGACTCTAACATTTGTACATTCTTTTGCAAAGTGACCATTTTGTTGACAGTTATAACAACATACCTTTGACTTGTCAAACCCCGGTCTTTCTCCAACAAACTTTCTCCCAGTTTTCTTCATAAATCTCTTTACCCTTCTTACTATCATAGCCATTTGCCACTGCAGATCCATTTCTTCCAGATCATCAGCGTCGATCTGATCATAGTCCTCATCCAAGGTTGCAGGGTCGACTATTTTTCCTTTGATGTAATTCTCATAAGAGGCAATGAAAGAGGCATAGAGAGCAAACTGTTGTTCAGCTGATTTCACACTCATAGGCATCTGTGAGTAGTTCTTGCTAGAAGCATTGGTTGTGGTTTGAGGTTTTGAGAAACTACTACCTCCTGCTACAAAACATACGTCACCATCCATATTGAGTACCACATGACCATCTGGAGAGGTGTTTGGTTCCCCCTTGAGTAGTAGGCAGTGGATTCTGTTTTTGAACTTGAGTTTGGAGTGACTTTAGCACCATACATTCCCGGATCCTGAACCTGATCAGTAGGTGTCTCCTTTCGAGCCATGTTAAGTTCAAAATTACGTAGCTTATTTACCACCGTCTCCAAGTCAATCTTCTCAAATTCTTTATCTTCTCTCATCAGAACTGTGTACATCTCCCATTTTGGTGGGAGAGCATCAAGAAGCTTTTCCACTATCTCTTCTTTCTTGTATTCAATGGAGTAATATTCAGCTCAGTCATCAGATGATAATATCGTGTGATGATGTCTTCAAGTGATTCATTTTTCAGATACTTGAATACGGAGAATTGAGTTTTCAGTAGCTTTGTCTTGGAGGTACGTATCCCAACATTTCCTTCATATCGATTCTCTAGTGCTTCCCATAGTTCTCTAGCAGTTTTGTATTTTTTGAAAGTATGAAGAATCTCTTGTGGAAGTGCCATTGTTATGGCTGCATGTGCTTTACTTTCTGCCTCATACATCTTCTTTTCATCATCCTCCATCTTACTGTACTTCTTAATCTGTTCACGACATTCAAACATGGATGTTGGAGGAATGTACTTATCTTGAATGCAGACCCACATCTTTGCGTCTTGATACTTCACATATTGTTCAAATCTATCTTTACATGCAACAAAATCAGTACCTTTAAGTAGTTTCGGAGCTTTAGTTGCTGAACCGGCTTCAACTTCCATCTTTACCAGTTCTGTGATGTTCATCGAGGTCATAGTTGAAAGAAAAAGTGACTCAAAAATCAAAAATGTGAACAGTGAACAACGAAGTTATTATAACTTCGCAGACCAACTAACTTCGCTGACAAAGTAACTTCGCTAACCAAGTAACTTCGCTGACCAGAACAACTTCGCTGACCAGAAAAACTTCGCTAAAACCCTATATCATCGCTAAAAACCCTAGTTTGGGTGACGGCAACTTCGCCAGAAGAACGAAGAAGTTTTGCAGTTTAGACACTGCCGATTTCGAAGGTTGCGAGGAGAATGGAAAGGTGTAATTGATGAGTATAGTAAAGAAACTGACAAAAGAGTGATATTTCAATGTAAAACAGTTCCGTGAATAGTCGAACGGAACAATCTTAACACACGTGTGCTAATCCCGAATCACACAATCACGAGCAAAATGCTCTGATACCAATTGTAGGTTCCCAGCCGGATCTACACAGGAGTATCTCGTAACACGAGGGTGCGGAATCCCCACGTATACGATACGAGTGTTGAGACGATAAACACGTTGAATCTAAACAAACACACGAGAATATATGATAATACTTGTTATATTGCAAGACGTAATAACCAAAGAAACAAGCACGTGACTCAGAGAGTCATACACAACACAGCCGTTCAAAATTTTTCCTAAAGAGCCGAAGTTAGAGTTTATATAACTCGACAACTTCGCCTAACATACTAGGCGAAGTTGTCCTAACTTCGCTCTAAACTAGGGGTGTCAATCGTGTCGGGTTGACGGGTTATCGGGTTAATAGGTTCCGGGTTGGCGGGTTGGCGTGTTGAGATTCTTCAACCCTAACCCAACCCATATATTTATTCGTGTCGTGTCGTGTCGACCCATTTAAATTCCTGTCGTGTTCGGGTTGTGTTTCGGATCAACCCGTTTACGAATATGATTAATATCTAGTGGCTTATTAATAACCTATACAATCAATTACTCTTATTCATATAAAACATTTTAATAACTTTGTGATAGATCTAATTATTTTTGTGTATTTATCTCTCATTTTCATTTAACAAACTTAGGTTCACATATTTTGCTTAACATAAGAATAAACTAATGGAAATAATAATAGAATAGACGGTTATGACTAATAGAATATAAATACTGGAAAGTGAAGAGTGGATAAAAATATTTAATAAGTAATTAGTTTAATTTTTAAAAGTTAATAATGTATGAAAAATTATACATCATATTATTTAACCTTAAAATTTAACACTTCTTCTCTAATATCAAAATATTAACTTTTATAAAAGTTTTAAACGGGTTAACAGGTCAACCCACTTTTTGACGGGTCGGGTTCGGGTTGACCCATTTTTTTACGGGTCGGGTCTGGGTTGACCTATTTAAGAAAACGGGTCATGTCAGCCGACCCAAAACCTATATTTTTTTGTGTCGGGTTCGTGTCGGGTTTCGGGTCGTGTCAGGAATTGACAATCCTACTCTAAACCAAGTTCGCTAAAACAAAGGCGGACATATAAGCACAAGTTCAACACAAAACGAACAATATAAACGATTACAGACACAAATAAACACGATATACTGAACTACTGGCATTATGCACCAACAGAAACTCCTTATTCTTATTTGAACCCTTTTCTATATATATATATAGGAGAGGGTTATACTAAAAAGAAGTAGTTTCCTAGGAAGACTAAGAATAAACAATAGCCATTGGATCATTTTAATCAATGGTTGAGATTTAAAATTACCAAAAACCGATATAGTTTCTTAGAATTCTTCTTTCACCATAGGTTGTAATGCCACTTGTCAAAAATCTATAGGTTCTTACCTTTCTTATGAAACTCTTTCTTTTTATTTGAACCCTTTTCTATATATATATATATATATATATATATATATATATATATATATCCTGGTCGGGTCGGGTTGGATGTAGGGTCACATACAACCAAATCACAATACAAATACATTACAAGATCACGTCAATCGTGATGGACCGAGACAATAAGACTTCTTTATGAGGCACAAAAGCATATCGATTTACATATACGATTAAATATAAATATGATTTATATATTATTTACTATTTAAATAACCTATTTATATGTATAATCAAAAACATAATCTTGACATATCAAACAATCACGTGGTGTGTGTTGTTAGCTAAGTATATTTTTAAAACTCTACTTTTATATATATATATATAAAAGCAAATGTTAATATATTGATGAAATTTGCTGTATTTATAAAAATATATTTAAATAGAAAAAGAAAAAAATTATAGTCAAATGCATGCTTTACACTAAAAAGGTATAGTAATAAAATAAAATAAAGAAAATAGAAAATATATACAAATAAAATAAAATAAAATTTAGACATATTATATATATAAATTGAATACACTAGTAAAAAACTAAAAATTTAATGGTGAACGTGGAAAATTAACACCTGCAATCAAGTACTAAATTAAAGGGGTTCCAGCTGTCAAGTGTAGATACACTCATTTTTTATATTAGATTAAAATAAATAGTATAGACTGTGAAGAGAGAAAGCATAATTATTCAGTCTTCTTCTTCATTTTCACCGTAACACCACCACTTCTACTACCGTCGTGTGCTATTGCAGGATATTTTTTTCCCGGTTTGTTATTTCTTCACCTTTTTTTACCATCTTACAGGGGTCGGTGTTGAAATTTCACAGGGGTCGATCGGGATTTTATCATATATACAACACTAGAAATGAAAATTTCACAGGGGTCGGCCGACCCCTGTGCCTAATCTATAGATCCGCCTCTGTTTGTTCTTATAACTCCAAATACTTTCGTAAATAGTAGTGATATAAATACTACCCGTAAGTTCACAAGCTCGTAAAACAAACATAAATCAACGAAAACAACACAAAATATATGTCAGTTTCCAAATAGATAGCTAACTTCGATGCCCAACAGCAAGCTTCACATCCCAAACAAGCTTTCCTTGGCTCGTTTCAAAATGTTTCGAAAATGGGTGATTTTAGAAATGTTTCGATTTGCTTTGGCTCAATTCAAAATAGGTCATTTTAAAAGGGTATCAATTTAGTGTTTTGGTCAAAAATTGGTTTAAGGATAATGTAACCAAATATGATTTTGTGAGGTAGGGTGATAATGATAAATTTGTGGCTAAAATAAGGATGAACACAGAGATTTGTTATGAGGAAAAACCCTTGATCGGATTATGATCGCCGGCACCATAACTCAGGGTAATGACAAATGTCTATCACCACTATATTAATCAAAAAAGGTGTTACAAGGTTGGAGATTATGATAAGTAAATACAAAAGATCTAATTGTACGTGAATATTGCAAAGGTAAGCCATGTGTATTGTCTATGGCGTGTATTGTGTGTTCCTAGTTGATCATAACTCAGTTTAAATATACAAAGTAACAAACTATAGTTCCTAAAAATCTGTCACTCTTCCAAAAGATACGTTGCACTCCTTTTGACCACGTGCCACTTTCTATGGACTGCGAATTAATCGGTAGACCAGGTCTCTAGCCGTTATACCTGTTTAACATAACACCATGCAAAGAGAACAACTGTTAGTAAGTAATAAGTACTGAGGATCCTTGACCCTGATACAATCTGGAACACATATTAAGTATAACTAATACAGAAGTCACGTAAGTATAACATATCTTCAGCACAAAATATACGTGTCCTAACAATTGCCCCCAAAATGGCGGTTGTGAGTAGATTATAGTTGGCATTTGAATTCAAATCGCTTGCAAAAGTAAATTAGATGTGACATGTTAGATATAATGATCATATATCTATATAATATATTGATATATTATCTCTCGCCTATAAATGCGACCCTCCTGATCCTTTTATAATCATTCTTTAGCGGAAATCAGGTATCCTTTCAACTTCCCTTCTTTCATAAAATATTTCGATTATGTCTACTGTTAATTATGTATCTTCTTCTTTCGAGCAATCGAAATCAAACGATCTTCGTTCTCAATACTTTCTAACCAACCCTTCATCAGAAATCTGTAAGTTTACAGATCCAGAAATTGATGACCTTCTTCCGTTATTTCCGACCGACGTTGTTTTCCGACCATTCGATTCATCCACCAGAAGCGATTTTTATTCCAAAACCTGGGTGTGTTTCCCGGCGCATCCCTTCTTGATCGGCTATTCGTACCCTTTTTCGACATTCACCCAGAACTTCTTTAACTTAGCTAGCATAAGTTATATCCAATCGATGACTGTGACACCCGGTAATTTCCCAATCCTATAAACTAAGTAATCAACCTAAATATTAGGTAATTATGTTATATGCGCCTTGCGCGAGCGCGCCATATTAGAATCAGCGCGTGCATTTGTTATTTGCGCCCTGCGCGAGCGCGCTATGTTAATCAGCGCGGGCATGTTATGTGCACCCTGCGCGAGCGCGTCATGATAAGAACCAGCGTGGGCATATGTTATATGCGCCATGCGCGAGTGTATTGGTTTTATGTATCCATAACTTAATGTTGTCTATTGGGTTGACCGTCTCGCATGATGCTAAGGCGGGTGCATCCCAAATCGTTTATGCGCGTGCGGAAAGGGAACTAACCTCCCCGCATGGCGGGAACATTGAGAGCTAGTTTGTCTGAAGCTCCAAGATGGAATTGACTTCAACATGACTGATCACTATGTTGAAATACCAAGACCACCTGGAGAATCTACAAATGAAACTCAATATCCCTAACTGCGAGAAGGTTACGCACCTACCCGCAGCAAAGAAATGTCCTTCACGCAGAAAGCTATGCGCACAAAGTTATACGCGCAGAGCACTTAGTCTATTCTCCAGATGTAAGGAGATTACTCCCGCCCAAAAGGAAACAGTGGCGTGTTTCAGAGATTTTCCACCTTTTTTTTTACTGTACACTGACAAAAGTACCTGAAAAAGCACACTGTAACATGGAAAGTCAACTGTCAGCCACCCTATTCTCACCAACCCCAGACCTGCATGTCCTGTCCAAATCAAATCAAGATCTTTTATCCACTCCTCCACTTTTAAATAAATAATAATAATTTCCATACTTTATCATCATTACACCTAGATATGAAAAGATTACAATCCCCTAAAGCAAGGGATTGTGTTCCCTTGAGTTTGCCTATAAATATGTAACCCAAATTATCACCCAAACACACTTCAAACTTCTCTCTTAAGAACTGCAAACTTGCACTAATCATCTCCCAAGCATCCGTTGTTTTTCATTTCCGATCCTGTTACTAGGTAAGCCGAGATTATAACCTTGAGATCTACTTTCCAACCCTTATATTCTCCTATTTCTTGATCTTAATATATATACTTCTTGTTATTTAATCGTATTCTAGACCTTCAATTCAAAGGCCAACACCAAGAAAACCCGAATCTCGATTAATCCCTTAACAAGAACCACAGGTGAGTCTCACAGCCCCTATTTTCACTATTTTCACTGTTTTTAAACTGTTTTCGGGGCGAGGGACACGTACTTAAATTACGATTTATCATGGTATACTTACAAGTTATGCAAACGATTGTGTTTAAATTATGTTTCATGATGAGCAATGCAAACGGTTATCTATGGTTTACGATGTATGTGCGCCAAAATCCGAGTAAGTGATCACTTTACCATTGGAACTCTAAGGGTAGGGACTGCTGGTTTGATCCGCCCACTCGTAGGGGTCGCACCTCTTACACAGACGAGTGCCTAGTATGGTCATGGGGCAGTACTATGGGTTTGAGCTCGCTTGTAGAGGTCGCTCCTCTTACGCAGACGAGCGCCTTGTTTTCCGGCACAACGTCCGCGCGTAACCCGCGGGACGGTATTACAGTATTATTCGCTCGTAGTGGCAGCGCCACTTACACAGACGAGCACGGTTTTTCAGAAATGTCCACGCGCAACCCGCGGGACGGTATTACTTATTTCGCTCGTAGTGGCAGCGCCACTTACACAGACGAGCACAGTTCCCAGAAATGTTCGCGTGTAACCCGCGGAACGATTTTATCAGAATATGTTGATAGAACTATGATTTACCAAGCATGTGTTTTAATAATGCTATCAGAATTATGTTTCAGAATGATTTTTATCAAATTATGACGCGATACGATTTATCAAGTTACTAAAACTTGTGAACTCACTCAGTTTATACTGATTCAAATGTTTTACGTGTCTTTCAGGAGATAACTAGGTAGTGCATGGAGTCACACTTAGAGCACCTCACGCTGAGCATCTAAAACTAGCTTTTTGGAAGATTTTAGCTCTATCCCTTCGATGCGCGTGGTTGTTCTCGCCGCGCAAGGGGATATGGCGTGGAAATCTTCAACAGTTTTTATACTTGGATGATTTTATGTAATTTTTAAACAATGTAATGTATTTGTATTAAACATTTCATGCGCAATGAAAATCTTATCTTGAATGTTTGCAATGGCCCGTGCTTAAGTATCAATCCCCACTCGCGCGCGCCCGGCTGTTTCCGCCGTTCAGGGCCGGGTGTGACAGATTGGTATCAGAGCACTGGTTATAGCGAACTAGGAAAAGAAGTTTTAACCTAGACTATAACCGTTGGGGAATCGCATGAAATATTTTTCAAAGAAAATATTTTCAAAAGAAACTATACACACACTTAGGAACACGGGTCACACAGTGTCTAGTGAATAAAGATAAGAACATTATGTGCTCAGAGTACATGCGCTAAGTTTAATATATTTTCACTCTTTTAAAGCGAGAATGCCTCCAACTAGAGCCAAGGGAATTACCATGACACCCGAGGAACTCGCGGAAATAATCGCGCAGGCGATCGCGACACATGAGGCCAGCAAGGCCGAATCAAGTCAGGGTCGTCAGAACGAGACCCCAGAACCCGAATCAGGAGCCTTGGACAAAGGATGCTCCTATAAGACATTTATGGCCTGTAGGCCTTGGCCATTCAAGGGTACCGAAGGGGCCATTGGGCTCTACAACTGGATTGACAAGATGGAGACAGTTCTCTCCATTAGCAGATGTAGTGAGAACCAGAAGGTCCTTTACGCGACCTGCATGTTCCAAGAAGCAGCTTCGTCTTGGTGGAAGCTTCAAGTGAAGACCTTGGGGCGAGAAGTTGCTCTTCACAAGACCTGGGAAGAACTGAAGGAAATGATGATGAGAAAGTTCTGCTCTCGCGCAGAAATCCAGAGTCTGCAACAGGAATTCTGGAACCACACCATGGTAGGAACGGATATCGACGCCTACAACAACCGGTTCAATGAGCTTTGCCAGTTAGTGCCAGACATGGCAAACACGGAGGAAAAGAAGATCGAGAGATATATCTTTGGGTTACCTCCTGTTGTTAGGGTTCCGCTCAACGCTGCAGCGCCTCCAACCTTTGATGAGGCGGTAGCGCGGGCCACACCCTTACAAGGGATACGGTCCGTGCAGGTATGTTGACTACGCGCGGAAGCGAGCAGCGAACCTCTGACTCCAAGAGGAAATGGAACTCTCACCACCGAGGGTCCGACTCCAAGCAGCCACCGTTCAAGAAGCAGGAAAGCGCAAAGGTTTACGCGATCCAAGCCGCAGAGCCATCAAGGAAAGGATACAGTGGGTCTTACCCATGGTGCAACAAATGCAAGTTTCACCACGAGGGTGAATGCGTGAGCGTCTCGTGCGCCAAATGTAACAGGCCAGGGCACAAGACGGTGAATTGCCGTGCTAAAGAAGCTGGAGCCAGTGACAACTGCTACGCATGCGGAAAGCTAGGGCATTTTAGTCGGGATTGCCCGCAAAAGGGAAACCAAGCTCGCGGGAGAGCTTTTGTGATCGGCGCGGGCGAAGCTAAAGAAGAGCCGAATGTAGTAACCGGTACGTTTTTGCTTAACGGCCATTTTGCATCTGTTTTATTTGATACTGGCGCTGACCTAAGTTTTATATCCGCTGAGTTTAAAAACTCCCTAGGCTTAGCAACCAGTAGGCTAGACACGCCTTATACTATAGAACTAGCCAATGGTAGGCAGTTATGCGCGAACGAAAGAACTGAACAATGTGTTATAGTCATGGGAGGTCACGGGTTCAATATTAACTTGTTGCCAATAGACTTGGGAAGTTTTGACATTGTGGTAGGTATGGATTGGTTAGTCGAGAACCACGCGGAAGTTATTTGCCATGAGAAGCAGGTTCGGATCCCGCTGTTGAACGGAGAAACCTTGGTAATTCAAGGGGAAAGAAGGGGAGTTGCGACGAAACTGATTTCGTGCCTAAAGGCGCGCAAGTGCCTAAGGAAAGGGTGCTACGCCTTCCTGGCGCATGTAGTAGAGAAGAAAGGAGATGAGCGAAGAATTGAAGACTTACCAGTAGTGCGCGAATTTCCAGAAGTTTTTCCTGAAGATTTGCCCGGATTACCGCCGCCGCGACAAGTCGAATTTCGTATTGATTTAGTCCCAGGAGCTGCGCCAGTAGCTCGAGCGCCTTATCGATTAGCTCCATCTGAGATGCAAGAGCTATCCAATCAGTTACAGGAACTATTGGATAAGGGTTTCATACGCCCAAGCTTTTCACCTTGGGGAGCTCCAGTACTGTTTGTTAAGAAGAAGGATGGTTCCTTCCGGATGTGTATTGACTACAGGGAGCTGAACAAGCTGACAGTCAAGAATCGGTACCCCTTACCGAGGATTGACGACTTATTTGACCAGTTGCAGGGATCTAGTTATTATTCGAAGATAGATCTACGGTCAGGATACCACCAACTTAGGGTCCATGAGGAAGATGTGCCGAAAACAGCCTTCCGAACTAGATACGGCCATTATGAGTTCTTAGTGATGCCTTTCGGGCTAACTAATGCGCCGGCTGTATTCATGGATCTGATGAACCGCGTGTGCAAACCATACTTGGACAAGTTTGTGATTGTGTTTATAGATGATATTCTGATTTACTCTCGGACCAAGGCCGAGCATGAGCAACACCTGAGATTGATTTTGGAATTGTTGAGGAAAGAAAAGTTGTATGCGAAGTTTTCCAAGTGCGAGTTTTGGCTTAGAGAAGTTCACTTTCTCGGTCACGTTGTAAACGAGAAAGGAATACACGTTGATCCTTCCAAAGTCAAGGCCATCGAAAACTGGGAAGCGCCAAAAACCCCAACTGAGGTGAGGCAATTCCTAGGACTAGCTGGCTACTATCGACGCTTCATTGAGAACTTCTCCAAGATAGCTCTACCTCTGACCGCGCTAACTCAGAAAGACAAGAAGTTTGTTTGGGGCGAAAGTCAGGAAGCAGCGTTTCAAATGTTGAAACAGAAGTTATGTAGTGCGCCAATTTTGTCTTTACCCGAGGGGACGGATGACATCGTCGTTTACTGCGACGCTTCACATCAGGGACTCGGATGTGTCCTTATGCAGCGAGACAAAGTCATAGCGTATGCCTCGCGCCAACTCAAGACCAATGAAAAGAACTATACAACGCATGATCTGGAACTTGGAGCGGTTGTCTTCGCGCTAAAGATTTGGCGCCATTACCTCTATGGTACAAAGTGTGTAATCTTTACGGATCACAAGAGCCTTCAACATATATTTGATCAAAAGGATTTAAACATGAGGCAACGAAGATGGGTGGAGTTGTTGAATGATTATGATTGTGAAATTAAGTACCACCCTGGAAAGGCGAATGTGGTAGCAGACGCGCTAAGTAGGAAGGAGCGAATAAAAACGCTACGAGTCAAGGCTCTAAGGTTGACCATTCGCTCAGATCTCTCTACCCGCGTCCGAGACGCTCAGCAAGAAGCCTTGAAACCAGAGTTTGTTAAAAACGAATCCCTTGGGGGTATGATTAAGGATTTGGAGCTCAAAGAGAACGACACTCGATATTTTGCTAACCGCATATGGGTCCCTCTCAAGGGAGGATTGCGCGAGCAAGTATTAAACGAAGCTCACAAGACGCGGTATTCCGTACATCCTGGCGCAGACAAGATGTACCAAGATGTTAAAGCGCTGTATTGGTGGCCCAATCTTAAAGGCGCCATCGCGACGTATGTCAGTAAGTGCCTGACGTGTTCGAAGGTAAAGGCTGAATACCAGAAACCATCAGGGTTGCTTCAACAGCCAGAAATTCCCATGTGGAAGTGGGAACAAATCTCTATGGACTTCATCACCAAACTGCCAAGGACACCTGGGGGTTACGACACGATCTGGGTTATTGTGGATCGGCTAACTAAGTCAGCGCACTTCCTGCCGATCAGGGAAACCGATAAAATGGAAAAGTTAGCCCGATTGTATATTCGAGAAGTAGTTTCAAAACATGGAGTCCCGGTGTCCATCATTTCTGATAGAGATAGTCGGTTCACCTCAAGATTTTGGAGATCGTTACAAGGGGCTTTAGGTACTCGTCTTGACATGAGTACGGCATATCATCCCCAAACAGATGGACAAAGCGAGCGAACAATCCAGACATTGGAAGATATGCTGCGCGCGTGCGCAATCGATTTCGGAGGTAGCTGAGATACTCATCTCCCATTGGTTGAATTTTCTTACAACAATAGTTATCACACAAGCCTCAAGGCTGCGCCGTTTGAAGCTTTGTATGGGCGCAAGTGTAGATCCCCACTGTGCTGGGCTGAAGTGGGTGACAAGCAAATGACTTGTCCAGAATTGATCCAAGAAACAACAGACAAGATCTTTCAGATACGGGATCGCCTTAAGACAGCGCGCGACAGACAGAAGAGCTACGCAGATGTGCGAAGGAAACCGTTGGAGTTTCAAGTAGGGGATAGAGTACTTCTGAAAGTCTCTCCATGGAAAGGAGTCCCCCGTTTCGGCAAGCGAGGAAAATTGAATCCGCGCTACATTGGACCATTTGAGATCCTGGAGAGGATCGGTCCGGTTGCTTATAAACTCCGTTTACCCGCCGAACTCAGTGGAGTTCATGATACGTTCCATGTATCCAACCTCAAAAAGTGCTTATCTGACGAAACGTTGATTTTGCCGTTGGAAGAGATTCACATCGACAAACAACTGCACTTCGTGGAAGAACCTATAGCAGTAACCGATTGGAAAGAACAAAAGTTACGCAGAAGCAGAATCAAGTTAGTAAAGGTTCAATGGAACTCGAGGCGTGGGCCTGAATTCACTAGGGAAAGAGAAGACCAGATGCGCATGAAATACCCACACCTCTTTCAGAGCATGGCTTCTGCCAGCAACGTCTCCTAAATTTCGGGACGAAATTCTCTTAACAGGGGGAAAATGTGACACCCGGTAATTTCCCAATCCTATAAACTAGGTAATCAACCAAAATATTAGGTAATTATGTTATATGCGCCTTGCGCGAGCGCGCCATATTAGAATCAGCGCGTGCATTTGTTATGTGCGCCCTGCGCGAGCGCGCTATGTTAATCAGTGCGGGCATGTTATGTGCACCCTGCGCGAGCGCGTCATGATAAGAACCAGCGTGGGCATATGTTATATGCGCCATGCGCGAGTGTATTGGTTTTATGTATCCATAACTTAATGTTGTCTATTGGGTTGACCGTCTCGCATGATGCTAAGGCGGGTGCATCCCAAATCGTTTATGCGCGTGCGGAAAGGGAACTAACCTCCCCGCATGGCGGGATCATTGAGAGCTAGTTTGTCTGAAGCTCCAAGATGGAATTGACTTCAACATGACTGATCACTATGTTGAAATACCAAGACCACCTGGAGAATCTACAAATGAAACTCAATATCCCTAACTGCGAGAAGGTTACGCACCTACCCGCAGCAAAGAAATGTCCTTCACGCAGAAAGCTATGCGCACAAAGTTATACGCGCAGAGCACTTAGTCTATTCTCCAGATGTAAGGAGATTACTCCCGCCCAAAAGGAAACAGTAGCGTGTTTCAGAGATTTTCCACCTTTTTTTTACTGTACACTGACAAAAGTACCTGAAAAAGCACACTGTAACATGGAAAGTCAACTGTCAGCCACCCTATTCTCACCAACCCCAGACCTGCATGTCCTGTCCAAATCAAATCAAGATCTTTTATCCACTCCTCCACTTTTAAATAAATAATAATAATTTCCATACTTTATCATCATTACACCTAGATATGAAAAGATTACAATCCCCTAAAGCAAGGGATTGTGTTCCCTTGAGTTTGCCTATAAATATGTAACCCAAATTATCACCCAAACACACTTCAAACTTCTCTCTTAAGAACTGCAAACTTGCACTAATCATCTCCCAAGCATCCGTTGTTTTTCATTTCCGATCCTGTTACTAGGTAAGCCGAGATTATAACCTTGAGATCTACTTTCCAACCCTTATATTCTCCTATTTCTTGATCTTAATATATATACTTCTTGTTATTTAATCGTATTCTAGACCTTCAATTCAAAGGCCAACACCAAGAAAACCCGAATCTCGATTAATCCCTTAACAAGAACCACAGGTGAGTCTCACAGCCCCTATTTTCACTATTTTCACCGTTTTTAAACTGTTTTCGGGGCGAGGGACACGTACTTAAATTACGATTTATCATGGTATACTTACAAGTTATGCAAACGATTGTGTTTAAATTATGTTTCATGATGAGCAATGCAAACGGTTATCTATGGTTTACGATGTATGTGCGCCAGAATCCGAGTAAGTGATCACTTTACCATTGGAACTCTAAGGGTAGGGACTGCTGGTTTGATCCGCCCACTCGTAGGGGTCGCACCTCTTACACAGACGAGTGCCTAGTATGGTCATGGGGCAGTACTATGGGTTTGAGCCCGCTTGTAGAGGTCGCTCCTCTTACGCAGACGAGCGCCTTGTTTTCCGGCACAACGTCCGCGCGTAACCCGCGGGACGGTATTACAGTATTATTCGCTCGTAGTGGCAGCGCCACTTACACAAACGAGCACGGTTTTTCAGAAATGTCCACGCGCAACCCGCGGGACGGTATTACTTATTTCGCTCGTAGTGGCAGCGCCACTTACACAGACGAGCACAGTTCCCAGAAATGTTCGCGCGTAACCCGCGGAACGATTTTATCAGAATATGTTGATAGAACTATGATTTACCAAGCATGTGTTTTAATAATGCTATCAGAATTATGTTTCAGAATGATTTTTATCAAATTATGACGCGATACGATTTATCAAGTTACTAAAACTTGTGAACTCACTCAATTTATACTGATTCAAATGTTTTACGTGTCTTTCAGGAGATAACTAGGTAGCGCATGGAGTCACACTTAGAGCACCTCACGCTGAGCATCTAAAACTAGCTTTTTGGAAGATTTTAGCTCTATCCCTTCGATGCGCGTGGTTGTTCTCGCCGCGCAAGGGGATATGGCGTGGAAATCTTCAACAGTTTTTATACTTGGATGATTTTATGTAATTTTTAAACAATGTAATGTATTTGTATTAAACATTTCATGCGCAATGAAAATCTTATCTTGAATGTTTGCAATGGCCCGTGCTTAAGTATCAATCCCCACTCGCGCGCGCCCGGCTGTTTCCGCCGTTCAGGGCCGGGTGTGACAATGACGATGCTCTGGAGGGTGTTGCACACTGTGGAAAGAATTATCGAGGAGGAAAACATTGAGTTCGGCATGTCAGAACTAGCGTACCTTTATACGTTAGTTACCCACGGATCTACCCACTTCATTTTGAAATTAAAGCCTAATCAGTCAGCCCCTATCCATAAAGCCACCCAAAACGACTCATTTTGGAAAAACAAGTTCTTTATTGTAAAAAGGGACTCCATTCCTGGTGGGGTTGATCTACCCATAAGGTGGATTAGGAAGGGTAGGATCTTGGATCCTCTGACAAGTTGGTGAGGATAACCTATCCTTCTTCTAACGAATTTATTTTTGTCTTTCTTTTCCAGTGGATAACTTCGCTTTGCTTGCTGATCTTCCCAGAGTAGGAGAAAGGGTGAAAAAGTTCCTTGCATTGGATCCTGAGATTAGAACGTTTCAAGCCAAGACCACCGAAGCTATTCAAGAATCATTTTCTGAGTCATCAAGCGACATGTCAAGTAAGAGTTATTAATATTTTATATTAAAGAAAAATAAGAGGAAACTTATCTTTATAATGTGTTCTGCAGGTGCTCAAAAGTTCAGCAAATCAGCTTCCCACACCCTGGAGGATATCGACTGTCTAATTGTGAAGAAGAAAACTCCCAAGACCACTCCTGTTCATGAGCCACGTCCAGTAACTACCCGTGCTAAATCTGGAGCCTCTAAAAGAAAGAAAACTACTGAGCTTGAAGATCCCTTTGAAGCTGAGAAGTATCTCATCACCACTATAAGGATCCTTTATCTTGTTTGTCTTTTGTTGTGAATCCAGTATCCTCTTAAATTGATTTCACTATCCTATGTTGGACATGGATTTTGGCAATAGCTATCATCACACGATTGTCAAAGATCTGGAAGGCACTTTGTCAGGGATGAGAGCTATGGCCGCTACCAAGGATAAGACCATATCCTAGCTGGCCAATGATAAAAAGCAGGCGGAGGATCGTGCATCCTCAGTTGAAGAAGAGGTGACTCGTGGTACAACGAGTCCAAAATTTAGGTTGCTAAGTCCGTCCTTCAGGTGAGGATCAAGATTGTGACCGAGGCGCTACTGACCCTTCGTTTGACAAATCAGCATGGTATATTGCAAAATGGAAGCAGGCTCTGGTGTCTCTTGGAGGTGGCGAGGAAGAGGCTGGTGAGAGTACTAAGACGGTGGTTGGAGGAAACAAAGCGGAGATGAGTGAGGCGGGAAAGGATGTGGCAACAAGAAGGAGGCTACAAAGGTGGGCAATGAAAGATAAAGAGATAAGGCCTGAGCGCACTTTTTTATTTGTTTATGTTTTTGAATGTTTGGTGGTTTGTAACAAGACAATAGATAATTAGGGTGAAGGATCTATGATCCTTATACAATTATGGGGGGGGGGGGGAGCAAAGGTGGATGGATTCTATTTTTTCGGGGATGGAGCCTTTGATGCCCCTTCTTTTATCTTTTCTGCACTTTATGAACTGTTAGCAACACCTATTTAACCCAGGTGGATAGTATATGGTGAAATCCGGGTTAAAATTTTTGGTAAGTCAAGGTGATGTTAATAATAACTTTAATCTTTTGACTATATGTTGTTTGTTCATTATGAAATCATAGTTGTTATGGTTTAGCTTTATGAATAATTTTTAAAGATAAATTATCCTTTCGAAAACAGATTAAGGATCTTGAATCCTTGAATATAATAATTTCTAAAGATATAATATGAATAAATATAACTTGATAAGTAAAGATCACACCATAAGGTCTGATAGACCTAACTTACCACATATGTTTCTATGATGCTTGTAGATAGACTTAGGATACCTGATGCAAATATCTTAGGATTTTAAGTCAAATAATCATATGAACCGGCGTTAAACTAAAGAAACTGGGGACAAGCCCAACAAACTGGGGACAAGCCCAAAGATATGCATGTTAAACTTAAAGAAACTGGGGACAAGCCGAATAAACTGGGGACAAGCCCAAACTAGTGTCTGGCACAAAGATACGAATGTTAAACTTGGGTCTTGCCCAAACCGGGATTTAGCCCAAACGCAAATGATGTGAAAATGCCAAAATTTTATCTAACATGAAAATGTTAGAAAACTTGGACTTAGCTAACATGAAAATTTTAGAAACCTTATGTATGGTACGTCTACCATTAATTCGTAGGATCCTCCATATAGCCGAAAGCAATGAAATAGTCAGCCACTAAGTGTGTACTGGTCCCATTACCCCGAAATATACTTTGGATCTCGTACGCTACAGACGAGAGTATCAAAACTCTAATTCGTGAGAAAGGTGAAACCTTTAAACCTTAGAAGGTATAATCACGGGGATTATACCTTAAACGTGGGAGAGAGGTGGCCAACTTAAAGCTTGGCAAAAGTAAATGTTAAGAATATAGTCACCTTTGGTTAGTAATAAAAATCTGAAATGAAGAAATGATAAGATAAGATTTTACCAACTTTAAGATCTTTGATCCTTTAAGGATCCTTGATCATGATTATATGAAGTATTTCTTAAGATGGATAGCATTTCAGGCTCTTGGTAGTCAATCACCTTCCATGGTCAACATGTGGTATGCCCCTTTTCATGCTTTTGATTCAATCAAGTAGGACCCTTCCCACTTAGGTGCAAGCTTTCCATCAGCGGGATTAGTTTTATTTTGGAAAGCCTTCCTTAAAACCAAATCTCATTCTTGAAATCTTCGGATCCTGATGTTCTTGTTATATGCCCCAGCTATCCTTTGTTGATATGCAGGCATTATGATCTTTGCTAAGTCTCGGAGCTCGTCAACAGTGTCTAGATCCTGAATAAGACTTTCGCTGTTTGCTTCAGGATCACGGATGCTTGTTCTTCATGATCATTAGCTACAATAGTACTAAACGCATTACCTGAGACGGCTAAGTACAAAGATAACGGTTCACCATCCACTGGTTTCATAAGGGCTGGCGCCGAGGATAGATAATTCTTAAGAGCTTTCAGCGTATCTTCATGCTTTTGAGTCTACTCGAACTTTTTATTCTTCCTCAAGATATCATAGAAGTCTTTGCACTTCTTCTGAATATCCGAAGATGAATCTATTCAGGGCAGGAATCCTTCCCATAAATCTTTCGACATCTTTAGCATTCACCGGGGACTTTAAATTATTGATGGCTTCAATCTGCTCAGGACTGGCTTCTATTCCTCTTTTAGTCACCATATACCCTAAGAATTTCCAGCTTTAACACCGAAATGGCATTTGGATGGGGCATGTTGTATTGATCAAGGATGTTTAATGCTTCTTCAAGATCTTTGAGATGATCTTCTGCTTTCTTTGACTTGACCACCATGTCATCTATGTACATGGTCTTTCCTAACTGATCCTTGAACATCATGTTGACCAGTCTTTGATATGTTGCCCCTGCATTTCTTAGTCCAACATACATAGAAATATAATAGTATATGCCAGTAGGAGTTATGAATGTTGTATCCTCTTGATTAGATGGTTTCATCTGAATTTGTTGAAATCCGGAGGAAGCATCTATAAAAATGAGCATCTCATGTCCTGCTGTAGCATCCACCATGGATTCAATGTGTGGTAAGGTGAAAAGATCCTTGGGACATGCCTTGTTTAAATCAATAAAATCGACACATACCCTCCACTTTCCATTTTTCTTAGAAACAACCACTACATTAGCAAACCGTCTTGGATACTTTACCTCTCTAATCATACCTACCTTGGGAAGTTTTTCGACTTCTTCCTGGATAATGACATTTCTTTCAAGCGCAAATTTCCTACATTTCTGGTGGGCAGGCCTGATAGAAGTATCTATCCCTAACTTATGTGTAATAATTTCCATAGAGATACCTGTCATGTCAAAGTGTTTGAAAGCAAAAGTGGAATTCCTTTGTTTGAGGAAGGATACCAGGTCCTCTTTAATATTGATGAGGATACCGGATCCTATATACACCTTAATGTCTGGATCCTCAGGGTCCAGTGATACTTCTTTAAGATCCTTTTCCCTGGCTTCTAGCACCTCTCTCGAATTGTTCTTTGATTGCTATGTGATGGTATGCTTTGTGGCTAGCTTCATGGATGAAGTGTAGTAATTCCTCGCCTCCGCTAGATCACGTCAATCTTCACTACTCCCCACGGGATTGGAAGCTTGATACATTGATGGTACGTTGAGGCTACTCCTTTCATTTTGTGAATCCAAGGCCAGCCAAGAGTCACATTACAGCAGGATAGGTTATCAATAACAGAAAATTTTTGGAAAGAGTTAACTCCCTCAATTTAAATAAGAAGCTTGATGTCCCCTTATGTATTCTTGGTTTCATCACTAAAGCCAACAAGGATAGATGATCTTGGTGTAATTTCTGTTTCAGGGATGTTCATCTTCTTGAGAACATCATCCTGAATGATGTTCACCGAACTCCCCCCCATCTACAAGGATCCCGCGAACATAATGGTTATCAATAAATAAAGTAATAATCAAACCGTCATGGTGAGAATCCTGGAGGTGCATGCGATCCTCTTTGTTGAAGGTTATAAACCTTGATCGGTTAAAGTTGTCGTCCTGATGGATCTTTCTTCATTCTCCAATTTGGTTTTTTTAGCATGTCGTTTTGCTGAGGAGAATGATGTTCCACATATGTCTAAACCTCCGGAAATAAAATTGACAATCTGTGCATGGGGTGGTGGTGGTGCAGCCTTCTGTGGGATTTCTTCAGGATCATGGATCCTTGATTTCTTTCTTCCCATAAGCTCTTTGAAGTGACCCTTAGTTAGGATATACCTAATAAATCTTCTTAGACCAATATAATCGTCAGTCATGTGACCGGAGTCTTCGTGGTATGCACACCACTTGGATTTACCCTTGAAGGATGTCGACTTCTTATTCTTCCGAGGCCACCTTGCTTTTTCCCCTTGATCTTTCATGGCACGTATTAAGCCAGGAGTATCAACAGAAAAGCAATACTCCGATATCCTGGGATATTTCTCTTCATCCTCGTATTTTTTGTCTGCATGGATGTTTTGGTTGTTGAAATTTGAATAGGGCTCGGAATTGTAGTTCCTGTAGAAGGATACTTTTTTTTATCAAATGTATCCTGTTTTGTTGAAGTGCCCAATCTTTCCTGGATCCTTTTGTCATCCTCTAGACTGATGAATCTGAGTGCCCTATTGCTGACTTCATCTAATGTCCTGCATGGGGTTATAACAAGATAATCATAAAATGGGGGGTCCTTTTGCAATCTCATCTTGAATGCCTCAACAACCGTAGCCATGTCAAGATTTGGGATCTCCAAGGCCTCCCTTCCAAACTTGGTGACAAAATCCCTTAAGGATTCATCACGAGGTTGGAAAACACGGTATAAATCACTAGTTAATTTTTCAAATTTTTTAGTACAAGAATTTCTTATTGAATATATTAACTAGATAAGAAAATGAAGTAATAAAGTAAGGAGGAAGACTTAGTAACCACTTGAGAGCAGATCCAGTCATTGTGGATCCAAAACCCTTGCACAAGCATGCTTCTTTAAGTCTTTCCGGAATGGGATTGATTTCCATTCTTTCCCTATATTGTGTCACACCCCAACCTACGGCAGAAATGCCGATGCGTGAACTGATTGCTCACAGCTTTTCAAAGGTAACTATTATAGAACATTATTTAAATAACAATATTTATTTATTAAATTAAGTTTCCAAATAAATCAAATATAAACAAATACATAATCCATAATCATACAACAATACAACATATATCACAAATGATCTTGATTAATTATTTTCTAACTTAAATTCTTCACTAAGTCTTCACCAACCTGCATTAAATTTCTACGATAACCTGCATATGTGTATAAAATAGAATTTTGTCAACAATACATATTGAGTGAGCAACACACCAGTTTAAATGTATGTATAATATATATAAAAATAAGTAATTGCAACAAGTCATATGAGAATAACAAATTAACCAAATGAGCAAGTATAACTGAGATGTCGAGAAGCACATAGGCTATAACGACTGGTGTTTGATCATACTATTCTGTGATTATGTTGGACCTCTCCGAATGCGGAAGCATATAAAGCAAATAAGCACATAAACAAGTAAAGTATAAGTTGTTAACACATAAGACAATAGTTGCAGTTTTGAGTATAAGTATATATGAGAAATATAATTTGCGCATGTCCCTAAAACGTGGAAAAAGAAGTAAAATGAGGGAATGTGGTACTCACCTAAATAGACGAACAAAAGTGGAAAGAGAAATATTAGGAATGATGATTCACGGAAATCACGCGTTGACGATAAAACATAATAAAGAAAATAGAATGCGGATACGCTAAGTTAATGAACAAAATCGGATAAGCAGTTTGATAATTATAAAGTTAATAAGTCATATTATATTCTTAGTTCGTAAAATCTTTTTTAGAATATATCATAAATATATTCTAATATTCATTATATAAAAAAAAATATTATATAAGTAAATACAACTTTTAGACATATTATTAGTTTTGTTAATTATAAAGTTTATATTTTCTATATATATATATATATATATATATATATATATATATATCGATTATTATTATTATTATTATTATCATTTAAATCTTTATAAGTTTAAAAATACTTGAACCATATTTTATTAAATCTATATTTTATTTAACACTCTTAACCATTTTTAATACTCAAAATATATAAAAATATACACATATATAAGTATATATACATGCATATGATTAAATCAATGTTTGGAAAGAAACTAGTTATGGTGTCGGTTTTTTTTGTTAAAACACAAATTAATTATGGGTTTTTAAATATTTATAATATTATTTAAGGTTAAATATGATTAATTAAATAGAAAAACTGTTTCCTAAAAAAAGGCCCTGGCCGGGACTCGAACCCGCGCCAGTGGCTGAAACACCAGAGAATCACACGCACAGACAAATAACCAACTGGGCTAACCTGCCAGTTGGTTGGAAACAGGAACAAATGTTTATATACGTAACCCAAAAAACTCAAACACAAGGATAAACCTTAGTAATTTAGTTGATTAATCTGGATTATGATCGTCCAATTTATGTTAGGGTTTTGATTCACCGATCAACGACGATCTAAAAGCACCAATCAATTACCTTAAGTGATGATGTTATGATGGTGAAACTGATGGAACGACGCCGATAAGGAACACGAACAGGAACATGATCCACAGGTTGCTGTGATCCAATTCATTATGGGGATTTGAATGTCGATGGTTTAAGGATAGACTCTACGAGTTTAATTGAATTACAATGACCGGTTATAAGTATAACGAGTTAGGGTTAGGGTCGGTATGCACAGGAAAATACGCAGATTCGATTTGATCAAATTAACATATTATGAGTGTCGGTTTGGCCGTTCATGGAATGTATAATGCGTCCCTTGATTCAGTTACCATGCATGTTAGATGCGAAGATTGAGGTCCAACATAATCCAATGGGTAATCGGGTTCGTGAAACGGGTATTGGGTTTGGGTCTGGATAAGGGTAAACGGGTTAAATGGGTTGGGATAATATTATTATATATAATTTGCACTATAGCCCCTAGAGGTTGAAAGTGGAAGCATAAATAGGTTAAAGTTTGGTTTTGAGTGGTTTTGACAAGTTAAGAAAGTTATTTTATTTATAATATATAAATAGTTAAATAATAATGTAAAAATAACTAAATTACTCGAGAAATGTAGTAAAATCTCCCGAGCATCGAAATGGGTCGGGTTTTAATAAAGGTATAATTTTCGAAAAGTCCGAGTTGTTACATATTGAGCTACATGCTCCCTTGGATTAGTTGTACCATCGTAAACCTTCATGTTGGGGGGTCTGAAAGTGCTTCAGGATTTCAGCATATTGGCGGAGCAAACCTGATAGCTTATGACTTCTCTCCGGAATCTCAGGAATGGGCCGGATCACCCCTTGGAACGCAGGATATCATATCCTTTAGTTTTTTGTAATTCATAGGCCATGGCTTGATTAATACATGTATCATGTGTAAAACCAAGGTTAGTGTCTAAGAGTACATGATTATAAAGGTTACCTCTTTGTTGATTAAAGGATGGTATGCCAGAAGAGTATCCAGGATAGGATGCATCAGCCATGACAGTCGGTCCACTGGAAGCAATAGTCTGCATAGGGATAAAATCTCCCTCATGAACCTCCGATGACCTTTGATGTTGAACTCCCGAGGATCCTTGACTCTGCATGAAGGATCCTTGAGGCTGATAGTTGGAGGATCCTTGATGAAACAATCCTAAGGATCCTGGCAGAAGGATGGATGATCCTTGAATGTGTTGACCCATGGATCCTTGAGCATGTTGACCCATGGAGATCCTGGTTGGAAGATCGATGATACTTGTTGAAGGATGGAGGATCCTTGAGCATGTTGGGCCATGGATCCTGGATTGGCGAAATCCAGTACCATAGGTACCAAAGGACACTAATCCTCTGCTGGACTTTTTGTTCCCATGAGATTTTCAATCTCGCGTAGGATCCTCTTGTTGGTCTTTTTTAGCTTCTCCATGTATGTCTTAACCTATGAAAATATAGCAGAAACATCATTGTTATAAGTTACCACATAAGTGGCAGCAGAGACTGGAGTTTGCATCTTGCTCCCAGCAGCGTTGGTCCTCTGTACTCCTGCGGGTGGAGGCATCGGCAATGAAGCTTTTGATGAGAGAGAAAGTGATAAAGGCATGGTAGTTGAAGTAGAGGTTTGTTGAGAGGCATTGGTAACGGTATAGGTTGAAAATGTTGAAAATCGACGAGGAATCTTCTGGATTAAAGCACCACTTGCCCCACGGTGGCCGCCAAATTGTTTTGGTCAAAAATCGGTTTAAGGATAATGTAACCAAATATGATTTTGTGAGGTAGAGTTCTTGTATAATAGTGATGAATATGTAGCTAAAATAAGGATGAACACATAGATCTGTTACGAGGAAAAGCCCTTGATCGGATTATGATCGCCAGCACAAAAACCCGGGTGATGACTGTTAGTGCACAGAAATTTGACACTGTGGATATGTTATCCTGGCATATGTTTTGGATCAGTTATCCTTAGCGTGTGTTCCAGATCCTGTCAGGATCAAGGATCCACAGTACTTATTATTTATTAACGGTTGTTCTCATGTGTAGTCTTATATTTAGAAGGTATAACGGTTAGAAGACTCAGTCTATCCACTAACTTGCAGTCAAGAAGATATTGACGTGTCTGGATCAATTATCCTTCTGAAGAGTTCCAGAGCTACGTTAGGATCGGTGATACTTAGTACTTATTGCTTATTAACGATTTTCCTTTGTTATGTTGATATTTTTGGCAGGTATAACGGCTAATGACCAAGTCAAAGCTATAATATCGCAATCTAATTAATATACCGCGTGGATAATGAAGGAAACAATCACAATTAAGGAATGGCTTGATTGGCGGCTTAAATTAGGGATATTTGTTATTCTTTTCTTGTATATAATGAAGATATGATCAGCTAGGTTAAAGACATGTACGAACACACACACTAGAGCAGAAGCAAACATTCTCTCTACACACTAGCTTACTTTGTAATCTCGATCATATACTCCACAACACTTGTAACCACCTTTTATTATCAATATAATCGACGGTGATAGTTTTCACCGTCCGGGGGTTTTTTGTGCCGGAGACCACGATAATCATATACTTATCGACCAAAGGTTACCTTGTTGATCATTGACTAAAGTAATTCGACCAAAGATTGTCTTATTAGTCGTTGACCGAAGTTATTTTACCAAAGATTACCTTGATAAGTTTTGACCGAAGTAAGACTATCGTATTCAAGGGCTTTTTCCCTCGTGATCAAATCATTGTGTACATCAAGATTTCGATGACATATTCATTATTATCAACATAGCACTATACCTCACTTTACAGATTTGGATACTTGATCCATAGCTGATTTTTATCCAAAACAATTTGGCGCCCACCATGGAGCAATTGGTGTTATAATCCAGAAAATACCTTATCAATATTCAACCTTTCTTACCCATATTACTATCAATGGCTTCTCAATCAACCTCTGCTTCATCAACCATGCCATCTTCGGTTTCTCTCTCATCAACGATTTTGCCGCCGATGCCTCCTCCAATTACGGGAGTATCACAGGCTGCTGCTGCTGGAAACAAGACACAAATTCCAGTCTTCCAGAGCTCAAAGACCACTGCTGCCACATCGGTGGTTAACTCTAACATTGATGTTTCTGCTATGTTTTCACAGGTTAAAGCATACATGGAGCAGCAGAACAAGACTAATCAGAAGATACTTCGTGAAATTGAAGATCTCAAGAAAAGAAAGAGACCACTGGAGAATGAGACTCCTTTGATGCCAAGGATTCTGAATTTCACTACTCTAGGATCCGTGGCTCAACAAACTCAAGGATCCTCGTTCCTTCAACAAGGATCATCTATCCTTCAACAGGGACCCATGGGTTAGCAAACTCAAGGATCATCGTTCCTTCAACCAGGGTCCTCTGGGATGTATCACCAAGGATTCTTCAGCTCCCAACCTCAAGGATCCTTATGGCAGAATCAAGGATCCTCAAGGGTGCAACATCAAAGATCCTCAGAGGTTCATGAAGGAGACATAATCCCCATGCAAACTATTGTCTATGGTGGACCAACTCCTATAACAGATGCTTCTTATATTGGCTACACTTCTGGGATACCAATGTTCAATCAACCGAGAGGTAACATGTATAATCATATATCCTTAGACACTAACCTTGGCTCTATGCAGAATACAGGTATCAACCTGGCTATGGCTAAGGAACTTCAGAAGCTTAAGGATATGATATCCAACGTGCCAGGAGTGGTCCGTCCAATTCCTGAAATACCAGAAGGGAGCCATAAGTTGTCCAGATTTTCTCCACCTATTTGTGATGCTAAAGTCCCGAAACGCTTTCAAAACCCCAACATGAAGGTGTATTATGGGACCACTGATCCGGAAGAGCACGTGGCTCAATATAGGGAGAGGATGGAGATCAATCCAATTCCTGAAAGACTCAAGGAAGCATGTCTATGCAAGGGTTTCGGATCAACACTAACAGGATCTGCACTTAAATGGCTGCTAAGTCTTCCTCCCTATTATGTTACTTCTTTTTCGCACTTAGTTAACTTGTTCAACAGCCAATTTTCTTGTAGTAGGAAATTTGAGAAGTTAACTAGTGATTTGTATAGACTTGTCCAACCTTATAATGAATCCCTTAGGGATTTTGTTACAAGGTTTGGCAGGGAGGCCCTAGAGATCCCTAGTCTTGATATGGCTACGGCTGTTGAAGCATTCAAGATGGGACTTCAAAAGGGCTCCCCATTTTATGACGATCTTGTGATGACTCCATGCAGGACTTTATATGAAGTCAGAAACAGGGCACTCAGATTTATAAGACTAGAAGATGACAAGAAGATCCAAGAACGGTTAGGAGCTCCAACGAAACAAGAGTCACCTAACCAGAAACAAGGATCCTCATTCAGGAACAACGACTCAAAGCCGCACTCAAAATCCAACAATCA
Organism: Bidens hawaiensis; assembly: GCF_021521415.1. Taxonomy (NCBI): domain Eukaryota; kingdom Viridiplantae; phylum Streptophyta; class Magnoliopsida; order Asterales; family Asteraceae; genus Bidens; species Bidens hawaiensis. The sequence goes on along the minus strand of NW_027491362.1, from coordinate 343,042 downwards.
AAATGTCCGGGCAGTTGAAGAAGGAGAAGATGATGAGGACTACCCAAGTATTTCCGAGTATTGATTCTCTGTTGATACCCATGGCTTGATTTGTTCCATGAAGGATCTTAGAGAGAAAGCAAGGTGGCCTCGAAAAAAATGAGAAAACAACATCCTTTAAAGACAAGTCCAAGTGGTATGCATTCCATGAAGACTTTGGCCATCAGACAGAAGGTTGTATTGGTTTAAGGAGGGAAATTGGATACCTCCTGAGCAAGGGTCATTTCAAAGAGCTCTTGGGAAGAAAAAAGTCTAAGATCCAGGATCCTGAAGATGTACCACAAAAAGAAACTCCGCCCCACCAGATGCACAAGTAATCAACTTCATCTCCGGTGGCACAGATATATGCGTTACTTCTTTCTCCTCAGTAAAGAGACACGCCAAAGAAACAAAGTTGGAGAACGGAGACCGACCAGTCATATCCACTACTTTGACGACTGACAAAAGAATCTTCTTTGACGAAGAAGATAAGACAAGCATCCAGGATCCTCACCACGATGGTTTGGTTATAACTTTATTTATTGCTAACCATTATGTACGCAGGATCCTAGTCGACGGTGGAAGCTCGGTCAACATCATCCAACATGACGTACTACAGAAAATGAACATCCCGGACTCAGAAATCATCCCAAGAACGTCAGTGTTAGTGGGTTTCAGTGGTGAAACCAAGAAAAAATTGGGGGACATCAAACTCCCAATATACATCGAAGGGTTAAACTCTTACCAAAAGTTTTGTGTTATTAACAGTCTTTCTTGTTGCAACGTTATTCTTAGCAGGCCTTGGATACATGGAATGAAAGCTGTAGCCTCTACTTACCATCAGTGCATCAAACTACCAACTCCTTGGGGAGTAGTAAGGATAGATGGTGACCAAGTGGAAGCCAAGAATTATTATTCTTCATCAATGAAGCCGACATCTAAACAAACGATAGCATAGCAATTACAGCAACATCCTAGGGACGTGCTGGAAGCTCGGGAGCGAGATGTGAAAGAAGTATCTTTAGATCCTGAAGATCCAGACATGAAGGTGTTCCTAGGATCCTGTATCCTTGACGAGATCGAGGAGGATATAGTATCCTTCCTAAAGCAACGAAAATCCACGTTTGCCTTCAGACATTCAAACATGACAGATATTTCTTAGGAGGTAATTACTCATAAGTTGGGCCTTGATTATTCTATTAAACCCGTCCATCAGAAGCGAAGGAAATTCGCTGCTGAGAGGAACGCAATCATACAACAGGAAGTTGAAAAACTTCTTAAGGCCGGTATGATCAGAGAGGTTAAGTATCCTCGATGGTTGGCTAATGTGGTTGTTGTTTCTAAAAAGAATGGAAAGTGGAGGGTGTGTGTCGATTTTACCGATTTAAACAAGGCAGGCCCAAAGATCCTTTCCCGTTACCACATATAGACTCAATGGTGGATGCAACAACAGGGCATGAGAGGCTTACCTTTATGGATGCTTCCTCTGGATTTCAACAAATTCAGATGGAACCATCTGATCAAGAGGATATATTGTTATATTGCTATGCCGTTCGGACTAAGAAATGCAGGGGCAACATATCAAAGATTGGTCAACATGATGTTGAAGGATCAGTTAGGCAAAACCATGGAAGTTTACATAGATGACATGGTAGTGAAGTCGAAAAGGGCTGAGGATCATCTTAGAGATCTTGAAGAAGCATTCAATATCCTTGATCAGTACAATATGAAACTGAACCCGTCAAAATGCCATTTTGGTGTTAAGGCTGGAAAGTTTCTAGGATACATGGTGACCAAAAGGGGAATAGAAGCGAGCCCCGAGCAGATAGAAGCCATCATTAATTTAAACTCTCATGTGAATGCTAAAGATGTCCAGAGACTGATGGGAAGAATAGCTGCTCTCAACAGATTCATTTCCATATCCTCAGAGAAGTGCAAAGACTTCTATGATATCTTGAGGAAAAATAAAAAGTTTGAATGGACTCAAAGGCATGAAGATGCACTAAAGGCTCTTAAGGATTATCTATCCTCGGCGCCTGCTTTGATGAAGCCAATAGATGGTGAGCCGCTGTCTCTGTACTTAGCTGTGTCAGGTAATGCAATCAGTGCTGTTCTGGCCAAGGATCATGAAGGACAACAACACCCGGTATATTATGTAAGTAAAAGCCTGTTAGACGCAGAGGTAAGGTATTCTCACCTTGAAAAATTAATTCTTGCTTTGATTATGACCTCAACCAAGTTGAGACACTACTTTGAAACACATACTATTATTTTAAGAACTAATTATCCTGTTAAGAATGTGCTTAGAAAACCAGAATTGCCAGGAAGGATGGCCAAATGGGCTGTGATATTGAGTGCATATGATATTCAGTATGAGCCTAGAACAGTCATTAAGTCACAAGCGCTTGCAGACTTTGTGGCTGATTTCAGTAGTGACATGCAAGAGGAAGCTGATTTAGAGGTTCAACAACTGGAAGAAACCAAGGATCCTTGGATCCTCTTTACTGATGGAGTATCCAACGTAAGAGGAACCGGATTGGGTATCCTACTAAAATCGCCACAGGGGGACATAATACCCCAGTCCATTGCATGTGCATTCCAAGCCACCAATAATGAAGCGGAATACGAAGCTCTGATCGCAGGTTTGAAATTAGCTAAACACATGAGGATAAGGTATCTTCAAGTATATGTAGATTCTTTATTGATGGCTAACCACTTTAATGGCTCATATGCTGTTAAAGGTGAAAAACTAATCAAATATCTAGATGTTGTGAAGGAACTATCAAAGTTCTTCGATTATTTTAGTATTATACAGGTACCAAGAGAAGAGAATGCTGGGGCAGATGCCTTAGCAAATTTAGCTTCATCATTGAAGATTCCAGAAGATATGAAGATCCCAATTATCCATGTACTCTCACCAGCAATAGGAGAACAAGAAGTTGGGGAGTTAACAACTGACAAAGATATTGTGTCTTTGGATCTATTATCCTCAAGTAATCAAGGATCTTGGATTCTCCCGATCAAGAAGTTCATTCAAAATGGAGAGATTCCAGCCACAGAGAAACCTAAGTCCTTCACACTTAAGGTATCACAATACATTTTATTAAATAATATTCTGTATAGGAAATCTCTTGCAGGTCCATACTTAAGACGTATCGAAGATCCTGAAATTCAAGAGGTGCTCAAAGACTTTCACGAAGGAGATTGCGGTAATCATACCGGAGGTAGAGCCCTGTTCTCTAGGATTCTGAGAACAGGATACTTCTGGCCTACCATGAAGAGAGACGCCATGGAGTACTCAAAAAAAAGTGTGATTCATGTGACAATCGTCAATTTCAGGTTAACTCCGTTAACTCAACTCCGTCAATTCAAACTTAAGATCACTAAATCTATGACGCACACTTCATTACATTTAAACTAGGGTTTAAATGACGCTTAACACTTACTATATGTGTAGTCTTTCGGGATTTGCACCGAAACGCAAACGAGTTGACGCAAACGGTTGATGAATAAACGAAAAAAACGTCAACATAATAATTATGTGATAATTAGGTGTTAACATATGTGTTACTTGCTTATATTGTATGTAATGCTAGACAAGAAACAAGAACTAAGTTAGTTTAAGCTAGGAAAAAGTAATACTTGGAAGTGGAGGGGCCAAAGTGTAACATAGTTTTCTATAAATATATCCTTAACAATTAACCCTAACTATTATTATTCTTTCTTCCTACTTCCGATCGCAAACCCCCTCCCCTTGCTCCTTGGCTGCCGTCCACTATGCACACACCTACAACCCTCAATTCAAGCTTTTGATTGAAGAACTAGGTGCTAGGAAGGTATAATTGATCATCCTTTACATCCTTGTTACTTGATTTTGATGTTTAATGGGTTAATTGAAAACCCTAGCTTGACCGATTTCATGTATGTATAGTTAATATGATTTGTTGTTGATTGGATAATGATTTGATAACTAGATTGAATGTTGTTGCATGTTAATTGTTGTGTCTATGGTTTGAGTTCAAACAAAAACCCTAATCATGTATGTAATGGGTAATTGATGTGCATGGATGGTGTTTATGGAGTCTAGAGTGTTATATGAATGCATGATAGTTCATAGGTTGTTAATATATTGAGTTTGGATGCAAACAGTTTCTGGACAGAATGTGTATATGATGTTTAAGTGACTGTAACGAAGTGTAAACGTGAAAATTGGTTGAGATTATTGGTACTACAGTAAACTAGGTTGAGTCTAGTTTCTATAAAGTATGAACTTGTAATTTTTGGACAAGTAGAAGTTAACTTTTATGATTTTACAAAAACGTTGTGCAAAGCTGAGCTGTTAGACCTGCTGTTAGGTTGTGTTGTAAATGTTATATCTCATGAACTACGAGACCAATTGGGTTGGTTCCACTTCTGAAAGTTGACTTATTGAGTTAGGAACCTAACCCAAGTGGTCTTGCATTTATTGGATTTTTCGTTTAACAAAAATTGCAAATAACATTCTGTTGCGCATGAATTTGACTGTTATGAGTTTGATGTAATGATTTGATGATTGTGAGGAAACTATGTGGAATAAAAATATAATAAAATATGTTCTGGAAACCTAAGACATATGTGCTTCTGTGATGATTTTTAGTAAATTAATTGAAATACTATGATCGGTGAAATAGTACAATCTTTCTAGTAGGATTTCTGTCTCGGTGAAACTAGCTGCTGAGTTGTGTAAAAATGCATGAAACATGATACTTGCTATATAATTGTTATGTTTTGACCAAAATACCCTTGCGGGGAATAATTGCTAATTGATTGCCATGATTTGACCAAATTGCCCTCATGGGGAATAATGGCTATTTAATTGTTATTTGTTGACCAAAATGCCCTTACGGGGAATAATTGATAGTGAGGTACTTTATGAATATATGACACGTATATGATTGCTTACACATGTAATGTGTCACAAATACGCTGGTTAAAGTCACACACGATTCACAAACGAAACACGAAACATGTTATGTGCATAGGTATTATGTGCCGGGTCTAGAGACTCGATAATATTCCAACACTTAGAAAAATCTCTTTTATTGTTTAGAACGCTAGAGAGAGTTTTTCGGTGACGCGCATCTTGGTGATTTAATTTGGGAAATTCTTCGCAAACAGTGAGTTTCACTTTCCCCTCTTTAAACTGTTTTCAAACGCTTTTCACTTGGGGGAGATAACATACTCCACAACGCATTTAAGATTTTGTTATAAATTATATATCACTTGTAAAGGCTAAGTGGCAAACGAAACATTTGAAGTCCTACACATCGAACCGGTTAATATTTTGAATAGCGAGTCACCGTTGAGTAGTACTACTGGGTTTGACAAACCCCACCCAACGCTAAACTCGACTGGAGGTCGAGCGGGTGTAATTTTGGCTAACACGTACCATGGTCTGGATGACCTGGTGACAAGGCACTTAATAAACGAGTCAGCTTCGGTGTCGAACACTTAGTAATACTTGTTGTATAGACTAGCTACCTATCGATATATAATTGACATAACACTATCTGGTAACGCAAAACGCTGTAATGCAAAACGCTGTAACGCAAAACGCTGTAACGCAAAACGCTGAACGCAAACGCTAAACGATTTATTTTTATATAACTTGTGAACTCACCAACCTTGTGTTGACACTTTTAGTATGTTATTCTCAGGTAGCCGAGGCGGACGCGCGGTTTAGGAACATGCATTGCTTGAAAAACTTTTAACTATGCAAACTTACTTTTAACTGTTATCATTGGTTTTAAATCGTCGTGCGTGACGTAACATTGCTTCTATCGTTTTACGCTTCCGCACTTATTTTCATTTAAACGTTTTTATGGTTTGATTATAACTGATGATTCCGATCCTGTTAGTTCACACCCTCTGACAGTAAAACTCCGTTTGTGGATTTTGAGGGTGTGACAGATTGGTATCAGAGCCATTGGTTATAGCGAACTAGAAGCTGCATGCATACTAGACTATAACCGCGACGACCCATTAGTTATAATGATACGCACTGCATAGATTTGTGTAGTCTTGTAATCTTATCTCTTTACCTCTTTCACTCATACGCGTGCGCATACACGGCTTACCTGTAGGAATGTCGACGCCACCCTCATCATCATCCGATTCGATGACGCATGCTCACGGGAAGGAACCGCAGTTACCCACCGCATCGCCACCCCGAGTAGTCCCGGAACTCGAAACTCCCGCACCGAAGAGGTACCGCCTATCCGGAGGCATATACGAAAACGACGTTAGCTGGGATTGGTACCCTAACATGATCAGACCTATGGTCTATCGCGAACAAGTTCCCCCGTTACCTCACCCGAACCACCCTGCTTATCCCAACACCCTACCACCCATAACCGAACCTGTAGAGCGAGTTCTCGCAGCTGTTGTTTCATGCTTGGAGCGTGACGTGGGTTACATGCGCTATACGAGAGCGAACGTTTCCGGACTGTTAAAAGACGGAACCGAGACTAAGGAGGAGATTGCCCGCATGGCAGCGGCAATGAAGGAAATGCAAGAAGCTAGTGATCAACAAATGAAGATTATGGGGAAGATGCAAGCCGAGATGATAGACTTGCAAAAGCAACTCCAGGTAGCAAGGACCCGAACCGAGATAGCTCTAGAGCGTTGCGATGTCTTACAAATGCAACTTGCTCAGAACGCAGCCGAACCTGAGGCAGAGCCTGAGGCAGAGCCTGAAGAAGATCCCGAGGAAGATCCCGAGGAGGAACCCGAAGAAGAACCGGAGGAAGAACCGGCTGAGGAGGAGGCACACTCAGAGGTGTCCTCTGACGATGACATCTAGTGATGATGACACTTAGATGGAGGGGTTGTCTCCATCCGAACTATTATTTTTCTATGATATTAAGGATTGATTGGAAATACTTTGTAGCGAATACAATGGTTTTAATCATGAATTTTTATTTAGATTAACATGTGGTTGTGATGTGATGTTGTTTCTTATTTCTTTCGTACCTATCTTTTTATTACATGTATGGAGTGTTGTATATGAAAGAAAAATTCATGTTTAACATTTTATACTGTGATTCTAGGAAATGGCTGGAAGAAACGCTGGACGTGGACGTGGTAGCATCAACTTGACTGCAGCTGAACTCCAAACTCTGCTGAATGACCATGCAGCGGCCGCTTTAGCCGCACACGTTCAGAATCAAGCTGGAGGTCCAAGTGGAACGTGTACCTTCAAGAACTACCTTGACTGCAAGCCCAGTACGTTTAAGGGTACTGAGGGAGCTATAGGCTTCCTGCGTTGGGCTGAGAAGGCTGAGTCGGCATTTGAGATGTGCAATTGTCCCCCTGCCAGTAGGGTCAAATTTGCTGCTGGAACACTTGAGGATTCTGCCCTCACTTGGTGGAATTCGAACGTGAAGATCCTTGGATTGGAACTGGCTAATGCTATGAACTGGGAGGAGTTCAAAAACATGATGCGAGAGGAGTACTGTCCGAGAGAATAAATTTCGAAGTTAGAATCAGAGTTCTGGTCACTGAAGATGGTGGGCTCGGAAATTAAAGCCTACACTACTCGTTCTCACGAGTTGGCTGTGATGTGTCCGCGGATGGTGGATCCGCCGAGTAAGAGGATTGAAATGTACATTGATGGGTTAGCACCGCAGATTCAGGGCATGGTGACGTCTTCCAGACCAGCCACGATTCAACAAGCGATCCGTTTAGCTCACAAACTGACGGATCAGGCTGTGACCCAAGGTGCGTTACCACCTAGGGGTTCAACCACTAAGGCCCGTGACAACCCGAGTAATGACAACAACAGCAACAGCAACCCGAGCAGCGGAAAGAGGAAGTTTGACAACACCAGATCCTCATCCTCGAACCTCCCACCGCAACAACACTACCGTAAGCCCGAATTCACTCGGAGCTTTAACAATCAAAGTCACAACAACAATAACAACGGTAGCGGGCAGGGTTCAAGCGGATATGCTGGGAAATATCCGAAGTGCAATAGGTGCAACTATCATCATGTTGGCCCGTGTAACCGTGTCAAGTGTCAGAGATGCGGAAAGATGGGTCACCAGGCGAAGGAGTGTAGAGGAGACCTTGCGGCAACGGGTGCTCCTAAACCACCTATGACGACGAAGGGATGTTACGAATGTGGGCAGGAAGGTCACTTCAGGAAGGATTGTCCCAAGCTGAAACAGAACGACAACAATGGGGGTAATGGAAGTGGCAGTAATGGTGGAAGCAATGGCAAGGGAAGAGCTTTTGTGATTGGGTCGGGTCAAGCCCGCAATGATCCGCACGTGGTGACTGGTAAGTTCCCTGTAAACGATTGTTTTGCTTCTGTATTGTTTGACACTGGAGCTGATAGGAGTTTTGTATCGAAAGCCTTTAATCAACTCTTAGACTTAACTCCAACTCCGTTAGATGCTAAGTTTCCTGTTGAATTAGCTGACGGTAAGACTATAGTAACGACTCATGTACTTGCGGGATGTAAGTTAAAACTGTCAGGTCATGTCTTTGATATCGACCTTATTCCTTTTACGCTTAGTAGTTTTGATGTCGTTGTCGGCATGGACTGGTTATCCGAGAACCGAGCGGAGATTATATGTCACGACAAGATAGTTCACGTTACTACCCCTTCCGGCGAGATCATTTCGGTCCGAGGTGAGAGGAGCGGCATGACCACCAGCATCATTACCCTTATGAAGGCGCAGAAGTATCTACGAAAGGGTCATCCGGCAATTTTGGCGCAGATCGTTGAGAAACCCACGGAGGAGAAACGAATTGAAGATATACCGGTTATGCAAGACTTTCCGGAAGTTTTCCCGGAGGATTTGCCTGGACTCCCTCCTATTCGTCAAATCGAATTCCAAATCGAGTTGACACCCGGTGCAGCACCCATAGCACGAGCCCCGTATCGGCTCGCACCGGCGGAGCTTCAGGAACTGTCCACTCAGTTGCAAGATTTGTTGGATAAGGGTTTTATCCAACCTAGCTCATCGCTGTGGGGAGCCCATGTCTTGTTTGTCCGAAAGAAAGACGGGACTTTCCGAATGTGCATCGACTACCGGGAGTTGAACAAGGTGACGGTCAAGAACCGTTATCCTTTACCCCGAATAGATGATTTGTTTGACCAGCTTCAAGGATCGAGTTACTACTCGAAGATCGATCTGCGATCCGGTTACCACCAACTAAGAGTGCGCGAAGAAGATATCTCAAAGACGGCTTTCAGAACACGGTATGGTCACTACGAGTTTTCGGTTATGCCTTTTGGCCTAACCAACGCACCAGCCGTATTTATGGATCTCATGAATCGAGTATGCAAGGCGTACCTCGACAAGTTTGTGATTGTTTTCATTGATGATATTCTCGTCTACTCTAAGAACAAGGCTGACCATGAAGAGCACCTGAGGTTAATTTTGGAATTATTGAAGAAGGAACAACTGTATGCTAAACTCTCGAAATGTGAATTTTGGCTTCGCGAGGTTCACTTTTTAGGACAAGTGATCAACGAGAATGGTATCCATGTCGATCCCGGTAAGGTAGAGGCCATCAAAAACTGGGAAGCACCTAAGACTCCGAATGAGGTGCGGCAATTCCTAGGACTGGCCGGCTACTACCGACGTTTCATCGAGGGATTTTCAAAGATTGCTCAACCCCTCACCGCTTTGACTCACAAAGGGACTAAGTACAATTGGGGTGACGCGCAAGAATCCGCTTTTCAATTGTTGAAAACCAAACTTTGTAGCGCCCCTATTCTAGGCCTCCCCGAGGGAACGAAAAATTTTGAGGTACACTGTGATGCATCTATACAAGGTCTCGGTTGTGTGCTGATGCAACTCGAGAAGGTTATAGTCTACGCCTCTCGACAACAACGGGTTCACGAGAAGAACTACACGACCCATGATTTGGAACTCGGAGCTGTGGTGTTTGCTCTTAAGATATGGAAGCATTACTTGTACGGTACCAAGTTTACCATTTACACCGACCACAAGAGTCTCCAACATATCTACGATCAGAAGGAGCTGAACATCCGACAGCGCCGTTGGGTCGAGCTGCTCAAAGATTACGATTGTGCCATCAAGTACCACCCTGGCAAGGCCAATGTAGTGGCCGACGCCCTCAGCAGAAAAGAAACAGATAAACCCAGACGGGTGAGAGCATTGCAACTCACGATTCATGCCAGCTTACCCGATCAGATTCGCGATGCGCAACTTGAAGCTTTGAAAGATGACAATCTTCCGTTGGAACTCATGCGGGGCATGAACAAGCAACTTGAAACCAGATCGGACGGGGTCCGATATTTTGAGAACCGGATTTGGGTTCCACGGTACGGAGAGTTGAGGACTCTAGTGATGGAAGAAACTCACAAGTCCCGATATTCTATCCACCCTGGCTCAGATAAAATGTATCATGATTTAAAGGCACTTTACTGGTGGCCGAACATGAAAGCCGACATTGCCACCTACGTGAGCAGATGCTTGACTTGTGCCAGAGTCAAGATAGAATACCAGAAACCATCTGGCCTACTGCAACAACCGGAACTCCCAATGTGGAAATGGGAACACATCTCAATGGATTTTATTACGGGTTTACCTAAGACACCGACGGGATGCGATACCATCTGGGTGATCATTGACCGGTTGACTAAGTCTGCACACTTCTTAGCGATTAAGGAATCAGACAAAATGGAAAGACTAACTCGTGTTTACATGAAAGAAGTGGTATCTGGACACGGAGTGCCTGTCTCGATCATTTCCGATCGAGATTCTCGTTTCACTTCGCACTTTTGGAAGTCGCTGCAAAGCGCACTAGGCACCCGTCTTGATATGAGCACAGCATACCATCCTCAGACGGATGGGCAAAGTGAACAAACTATTCAGACCCTAGAAGATATGTTGCGTGCATGCGTGTTGGATTTTGGAAAAAGTTGGGAACCTCACTTACCTTTGGTAGAGTTTTCGTATAATAACAGCTACCACGCAAGTATTAAAGCAGCGCCGTTTGAAGCGCTGTACGGACGGAAGTGTCGATCACCACTCTGCTGGGCAGAGGTGGGTGACAGCCAAATCACTGGTCCAGAACTGGTACTCGAAACTTCGAAAAAGATTGTTCAAATCCGAAATCGCATGGCAGCAGCACGAGATCCCCAAAAGAGTTACGCTGACAAGCGCCGAAAACCTCTCGAATTTCAAGTGAACGATCGAGTGTTACTCAAAGTCTCACCTTGGAAAGGTGTGGTTCGCTTTGGTAAGCGAAACAAACTCAACCCACGATATGTTGGTCCTTACCGGATAACTGAGCGCATTGGTCCGGTGGCGTACCGACTGGACCTACCAACGGAACTCGGTGGCGTACACAATGTATTCCACGTGTCCAATTTGAAGAAATATCTATCTGATGAAACCCAAGTAGTCCCTTTGGAGGAACTGCAAGTTGATGAACAGTTACGTTTCATTGAGGAACCAGTCGAGGTTTTGGATTGGGAAACCAAAACGCTCAAGCACAGCAAAAATTCCAATCGTTAAGGTTCGTTGGAACTCGAGACCTGGACCGGAGTTCACGTGGGAACGCGAGGATCAAATGATGAAAAAGTATCCTCACCTTTTTGAAGGGCTAACCAAACACAGAAAACCGCGAAACCCGGCAAACCGTCAGACATCACCGGAGGTATGAATTAAATTTCGGGACGAAATTTCTTTCTACTAGGGGATGATATGACAAACTGAAAATTTTTCTTACTTTTTCAGACACTCATCACGACTTGACTCAAATTTTCGGGACGAAAATTCTTCAACATGGGAATGATGTGACAATCGTCAATTTCAGGTTAACTCCGTTAACTCAACTCCGTCAATTCAAACTTAAGATCACTAAATCTATGACGCACACTTCATTACATTTAAACTAGGGTTTAAATGACGCTTAACACTTACTACATGTGTAGTCTTTCGGGATTTGCACCGAAACGCAAACGAGTTGACGCAAACGGTTGATGAATAAACCAAAAAACGTCAACATAATAATTATGTGATAATTAGGTGTTAACATATGTGTTACTTGCTTATATTGTATGTAATGCTAGACAAGAAACAAGAACTAAGTTAGTTTAAGCTAGGAAAAAGTAATACTTGGAAGTGGAGGGGCCAAAGTGTAACATAGTTTTCTATAAATATATCCTTAACAATTAACCCTAACTATTATTATTCTTTCTTCCTACTTCCGATCGCAAACCCCCTCCCCTTGCTCCTTGGCTGCCGTCCACTATGCACACACCTACAACCCTCAATTCAAGCTTTTGATTGAAGAACTAGGTACTAGGAAGGTATAATTGATCATCCTTTACATCCTTGTTACTTGATTTTGATGTCTAATGGGTTAATTGAAAACCCTAGCTTGACCGATTTCATGTATGTATAGTTAATATGATTTGTTGTTGATTGGATAATGATTTGATAACTAGATTGAATGTTGTTGCATGTTAATTGTTGTGTCTATGGTTTGAGTTCAAACAAAAACCCTAATCATGTATGTAATGGGTAATTGATGTGCATGGATGGTGTTTATGGAGTCTAGAGTGTTATATGAATGCATGATAGTTCATAGGTTGTTAATATATTGAGTTTGGATGCAAACAGTTTCTGGACAGAATGTGTATATGATGTTTAAGTGACTGTAAAGATGTGTAAACGTGAAAATTGGTTGAGATTATTGTTACTACAGTAAACTAGGTTGAGTCTAGTTTCTATAAAGTATAAACTTGTAATTTTTGGACAAGTAGATGTTAACTTTTATGATTTTACAAAAACGTTGTGTAAAGCTGAGCTGTTAGACCTGCTGTTAGGTTGTGTTGTAAATGTTATATCTCATGAAATACGAGACCAATTGGGTTGGTTCCACTTCTGGAAGTTGACTTATTGAGTTAGGAACCTAACCCAAGTGGTCTTGCATTTATTGGATTTTTCGTTTAACGGAAATTGCAAATAACATTCTGTTGCGCATGAATTTGACTGTTATGAGTTTGCTGTAATGATTTGATGATTGTGAGGAAACTATGTGGAATAAAAATATAATAAAATATGTTCTGGAAACCTAAGATATATGTGCTTCTGTGATGATTTTTGGTAAATTAATTGAAATACTATGATCGGTGAAATAGTACATTCTTTCTAGTAGGATTTCTGTCTCGGTGAAACTAGCTGCTGAGTTGTGTAAAAATGCATGAAACATGATACTTGCTATATAATTGTTATGTTTTGACCAAAATACCCTTGCGGGGAATAATTGCTAATTGATTGCCATGATTTGACCAAATTGCCCTCATGGGGAATAATGGCTATTTAATTGTTATTTGTTGACCAAAATGCCCTTACGGGGAATAATTGATAGTGAGGTACTTTATGAATATATGACACGTATATGATTGCTTACACATGTAATGTGTCACAAATACGCTGGTTAAAGTCACACACGATTCACAAACGAAACACGAAACATGTTATGTGCATAGGTATTATGTGCCGGGTCTAGAGACTCGATAATATTCCAACACTTAGAAAAATCTCTTTTATTGTTTAGAACGCTAGAGAGAGTTTTTCGGTGACGCGCATCTTGGTGATTTAATTTGGGAAATTCTTCGCAAACAGTGAGTTTCACTTTCCCCTCTTTAAACTGTTTTCAAACGCTTTTCACTTGGGGGAGATAACATACTCCACAACGCATTTAAGATTTTGTTATAAATTATATATCACTTGTAAAGGCTAAGTGGCAAACGAAACATTTGAAGTCCTACACATCGAACCGGTTAATATTTTGAATAGCGAGTCACTGTTGAGTAGTACTACTGGGTTTGACAAACCCCACCCAACGCTAAACTCGACTGGAGGTCGAGCGGGTGTAATTTTGGCTAACACGTACCATGGTCTGGATGACCTGGTGACAAGGCACTTAATAAACGAGTCAGCTTCGGTGTCGAACACTTAGTAATACTTGTTGTATAGACTAGCTACCTATCGATATATAATTAACATAACACTATCTGGTAACGCAAAACGCTGTAACGCAAAACGCTGTAACGCTGTAACGCAAAACGCTAAACGCAAACGCTAAACTATTTATTTTTATATAACTTGTGAACTCACCAACCTTGTGTTGACACTTTTAGTATGTTATTCTCAGGTAGCCGAGGCGGACGCGCGGTTTAGGAACATGCATTGCTTGAAAAACTTTTAACTATGCAAACTTACTTTTAACTGTTATCATTGGTTTTAAATCGTCCTGCGTGACGTAACATTGTTTCTATCGTTTTACGCTTCCGCACTTATTTTCATTTAAACGTTTTTATGGTTTGATTATAACTGATGATTCCGATCCTGTTAGTTCACACCCTCTGACGGTAAAACTCCGTTAGTGGATTTTGAGGGTGTGACAATTCATGTCAAAGACATGGCAATATTCTGCATCAGCCAGCAGAGCCTATGTATCCTATATCCTCATTATGGCCTTTCATGAAGTGGGGCATGGATATCGTGGGTAAGCTACCTAAAGCGCTAGGAGGAAAAGTATTCATGCTTGCAATGACTGATTACTTTTCAAATTGGATAGAAGCAGAAGCTTTCGTTCAAGTCCGCGAAAAAGAGGTGATATCTTTCATTAAAAGAAATATTATTACTAGATTTGGTATCTCTTCAGAAATTATTTGTGACAATGGTTCCCAGTTTATCGGGAAAAGAACCACTAACTTTTGTGACAGTTGGGGTATTAAGATGATTACCTCCACACCAATTCATCCTCAAGCTAATGGTCAAGCAGAATCAAGTAACAAGATTATTATCAACAACTTGAAGAAGAAACTAGGATCCAAGAAAGGCAAGTAGGCCGAAGAGCTACCATATGTTCTTTGGGCTGATAGAACAACACCAAAGAATGCAACAGGTCAAACACCCTTCTCATTGGTGTTTGGCTCAGAAGCTATAATCCCTATGGAGATGGTGGTTCCTACTGCCAGAACAAACATCCGTGATCCTCAAGCCAACAACGAAATCCTTCTCCAAGATCTGGATACTGTTAATGAGCTCAGAGACCTGGCTAAAATCAGAATGGCAGCATATCAACAAAGGGTAGCTAGGGCATACAACAAGAATATCAGGATTCGAAGATTTCAAGAAGGAGATCTAGTTTTGAAAAAAAGCTTTCCAAAACACAACTAATCCAGCAGATGGAAAGCTAGCACCCAAGTGGGAAGGCCCCTACTTGATCGAGTCAGAAGCCGGAAAGGGGGCATATAACCTGCTGACTACGGAAGACAACAGGTTACCTAGAGCATGGAATGCTATTCATCTCAAGAAATACTTTTTCTAATCAGGATCAAGTATCCTCATAGGATCAACGATCCTGAAATTGGTAATATTTATCCGATCAATTATTCATTTCAGATTCTTATTAATTTAAGGATAATATATTTTTAACGTTTGTCTTTTTCCAAGTTTTAAATAACAATGCAGATTTCAATAAGAGGTTCAATGTCTAAGAGGTTGGCCACCTCTCCCTCATACTTATGGTACTTTACTATTTCCTTGGCCTAACCCACGATTGGATATGACCCCCGATTGTCATATCCCCTAAGGTTTAAAGGTTTTCACCTTTCTTATAAATTAGAGTTTCTACACTCTCCCCTGGAGTGCACGCTATCCAACGTATAGTCCGGGGCAGCGGGACCAGTACACGTTTAGTGACTGACAATTTCGTTGTCTTTGGCTATATGGAGGATCCTACGATTTATGGTGGACGTACACCACTGGTTTATAACGTTTTCAGGTTATCTCACGTTTGGGCTAAATCCCGGTTTGGGCGAGTCCCCAGTTAACATCCGTATCTTTAGGCCAGTCCCCAGTTTGGGCTTGTCCCCAGTTTTTTGGGCTTGTCCCCAGTTTGGGCTTGTCCCCAGTTACATGGGCTTGTCCCCAGTTGCACGGGCTTGTCCCCAGTTTATTTGGACTTGTCCCCAGTTTGTTGGGTTTAATCCCAGTTAATATCATAAGTTATTTGCATCAGGTATCCTAAATTCGATTACGAGGATCACAAAAGGATCAATACTTATGGTAAAAGGATATACAGCAGGAAGGGAAGTTGCCAAGGAAACTCCATGATGACAATTATATCCAGCTTGTCAAATCTCATCTGTTTTGCAGGAATTTTGATTTCAAAGGCAAAATAACAGCTGTGATCTTATCACAACCGCCATTTTGGGGGCAATTGTTAGTGCACAGAAATTTGACACTGTAGATCAGTTATCCTTAGCGTGTGTTCCATATCCTGTCAGGATCAAGGATCCACATTACTTATTATTTATTAACGGTTGTTCTCATGTGTAGTCTTATACTTAGCAGGTATAACGGTTAGGAGACTCAGTCTATCCACTAACTTGCAGTCAAGAAGATATTGACGTGTCTGGATCAATTATCCTTCTGAAGAGTTCCAGAGCTACGTCAAGATCAGTGATCCTCAGTACTTATTTCTTATTAACGATTTTCCTTTGTTATGTTGATAGTTTTGGCAGGTATAACGGCTAATGACCAAGTCAAAGCTATAATCTCGCAATCTAATTAATATACCGCGTGGATAATGAAGGAAACAATCACAATTAAGGAATGGCTTGATTGGCAGCTTAAATTAGGGATATTTGTTATTCTTTTTTTGTATATAATGAAGATATGATCAGCTAGGTTAAAGACATGTACGAACACACACACTAGAGTAGAAGCAAACATTCTATCTACACACTAGCTTACTTTGTAATCTCGATCATATACTCCACAACACTTGTAACCACCTTTTATTATCAATATAATCGACGGTGATAGTTTTCACCGTCCGGGGGGGTTTTTGTGCCGGAGACCACGATAATCATATACTTATCGACCAAAGGTTACCTTGTTTCATTGACTAAAGTAATTCGACCAAAGATTGTCTTATTAATCCTTGACCGAAGTTATTTTACCAAAGATTACCTTGATAAGTTTTGACCGAAGTAAGACTATCGTATTCAAGGGCTTTTTCCCTTGTGATCAAATCATTGTGTACATCAAGATTTCGATTACATATTCGTTATTATCAACATAGCACTATACCTCAGTTTACAGATTTGGATACTTGATCCTTAGCTGATTTTTATCCAAAACAATGACAAATGTCTATCACCACTATATTAATCAAAAAAAGTGTTACAAGGTTGGATATTATGATCAGTGAATACAATGAATCTAAGTGTACGTGAATTGCTAAGGTAAGCCATGCGTATTGTGTATGGCGTGTATTGTGCGTTCCTAGCTGATCATAACTCAGTTTAAATATACAAAGTAACAAACTATAATTCCTAAAAATCCGCCACACTTCCAAAAGATACGTTGCACTCCTTTTGACCACGTGCCATTTCCCATGGACTGCGAATTAACAGGTAGACCAGGACTCTAGCAGTTGTACATGTTTAACATAACACCCTGCTAAACCGTTAGTAAGAAATAAGTACCGGGATTCTTGACCCTGATACAATCTGGAACACATATTAAGGATAACTGATCCATAAGTCACGTAAGGATAACATATCTTCAGCACAAAATATATGTGCGCTAACATTTAGTTATGGTCAACGAGTCAATATAAAAAGGTAAAAATTTTGTTCGGGTTTCAACGAGTCTTTTTAAAATCGTATCGATTTGGTTCGGGTCATAGCGGGTCACTTTCAGAATATATCGACTTGGTTCGGGTTAAAATAGGTCATTCTCAAAACGTAACGATTTGATTCTGGTCAAAACATGTCATTTTAAAAAAGTTTCGATTTGATTCTTGTTCTTAAATGCACCTTGGACGTGTTTCAGTATATTGGGGTGCAAGACTTTTCACATGAAATGTAAAACAGATTCCGTAGTCGGTTAGTCAAGATGTTTGTTAGATTCGTGTATGAATGTTTAAGTCATCAACTGTGCTCCTAGCCCAGGATAAAAGAAGCCTGAATCATTCATGGATACTTGTTGAGAATCTTTCCTTGATGCTTATATTTTGATTTGCTTACTTTCAAGACTAATATTAGTGAAGTTGTGTTTGTTTTCTTTTATATTATTTTTTTAAGTCTATGAAGTTTATGTTTTAAAATTTTAATTTTCTTCGTAAACATTCTAATATGTAAAGTCATTCTTAGTAAGTTTATGTATTTATATATTTTGTTTGCGTATGAATATGAATTACAATTAAAAATCATGTTGCTGTCTCAAAAAATATATTAAAAAATAACTTGTTGTTTGAAATTATATATGTGTTAACTTGACGATTTTTTAGATTTTCACATGTGTCGTACACGGGTCAATAACCTAGTTATTGGGTTATTTATGTTAGTTTTGAATTATATATTATATCTCATAGAAATTCTTAGAAAGCATAGTATCACTACAAAAAAATTGACTTTTATCGGTGACAAAAGTCGTCGCTAAAGACCACTAAAACCTCCGCTAATACAGCGTCGCTAATGGTCCACCTGGGAGCATTAGCGGTGACTTTGTCGCCACTAAAGGTATTGCCGGAATCCGATTTGCATACCACAAACACTTTGTTTCAAGTCAAATATTTAAAACATAAAACTAACTAGTCCATATGTCGTCCTTCTCGTCCGTATCAACTTTGTTTCCTATATTTGATGCCTCTTTCGAATCCGTAAATTGTGAGATTTGTGGATGCGCGTATAAATCTCGGGTCTTGAAACATGAATTTGATCCTACAAAATAAGGTATACACTATAAGTTAAAACAAAACAATATATTATCAATACACTTAACACAAATGTCAGTTTAGAAAAGTTTAGAAAAGTTTAGAAAATGAGAGAACGAGTTTGACATGAACAGAATCGTTAACACAAATGTCAGTTTATAAAATAATGAGCATACAAGTTAAAATGGTAGGGGTGTAAACGAGCCGAGCCGAGCCGAGCCCTAGCTCAATTAGGCTCAAGATCGACTCGTTTTGACTTTCGAGCTCGGTTCGTTTCGATCTCTTTTTCTAAAGCTGGAGCTCGGCCCGTGAGTCGTTTTTTCCAGCTTAGGCTCGGCTCATTTACTATTTATTAATCAATTTATGTATGTTTTTAATTCCTTTTATATACTTGAAAAAAAACCTTAAACGAGCCTAAACTCGGTTTGAGCTTTTGAACACCCTTAGCTTCAAGTACCTAATTCTGGTTTGATGTAATGATTCTTACAACCATAATTCGGTTCGACTCATGCACGTTCCTGGTTAACTCGTCAAACATTTCTTCAATTTTATTCTTTAAACCATATATAATTATTAAAAGTGAAATATCAACTATATATTAGTTTTGAATTAAGTAATTGATCACCTGAAATAACAGAATTAAAGAAGTCATCATCTTCGGCCATCTTGGTTCCTGGTTTACCCTTCCATTATTGCAAGTGAGAGACGATTTGGGGATCAATATAGACACCGATGGCCGTGAACTTAACTTGTAGAAAATGGATAACGATGTCGGTAATTCCTGTTTCAACCAACAAAATCAAAAAGCCATCACATTATAATTCAATAAAAAGAAGAGAGATTACCTTGTTGAAAAGTGTAGCTGAAACCACAGTGATCTTCTTCCCCTATAACATAAAAATCATCAATAACTAAATAAAACACTAAAGATATGTTAAAGCATCTTATCTACGCATTCTATTTTGATAAAACAATAAGTTGTTTTGAAAGTATACGGGGTTATTTAAACAAGCACTACTTAATGTAAAAGGTTTATCTATATTGACAAGCATATGGTATATATTTCCAATAACAATTGACAAAAAAAAAAATTGATACCTTTAAGAACCAAAGACCTGGTACACTTGTAGAGTTGATCTATAACACCTCCACAATCTTATTAGATTCGTTATGTTCAACCAGAACCTAAAGGGAATGCACCTGCAATTGAAACACAATCAAACATAGATACAACAGAAATCGGTTCAATACGAGCCCTAATATGCATAAACACACACAAACATACACAAAAACCCTAGGCTACAAGTTATCCCAGTTCATAATCCCTAATTCAAAATATGATAAAAACCCTAGTATCAAAAAATTAACATAATAGCACAAAATATTTGTAAATACTCCGACGTGGTGGTGGTGCGGCGGCGGTGTCGCTTGAAATGGGCGGTGGTGAGGTGCTCTGATGTTTTGAAGAATTCCGACGGTGGTATTGTGGTGCTCCAGTAGGTTGAAGAGAGCCCTTGCGTGGTGCTCATGTGGTTGTCTTCCATCGTGCTCCGGGTGTGATTTCTGAGAGAGAGAGAGAGAGAGAGAGAGAGAGAGAGAGAGAGAGAGAATAAGCAGAGAGACTCCGGCGGAGGGAAATAGTCCGCCTATTCTTATTTAGTATGATAAAAGCAGAGCCCTTGGATCTAATCCTTATCAACGGTTCAGGTTAAGTCTACCCATGTGCTCATGGATCCAAAGGGCATGTCGCCGCTATTGGCACAGTCGCCGCTAATAGCGGTGCCACTAAAGCTCACTTTTCTTGTAGTGTATTTATGGAAAATCTGGTAATGGAGCAATAGGAAAGTGTAAGTGTCTAACAAAAAAAAGAATAGATTCTTAAATTTATAAGTTTAGGAAAAGATTATTTATATACAACTTTTGTTGTTATATCACAAGCATTCTCATCATCATGAAATGTTAAAAATGTTATACCACGTCTGCTAGTTACATAAAGTGTCACGTCCCACTATTTAAAATAAATAGGCTCGAATTTGAAAAAAAAAAAGAAATCTAACTAGACCCATATAGGAAACAAAATCAACCAAATATCGACTTAAAACACTTAAACAATACCATTTAGAATGACATACCAAGATACTTAGGGGGTGTTTGGGATTGATTATTGTAGCCAACTTATAAACTTTTTGAAAAGTTAAAAAGGTGTTTGGGATTGCTTATTGTGTAATGTGATTAGTTAATAAGTCATAAACTTATGACTCATACGTTACCCTTAAGTCATTAGGATATGAAAATAAGCAATCCCAAACAACCCCTTAAACAATAATTACTTATTTGAGACTTTGACCGACCCAAACTTTAACCCGTGACCCATTCGGTTATACGTGAACAAAGTGAGCAAACCCGATTACTTACTCGAGTAACCAAAAGGATCCACTATATATAAAGTATACCAGCAAAACAAACTATCATTGCACAACACAGTCAAAATTTACAACTCGGCAAGGTGCTGAGTGGATTTTAGGTGGGACAGGGATTAGGGCGTGAGAGTGGAGGTGAGTAGAGGAGACGGTCAAGAAAACAAGGAAGAACAAGGTGGGTGTTCTAGGTTTTAATTTAGTTATTTAATTTTATTATTATCTTTTTTGAACCTCTTAACAGTAGGTTATATTGCAATCATATTTTTTTAATTTTTGTTAGCGCCAATGCCACAAAACCTAGGGACCAAAAGCGGAATTTGAACATACCGCACGCACTATTAGTGTAAATCCTCCTTCGATTTAGTTTATGTTTAAGAAAGAAGTGACCATAAATAAACGTTGAGGGCTTATTGGTAATGCTGATAGAGTTCAAGACCTTTTTACATTGGTGTAAATCCCCCTTTTTGTATTACGGGTTTTTTCTCGGCGATTGATATTAACTTGATGATCTTCAGATTAATCACAGGTATTTCATTATATGTACTACTATCATCAATAACTTTATGTACATATAAGTCCCTTATAGTAAGCTAATTGTTTTTAAAGCCAATAAGCAATATGTATATTTATAATGATAATGATATAGTCGGATTGGGATTCAAAAATCGAACTTAAGAAAATATAATTGCAGCCAGAAAACATAAATATAAAGAAAATATTAAGACTTTTTTGTGATCATGATAAAAAACTATGCAGGTGGAAAAGGGTGGTGTGGGGCTGTGTTAAGGTGGTGCCAAAAAGAGATTAACATAGAGTGCAAGTGTTTTTTTTTCTTTTTTTTTTTAACGTTCTCTATATTTCGTACTTTGGTTTTCTTTTCTTTCCTTTTTCTAATTTCCTGATGTGGTTTTGTATGGAAATAATTAAAATGTCTTGCTTTTTTTAACCGGCAATAACACAAACTTTACCACACCTATATTCTGGTCTTAAAATCACCATACATGCATTCGGATAATTTGAACACACTACCATTTTGTTGTGGAGCACAACACTTTTATCACAAAAATGTCCTCTTAGGACTAAAATATCTTAGGTTCATGCAAATTAACAGTTTTATAATTGTGGAACTCATTTTTGAAGTGTAGTTTTTGGTGGGACTCATTGTTTTGAGGTCACAACAATATATTTTTTTTTCAAACAATGCGTAAAGAGGGAAAGCTACATATCTTATTGGTATCGTGCATATGTAATACATGAAAGGATAACTTGATGTTTACGTTTGACATGGGCCACCACCATATGCCAAAACCAAAACGTGTAATAACTAGAGATGATTAATTGATTTGGCTCTAGAAAAAAGGATTCTAGAAGTATTTTAATCACCAACATCATGCATGTGGTCCATGAGCCATAATATGACCTCACTGCAAAAAACTAAAACTTTTCCACTTTCTCCGGTGGGTGTATGCATATAACAATATAAATATATTAGTTTATGCATGCATATAAGTATGTAGAACTGATTGATCAATAGTTCCAGAGGAATGATGTTCCCTGGGAGATATCACCGCCGCTCGAATTATCCTGATCATCGTAATCAGGATACTGATACTGAGGTGGTGGTTGCATGAAATAGTCATCGAACCCGGGAAATATATCGTAATTGTCCACATTGTTGATATTATAATCATGTGACGCAGCCAAAGAGGATGCGGACTCCGAATAAGGGGGGCACGTCTCCATGGGCGCGACAGCATCAGGAACCGAATTGGCAAAGCGAGTTGCAGCAGCCTGTATTTCGGAAATAGAAAGAGTCGTTCCACCAGGAATGTTGGGCGGTTGGTCTGGGAAATTTAACTTGGCCGCGTTTCCACGAAGACAGAATGCGGCCGCATCAAAAGCTCTAGCGGCTTTTACTGGTGAGTCGTAAGAGCCTAACCAGATCCTCTCACGGCTGTTGGGCATCCGGATTTCGGTCACCCACTTCCCCCATTTCCTCTTCCGCACGCCTCTGTACTTTGGGTCGTGTGTCAAAGACTCTGATTCGGGGTTCATGGTTACCGATCGAGTGTTTGGTGTTTGCTGGTGGAAGTGGCAGTTGACCTGTTTATATATGTGTGCTTTAAGTAGGATTGTGCAGAAGAGGCCGAAATAGTGTTGACTAAAAGTTAGAGTTTTATGTCAACGACCGCGTTGACATGAAATACGTTTGTTAATCCACAAAAGTAACACAGAGTTTTTTTTTCCGCACATCCTTAATTTCTAAAGGATTTGAATAACTATCTATCTATATTCTTCAAAACAGAACATTGCGTGTGATAACTCAGTTCCATAACACCAAGTAAATATGTTTCAATTAGTATGATGATACTTATATAATATTTGAGAACATCAACACACTTTATAATTATGTATCATTTTATTGTCGATTGAGGAATAATTGATAGGATCATGGAAAGCTCTATTTATTAAAGAAGAGCTTCATGGTTTAATTTATGAGTAGTGGAAGAAAAAGAATATTGACCATTGGTATTTATGTATTCTAAATTTCTATCACATGTTGTTATGTTCTATTTTGTAGTGGACTTATCTTATTAGAGAACTTATTACATTTTTGATCGAATTTCCCCATATGCTCTTTATTTCATTACAAAATATACTAGGTATAATAGCTTTGTTTTTTTTAAATCAAATCTATAGGCTCTTTTGTGAAATATAACGACATTTATTAGACGTGTAAACGAACCAAACGAACCAGAATTGTGGCATGTCCGTGTTCGATCATTTAACTTTAACCGAACACAAACATATAATCTAACAGAATTGTGTTCAAGTTTGTTCATTAAAAAACTAAGCATGTTCATGTCTCTTCAGTTAAAACCTAAACGAACAGTTCTCGACTGTAAGCGAGCACTAAGTTAAACAAACATACGTACTAGAACAAACCTAAACGAACACAAATGAACATCATATAGTCAACCTAAATAAGAAATGGACAAATATTTTCGTTAAAACAGAAAAAAAAATGAATAATGAACCGACTAATGTGTACATAATAAATCCAAACAAGCCTCCTTACAAAAAATTAAATAAAAATGAACCAAATTAAAATATAAAAAATATCATTAGCAAAAACAAAATAATAAAATTATTAGAAACAAAACCTAATGAAACCCGCGTAAAACGCGGCCTAAAAACTAGTATCTATCTATATATCTACCTGTATGATACATCGTGTCACGTGTCATATTCATATTTATCCTTACAATTTTTTCTCAGTAACACCCTGAACCACTTAACCCAACTTGTCATAGTGGTTGGATTAATTTACAAATGCAATATTGTTCTTAAACTTCAAAAAATTTCATAAATTATAGTGGAAATACTATTCGTAAGGTCACAAGTCCAAGAAATAAACATAAATTGTCATAACGAAACAGCATAAAATCGATGTAGTTTCCAAATAGACAGGCGTGCTTTAAACTTTACAGATATACATAATGAAAGTTAGTATTGTTGAATAAGTTCTAGCTTTACGTACTATCAATAAAAAAGGATTTAAACTATAGAACATATTGCATTACTATTCTAGTCTTTATGCAAAACTGTATGTGGTATATCATAAGGACATAATACTATTAACTATGGCACTTTAACTTTCGTACTTAGTATTTACACATAAGTAAAACGATCATTTTAGATAAGTCTATAGTATAACACTTTTAGGAATCATCATCTTTCAAACTATAACACACCAGTTGTATAACCACAGCAAGCCACAAAGGCATTACCTTATCTATGGTCCCGTAGGTAATCGCTAATGCTTGGACTCGTCCAGTTGGAAGCTAACGTCCTTCCTCTATGACAATTGGATTCTTCCTGAAGGAAGCTATCGTACGCCAACTATAGCAATTCATCGCAAAAGGAATATAGCAATCTTGACTCTTTAACATTGGTTGCCCTTTTTATATACTTTTAAAAGTTGTCACTTTAGCTATAAAACATGTTTACTTTACTATATCACTTTGCATCACGTTTAAAACATATTTAACTGTCACGTTTTTGTCAAATATGCATGCCACCTTGAAAACATGTATAAAAGGAATTTATGACTCACCTAACTTGAGCACCTCTAGTCTCTACCCAAACCCTTGAACAATTGTACAAGGTTCACGTACAAAACTATCAACTATATGTCACATTGTACCATAATACCAAATAAGTGCACATGCACAAGTTCTCGTCTTGCTATGTTCTCGGTTGTATAAGTTCTCCCGTATTTCAAGTTCTTGCATAATTTAAGTTCTTGCATATTCGTAATTTATCACGTAAGTTATTGAACTCAGGGTATTCACATGGCCAATGCAACTAGTTACTTGCATCTACACAATAATCGTTTTATAAGAAATAACTATAGTTTGCAATTACCATTCTGTATGCGATAACTATGATCTGTGATAACTATAATAGGAGATAACTATTGTTAAGCGAATACTTACACTATGCGATAACTAATTAGCATTGGGCGATAACTAAATATCAATAGTAACTTCAAGATTTATGGTAACATACCAATTGTTACTGATAACCCAAAAATCTGATTTTTAAGCCTATGGATGACAATTCGATCCTGAAAGTAATTCAATTTTCCAACTTTATGAATATGTATCACTCGATAATTAACATGTCAAGTTTCCATACAAATGTATCCGTAAAAGCATAAGCTTTTAGCAGGTGATCCTCAAAACCCAAACTGAGATCCAAGGTTGTGTTGGATTTAATGGTCGTTTCGGGTCAAGTCAATGCGACCGACCCGAATGTGACCCGGACTGAGTTACACAGAGGGTGACGAGATAAAGGCCTATTTAAATGTTAATTAGGCCCGACACAATTAATTAGATGGACAGGATAATGGACAAGGCTTTGTTTTGTTAATTGGGCTCAAGCCCAATTGGTTTAACTTGATTAAACCCTAATAATAATATCTATATATAGTATAAGATATTATTAATGGAAACTTGAACATAACAAACAAACCCTAGCTGCCCATTAGAATTCCGGCGCCGAAATCCGGCTACCCGCTTTTCCGGCGAGCATAATCCGGCCGCCGCATACCCACCTTAACCACTAGCAGCCCTTCTTCAACCACCACAAGCACCACCGTAGCTCCTTAGAGTCCCGGAGCTGTCAAAAACCCCTGATCGTTTTTCCGGCGGACCTGCAACTCCGGCGAGGTCAAAATCCGGTGAACCCGGTTTTCCGGTGACTGTCTGCTGCTGTGTTGCCGTCTGCTGCCGCTCGCTGCCGTCCTCTGATATCCGACGCCAGTAGAGGCCGCCACATCCATTGCCGGAATCCGCCGCCGCCGCCGCGAGCCGCCGCCGCCGCCGGATCTTGGATTGGGTGTTTGATTGTGTCATTCTAGCCTTTCTCGTTATCCTTCGGTGTCTTCCCGGTTTCGATAACCGAGGTATATCGACATCTTAACTATGGTTGATTTATTTATGTTTATCGTACTTGTATTGCTGTAATCGGATCCGGGTTCGGGTTTCCGTTTTTTGGTTCGTTTAAATCGTTTATATCCGCTGCGTTTTATAACTCGTTTATATCTTTGATTATTAATATTGATTAATAACTATTAAACGAATTATTAACTAAAACGGGTTTAAAATTCTTGACCGTTTTCGTTCCGAACCACCGTTGAATCCCAACAGTGGTATCAGAGCCGAGGTTACAACGTACGAGTCGATCCCAGTTCGTTTAAAACCGAATCTACATCTTAAACTTTAAATCGTTTAAAGTTTATAGATCTAGATTTATTTTCGGGTGATTTTGAGTTGGTCAAAGTTTTGTTTATTTTATTTGACCAAGTCAAAACGACCCGAAATTTGTTTATTTTGAATATGTAAATCCGGCCCCGACCTATGTGTTTGTTTGGTTGTGTTTGGTGTTTGAGCTTGTTTTGTCCATATGGTTGGTTCAAAAGTTGTAAAAAGGTTATTATTTAATTTCCGGTTTTCTTTTGGCCATAAAGATGGTTCAAATTTGTAATAGGACATATTATTGTTAGGTTATAAATTTGTAATTAAGAAAACGCGAAGATAACCAAGGACGAGCTCATGGACATCTTGGTTAGTGGGAGTTCGGACTAGACGAAGGGATGCACGGAGAAGTCCATCCTTGTGGTTGTTTGTGTTGTGAACCCCTTGACCCGATCGATCTCCCTAATTGGCTCTAGTGAGACCGATCACCTTTTGGCCATAAGGATTTACATATTATTGTTATTTGCTATTTGTGGTTGCTTGGATTGTTTATAATAGGATTATAATATTACCGACCTAATACCAAATAAATTGGAAAATAAACATTTTATTAACCAATTATGTTTTGCAAATTAAAAACGTTTTAATTTCCAAAACTAATAACTTAATAGTTTCCTATTAACTTAAAATTGGTTAGTCGTATCGCTACAAACTTAGTTTTTAATAGGTTATTTAAAACTAAGTGTCCTGAGAGATGAAAGGGTTCATCTACTCGTCGCGATAATAAATACAGTAAAATTTGACTTTTACTCTATTTGGTAATTTTAAAATTAATCCCAATTTTAAACCAATAGTTTATGCCAATCCTACTACAAGTCACACTTGAGGCATACTGCAAAAATTCGAGTGTTTGGAGCTACAGCACCGCACTTGTTTTCTAGCCTATCCCATCAAGGTGAAAGCGTTTCGTTGACACATCCGGCGCTTTAACACGTCACGGTACTAGGACAACTATTACTTTACTCTCCTGTTACGTGCTAAAGCTGTCTGGAGACTTAAAGTGGGCAAAGATGAGGCTAAACGTATCTATACAGACAATCGTTGTCTCCATAGGCCCCATAACCGAGAGTTGTGCTCTATTCACAATTGACAATCGTTGTCGGTCTGCCTAACCACTTATTAATGTTGTGTGCTACAGCTGCCTTTAATAATTGGAAGCCAGATTCTCATACTCCTAATTAATTAATGTTATTGGGTCATTAATAATAGGACTACAACGTCGAAAATACTAATTAAATTTACTTTTGCTTAATTAATCAGATGTCGTCAATCGAAATTTCACCCAACGCCCTTAAGACTATCCTTGAGAAGGATAAACTGAACGGTACCAACTTCATCGAATGGCACCGCAACTTAAGACTTGTTCTCACCATGGAAAAGCGCCTGTATGTTCTCGATGGACCTGTTCCAACCGAGCCTGAAAACAACACAGCCGCTGCTCGAAAAGTTCTTGAGAAGCATCAGGATGTCTGGCTGATGTCTCCTGCATTATGCTAGCCACCATGACTTCTGAGCTTGCTAAAGGCTTGGAAGACTTTGGTGCCTATGAGATGCTTGAACAACTCAAGGACATGTTCAAGAAACAAGCCCGTCAAGAACGTTTTGACACCATGAAACAACTCATAAGTTGCAAGATGGCAGAGGGGTCTCCCGTCAGTGCGCATGTTCTTAAGATGAAGGGGCACATCGATCAGCTCAAGAAACTTGATTATCCCATGCGTGATGAGATGGCATCGGATTTCATCCTCAACTCTCTCCCCAACTCATACGACCAGTTCGTAATGAATTTCAACATGAATGGTTGGGTGAAGACAGTGCCGGAGCTTCATAACATGCTCAAGACGGCTGAGATGAACATTCCTTCTAGGACCAATCAAGTTCTGATGATTCGATCTGCTGGTGTCAAAAAGCCAAAACCAAAGAATCGGGGTTTTAAGGGAAAAGGCAAGAAGAAAGTTACTGTTGCTGCCAATGTTGCCACCAACACTAACAAGGTAGTTGCAAAGAAAAAGCCGCCGCCCTTTGAGGAGTGCAAGTGCTACAAATGCAACCAAATGGGGCACTGGATGAGAAACTGCTCCGAGTACCTTGCTGAGATCAAGAAGAAGATAGCCAATGGTGAAGGCTCTTCTGGAGGTATTTCCATATACGTTATTGAAGTTTTCACTGTCTCTAGCAACACATGGGTATTTGATACCGGATGTGGTTACCACATCGTTAATGTCTTGCAGGAGCCTGAGAAGTGGAGGAAACTGAATAAAGGCAGCATGGAACTCATCGTTGGAGATGGGAAGAGAGTACCAGTTCTAGCAACTGGAGTATTTCATTTTACTTGTCCATCTGGCCTGGTCTTTCCTTTAAATAATTGTTTGTATGCTCCTGGCTTGACCAGAAACATCATTTCAGTTTCGTTGTTGTTTGAACAAGGATTTAAGTATGTTCTTAATGGCATGGCTATTTCTGCTTACTTAAATGATATCTTTTATTTTGAGGCTAAACCTCGAAATGGTATTTATGAGATTGATGTTCAACCTGATAATAACGTATATCATCTTTCAAAACGTATCAAGACTAGCGTCAATGATACTTTTCTATGGCATTGCCGACTTGGCCACATAAGCAAGGCAAGAGTTAAAAGACTCCAATCCGAAGGGATTCTTGAATCCACAGGACCGGACTCTTTTAACAATTGTGAGTCTTGCTTAGCTGGCAAACTCGCCAAAGACACCTTCACTAATAAAAGTGAACGAGCAAGTGATCTATTAGGACTCATACATACTGATGTGTGTGGACATTTCAGAACCATGACTAGAAACCATGAAAGATACTTCGTTTCTTTTATCGACGATTATAGTCGATACGCTTATGTGTATCTTATGAAACACAAGCACGAAACTTTTGAAAAGTTCAAAGAGTTTCAAAGCGAAGTGGAAAAACAACTTGATAAAACCATTAAGATACTTCGATCAGATCGAGGTGGAGAGTATCTCAGCACAGAGTTCATCACTCAACTAAAAGAGTATGGAATTGTTTCTTAGCTCACTCCACCTGGCACACCCCAACTTAATGGCGTGAGCGAGAGGAGAAATCAAACTTTTCTAAACATGGTTTTATCGATGATGTGTAGAACTAACTTGCCTCACTCCTTTTGGGTTACGCCCTTATGACCGCTGCCCGCATTGTCAATCTAGCTCCAACTAAGAAGATAGACAAAACTCCATATGAGATATGGCATAAGGGAAAGAAACCCAAATTGTCTTATCTTAGAGTATGGGGATGTGATGCTTATATCACAAGTGAGTCTGATGACAAACTTGATCCCCGCGGCGAAAAAGTTATTTTCGTCGGATACTATTACAAGAGCGGTTATTACTTCTTTCATCCTGATACAAATACGATTTCTGTCAGGAGGAAAGGCTACTTCCTTGAAGAAGAATTTCTTAGTCAAGGAACTAGAAGTAACATTGTCGATCTTGAAGAAATTCAAGAACCACAACCAACCGCTGAGGAAGTTGGAGAGTCTGATCAACAAGTTATTGTTGCTGACACATCAGACGTGAACACAAGCGTTCGCAGAAGTAGTAGGACTCCCGTACCAAATTCTAGATACTTATGTCATCTAGATGGTCCCAAAGTCTTATTAGTAGCCGAGTCTGGGGACGAGCCTACTAACTACAAATCTGCTATCTTGGATCTGGAATCCAAGAAATGGCAAAATGCCATGAATGCAGAGATGCAATCCATGCATGATAACTAAGTTTGGAACTTGGTTAAGCTACCCCCCGATAGTCGGGCAGTATGGAGCAAATGGATTTTCAAGAAGAAAACCGACATGCATGGAAATGTACAAACCTACAAGGCACGGCTAGTCGCGAAAGGTTTCACTCAAACTCAAGGTGTTGACTATGATGAAACTTTTTCGCCCGTTGCTATGACCAAGTCAATTAGGATATTGCTTGCCATTGCTGCATACTATGATTATGAGATATGGCAAATGGATGTCAAAACTGCTTTCCTTAATGGACATCTTTCTGAAGATGTCTATATGGTTCAGCCAGAAGGTTTTGTCGATCCAAAATATCCTAATAGGGTTTGCAAATTGAACAAGTCCATTTATGGGCTTAAGCAGGCATCTCGAAGCTGGAATCTTCACTTTGACGAGAAAATCAAAGAGTTTGGTATGAACCTTGTTTACAGAAAGGCTAGTGGGAGCACTATATCATTCCTCATCTTGTATGTGGATGACATACTGATCATTGGAAACAACATTCCTATGCTTAAGGAAGTTAAGCAATGGTTGGAATCTTGTTTTGCAATGAAAGATCTTGGAAAAGCCGCATATATTCTGGAAATAAAGATCTATAGAGATAGATCTAAGAGGATTCTAGGGCTTAGTCAAAGTACTTACATAGACAAAGTGATGGCACGCTTCTCAATGGAAAACTCCAAGAAAGGAGCTGTTCCAATGACTAAAGGAACCGTGTTGAGCAAATCGCAATCTCCGGCAACGGACATTGAATCTAAACGTATGCAAGCAATTCCATATGCTTCTGCGGTTGGCTCTATCATGTATGCTATGTTATGTACTAGACCTGACGTCTCGTATGCCTTGAGCATGACCAGTCGTTTTCAACAAAGTCCTGGCATTGCCCATTGGACTGCTGTGAATAACATTCTAAGGTACTTGAATAGGACCAAAGACATGTTCTTGGTGTTTGGGGGAGTGGAAGAGGAGCTCACTTTAAAGTGTTACACTGATGCTAGCTTCCAGACTGACCGAGATGATTCTCGCTCACAGTCGGGTTTCGTTTTCACTCTCAATGGAGGAGCTATTTATTGGAAGAGCTCCAAGCAGAGTGTTGTGGCGGATTCTACCACCGAATTCGAATATATAGCTGCATCAGATGCTGCTAAGGAGGCTGCTTGGATGAAGAAGTTCATCACCGATCTCGATGTGGTTCCGAGTATTCACAAACCAATCGAGATATTCTGTGATAACACATGTGCTATTTCTCAAGCCAAAGAGCCAAGGTCTCATCACAGAACCAAGCACATTCTAAGGAAGTTCCATCTTATTCGGGAAATATTGGAATGAGGTGACATCGTGATAAGCAAAGTAGACACAGATCAAAATATAGCTGACCCGTTCACTAAGCCGATGACTCAGGACAAGCATGATCAGCATAGATATGCTATCGGGCTTAGACTTGCTAGTGATTTATTTTGATTTAGTATTTAGATGTATGAACGTTTAATCAGTTGTACTTTTCTGTTCACTTTTGATTTAATGGTTAAATGCAAACGTTGAATAATACAAAGGTGTTCATTTTAATACGTTTAATCCGTGAATATTGTATTCTAAATTATCCGTAGTCGGTTAGACTCGTGGGAGCGATTCTAAATTAAGACTATTCTGACTTTGGACTCAAGCAGTTGACTTCCAAACTCACAGACCTCATTATGAATGACGTTGGATGTAATTCGCATCAAATCATCTTCATGGATCTTGATCATAAGATGTTTTGATAATAGTATGCTCATTTAGTATCCTTAGACCTGAGATACATATTATAACTTTCGTTTACCGAGGAATAATCTTTGATCATGTTAACCGCTGTAGCGTAACTGCCAGCCATAAAGGCATTGATTGGGAATGTTCTGGAGTTCAGTGGGAGTTGTATGTAGTCAAGATGGAATTATGTACTCTTACATTAAAATGTAACAGTTAGACATATTGGCGCCCTCGTTGATTCAAACTGGTAAAGTGTGAGGCCTCACCCAAACTAACTGTGTGTTTGATTGGACCACTTTGACTCTATATCGAGAATTACAATAATTGAACGCCATATGAGATTGATTTGATCCATGTCTCATTGTTCAATTAATGTCTTATACAGAAAGGATAGATAAAAACGATTACTATAAATTCATTATCTTGCAATAAGGTATTCCAAGATACTTTGGTTATGGATTTAAAATGTCATATTCGGTTGGGGACAGCTATGTGTAGCTAGAACGCCTCTAGCTGTTAGCGTTGTGATACTTGACCCAAATACGTCCAAGTGGGAGACTGCTGGATTTAATGGTCGTTTCGGGTCAAGTCAACGCGACCGACCCGAATGTGACCCGGACTGAGTTACACCGGGGGTGACGAGATAAAGGCCTATTTAAATGTTAATTAGGCCCGACACAATTAATTAGATGGACA
This sequence comes from Bidens hawaiensis, assembly GCF_021521415.1. Lineage (NCBI taxonomy): Eukaryota > Viridiplantae > Streptophyta > Magnoliopsida > Asterales > Asteraceae > Bidens > Bidens hawaiensis. Next base: position 309,806 of record NW_027491362.1, on the reverse strand, counting down.
GGATAATGGACAAGGCTTTGTTTTGTTAATTGGGCTCAAGCCCAATTGGTTTAACTTGATTAAACCCTAATAATAATATCTATATATAGTATAAGATATTATTAATGGAAACTTGAACATAACAAACAAACCCTAGCTGCCCATTAGAATTCCGGCGCCGAAATCCGGCTACCCGCTTTTCCTGCGAGCTTAATCCGGCCGCCGCATACCCACCTTAACCACTAGCAGCCCTTCTTCAACCACCACAAGCACCACCGTAGCTCCTTAGAGTCCCGGAGCTGTCAAAAACCCCTGATCGTTTTTCCGGCGGACCTGCAACTCCGGCGAGGTCAAAATCCGGTGAACCCGGTTTTCCGGTGACTGTCTGCTGCTGTGTTGCCGTCTGCTGCCGCTCGCTGCCGTCCTCTGATATCCGACGCCAGTAGACGCCGCCACATCCATTGCCGGAATCCGCCGCCGCCGCCGCGAGCCGCCGCTGTCGCCGGATCTTGGATTGGGTGTTTGATTGTGTCATTCTAGCCTTTCTCGTTATCCTTCGGTGTCTTCCCGGTTTCGATAACCGAGGTATATCGACATCTTAACTATGGTTGATTTATTTATGTTTATCGTACTTGTATTGTTGTAATCGGATCCGGGTTCGGATTTCCGTTTTTTGGTTCGTTTAAATCGTTTATATCCGCTGCGTTTTATAACTCGTTTATATCTTTGATTATTAATATTGATTAATAACTATTAAACGAATTATTAACTAAAACGGGTTTAAAATTCTTGACCGTTTTCGTTCCGAACCACCGTTGAATCCCAACAGGTTGATCTAATGCGATATATATAGATTGGTTTAAGTTGTTATTCATCGTTGATTCTTGATGAAATCACTAGCTAATCGTCTTCCCTTGATCATTTTGTGAATATGATGTTTAGTTTAAGCAAAAAAACCGGTTTCCCTCTCTAGAACACACACTTTCTCGTTCTAATTTTTTCTCAAGAATGAAGTTAACGAGCAAGCATGAAGGCTATGACCCTTTATTAACGTGTCGTGTTTTTCAAATCAATATCCATGATAATTTGTTTAGCAAATAAAACCTTTTATAAAATTGGTGTTACATCTTCTTATTAATCACACCTCCGGTCATTTTTATTTAATATAACATGGTAAAACAACCGACGCGCATAGCGCCGAGCCGATGGTGTAATCAATAAAAAACAACTTCGTCAATACCTAAATACAACAAATTATTAAGATAATAAAAAACAAAACTCGCGCGCTATCACTGCGGGCCGATGTGAATTCGGTTGATATCGACAGTGATGACTTTAAAAAAACGTCATTCATCATTTCATTGCAGTCGTAAACGATGCAAATTTGAGCCAAAATACAACAAATTAACATATTTAAAATAAACAAAAAGAATAGTTACAAACCAAAAGAAAAAAACTAGTCACGCACAATAAAATAAGAAAAAATAACCGCTCACTTTGGCCGGGCCTTTATAGACGATGTCTACACTAAATCCTCAAACACCAAATGTTTTAAATAAAAAAATACTTTAGACAGAAGAGTTTTAAAACCAATAATATTACTATTAATTATTAATAAATGAACTAACTATTAAATGAATAATTTGGTGGCGCCAAAACCAATCCGGTTCTTTAACGACACCAAGTTTTAATATTTATTTATATGGATAATATATTTAAAATAAAACATAATAGTAACTATATTAATAGAACAATTTTGTTTTGAAATATATCTAGAAAGAAAATTTAAAATCTAATATGCTTATTAATAAACACCTTTATTATTTTAATTTTAGTAACAATAATTATATTTTAAAAAGGATTAATTTCATATATACGCTTATAAACATTATAAATATCATATATATACCCAAACAAAATTTGAAATATCATATATACTTTTACAAAGTAACTAAAATATTATATATGCCCTTATAAAACATTTAAAGTATCATATACATCCCTATTCATCAATAATAATTTAATAAATGACCATTTTATCGTTATTTTAAAAAAATAACTTTCGTATATGCTCATTTTTTAACGAATAGACCATTCTACCCCTTACCATTACATAACTTGTTTATACCGTATGTTATTATTTTAATTTTAATCAACTTTTTTCACCTTTAACGACAACCAAATCGTCTCTTATCACTTATTAAAAATTGCAAACCATTCGAAGATTGATCACATCAAATGGTCTATAGTAAAAACTATTTATCGCATCTAATCAAACTAGAGTAATATGGTCATTTTAAAAAAAAATTAATGAACTGGATATATATGATATATTAATAACTTTGCAATGGTATATATGATGCGTTTAGTTTTGCTTGGTTATATATGATATTTTCAATAAATATAAGGGTATATATGAATTGCCCCTTAAAAAAACATAATAACTATAATAACTATATTAATATAACACTTTTATTTTGAAATATCTATGGAAAGAAACTTTAAAATCTAATATGCTTAATAAACACCTTCATCATTTTAATTTTAATAGCAATAATTATATTTTATAGAAAACATAATATATAACTATACTTACAAAAATATTTTTGTGTATAAACTCTCTTATTTTTAAAAACTTTAATTTCTAATTATGTAAATTTTGTTTACTATCACATATTAAATGTCGGTTAAATTGTCAATTTGTGGCTAACCAACTTGGTAGAGGCATGAGCCTATTGAAAGGAAAGTTCTAGGTTCAAACTTATACAAAGACATGTAATATTGATGTAAGGAAGGAGTAGGAATTTGGGCTGTTTAAGACAAAAAATATCAGTCAAATTACATTAAATAATAATTAATGTATTTCAAAGCCCAATTATATATTAGATTTTACATATTTTTAATTTTTTTTAAAAGGTTAGCGTACGTAACACAGTTTCCTATCTATAAGATATATATACAATAAGATTTAAAATTTATATATATTATTATTTTCAACTTCCGTTCAATACACATGTTCTAAGTTAAGTTAGTATGTATGCGTATGTGTATATATAATACAACTTTGATTAATGTTATAAGTTTATACAAGTAAAGCTAATATTAAAAAAATATAAAAAAAGGAGTAAAACTTTAGGTTAAAAAATGAACTATGATACGTTGTTAAAAAATCACTTACAAATATTCTTTTACCTACATTTAATAACTTTATTATTAGATCAATTATTATTATTATTATTATTATTATTATTATTATTATTAACGATAATATTTTTGTACTCTATAAAGTTTGAACATAATAATTTCTATTTCACACTTTAACACTCCACCAAAGTGGAATGACACGTAAAGATCACTTATAGTTGACGCAATAAATCTATAAACATAAAGCTAGTATTTAATAAAAGAAAAATGTAAAGCTTAGGTTAAAATGATCGAGATATATTATAAGTTGTTAAAAATTCAGTTAATAATTGTCTGGATACTTACTTTAAATAACTTTATACTATCACACCCTACAATTTTTTTTTCTTAAATACACAGTTATAGATCACCTAGCTACAATTTTGTTTAATGTAATAAATCTATAAAAATAAAGTTAATTTACAAAAGAAAAAAGGAAAAAGGGTACCACTTTAGGTTAGAAAGAAAAATGTGATAAGTTGCTAAAAGTCAATTTAGTAAGTAATGTTCTACCTACACTAGATAAGCTTTTCAATCACACCCTATATAAGTGTTTCAACCACATATTCATGATAAATAGTTTTAAAACCGTGATAAATAAATACGCGATTTGAGAAAGAAGATTTTAAAAAACAACGTGTGTTAATTGGCAAGGTGATGTCATGTTCTAGACTGGAAACGCCACACATGCCGTCAACTTAAACCTTCTCAAATTTGTAAAAATCTCCAATTCTCGAAAAGCAACATGTGAACGTTCTACGGTTTCGTCAGACACATGTACCCATTTGCACGATGATGTGTTCTCTAAAACCGAATCTGCTAGCGGTTGTAAACCTTCCCTTATTCTTTTTCGCCGGCCACTTGAAGCACTATATTTTGGTGTACATGTCGTCATGTCGGTCGCCGTACAAGTGTCTCGAAAACGGCCGATGCTTGGAGAGAATTTTATTTTATTTAAACTTTCAATAATCTCTTTTTCTTAAATTGTTAGAGCTAATTATATTTTAACCTTTTTCATTAGTATGAGTTTCATTTTACAGATTTTCTTAAGTTTTCAACTATTTATTTTCCTATTTTTGTTGTTTTAAAGTTAGTTTAATATAACTTTTTTGGGTAGTATGAATTTTACGCACTGTTTGCGTGTGCGCATATAATGAATATACGCGTGAGTCATCGGGGAGCAAAGTGAAATCGCATTAATGTTGACGTTATTTTATTAATTTCATGATAATAGCATTAAACGTGACAGAAGGTTAATCATGCATCAAGTGACGGTGTTGATAGCCGAAAGACAATGATACATACACCAATCGGTCGGGATCACGATGGTTGAGTGTTATGTGCCTTATGTCCAAGGTTTGATGCAAAACAACTATCGAGCCGATGTCTCTCACCGGAAGCAGTCTCTCTTTTTCTACAGGGTAGATGTAAGGATGTCTACATCTTACACTCAGACCCTAACATATATAGCTTTGCTATTGGTGAAATTTACCGAGTACGATGATGATGATGATGATGATGATGATGGTGGTGGTGGTGGTCAGTATGAATTTCATTTATATTTTATTATTTTTTATACTTTGAGTGTTATAGTTTTAAAATTACACTATTTTAGGGTTTGCTTTTCAAAACTAAAATTCAATTTCTAATTTATCCTTTTATAATACAAAAGAAGTTGAAGTTGATATGGAAATCAGATTTTTGGAACGCTTTTTATAATATAAAGATTAGGGTTCTTTTTACAATTTTCTTGAACGATCAAAGAAATCTAAACAAAATACAACGACTGGCCAAACAAGAAGCTAGCCACGTTACCACTACACCCACCAGGAGAAAAACAACCACCTAATCTCATTGTATTATCAATTACACCCATTCCATTCTCCTTATGACAAAACAAAACCAAACCACTCTACTTAATTACTTTTGACTCACAAAGTACTAGTAGTTCTTTAATCTACCACTATACCCACCTCCGAAGTCGATTTGTCTTTGGACACCAATTCATTCATTAGTTTTCACAGACACCAAATCGAGACGAGACAAACTGTGTGGAATGTCTTTGCTTTCTTCATTAGAAACCTGGTGAATTTGTACAGATCCAAGAGGTCTCCTGTAACAATCGAAAATTTAAAATCATTCTTTAATATAATTCTATACCGATAGAAATTATAAAAAAATAAATAAATAAGAAAAATATATATCCTAGTATATTCAAGTTTAAACATACAATTTTAAATAATATACAATTAATGAAATAAAACTTACATTTTAACTAAAATACATTAAATAATAATAATAAAATATGGTAATGTAAATCTGAAGAAGGCAACGTGGAGAGTTATATGGATACAAGGATACGTCATATACAAACGTAGAGTCCGTCGATTTGTGGTGATAAACATCTTTGAACTAATTTATAACTTGGTCAGTGTAGAGGTAGGGTACCAAAAAGACCCAAATACCCATAAGTACCACCCGCGGGTCACAGATAATGTTCTTATAAGCCACCCGCGGGACATATGGATCACGCGCATATCACGATAGAGGAGGAACGTCCTCATAACACGCGCGGAAGCATCCGGGCATCCTCAAAAGTCATCCGCAGGACAAGACATCTGTCCGCATAAAACAACTGTAGGACAATGCTAGCGGGACAGCTGTCACCACTCAAGTATTCTCTAGAAGAAGGCTCATGATTCTTACTTGGGGAATACGTGACATATTAGCCAATGAACAAAGGACACCTGGCCAGGTTGTTATAACCGTGCACATGGCCAGGGTGCGATTCGTCCAATCATTTGGCGACAAACGTCCAGGTTGTTACGCCCATGCACATGAGACGTATAGCTCAACCTATCACAAGAGGACACGTGTCTAGGCGGTTATCAAAGGTCTTCTAGCAGAGGACAGCTGCCCCAACCATCTTCCATCATCATTCGGCTATAAATACCTTGTCAAACGGTATGAGGTATTCATTCACTCACCTATATTCTGATTGCGCTTAGTCTATATACTTCAGTAGTTTCTCCATTACGAACATTACTTATTCTCATGCCGGAGGGTGGTTACAGGAAGATCCCCCCTCTTGTCCTTCCTATAACGAGACTCACGGTGTCTGTTTTGCAGGTTCCGGTCACTGGACTTTGGGAGGTTGTACTCATATCTTGGTTGTAATTATCATATCCTACCTTGTTGACTCATTGGATCCAGGACCCATACCCGGGGAGTGGATCCGTGTTTCTTCATTTGCGCCATCCGTGTTTTGTGTTAGAACAGCAATAGTTTTCGTTGGTTTTTGGTTTGTTTGATATGAGTAAACTTCCTGAAGGGCCGACGGGAACCCCTGTACCTGATTCACGTGTAACTAACACAGAAGCACCTCCGGGTCTTAGTGTTTTTGCACGTATTACGACTCCAAGTGGACGTACTCTTGAGCGTGTCACAACTCCGGGGTCAAGAATCACCAATGTAACACCTGGGGTTTTACCCTAGAGAATGTTACAACACCAACCGGTCCTACTCCCATAGATATGGGACGTGGTTCGACACCAGAAGGTTCAAATCTGGGTAACCTCAGACGAATTACGGAAGAAACTCGCCGAAAGCGGTCAGTGTTGGATCTGGGAGATGATTCAGGTGACTCTGACATGGCGAGATCTCATCAACGTAATTCCAGATCTAGAGGACATTTAACTCCTGAGGAGTGGCTTCATGTGCAACAACAAAGTTTGGTGGCTGAATATGAGCGCAGAAAACGTGATGAACGATTTCATGCCCGTACTTTGAATTATGAGGAATCTCTCAGGAGATCCCCTTCTCCTCCACCAACAGTAAGAGGAAGTCAGCTTCGTTACAGCCAATCTATGGAACCAGAGTTTGGTGAATTACCGAGGTTACGCCCTCGTCCTCGTATAAATATACGGATGCCATCTTACTTGGAAGAGTTTGATAGTTACGATACATCTTACCACCCAGGAGATTACAGTATGTATACCGGTGACAGTAGGATGAGTTCTCAGGCAAAAAGCAGTCGTCCGCATGACATAGTCCGCTACACCGAATAACATAGCAATGCGGAACGAGACTTCACTAAACCATATCGCCCGACGGCTTTTGCCGAAAAATCGAAATTCATAGCAACAATTTCCACTACACCCTTCCCTGTCAATGCCAAAATACCTACATCAGTAGGCAAGTACAATGGTATGACTGATCCAAGTGATCATCTCCAGAACTTCGTGGCAGTAGATGGTGTCAGTGGTTGGACGCTCCCTTATTTGTGTCATATGTTCGCATTGACACTAACAGGGGCAGCAAGAGAATGGTTTGAAAAGCTACCCGACGGTGAAATTTCTAGTTGGGACGATCTGGTGAAAAAATTCTCTCAGCAGTTTAGCCAGCAGAAGAAACATACGCGAGACCAATCAGAAATTTTAGATGTTGTCCGCCGCGATAACGATTCCATAGAAGATTTTATCACCAAGTTCAACGATGAGAGCTTGAACATCGGCGGAATCAGTAAAGATATGCTTCGCGGTGCCTTCCTCAAAAACGTCAAATGTGATGATTTAGTCCGCACACTTACTGGCAGAGATGGAATGCCGAAAGAGTGGGACGACCTTATGACTGCAGCAAAGGTGTATGCTAATACTGAAAAAACATTGAGGAATGGTAACTCGAAGCAAAAATTTAATGTCGAATTTCAGAATCCGAGACCTAATAGACAGGCGAAAGGCCCTATCTGGTCAAGGCTTCACCCAAGTGCGGAAGTGTCAAAACCATTTGATGCAAGATCCCTCATAGGCAACAAGAACAAAGCGGGACCCGCAAACCGAGGTTCCAACAATTGGACTCATCTTTCAAAGACTCTCGCTGAAATTCTAACTACAGAAAATATAAATTTCAGGAAACCACAACCACTGACAAGAAAGTCATTCTTAGATGCTAAGAAGCATTGTTCGTATCACGATGACATCGGTCATAATACGAATGAATGAAGATCATTGAGAAATGAAATTGAGGCGGCTGTTAAATCTGGAAAACTCGGGAACCTGGTAAAAAATGGCAAACCTGATAATGGTAAAGCGCCCATTCGGGACATCCAATGCCCGAGTAAGAAGCAAATTAAAGATTTGAACATTCATATGATACAAGGCGAGTCCCATACAAGGAATAAGAGGAAAGAGTCTGATGATGAAGAGTGGAAGAATGAGCCAGTGATCTTCCCTCGAATTAAAGGGGGCCGAGCAATAAGAATCCCCCGATCATCACTGTTCTTTTCGGGCATTATCGTTCTCATTACGTCTTCTTCGACACCGGCAGCACATCGGACATCATGTATGAACAATGCTTTGAATAGCTTGACGAAGAAGATAAAGAAAGATTGAAACCCATCCACGCTCCAGTGTCAGGATTTGGAGGGGAAATAATGCATCCGCGAGGGGTAATTTCATTCCCAGTTACCTTGAGCGACGGTCATTCGAGGACCGAGGAGGTAGAATTTCTGGTTTTGCCAGCAATATCGAAACATGACATTATTCTCGGACGAGAAGCAATTGGTGATTTCAATGCTCATCCGTCCACAGCACACGGTGCACTAGGGGTTCCGACCTGCACTGGTATAGCAATAATTCACGTCAATCGACATTGCTTTGCAACCGAGAGCTCAAAACCCAGCAAGATCCCAAAACAAACTTTGAGAACTGAACCAGAAAAGTGGGTCTTGAACAAAGATTTCCCCGATGAAACGGTAACAATTAGACCTCCTATCTCCGAGATAGTGCGGACTTTCCTGAAACAGTTATTGTCAAAAAATGTTGATGTGTTCACATGGCAGCCCGCGGGCATGACTGGCGTCCCGCGGACTATCACGGAGCACAAATTAAGGGTAAACTCGTTGTTTACACCAATTGTTCAGAAACAACGAAATATGGGTCTGGAACAAACAAAGGCAATGAACGAGCAAGTCCAGGACCTCTTACAAGCCGGGATCATCCGTCCAATCCTCTACCAGACATGGGTTGCTAACCCAGTTATAGTTCCCAAGAGTAACGGAACGTGGTGGATGTGCATTGATTTCAAAGATCTAAACAAAGCATGTCCCAAGGATTGTTATCCTCTGCCTGAGATTGACCTCAAAGTTGATGTTGTGGCACCATTCAAATTCAAGTGCTTCCTGGACGCTTACAAAGGTTACCATCAGATCCGCATGGCTGCGGGTGATGAAGACAAAACGACATTTCGAACCGATCAAGGCACCTTTTGTTATAAAATGATGCCTTTCGGATTAAAGAATGCGGGAGCTACATATCAACGACTGATGAACATAGCATTTAAAGATCAAATTGGGCAAAATATAGAAGTATATATGGATGACCTCGTGATCAAAAGTGCTGAGGAAGACCAGATGTTAAGAGACATTGAAGAGACATTCGAAACTTTAAAAAGTATTAACATGAAGCTGAATCCAGCCAAATGCTCATTCGGAATGGAAGAATGAAAGTTTCTCAGAGTGATTGTTACAGATGCAGGCTTCAAAGCTAATACACATAAAGTTCAAGCTATAGACCTCATTCCTTCTCCTTCTTCTCTCAAGGAAGTTCAGACACTCAATAGCCGACCGGTTGCTTTGAACTGTTTCTTGGCAAATCATGCAGCCAAGTCTCATCCTTTCATCTCAACACTAAGAAACTGCATTAAGAAAGCACAATTCAAATGGACCGTGGAGGCGGAACAAGCTTTCCTGGAGGTCAAAAAATGTGTAATGGAGCTTCCCACGTTAACAGCACCTCACGCGGGAGAACCTTTAACGTTGTATTTATCGGCTTCAGACATTGCCATCGGGGCCGTCCTTCTGACAGACCGAAAGAACGTTCAAACGCCTATCTACTATGTCAGCAGAACATTGTCGGACCCGGAAACAAGATACTCCATGCTTGAAAATTTTGTTTTGGCATTGGTCATTGCCGCCCGTCGCCTCCGCAGATACTTTCAAGGGCACCCCATCAATGTTTTAACCGGATACAAACTCAAAAATGTCCTCAGTAAACTAGAATTATCTGGATGCTTGGCCAAATGGGCCATTGAGCTAGGTGAACATGCAATAGAATACAGACCTAGGCCAGCAATCAAAGGGCAGGTGTTGACGGACTTCATCACAGAAGTCCCGCATAACAAAGAAAAAGAATTTTTAATCGAGCAACAACCCCAAGTACCTCCGGAATCAGGACATATTTGTCTTTATTCACGGACGGAGCTTCAAGCAGTGAGGGATGTGGCGCAGGCGTCAGGCTAGTCAATCCCGAAGGCCATGAGTTTACATATGCCATAAAGTTGGATTTCAAAAGTACCAACAACGAGGCCGAATATGAAGCTTTCTTGGCAGGCTTACGGATAGCCAAAAAGCTTGAGGTTTAACATTTGGAAGCTCGGGTAGATTCCATGTTGATTGCGGGACAGATCAATGGCACATACGAAGCAAAAAATGATATCATGGCTTCATATGTGTCACAAGCAAAGTATTTGATGCTCCAGTTCTCTTCTTGCAAGGTCATTCATATAAAGAGAAGTGAAAACAAATCAGCGGATGCTCTCAGTAAATTGGCTTCAACAAACTTCGAACATTTTGCCAAGGACATCCGCATCGAAGTATTAGATTGCCCGTCTGTTCCGCAACATCAGGTTTTAGTAATCCAAACGGGAGTAGAATCCTGGATGACACCCATTATAACATACTTGTCATCTGGAGCACTTCCGGAAGGAAAAGCAGCGGCCCGGAAGATAAAGCACAAAGTCTTGAACTACCAGATATTTGATGGTGTTTTATACCGACGTTCCTTCCTCGGCCCACTACTCCGATGTGTGGATGCCGATGACGCGAATTACTTAATCAGAGAGGTTCATGAGGGCATTTGTGGTCTTCACGCGGGTCCGCGGATGGTCGTAGCAAAGGTAATGAACACTGGATATTACTGGCCGGGGATGCATATGGATGCTGTACGTGAAATCAGGAAGTGCGATTCATACCAACGCCATGCTCCTAACACGCTTCGACCAAAGAACGAGTTAGTCCCAGTCACTTCAGCTTGGTCATTCCAGAAATGGGCAGTTGACATAATGGGACCTTTTCCTGAAGCCCTCGGACGTGTCAAATTCCTGATAGTAGCTATCGACTACTTTACAAAATGGGTGGAGGCCAAACCAGTTGCTTCTATAACAGCAGCAAGTGTTAAAAAATTCTTGTGGGAATTCATCATATGCCGTTTTGGTCTCCCAATAAAGCTCATTAGTGACAATGGGACACAATTCGCGGACAGTGGGTTGCAAGAATGGTTAAAAGAGTTACACATTTCTCAAATCTTCACCTCTGTAGCCCACCCGCAAGCGAATGGTCAAGTCGTGAGAACCAATCGGACGATCAAAGAAGGAATCAAAATGAGATTGGGAACGAAACGAACGGGATGGGTGGACGAATTGCCCCATGTACTATGGGCCTTCCGCACTCAAAGGAATTCCAGTAATTCCGAAACCCCCTTCAGTTTAACATATGGCACAAAAGCCATGATTCCTACTGAGTTTGGTATCCCATCCGCCAGAGTTCTTATGATTGAGGATAATGATCATGAACTCCGGATGAACCTTGACCTCTTCGAGGAAAGGAGAGAAATGACATCGATCCGCGAGCATAATTACAAATGACAGTTGCAAAAATATAATGACTCGTGGATTCAAAGATGTGAATTCGACGCGGAAGACTTTGTCTTCCGCAATAATGAAGCCTCCGGGCAAGAGCCTCCGGGCAAGTTGGCCCCTACATGGGAAGAAACTTATAGAATCCAGAAAGTTCTATCTAAAGGTGCCTACAAACTAGAAAGGTTGGACGGGACAGAGGTCCCTAGAACTTGGAATGGGGCCCAACTAAGGAAATGCTACATTTAGTAGGTTTGTCTTTTGACCTGCTTGCCTAACTAGATGTTAAAAACCTTTGTAATTTCGTTTCTTGTAATTCGGCTTATGCCTCAGTTATGAAAATTTTCTTTTCAGCCATTTGAGACTTGTATTACTATATAATTCTTTATTTGTACACAAAGAAGATCCTCTGAAAACACTTATATTATATAAATATATATATATATATATAAACAAAGTGTGCCGGATACAATAAAAAACCTTCTTTATTCATACAAAAAGGGATTACAAAATATGGAGGAGCCTAGTTAAAAAGAAAAAAGAAAAATCTATCTATGGCGCGACATCTTCATGTCCCACATTATTGCCTCCCGCATCTTCTTCTTCATCTTCTTCATCAAGTTCAAGAAGAGTATTTAATTGCTGGATACTGTCTTCCTTATCAGCAAGCTCGGATATCTGATCCATCAAAGAGAATTTCAACAAATCGAAATCTTTTGATTTCTGCTTAAGGATGGCAACAGTATCCTGACCAGTTAAGACATACTCCTCCGGAAGCCTGGAAGTTGAGCAAAATTGGTAACCTTCCTGAAAACCCAGTTGGCGACCAGCTTGTTTGGAAGCTTTCAGAAGGATAGCAACACAATTCCCAAGCTCATCACTTGCTCGAACATCAGCAATGACCTGTTGAAATAACCATGTATAAATAACTCTAAAACACTTAGATTATTTGTAGCAAGTAAAAGGTACTTACCTTGGGAATAGCTTCCGCCAATAGCCATTTTTGGTCCGCCTTGGTCTGGACAAGTTCCATCTTGTGTTTGGCACATTCCAAGGCTTGATCACGGTTCTTAGCATTAAGGTCAAGTAGACGCTTGTCCTTGGCCACCGATTCAGCTCGAAGGGCCTCCATCAATTTGGAATGTTCATCCAATTGCTTCTGGAGAATAGCATTGGCTTCTTCAGCAGCGGACCGAGCAGCCTTTTCCGCCTCTAGGGCTTGGCCGGTTTCCCTAGCTTCATTTATAGCTTTAAGAGCTTCATCTTTGGCATTAGAGGCAGCGGTTGTCAGTTCATCCCATTGATCGTTCATCGCCAACCAGTCTCTGGTTATTTCATGATTAGTAGAAATGGTATTCGCCAAGTAGTAAGAATGGGAGTTCAGCAACTCTTGGCGAATACTCCGGCGACGCCTTTCCCTCTCGCCATGCGGAAGACATTCCCACAGAAATTCTGAACATAGGTCCACGTCACGGAATGTAGAATCCCGACGAAAAGACCAATCTGTTTGATGTGGAGTGGGATCTTCCTCCTGAAAATCAGGGGAAGTTCGAGGAGCATGAGGAAACATGCTTGCACCCCCTTGATCCTTGAAATGATGAACATAATAAGAAGGCGACTTCTTGGCATGATCAGTTGTGTCGGCCTCCTTATTTTTCAGAGGGGAATCATCCTCCACAACAACCGGATCCGTAGCAGTATTGGGAGGCGGCAGTGGCGGACGAACAGGTGAATCTTTAGGACCAGACACACCTTCAGAAAGGTTATCCAGGTTCACTGTAAAAATATTGATGAAGGGTTAGGAATATTCCAATGCAAATAAAATAACAAAGTACAGAGAGGTTTGCATACCCAACGAAGGGTCTTCAGCGTCAAGCTGTTCCAAACGCGCTTCCAAGGCGGCAGGATTTGTCTTTTTGGATTTTTTTTCTTTAAGACTATCTTTACCGAGTTAACCTTACGTTTTCCCGCCACCTTAGAAGTGCCCGCACCAATGACCGGATGTGTACCCTCAGCGGTAACATCATCAGCTTCCGGACCCTTGACGCTCGCAGCAGTATCAGCATCATCTTGACCCGCCGCATGACTAACAGTGGCTCGTTGACGGGTGAGACCTGCAATTGAGCCCACAACTTTGTTAACATCAATCGAACATATTTCTCCACAAAGTGATGACTCCTCGCTAGACGAGAAAAGCACAATCACTCCGCTAGAAGTAATAGCAGTCACAGGTTTGGGTTTCAGAATGCCCTCACCTTTCTGGATGCAATATGTAACATATGCCTCACCTTTGGCATACATCGCCTCCGAAACTTTTGGTTCCGGGCGGAAAGCTGTGGGAAACACAAAGTTGGAACTGGTGCGCTCAAGAAAGGACGCATCCCTTTTATCGATGGGGCGACGCACCATCATCCCTCCTTCATGATCTAACAAAGTGCTGAAGGCGGAACCCTCGCCTGTACAAACAATAAAACAAGTCAAAAAGGGAGCGTTTTTGCCATAAAACAATAATACAGATGTAACACAAAGCTTACTCTTGTTAGTCATTTCATAATATGGTTCTAACTTGGGGAATGGCCATAAACGGCTCATCTTGGCGCTCACCATTGCCCCTTCGTGAATGGGGCGCAGAGGAGTTGGCATGGAGATAAGCGTTTTATACCACGCCTGACCCTCATGAGCGCTGGCAAGAACCATGGGCATGGGAGCGTCCGCCTTACATTTCGTCATCTTGAAAGGAATGACGTCTTCTCGGATCCAGGAGAATTTTGGCTTCCAGCCATGAAGGCTACGGAGCCACTCCGTGCCGATAGTCCTCTTTTCAATGGATGCAAAACTGTACCATCCATCACGAAAGGTCATCTTATAAAAGACGACGAACATACCAACAGTCGGATCTAGGTTGCGAGATTGGCAACAGAATTCGAAATGTCGAATCCTCAACATTCCAAAAGGGTGGATCTGGGAGAGATGAATCCCATAAGTGGTCAAGATCCATTCAACAAACTTGGTCACCGGAATTCGAAAGTTCCCTGTTGTAAAGTGGTCTATGTATACAACCATTTTCTTTGGAGGCGGACTAGTAGCAATAGAACCACTAGCAGGAAGTTCCGGTTCCCACTCTGTCGTCAATCCATAAACATTAACAACATCGTTATAGTCTTCTTCTTTAAGGCAGACGACAACTTCGTGGATAGTGGGGGTACTCTTCTTTTCTTTAGCCATCGGAATTTCAGAAAAGATTAAGAACTCTTAGAAGGATGAAGAAATCTCAGAGAAGATTCAGAAGTCTCAAGTGTTTAAAGGAAATTTGAAAGCGATAAAAGTTGAATAAAATCCACAAGTGGTTATATTTATACTCATCGCAATTAATGCGATCCATAAAGGGCCAGAGGAGAGAGAAACCGCGGACCACCAGATGGCTGACACGTCAGGCGGGAAATTCAAGATAATGAAAACAGGCTATCAAAAGTGTCACACACGTCTTATCAGTTGTCCTCAACGAACTTCTCTCTCCGCCACGTCACCATAGTTATCCAAACTTTCAAACACTCAAAAAAGAGATGTAAAATATCAAAAGTATTTTCTAAAGATATTTCCATCAGACAAGTAAAATATCCACAAATGACAAAAGAAATCGTCCTCATTAATTATCCAAAAAATAATTACAAGAAGGAAAAGAAAATATTACAAGATAAGGAACATTAAAGCCTACCCTAAGGGTTTGAGGCTGCTGGGTCTTCCGGAGCCTTCAATGATGTGTCTTCTGAAGAATCGTCCTCAGACTCCTCCCCAAGATAACTCTTTAAAAGTTGTACGCCGTCGTATACGAAAGCAAACTCCGGAAGCATATCTTGTAAAGGAAACACTAAAGCGTCATGTTCCTTGACCCGGTCAACACGATCTTGTTTGACATTTATGCCATAGAGCGGATGATCTTTAAATGTGCGGTTACTTTGTGCGTAGTTCACTCCCTCATGGAAACCCGTAATACGCCCAAGTGATGAAGAAGCAGCCATCACATTGGCAAAACTGTCATTTAGCTCCTTACTTCCTTTGATATGGCGGACGACCTGGTAAGACAAAAACATAAGTTCCCCAGTATCAAAAAGTGAGAGTAAAATAACAAGCAATAAAGAATAACTTACAGCATCAACGCTCCGAGTAAGGAACCATTGGCGGTCATGATCCGCACGTTCCGCCCGCGCTCGGAACTCCTTTGATTCCGCGATGGCTTCCTCATGGGCTTGAAGGAGAGAGTCATAGGCAGTCTGAATTTCAGCAGCACTTTGGTCTTTAAGTTCGACTCGCTCCTTCTGTAACCTCAGCTCCGTCTCAAGATCATGAATTCGTGCACCCTGAAGGGCCACTTGATTTTCCAGAGCTGAGTTTGTTTCTTGGGCCCGGACCAAGTTATCCTTTTCCTTTTGAGCTTTCGCTCGAGCAGCCTCAAGAAGGGAATTTTGCTTCTCACAAGCTTCCTTCCATCGACGTGCCGCACTAGCATTACGATCTTGCTCACTTTTGAGGGCATTCTCCGCATCAGCCTGCCTCCACTTAGCAGTTTGAGCAGCAATACGATGCTCCTCAGCCTCTTTCTTAGCAGCCTCAGCGGCCCGTCGAGCCTCTCCCACTTTCCTGCCCAGAATACTCCACTCACTTAGGACTTCTTGGCTACCGACTAAAGCATTGGCTAGGTGGTAGGCCACAATGGTATGAAGGTCAATGCGAGAAAGAACACGTTGATACGCCATCTCAGTAGGCGGCGTACAATGTTCAACAAAATCCATGCAAGTCCCAGGGTGAGAAAACCGGGACCCATTTGTAATGTCCCATGAAGGGACAAACAAATCATGACTGTCACCCAGGTTCATATCCCCAAAATAGCGGGAACTCGAAGGCTTATGGCGATAAGGGGTAGAAAAAGGTTGTCGTGGAGGAGGACGAGGAGGAGATTCCGTATTCCTCAAACCTTCTTCATTAACAGCAGGATTGTCCTGCTGATCACCAGCACCACCCCCAGCTTGAAAAAGATAGTCAAAAAGAGTATCAGTTTCAGCTTCCCCCATCGAAGTATCAGCTGGCGGGGTTGGCACCCTATCTTCCACGGTAGTTTCAGTCGAAGGAAAGGTCGACGGACCCCCTACGTTGATGTCACTCGGAGGAATAGACAACTTAATTTCCGCCTCTCCCCTTGAAAAAGGGGAGGATGGTTTTTCAGTATGAGGAGTTGGAGTAGATAGCCTCTCCGATATATCCTCACTAAAGATCAACGGATCTACATAACAAAGTTATACTTAGACAAACACTCATAAAAAAGAATACAGTATTTAAAGTTTGACACGTACCTTCAACAGTGTCAAGGCGGTCAACAAGGCTATATTGTGGATTCTTGGGACGATGCACTTTCCGTTTTTTCTTTGATGGTCCCGCCTTAGTATCCGCAGCCTTCACGTTTGTGTGACCCATCTGAAAAGCTAAAAATGCTCTCTTTTTCTCCAATTCTGCTAACAAAGACGAGACAGAAGAAAATTCAGAAGCACCCTCGTCAGAGTCCTCTTCTTCTTCCGAAGCGGAAAGCTAAGAAGCAGCTCCATCATCATCACTTGATGATAAGATGACAATCATCCTGTCGGAAGTAACGACGGTAAGGGGAGGAGGGTTTAGAACATACGCACATGTTTCAAAGGTGGCATTCGAAGTCACAGGTTCAGCTCGAACCTTATTCGGAAACAAAAATTGGGACTTAGTTTTCTCAAGTATAGGTTGGTCCCCGCCTCGCGGATACTCTTGCAGACACTACCCCGGTCCCCAAAAAGAACATTAAACATGGAACTCTGACCTGAAAAGACAGAAACTCGATCATAAAAGTATTCACAAAAATGAAAAAGCAATAACAGACAACTTACGCTCAATAAGATCCGCAAAAATAGGTTCCATGAACTCCGTCGGCCACAAACGTCTCATACCCGCCCACACTAAAGCTTCTTCCGGAAAGGCACACATGGGTGAAGGCTCCATGGTAAGAATACGGTACCACTCATGACCTTCATGAGTAGCTGTGACAACCTCCGGAAGGGCGGAATTTACAGGACGACGAACCATGGACAGTGGCACCACATCCTCAGATACCCAGAAGAATTTGCTACGCCAGTTTGTAGGCAACTTTTCACCTTCATACCCAAGACTTTGATCAGAAAACACTTAACACGTATACCAACCATTACGGTTAGTCAGACGGTAAAAAACTGGGAATCGATCTATGTGGGGAACCATATCACGTGCTATACATACAAATTCATAATGACGAACTCGCATCATAGCACGCGGGGCGACGCATCATCATCCCTCCTTCATGATCTAACAAAGTGCTGAAGGCGGAACCCTCGCCTGTACAAACAATAAAACAAGTCAAAAAGGGAGCGTTTTTGCCATAAAACAATAATACAGATGTAACACAAAGCTTACTCTTGTTAGTCATTTCATAATATGGTTCTAACTTGGGGAATGGCCATAAACGGCTCATCTTGGCGCTCACCATTGCCCCTTCGTGAATGGGGCGCAGAGGAGTTGGCATGGAGATAAGCGTTTTATACCACGCCTGACCCTCATGAGCGCTGGCAAGAACCATGGGCATGGGAGCGTCCGCCTTACATTTCGTCATCTTGAAAGGAATGACGTCTTCTCGGATCCAGGAGAATTTTGGCTTCCAGCCATGAAGGCTACGGAGCCACTCCGTGCCGATAGTCCTCTTTTCAATGGATGCAAAACTGTACCATCCATCACGAAAGGTCATCTTATAAAAGACGACGAACATACCAACAGTCGGATCTAGGTTGCGAGATTGGCAACAGAATTCGAAATGTCGAATCCTCAACATTCCAAAAGGGTGGATCTGGGAGAGATGAATCCCATAAGTGGTCAAGATCCATTCAACAAACTTGGTCACCGGAATTCGAAAGTTCCCTGTTGTAAAGTGGTCTATGTATACAACCATTTTCTTTGGAGGCGGACTAGTAGCAATAGAACCACTAGCAGGAAGTTCCGGTTCCCACTCTGTCGTCAATCCATAAACATTAACAACATCGTTATAGTCTTCTTCTTTAAGGCAGACGACAACTTCGTGGATAGTGGGGGTACTCTTCTTTTCTTTAGCCATCGGAATTTCAGAAAAGATTAAGAACTCTTAGAAGGATGAAGAAATCTCAGAGAAGATTCAGAAGTCTCAAGTGTTTAAAGGAAATTTGAAAGCGATAAAAGTTGAATAAAATCCACAAGTGGTTATATTTATACTCATCGCAATTAATGCGATCCATAAAGGGCCAGAGGAGAGAGAAACCGCGGACCACCAGATGGCTGACACGTCAGGCGGGAAATTCAAGATAATGAAAACAGGCTATCAAAAGTGTCACACACGTCTTATCAGTTGTCCTCAACGAACTTCTCTCTCCGCCACGTCACCATAGTTATCCAAACTTTCAAACACTCAAAAAAGAGATGTAAAATATCAAAAGTATTTTCTAAAGATATTTCCATCAGACAAGTAAAATATCCACAAATGACAAAAGAAATCGTCCTCATTAATTATCCAAAAAATAATTACAAGAAGGAAAAGAAAATATTACAAGATAAGGAACATTAAAGCCTACCCTAAGGGTTTGAGGCTGCTGGGTCTTCCGGAGCCTTCAATGATGTGTCTTCTGAAGAATCGTCCTCAGACTCCTCCCCAAGATAACTCTTTAAAAGTTGTACGCCGTCGTATACGAAAGCAAACTCCGGAAGCATATCTTGTAAAGGAAACACTAAAGCGTCATGTTCCTTGACCCGGTCAACACGATCTTGTTTGACATTTATGCCATAGAGCGGATGATCTTTAAATGTGCGGTTACTTTGTGCGTAGTTCACTCCCTCATGGAAACCCGTAATACGCCCAAGTGATGAAGAAGCAGCCATCACATTGGCAAAACTGTCATTTAGCTCCTTACTTCCTTTGATATGGCGGACGACCTGGTAAGACAAAAACATAAGTTCCCCAGTATCAAAAAGTGAGAGTAAAATAACAAGCAATAAAGAATAACTTACAGCATCAACGCTCCGAGTAAGGAACCATTGGCGGTCATGATCCGCACGTTCCGCCCGCGCTCGGAACTCCTTTGATTCCGCGATGGCTTCCTCATGGGCTTGAAGGAGAGAGTCATAGGCAGTCTGAATTTCAGCAGCACTTTGGTCTTTAAGTTCGACTCGCTCCTTCTGTAACCTCAGCTCCGTCTCAAGATCATGAATTCGTGCACCCTGAAGGGCCACTTGATTTTCCAGAGCTGAGTTTGTTTCTTGGGCCCGGACCAAGTTATCCTTTTCCTTTTGAGCTTTCGCTCGAGCAGCCTCAAGAAGGGAATTTTGCTTCTCACAAGCTTCCTTCCATCGACGTGCCGCACTAGCATTACGATCTTGCTCACTTTTGAGGGCATTCTCCGCATCAGCCTGCCTCCACTTAGCAGTTTGAGCAGCAATACGATGCTCCTCAGCCTCTTTCTTAGCAGCCTCAGCGGCCCGTCGAGCCTCTCCCACTTTCCTGCCCAGAATACTCCACTCACTTAGGACTTCTTGGCTACCGACTAAAGCATTGGCTAGGTGGTAGGCCACAATGGTATGAAGGTCAATGCGAGAAAGAACACGTTGATACGCCATCTCAGTAGGCGGCGTACAATGTTCAACAAAATCCATGCAAGTCCCAGGGTGAGAAAACCGGGACCCATTTGTAATGTCCCATGAAGGGACAAACAAATCATGACTGTCACCCAGGTTCATATCCCCAAAATAGCGGGAACTCGAAGGCTTATGGCGATAAGGGGTAGAAAAAGGTTGTCGTGGAGGAGGACGAGGAGGAGATTCCGTATTCCTCAAACCTTCTTCATTAACAGCAGGATTGTCCTGCTGATCACCAGCACCACCCCCAGCTTGAAAAAGATAGTCAAAAAGAGTATCAGTTTCAGCTTCCCCCATCGAAGTATCAGCTGGCGGGGTTGGCACCCTATCTTCCACGGTAGTTTCAGTCGAAGGAAAGGTCGACGGACCCCCTACGTTGATGTCACTCGGAGGAATAGACAACTTAATTTCCGCCTCTCCCCTTGAAAAAGGGGAGGATGGTTTTTCAGTATGAGGAGTTGGAGTAGATAGCCTCTCCGATATATCCTCACTAAAGATCAACGGATCTACATAACAAAGTTATACTTAGACAAACACTCATAAAAAAGAATACAGTATTTAAAGTTTGACACGTACCTTCAACAGTGTCAAGGCGGTCAACAAGGCTATATTGTGGATTCTTGGGACGATGCACTTTCCGTTTTTTCTTTGATGGTCCCGCCTTAGTATCCGCAGCCTTCACGTTTGTGTGACCCATCTGAAAAGCTAAAAATGCTCTCTTTTTCTCCAATTCTGCTAACAAAGACGAGACAGAAGAAAATTCAGAAGCACCCTCGTCAGAGTCCTCTTCTTCTTCCGAAGCGGAAAGCTAAGAAGCATCTCCATCATCATCACTTGATGATAAGATGACAATCATCCTGTCGGAAGTAACGACGGTAAGGGGAGGAGGGTTTAGAACATACGCACATGTTTCAAAGGTGGCATTCGAAGTCACAGGTTCAGCTCGAACCTTATTCGGAAACAAAAATTGGGACTTAGTTTTCTCAAGTATAGGTTGGTCCCCGCCTCGCGGATACTCTTGCAGACACTACCCCGGTCCCCAAAAAGAACATTAAACATGGAACTCTGACCTGAAAAGACAGAAACTCGATCATAAAAGTATTCACAAAAATGAAAAAGCAATAACAGACAACTTACGCTCAATAAGATCCGCAAAAATAGGTTCCATGAACTCCGTCGGCCACAAACGTCTCATACCCGCCCACACTAAAGCTTCTTCCGGAAAGGCACACATGGGTGAAGGCTCCATGGTAAGAATACGGTACCACTCATGACCTTCATGAGTAGCTGTGACAACCTCCGGAAGGGCGGAATTTACAGGACGACGAACCATGGACAGTGGCACCACATCCTCAGATACCCAGAAGAATTTGCTACGCCAGTTTGTAGGCAACTTTTCACCTTCATACCCAAGACTTTGATCAGAAAACACTTAACACGTATACCAACCATTACGGTTAGTCAGACGGTAAAAAACTGGGAATCGATCTATGTGGGGAACCATATCACGTGCTATACATACAAATTCATAATGACGAACTCGCATCATAGCACGCGGGTGCAATTGGGATAAATGGATCCCATAAGCAGTCAGAAATCTTTCAAAATATTTTGTTATGGGTAAACGGAAATTCCCATAAGCAAAATAATCAGCATACAAAGCCATCTTCCCAGGCGGTGGGAAACTAGCTATAGAACCCGAAGATGAAAATTCCGGTCCCCATTCAGGAGGAATACCGTACGTCTCCAGCAACTTTTCATACTCTGAATAGTCCCATGACACTTATATTTCGTCGACTTCAGTCTGAACGTTCGACATTGCAAATAGAATTGGGTAAGATAGAAGAAAGATATATGGAAAATTCAGAGAGAATTTACAAGGTAATCAGAACAAAACGTGATAAAACTTCGAAAGGAAGGAGTCCCTCCTTATTTATACCCATCGCAATTAATGCGATGGGATATGAACAGTAGAGAGAGAAAAACACCACCCAACCAGTACTTGCAATGTCACGCGGGAAATTCGAAAAAGAGAAAAAGTTGTATAGTCGGGTACAGTGACAGCCGTCAAAAACGTTCCATCATCTGTTCACGCGCCTGCAAGTGGTCAACTTGTCCTTTTTCATGATTATCCATACCAACAGAAGATATTTTCTACCTAACTTACGAACAACAAAAATCCCCAACATACATTAAGTCCAGAATTTCACCCGCATAAAGACTTCACACGAAAGAAACACTGGACTAGGGGGAATTGTAGAGGTAGGGTATCAAAAAGACCCAAATACCCTTAAGTACCACCTGCGGGTCACAGATAATGTTCTTATAAGCCACCCGCGGGACATATGGATCACCCGCATATCACGATAGAGGAGGAACGTCCTCATAACAAGCGCGGAAGCATCCGGGCATCCTCAAAAGTCATCCGCAGGACAAGACATCTGTCCGCATAAAACAACTGGAGGACAATGCCAGCGGGACAGCTGTCACCACTCAAGTACTCTCTAGAAGAAGGCTCATGATTCTTACTTGGGGAATACGTGACATATTAGCCAATGAACAAAGGACACCTGGCCAGGTTGTTATAACCGTGCACATGGCCAGGGTGCGATTCGTCCTATCATTTGGCGACAAACGTCCAGGTTGTTACGCCCATGCACATGAGACGTATAGCTCAACCTATCACAAGAGGACACGTGTCTAGGCGGTTATCAAAGGTCTTCTAGAAGAGGACAGCTGCCCCAACCATCTTCCATCATCATTCGGCTATAAATACCTTGTCAAACGGTATGAGGTATTCATTCACTCACCTATATTCTGACTGCGCTTAGTCTATATACTTCAGTAGTTTCTCCATTACGAACATTACTTATTCTCACGCCGGAGGGTGGTTACAGGAAGATCCCCCCTCTTGTCCTTCCTGTAACGAGACTCACGGTGTCTGTTTTGCAGGTTCCGGTCACTGGACTTTGGGAGGTTGTACTCATATCTTGGTTGTAATTATCATATCCTACCTTGTTGACTCATTGGATCCAGGACCAATACCCGGGGAGTGGATCCGTGTTTCTTCAGTCAGGAAGAAAGTTGTTGAATATAAAACCAAGTATTGGGTTTTAATGTCATATATACTAGACTTTCAATATTCATAACAATCCCGACGGTAACTCGTAGTTTCCAAAGAATCCAAAATGAATACACACAAAATAGACAACCTTATTACCTATCACCACCGGTATATGACGAATTCGTGAAGTTTATACATATATTTGGAAGCATAGTATAGAACTTAAGACAAGTTTCCGGCCAAACCGCACCTTTTACGGCCAACCTTCATTTCCCAGATAAGCAATATAAAAGCTCAAATATCAAAACAATATCCTTGTTCAACATCTCCAATCCATAACCATACCCCTACCACCTCTGAACCATCGCGATTAACGTTACGACACAACCGACCTTAATCGACAACCCTTCATCCCGAACGTAAGGTAGCCTTGCACGCTAATAGTTACACTTAATCATATATACTTACGCACTCATGTATATATATACACATACTAAACTTAATAAAAGGGTTTAAAACACTCACATTTTTAACCTGTACATTTGTTTTATATTCTTTCATTCTTCATGCATATGAAGAAGATAACAAACAATATTTTATTATATTGTTATTTAATGACCCACTAGTGTTAATTGATTTATGAATATAAAAATTTTAGTAATTGTCTTTTATTACTTCTACGTAATATTTACACACACACGTTGAATTTTAAAGTTCACTTACCATCTAGGATGGTTGATTTAATTATAAAATTAAGAATTTTATTTAGTAAAATTATGATAATAAGCAATAGTCATAACTGTATTGTCTATTAATTTTGTCTAAAATAAGTAATCAAATAATTTATTTTAAATAATAAAAAAAAATTTAAAATTTTAAAACGTCAAAACACTAATTAATCTTTAAAACATGAACATATCTATCTATTATTATGTTTTATATACCTAATAAAACATTTATCCGCTACTGAGTATTTAAATGTGAAGCAAATCAACAATGAAAATCCAAATGTAGTTTTCTAAATAATATATAACTTTTATGTAGATTATCTTAAACGCTCTAGCATCACTTTGGAACATTAAAAGGTACGGATCCTTACCCCACTTTCCATTGCTTTCATATTTAATTGATATAAATCCATTGAGTTAATATATATTTTATAACTCCTCACGTCTTTGAATTATCATTTCATTTGGATGTCCGTTGGATTCCAGTTCTGATTAAACATTGGATTTAGCTTTCATGTCATGCGATATTATTATGTTTAATTATACTCATTATCGCATGTTCGGATATATGTTACGAAAATATGTTTGCTATGAGTTATATGAATAAGTTCATTTGTATTCCGATACCCTGAGTGTCGCTTCTCGTGGAGTGTCCCACGAGCATGTTGTTGCGGCACCGACAACATGTGCACCACCCGTGACGGTGAGATTAGTTCACGGCGTCTCTTAAGTACAAGTGGTACATATAACTATTAGGAGGCGTATGGATCGGTCCTAGGATTAATATTAAGGAGATGGATAGCGGGTATGCCAACTCGCCATCTCATGTGATAAATATGCAGGAGTAGCTGCCTGTATGTTGTCACGTTTTATGTTCGCTCATGGGTACATCCGTATGATAAGATTTATTTTCTTTAAGTTACTTTGCATCGTATCATTATTATAAGTTCAGTTTAGATTACGTTTCATTAAATCATTTTGAGCCTATTATTCCATACTGAGCATTCGGCTCATTCCATCGTTTTTATTTTTTACCGGTACACAGGTTGCTATGGGCGGGGTTAAGATAGAAGAATAAAGCATCATAATAAAATATCTTTTAACTGTGCTAGTTTGTAAAATAGTCTTAAGTCTACCTTATCTAATGTATTATAAATTTGACAAGTAAATAAATAAAAGCATGTCTTTTGTTCAGAAACCATGCTTATTGTGACACGTCAGCTCAATCCGGGCCGGGGTGTTACAGCTATGGTATCAGAGCAAAAGGCTATTTCCTGTAGAAAACTTAAACATAGTAATTAAGGCCTGTGAGGAATTGGTAGAATATAGGATATGATTAAGTTAGAAATCGTTATGATTTTCTAATCCTTACGTATATTCTTTTAGATGCCTCCTCGTCGTCAACCTCGTAGAAATGTTCGCACTGACCGCCCTCTCAACGAAACTGCCTCTAACGAAACCCCAATTGATCCAAATGTAATTGCTGCTATTAAACAAGCTATTGATGGGTTGCTTCCAAACCTTGTTGCCCAAACTGTTGAAGCCGTTATTCAACAATCTCGTCCCCCAGAACATACCAATGGCAATCACAATTTTGGTCCTGCAACTGGTGAGAACACCATAAATAACAATGCTAATGGTATACACATGTGGATCGAGAAATTCCAAAAGCAAAAGCCGAAATCTTTCAACCATGCAACTAATCCCATCGAAGCAAGAAACTGGATAGCCCATATTGAGAAGATCTTTGATGTTCTTGGAGTTGCAGATCTATGCAAGGTTAGGCTGGCAACCTACAAACTAGAAGATGACGCACAAACTTGGTGGGAAGGATATAAACAAGTTAAAGGAGGAGATGTTTATGCTGCTAATCTTTCATGGCCGATTTTCGCACCATCTTCTATGATAAGTACTTTTCTACTGCTGATAAGGAAGCTTATATCAGAGAATACGCTGTTATCCGTCAAAGAAATGATAAACCTGCTTCGGAGTTCATTACTCGATTCTCAAAGTTGGCTAATATAGTTGGAGACGCCGCAGGGTCAGTAGAAGCCCAAGCAGAAAAATGTAAATGGGCAGTTAGTGATCGAATTCGGAAGTCGATTATGTATATGAAGTTCAAGGATATTACCGAAGTGGCTGATGCAATCAAAACTTATGAGTTTGAAAGAAAAGAATTCTTATCTCGAACTGGCGAAAACAAAAGGAGAGACAGGGAGGGACAACTTAAGCAACCTATTGGCCAACCATCCACTACGACACAACCCCAAGATCGCAAGGTACAAGCGAATAGAAACTCTGGAAATCAAACACGCCCTTGGCAGTCTAGACCACAGAACCAGAAACCCGTTCAAAACCAAATTCAGCTATACGCAGAACCTATCAGAGCTCAACCACTTAATCAATATATAAACCCTAATCAGAATTTACATCCTACATGCAAAACTTGTGGTAAGAGACATTAAGGCATATGTCGCCAAGGTACAGGAGCATGCTTTAGATGTTGCGTAACTGGGCACATGATCAAGAATTGTCCTAAGCAAGACACCAAGAAGAAAATAGGAGGAAATGTTGCACCAGCCAACACTGGAGGAAGAGTTTTTACACTTTCTACTACTAATGCTAAAAATGCCCCAGGTACGGTATCGGGCACTCTTCAGCTTGGTGAACGTAGTATCTATGTGCTCTTCGATACAGGACCAACCCATTCTGTAGTATCTAACTCGTTTACTAAGTACCTTATGATTAGGCCCATTCCATTAGATCATACTTTGACAATCTTTACTCCGATGAATGATTCATTCATAATCACTAGCGTATATAAAGATTGTCCTATTCGTGTTGAATCTGTTGTGTATAACGCGAACCTTTATCCGATGTATATGTCTGACTTCGATGTTATTCTCGGGATTGATTGGTTATCTCGACACCATGTCACAATAGTTTTTTATTCTCGATGTGTTATTTTCGGTGATCTTCAGCGTCCAGATTTTATATATCATGGAACACCACCGCGTAAATCTCTTATGATTATTTCTGCACTTAAAGCCCAGAAATTTCTATCACACGGTTGTGAAGGATTTTTAGCATACGTCAAATCAGATTCGTATGAGGAACCAACCATAGATAGCCATCCGGTTGTATGTGAATATGCAGATGTATTCCCACAAGAACTACCTGGCCTTCCACCAGATCGTGAAGTCGAATTCACGATTGATCTTATTCCTGGCGCCGAGCCTATTTCTAAAGCACCATATCGTTGGCACCCCTAGAACTAAAAGAACTCAAGGAACAACTGCAAGAGTTGTTGAATCTAGGATTCATCCGACCAAGTGTCTCACCTTGGGGCGCACCAGTATTGTTTGTAAAGAAGAAAGACGGGACAATGCGATTATGCATAGATTATCGAGAACTAAACAAGATCACAATCCGAAATCGTTATCCATTGCCTCGTATAGACGACCTATTCGATCAATTACAGGGTGCTCAATTCTTCTCAAAGATCGATCTAAGATCCGGTTATCATCAATTGAAGGTCAAGAATGATGATGTTCCAAAGACT
Organism: Bidens hawaiensis; assembly: GCF_021521415.1. Taxonomy (NCBI): domain Eukaryota; kingdom Viridiplantae; phylum Streptophyta; class Magnoliopsida; order Asterales; family Asteraceae; genus Bidens; species Bidens hawaiensis. The sequence continues at coordinate 281,893 of NW_027491362.1, read as the reverse complement.
GCCTTTCGCAGTACTCGTTATGGTCATTATGAATTCTTAGTTATGCCCTTTGGACTAACCAATGCGCCTGCAGTTTTCATGGATTTAATGAATCGCGTATTTCACAAGTTTCTCGACAAATTCATCATTGTCTTTATTGATGACATCTAGTGTACTCTAAGAGCTATGAAGAGCATGAAACACATTTACATGCAGTACTTGGAATTTTGCGAGATAAGAAGTTGTATGCAAAATTTTCAAAGTGTGACTTTTGGCTTAGCCAAGTGGCATTCCTAGGTCATGTTATATCCGCAGATGGGATCATGGTGGACCCAGCAAAGATCGAAGCTATTACAAAATGTCCTAGACCCACTTCTGTCACCGAAGTACGAAGTTTCTTGGGTCTTGCTGGCTACTACCGGAGATTTGTTGAAGGATTTTCGGTGATTGCTTTACCTCTCACAAAACTCTTGAGGAAAGGATTAAAGTACTCATGGAAGGAAGAGCAAGAGAAAAGCTTTGAAGAATTAAAGAAACGACTCGTATCAGCTCCAGTACTCACTCTTCCTTCTGGATCAGGAGGTTACCAAATTTATAGTGATGCTTCAAAGATAGGCCTAGGATGTGTGTTAATGCAACACGGGAAGGTTATCGCCTATGCCTCACGTCAATTGAAACCATATGAAGTTAACTATCCAACGCACGACTTAGAATTAGACGTAGTCGTCTTTGCCTTGAAGATAAGGCGACACTATCTATATGGTGAAACCTGTGACATCTTTACCGAACACAAGAGCCTTAAGTATATATTCACTCAGAAAGAGCTAAATATGAGGCAAAGAAGGTGGTTAGAACTTTTAAAGGACTATGACGCAAACATTTAATATCATCCGGGAAAAGCCAATGGTGTAGCTGACCCCTTAAGCCGAAAGAATTTCGGTGGTATATCTTGCCTTCAAATTCAGCCTCGCATTATTCATAATCTTAATAAAATGGACATCGGGCTTCAGATTGGTGAATCTGATGAATATCTTGCTAGAATACAGATTGAACCTGATCTCATAACACGGATTAAAGATTCCCAAAAGGAAGATGGAGGCTTATGGGCGATTGTTCAAAACCTTGAAGTGGGTAAGCAATCTGAATTCCGTATAGATGAACACAGAGTGATTTGGTGCGGAAAAAGACTTTGTGTACCCAATGACTCCACCCTTCGTGAGTCTTTGTTAGCCGAAGCGCATAGTTCACCATTTTCTATTCACCCAGGGTCTACGAAGATGTATCGGACTTACGTCAGAACTTTTGGTGGGATGGAATGAAAGAAGACGTTGCTCGATACGTAAGTAAATGTCTCACCTGTCAGCAAGTGAAAATTGAACATCAACGAGCAAATAGATTATCACAGCCATTGGATATCCCAATATGGAAGTGGGATGAGATTACAATGGATTTTGTTACCGGTTTGCCCAAGACATTCAAGAAAAACGATGTTATATGGGTTGTAGTCGATAAATTGTCTAAATCGGCTCATTTTATACCGATTCAGCAAAAATTTTCGGTTAGCCAGTTATCCGAAGTTTTTCTTCAATAGATTATTCGACTCCATGGTACACCATCTTCAATCGTTTCGGATAGAGACCCACGTTTCACATCACGATTTGGGAAAGGTTTTCAAAATGCTTGGGGCACGCGTCTGAAGTTCAGTACGACTTTTCATCCACAAACGGATGGGCAATCATAACGAACGATTCAGACCTTAGAAGATATGCTCCGAGCATGTGCACTTGAATGGTCCGGAAATTGGAATGAATATTTATGCCTCGTTGAGTTCGCTTACAACAACAGTTGGCAAGCAAGTATTGATATGGCTCCATTCGAATTGCTATACGGCCGTAAATGTCGAGCACCTATCTGTTGGGAGGAAGTAGGAGAAAAGATTATTGAAGGACCTGAGTTAGTCCAAATTACTAATGAAAAAGTCACCATTGCACGAGAAAAGCTTAAAGAAGCTCAGAGTAGACAAAAAAGTTATGCAGACCAACACAAACGAACGCTCGAATTCAATGTTGACGACCGTGTCTTTTTAAAAGTATCACCTTGGCGTGGCATTTGCAGATTTGGAACCAAAGGAAAACGTAGTCCTCGTTTCATTGGTCCCTTTGAAATTCTCGAAAGAATCGGAGAGGTTTCATACCGACTAGCATTACCGCCACAACTCTCACATGTTCATAATGTTTTTCACGTGTCCTTGTTAAGAGGATACAATTATCATCCTCTCCACGTTATTAGTTATCCGTCACTTACAATTCACGAAGACTTGTCATACGAGGAAGAACCCGAAGCCATATTAGACCGACAAGAAAGGATTATGCGTAAAAATGTAATTCCGTTTGTCAAAGTTCTTTGGAAAAATCACTCTGAACGTGAAGCTACATGGGAAACCGAAGAGTCGATTCGTTCTATATACCCTAGTCTGTTCGACCAGTAAACTTTTAGCCCAGGTAACTATGAAACTTATTTTCAAGAACAATAGAACTTTTATTACCTTTAATATCAAGTATTTTTTTTTTAAACCACAAATTTCGAGGGCGAAATTTCTTTTAAGGGGGTAATAGTTGTAACAATCGAAAATTTAAAATCATTCTTTAATATAATTCTATACCGATAGAAATTGTAAAAAAAATAAGAAAAATATATATCCTAGTATATTCAAGTTTAAACATACAATTTTAAATGATATATAATTAATGAAATAAAACTTACGTTTAAACTAAAATACATTAAATAAAAATAACAATAATAATAATAATAATAATAATAATAATAATAATAAAATATGGTAATGTAAATCTGAAGAAGGCAACGTGGAGAGTTATATGAATACAAGGATACGTCATATACAAACGTAGAGCCCGTCGATTTGTGGTGATAAACATCTTTGAACTAATTTATAACTTGGTCAGGAAGAAAGTTGTTGAATATAAAACCAAGTATTGGGTTTTAATGTCATATATACTAGACTTTCAATATTCATAACAATCCCGACGGTAACTCGTAGTTTCCAAAGAACCCAAAATGAATCCACACAAAATAGACAACCTTATTACCTATCGCCACCGGTATATGACGAATTCGTGAAGTTTATACATATATTTGGAAGCATAGTATAGAACTTAAGACAAGTTTCCGGCCAAACCGCACCTTTTACGGCCAACCTTCATTTCCCAGATAAGCAATATAAAAGCTCAAATATCAAAACAATATCCTTGTTCAACATCTCCAATCCATAACCATACCCCTACCACCTCTGAACCATCGCGATTAACGTTACGACACAACCGACCTTAATCGACAACCCTTCATCCCGAACGTAAGGTAGCCTCGCACGCTAATAGTTACACTTAATCATATATACTTACGCACTCATGTATATATATACACATACTAAACTTAATAAAAGGGTTTAAAACACTCACATTTTTAACCTGTACATTTGTTTTATATTCTTTCATTCTTCATGCATATGAAGAAGATAACAAACAATATTTTATTATATTGTTATTTAATGACCCACTAGTGTTAATTGATTTATGAATATAAAAATTTTAGTAATTGTCTTTTATTACTTCTACATAATATTTACACACACACGTTGAATTTTAAAGTTCACTTACCATCTAGGATGGTTGATTTAATTATAAAATTAAGAATTTTATTTAGTAAAATTATGATAATAAGCAATAGTCATAACTGTATTGTCTATTAATTTTGTCTAAAATAAGTAATCAAATAATTTATTTTAAATAATAAAAAAAAGTTTAAAATTTTAAAACGTCAAAACACTAATTAATCTTTAAAACATGAACATATCTATCTATTATTATGTTTTATATACCTAATAAAATATTTATCCGCTACTGAGTATTTAAATGTGAAGCAAATCAACAATGAAAATCCAAATGTAGTTTTCTAAATAATATATAACTTTTATGTAGATTATCTTAAACGCTCTAGCATTACTTTGGAACATTAAAATGTACGGATCCTTACCCCACTTTCCATTGCGTTCATATTTAATTGATATAAACCCGTTGAGTTAATATATATTTTATAACTCCTCACGTCTTTGAATTATCATTTCATTTGGATGTCCGTTGGATTTCAGTTCTGATTAAACATTGGATTTAGCTTTCATGTCATGCGATATTATTATGTTTAATTATACTCATTATCGCATGTTCGGATATATGTTACGAAAATATGTTTGCTATGAGTTATATGAATAAGTTCATTTGTATTCCGATACCCTGAGTGTCGCTTCTCGTGGAGTGTCCCACGAGCATGTTGTTGCGGCACCGACAACATGTGCACCACCCGTGACGGTGAGATCAGTTCACGGCGTCTCTTAAGTACAAGTGGTACATATGATTATTAGGAGGCGTATGGATCGGTCCTAGGATTAATATTAAGGATATGGATAGCGGGTATGCCAACTCGCCATCTCATGTGATAAATATGCAGGAGTAGCTGCCTGTATGTTGTCACGTTTTATGTTCGCTCATGGGTACATCCGTATGATAAGATTTATTTTCTTTAAGTTATTTTGCATCGTATCATTATCATAAGTTCAATCTAGATTACGTTTTATTAAATCATTTTGAGCCTATTATTCCGTACTGAGCATTCGGCTCATTCCGTCGTTTTTATTTTTTACAGGTACACGGGTTACTATGGGCGGGGTTAAGAGAGAAGAATAAAGCATCATAATCATAATAAAATATCTTTTAACCGTACTAGTTTGTAAAATAGTTTTAAGTCTACCTTATCTAATGTATTATAAACTTGACAAGTAAATAAATAAAAGCATGTCTTTTATTCAGAAACCATGTTTATTGTGACATGTCAGCCCAATTCGGGCCGGGGTGTTACATCTCCATTACTAAAAACAAAAATAGAAGGAATCTTACACCATATTCAGATCTCTTGCTACATGAACCGAGTCAAGCCGTTGATAAAAACCGATCTCGGCGGTCTCATCCATCTCCGAGCATCTTGGACAATACACGGACGCACCGCCAATGTGTCTCCTTGTCAATGAAGTCAGCATATAAGGCCCGGTCCCGATGTCCTACATTGGATGTTGGATTTACTCATAAACACTGTTCAAATATCAGAGTGAATAAAAACTTTTCACGGATAATTAAACTTCAACCATAAATTACAAAACATAGCATTCTTGTTTAAACATTCATATTGTCTTAACTTAAAACATCATAAAGAAAACATCATGTATTCATTCTATAGATGCCAGCCACTCAGTCAATACCATGTGTCTTCCTCAAGCCAATTCCTTTAACCTATTTACCCGCGTTCATACTAAAAGTTTGCTCTACGCTGGGTGAGTTCAAGATAATCTGGCAAGATACATTACATTCATATATTTACATATACGTATCCGAAGACACATATTACATACTTAACCTTCTTAAGTTTCTTTCGTGTGTACATACATACATAGCTACATTCATACTTTTATACTTTTATTCTTTCATATTTTCATGTTGTCATACTTTCATATTTTAACTTACTTGTTACATTCACAATTCTACGTTTTAAAGAGTATAACCTCGCATATATAATTAGGGTCTGTCACCCTCCTTTAATAGATATTATCAGGGTCCGCGACCCTCGTTTCACATATATTGTTAAGGTCTACTACCCTCTTTTCACATATATTGTTAGGGTCTGCTACCCTTCTTTCACATATATTATTAGAGTCCGCTACCCTCTTTTCACAGTTGTTATTATTAGGGCCTGACGCTCTTGTAACCATACAACCATCCTCGCAAATATTGATGTAGTTGTTGTGCTCTAATAAAAAACAATTATTTAAAAGTCTTAAATACCTATAACTAGTATGGGTAAGTAAGGTCATCTCCTTAGGGAATCAAAGGAAAGTGCAAGTAAAACTCATGACTTAAACTGATTATTTAAGTGGACAGTCAATGTCAAGCAGTTTTGAAAGTTGTATTTATAAAACACTTAAAACTGTAACAATTATGAAAACAATGATTCACTTCAAGTCAGGTAATGCATTAACCAGCTAATCACAGATTCAGATAGATTGACTGCCTGATAATTACTAGACCTAATAGTTGGGTTGTGATGACAAACTATACCCTAGCCGAATTGTTGATAACCCAATTTAGGTTGCAATAAATAGTGGTTATTAGTTCATTGACACACGAATCTAGTCCTAAATGTTGATGAACCCAACCAGATATGTGATGTAAGATTCAATAATCAAGAACACAAACTGTTTAAACAATCAATTGACAAAGTAAACAAGATTAAATAACAAAATTCAATCAAGTTCATAATCAGTTAAGCATAAAGAATTCGATCATAGTCAATTACAAAAAACCCTAGCCTAAAATGAACACAAATGATTTAGCCTTGCCTCTTCATCATGATTGACTCGAGCATGGATTGGAAGGATGAAACCATTGTTGATTATGGTGATTAGAAGGTTATAAGGTGGTGAAGAATTTCTCCAAAGTCGTCCTTGGTGGATAGGGTATGAAGGATAATCAATTTAGGGTTTATCTCGGCTTAAATGTGGAATAAAAACAAGAAAAAACAGATTTCCCGTGAGACTAGGACGTAAGCTACAGCCTGGTCACCGTAGCTTATAGTAGGACCGTAGGCTACAATGGGAAGTGTCACACCCCGACTTAGAGCCTAGGCGTGTGACCAATAGTTGGTACCTGTTTTGTAAACATATCAGAGTTTATGGGTTAATTTTAGCGGAAGACTTTAAGTTGTTTAGAATATTAATTTACATTGAAAAATTACTTGGGAATTAAATACCCAAGTATTTGTTTACAAAATACATGTTTATATTACAAGGATATTAATATCAAAAGTTGAGTCATCTTGTTATGCGCTTCTAACTCCACGACGACTCCAATCCTTGCTACTTCTTATAAGTACTTAATTACCTGCATTGGGTTGAAAGATACGTCAGCTATGTGCTGGTAAACATGTATGACTCCAAAATAAATAAATAACAGTTACAATACAAACATAGTTTTCTATACAAGCTCAACAGAAGTATTTCTACTTCTGGTATTTGTACCACTACCATACACACACAAAAGTGTTCCCTGAGCCACGTAGCCCTTAACGGAGAACTAGTTATGACTGTTAGCATGCGACCACGTAGCCTTTGACTTTTTAGGCTGAATAGTTATGTATAGATCCAGAAACATGTGTAATCGGTCCGAGTTGCTTTTATTTTCTATTTTGTATTATAACGTTTTAGAGATCATGTAATCTCATGTAAACGTTGACTGACTCTTTAAGATAAACAACCCGTTCATCTTATAGAGTATAAATATGTTTTGACTGATCGTAAAGGTTAACGTATTCACCTGTACCGTCGGTGCTTTTGAAACTTTTCTTGATTGAGAATGATGTCCACCTATACATAAATAGGTTTGTATAAATATTTGAGTTGTGTTTCTTGATTAATCCATTACTCTTAAGCTTAACCTTGATAAAGTTTATAACTTTGTTTGTGAATGAAAACACTTTGTTTTATGTGACGTTTGATATAGCATGCATTGGCTTAAGAGGTTCTAACACTTTGGTGAGTTTCTCCAGGTAAGTAAACGAGTCTCGCGGTTGATTGGGATTTATATGAATTACTTTTCCTTAGGCTAGAAACTCATTACTAGAGATATCCCCCTTACAGTTTACTACATGCTGTAACACAGTGAAAATTTCGAGTTCAAAGTATCAACTTTCCAAAGTCTAGGGACTAAAATTGTCAAAATCCAAACTTGAGGGTTAAAAATGGAAATTCTGTTTTCCTGACCCAACGCGCTACGCGATGAGTCAGAAGAGACTCCCATCGCGTACCGCGATGGGGTGTCTGACAACGTGTGCCACGTGGCACACGGCGGCACCATGTGCTGCCACGTGTCACCACGTGGCAGGTCTAAGATCTGCGTCATCAGACCTATATCGCGGTACGCGATAGCTCTGCTGAAGCACCCATCGCGTACCGCGATAGGGTCCAAAATATTGCCTATAAATAGCGGCCATGGGATCTCACTCCAGGCATCCCAAACACAGCTCTCACTTCTCTCTAACCTCTCTCTAGAACCAATAAACGATTTGCCTCGATAAGAGTGCCACGATCCTTCGTTTGTGTATAACGTTTCCTCGAAGTACTTGCCAACCCTCTACCCACACTCAATCAAGAAGGTGTTGTTATAATGGCGAGGAATCTCGAGAGTCGTGTCCTCGAGTGTTGAAGATTTGGCGTTCCTCGATTAGCGTGTCGAGCAAAGTAAGGCGGCATCGGAGTGATGCTCGAGTCCCTAGCATTTCTAAACGCCAACGAGGTTAGGCGTAATAATGAATTCAATATAATTGAATATTATATTCAAGGCTTAAGCTTTAAGTCGAGGTTATACTCGATACCTCGATAAAAGAAAAGAAAACATAACAAAGAAATGAATAAAAGTATGATTATTGAATATTGTGAATTCATATATATGTGTGTAAGTATATATGCTTATATTCTTTGTTATGAATTATTATTTAATGAATAAAGAGTATTCTTAAATAATAAAAGAAAAGATTACGTTTCTTGGAGAAGAAGAAATGTTGGGTTTTGAATATAAACTAAAGGTTTATAATTTACTTTTAAACAAGAGGTTTTCAAGTAAATAAGAATTGAACTAAAGGTTCAATCGATGATTGAGATATAAGACTAAAGGTCTTAAGCCGGATCGTGTATCTGACTAACAAACATTTATACTCGTAACTATAGGTTCGAGATAAAGAAAGGGAAAGACCCTTGGACGGTGAGTGAAGCCGATCCTAAAGAGATAAGGTGAATACGCCCCCAAAATTTTAAACTTGTGTTCAAAAGAGTCAACTTGTTATATGAAATTGTTTACAAGGAACTATGTGTTCCTAAAACCGTTATAACTATGGGTATGAACCTAGCCCTCAGGCTGTGGTATACATATGTCTGGATCCTTACATAGGTGGTACTATGCGATGTATGGGCATGATCGCACCACCCTCGGTCGTAGGACGCTCTCCTGCAGGGAGTACGACCGTTGTGTATATTTACGGGTACTTAATGAAGTCGAATGCTGCGGTGTTTTTGAGGTGACCTAGTGTAGAGGCTCTAGTTTATAATGTGTTATTTAAATTTGTTATTCCTAAGCCACGTTGGGCCGAGACAGGCGTAGTTTCGAGGGGTAATAAAGTAAAAGAATTTATTTTGCGTCCGCGTGTTCACCAGCATTCGTGGCTGACGTATTTTCTTACATTTTGACATTTTGCAGGTGAACAAGATTAGCACTTGGAATATCGAAGTGCTATTGATATATCCGATGGCTCGGATTCATTTTATAAACTTAATATGGTGGTTTGTAAATATTAAACAAGTAAATGTTTTGTAACAACTTAAGCGGGTGTTTATAATCCCGCCTTTTATATAAGTTACATTTTCGATCCTTAAAGTTTTATAAGTCTTCCGCAAATTAACGCAACTCTGATTTATTTAGAATTACGATACCAACTATTGAGTCACGCTCCTAGGTCCTAGACGGGGGTGTGACACATGCCCTTCAAAATATAACTTTGTTAACATTACTTCATTAAGAATTAACGTCTTTGAAAACTTCGTTATAAATGTTTATAAAATACTTTCAAGGTTATAGGCCATATCCTCGATTAAAGTCTAAGCTATAACTTCTATAACTTAAACATAACTCCTACCTTAGTACGCAGACTCAGAATGATAATAATAAGAAAAGAGACTTGACGGGTAGGATCTTGATCTAAACTCGCTTATATGATTGATAACTTGTTTATAACTTCAAAACTTGCACGTATTTCGAGAAAACGGAATGTCGGCTTGTTACAGCAATCGAGCACGCTTCCCTAGGTTGAGTGTGTGTAAAATTAAGGTGTTTTTGGGATGAATGAGGTTCAATCTCGTAACCTCCTATTTATAGGCAAAATTTGTACTCCATCGCGTTACGCGATAGAGTTGATTGCCGGAATGCCACGTGATGACACGTGGCCTGTCAAAATGTGCCATGTGTTGACACGTGGTTTGACACATGTACTCGGTTGCTTAACGAGGTCATCGTGTGTCACGATGGTCCTATAAGTTAGTGATCGCGTATTGCGTAGTCGCCCAAATCTTGGTTTAAGTGCAAGTTCATTGCGTTACGCGATGGGTTTATGTGTATCCCGTCACGTATCGCGATGAGATGAGATTTTTAGAATTTTCATTTCAAGTCCCTAGACTTTATAAGTTGGTAATTTTAGCTAAATTCTATAACGGGTATCTACGTGGTGTTACATCCTCCCCACCTTTTGAATAATCTAGTCCTCGAGATTTATTGGAATAGATAGGGATACTTCTTCTTCATTTCTGACTCGAGCTCCCATGCATATTCGGGTCCTCATCTTGAATCCCATTTGACTTTCACTAAATTGAGTCGCTTGCGTTTGAGGAACTTGATCCTGCTATCTTCAATTTGAATTGGTTGTTCTACAAACTTAAGCTTCTCATCGACTTTGATGTCCTTCAAAGGCATTGCAAGAGTTTCATCGGCTAAATACTTGGGCAGGTTTGACACATGAAATACGTCATGAATGCCTTTCATTTCCTGGTAATTCCAGTTGATAAGCAACTGGTCCAATCCTTTCAAGTAATTTAAATGGTCCAACAAAACGTGAACTCAATTTTCCTTTCTTCCCGAATTGTACTACACCTTTCCAGGGTGATACTTTGAGTAGTACTCTATCGCCTTCCTTGAATTTTAATGGTTTACAGCGGATATCTGCATAGATTTTCTGTCTATCTCTTGCTGCTTTCAATCGTTCACGAATTTGCATTACTTGATCAGTGGTTCTTTGAACAATTTCGGATCCTGAAAATTGATTATCACCTGTTTCAGACCAACATACACGTTTTCTACACTTCCATCCATACATAGCTTCAAATGGTACTTAAGTTTTATCGCTTCCCATTGCGTTTTGAAAAATTGACCAAAAATTTGAAGTGAAACGATTATCTCTATCGGAGATAATGGATAGCGGCACACCATGTAAAGATACTATGTTTTCGACATATAGTTGTGCTAACTTATCCATGCTATAAATTTCCTGTATTGGAATAAAATGAGCAGACTTGGTAAGTATATATACAATAACCCAGATTGCATCATTTTTACGAGAAGTTTTGGGTGACTTCGTAATGAAATCCATGGTTATCATATCTCATTTCTATATTGGTATTTCTGGTTGTTGTAGTAATCCTAACGGCTTCTGATGTTCTGTTTTTACGTTAGAACAAGTTAGGCATTTTGCAACATACAAGGAAATATTCTTCTTCATACCAATCCACCAATACTCCTCTTTCATATTGTGGTACATCTTGTCACTACCCGGATGCATCATATATTTCAACTTATGTGCTTCCTCAAGGATTTTGTTTCTTAGGTTTCCAATTACCGGTACCCAAATTCTTTTACCAAGTCTAAGTATTTCATAATCTCCTTTGACCAATTGATCAACGGTACCATTTTCTTTTTCGGCTTTAATGTTTCCTTCTTCCAGTGCTAACTTCTTAGCTTATTTAATTTGGTTAGCTAAATCAATTCTAAGTTCTAATCTAAGAGCTCGGACTCTCCTGGGCTTATCATGTTTCTTTCCACTTAAAGCTTCAGCCACTACATTGGCTTTTCCTTCATGATATACGATTTCATAGTCGTAATCTTTTAGAGTTTCCATCCATCCTCTTTGCCTCATATTCAACTCTTTTTGAACAAAGATATGCTTCAAATTTTTGTGATCAGTGTATATTATGAACTTTACACCATAGAGATAATGTCGCCATAGTTTTAACGCGAAAGTTATAGCGCTTAATACAAAACCGTGTGTGGCGTAATTATTTTCATAAACATTTAATTGTCTCAAAGCATAAGCAATAACTTTCTTACCTTGCATTAGAACACATCCCATACCCGTGTGTGAAGCATCACAGTATATGGTAAAGTTATTCAATCCTTCTGGCAAGGCCAAGATAGGTGCATTGGTTAACTTTTGTTTAAGACTTTCGAATGCTTCTTCTTGTTGCGGTCCCCATTCAAATTTTAGTTGATTTCCTAGTGAGTGAAGTTAATGGAACAGCTATTCTAGAAAAGTCTTGAATAAATCTTCGGTAGTATCCGGCTAATCCTAGAAAGCTTCTAACTTGTGTTGGTGTCTTGGGTTTCTCCCATTTTATAATGGCTTCTATCTTTGTTGGATCTACTTGATACCTTTCTCGTTTACAATATGACCAAGAAATTGAACTTCCGGTAACCAAAATTCACACTTAGAGAATTTGGCGTGCAACTTCTCCTTCCTTAAGGTTTCAAGTATGATCTTGAGATGAACTTGATGATCCTCCTTGGACTTGGAATAAATAAAAATGCCATCAATTAAGACGATAACAAACTTATGAAGGTATGGTTTGCAGACACGGTTCATCATGTCCATGAAAGCTGTCGGAACATTAGTGAGTCCAAAAGGCATAATAGTGAACTCATAATGTTCGTATCGAGTTCTAAACGTTGTCTTTCGTATATCTTCTTCTTGAACTTTCAGCTGATGGTATCCTGATTTGAGATCAATTTTGGAAAAATGACTTGCCCCTTGAAGTTAATCAAACGGATCATCGATTCTTGGTAATGGGTACTTGTTCTTGATTGTAACCTTATTTAACTCACGAAAATCTATGCACATTCTCATTGATCCATCCTTCTTCTTAAAAAATAGAACTGGAGCTCCCCATAGTGACGAACTCGGTCGTATGAATCCTTTTTTCAAAAGCTCATCTAATTGTTTTGTCAACTCTGTCATTTCAGTGGGTGCTAGTCTATAAGGAGACTTAGCTATTGGTGAAGTTCCCGGTATGAGGTCGATTCTAAATTCTACCTCTCTAACTGGTGGGATTCCAGGTAGATCATCGAGAAACACGTCTTTGAATTCGGATACAACTGGAACCTCTTCCATTTTCTTAGGTTCGGGTTCTATGGTTACATAGGCCATGAATGCAATGCATCCCCATACCTAAGCAACGACTTGATTTGATTTTTGAGATTATTCCTAACTTTCCCGCTTCTTTATCTCCAGTGATACGAATGGTTTTATTATTAGCTATTCGGATGTCAATGGTTTTATCATTACATAGGATACGAGCTTGATTTGATGATAACCAATCCATACTTAAAAATACATCAAAACCTGCCAATGTCACGGGTAACAATCGTACTTGTATGATGTGATCGGCTAAAGAAATTGTTGCATTATTTAAAGCCTCGGTTATTCTACTCACATTTCCATCAGCAGTTTTAACTTCATAATGCTTATCTAATTCAACTAGAGGTTCATTTAATAGACTAAAGAACTTATAATCTATAAAACTGTGGTTAGCACCTGAGTCAAACAAAACTCTAGCATAAACATTATTGATAGGAAATGTACCGGTGATCACGTCCGGTATATCCGCAACCTACTGAGTATCAAGCATGGACACACGCGCGTTCCCTTTCTTGGCATCGGCCTTGACACCACTACCACTTGCACCAACCACTGCTGTTGTTGGCTTCTTTTTCCGACATTCAGTACTAAAATGACCCTTTCCACAATGAAAACACACTACGACCTTTCTCTTACAATCAGCTTCAACATGGCCCGTCTTTTTGTAGAAATTACATGTAATAGTGTTAGATGGTCGGAGACATTTGCCAAAGTGTCTCCTTCCACAAGATTTGCATATCGGACGGTTATACACGAACGTTCCTTCCCTTTTCTTTTCAACCTTCTTCACCTATTCTTGTAGGTCCCCCCTGGGGCGTCGCCGATCGATACGAGATCCGCACGAGGTCTAGGAGTGCGGAATCCTCCTAGACTCGTTAATGGTGTACAAGATGAAGAACACAAACACGTACACGAACAAATACACGAACAAATACAAGAACGGGATAAACAAATCTGCAGATTCTTTATAATAATAATTAAACAAACACGTTACATACCGTAACATAAACAGAAACACGTCCGACCCGAGGTGAGCTCTACCTCGGGTCGTCCCTAACGACACTCTCTCTCTGTTTGTTCTCTCTCGACACTCAAACTGTAACACACAACTCTCTGAATTACTGGATTCTTAACCTAAACAAGACACACGTATATATATATATATATAAACTTCAGTAGGCGTCAGTAGGCGAAGTTGTTCATAACTTCGCCTATGGCGAAGTTGTGATAACTTCGCCTAAGGTGAAGTTGTCCTAACTTCGTCGTTGGCGAAGTTGTTCTAACTTCGCCTAAGGCGAAGTTGTTCTAACTTCACCTATGGCGTCTCCGCTGGTCTGAATTGCATAGCGACGGTCACAAAATGCACCAACAGTCTCCCCTTTGACCGTTGCTCTCAATTCTAACAAACACAAAAGATCATCTGTTACAAAACATGCACCAACAGACTCCCTCTTAACTGATGATCTTCTGTTTGCTCATCAACCAGTCGTGTCTGAAACTGTCCTATAGCTTCATAAATCTACCAATCACCCAGCGTCTTCCATATCAGATCTCCCCTTCAGTGTAAGCTTCTCCGACTATAACGATTGAGGTCTTTGAAATGCATGCATCCTCGTGCCAATAGATCATCTCAACCAATCACGTGAGTCCATCTGACTTCACCAACACGTGAAGTTGGGCTTCTTCCACAACTTCACCAACTCGTCGGCATACGATAAGGTTTAATCTTCAACTACTCAACATCAAGTGATCAATTTCATCACAAAACCACCTTGACAGAATCTAACACATGACCATTAATTAATCCGAAGCATCTTCAATCACCAGGGATAACGATCAAGAACATTTACACTTTAGTTCCCGATTAAATCCAACTTGTTCAAGAATTTTCACTCTAATAAATAAGCATCACGTTTCTGGATCCAATTCTCGAACGCCTTGAAAATAACATAAATAATATGCTCTGACCGCAATCCAATAATGACGAAAACCTTCAGTTCAATTTGACTTTCTTCAGTTGGTCAACCTCGAACAACAACAATTTCATTGCCCACAAACACCCAAATATGTGTCAATATCCAGTTTCAATCAATATCCCATTCACAACCTCAACTCCAAATCCAGAGTTGACACGTATTTGTTCACACGTAAGACCCAGAGATAACAAGTTTCACTCGTTGACGGAACAACATCTCCGGTCTCACAATAATCGTGTACACCTGGCCATACAGACGAAAACTCCAAAACTCTCTTTTTTTTTTTTCTAATCTCGTTAACTTCGCCTAAAGTCAACTTCGCCTGTTCATAACTTCGCCTGGCTATAACTTCGCCTGTCCAACTTCGCCAGACCTTATATCTTCGCTGAAACCCTACGAACAGTGACGGCAACTTCGCCTGATGAACAATAACTTCGCCTGCGGCGCTGTTCGGCCAGAAACGCACAGAAACGTGCCAGAAACACCAAAACGCAGATCTCGAACCATAGCATAAGAGCCTAAGGCTCTGATACCACATGTAGGTCCCCCCTGGGGCGTCGCCGATCGATACGAGATCCGCACAAGGTCTAGGAGTGCGGAATCCTCCTAGACTCGTTAATGGTGTACAAGATGAAGAACACAAACACGTACACGAACAAATACACGAACAAATACAAGAACGGGATAAACAAATCTGCAGATTCTTTATAATAATAATTAAACAAACACGTTACATACCGTAACATAAACAGAAACACGTCCGACCCGAGGTGAGCTCTACCTCGGGTCGTCCCTAACGACACTCTCTCTCTGTTTGTTCTCTCTCGACACTCAAACTGTAACACACAACTCTCTGAATTACTGGATTCTTAACCTAAACAAGACACACGTATATATATATATATATAAAAACTTCAGTAGGCGTCAGTAGGCGAAGTTGTTCATAACTTCGCCTATGGCGAAGTTGTGATAACTTCGCCTAAGGTGAAGTTGTCCTAACTTCGCCGTTGGCGAAGTTGTTCTAACTTCGCCTAAGGCGAAGTTGTTCTAACTTCACCTATGGCGTCTCCGCTGGTCTGAATTGCATAGCGACGGTCACAAAATGCACCAACAGTCTCCCCTTTGACCGTTGCTCTCAATTCTAACAAACACAAAAGATCATCTGTTACAAAACATGCACCAACAGACTCCCTCTTAACTGATGATCTTCTATTTGCTCATCAACCAGCCGTGTCTGAAACTGTCCTGTAGCTTCACAAATCTACCAATCACCCAGCGTCTTCCATATCAGATCTCCCCTTCAGTGTAAGCTTCTCCGACTATAACGATTGAGGTCTTTGAAATGCATGCATCCTCGTGCCAATAGATCATCTCAACCAATCACGTGAGTCCATCTGACTTCACCAACACGTGAAGTTGGGCTTCTTCCACAACTTCACCAACTCGTCGGCATACGATAAGGTTTAATCTTCAACTACTCAACATCAAGTGATCAATTTCATCACAAAACCACCTTGACAGAATCTAACACATGACCATTAATTAATCCGAAGCATCTTCAATCACCAGGGATAACGATCAAGAACATAAACACTTTAGTTCCCGATTAAATCCAACTTGTTCAAGAATTTTCACTCTAATAAATAAGCATCACGTTTCAGGATCCAATTCTCGAACGCCTTGAAAATAACATAAATAATATGCTCTGACCGCAATCCAGTAATGACGAAAACCTTCAGTTCAATTTGACTTTCTTCAGTTGGTCAACCTCGAACAACAACAATTTCATTGCCCACAAACACCCAAATATGTGTCAATATCCAGTTTCAATCAATATCCCATTCACAACCTCAACTCCAAATCCAGAGTTGACACGTATTTGTTCACACGTAAGACCCAGAGATAACAAGTTTCACTCGTTGACGGAACAACATCTCCGGTCTCACAATAATCGTGTACACTTGGCCATACAGACGAAAACTCCAAAACACTCTTTTTTTTTTTTTCTAATCTCGTTAACTTCGCCTAAAGTCAACTTCGCCTGTTCATAACTTCGCCTGGCTATAACTTCGCCTGTCCAACTTCGCCAGACCTTATCTTCGCTGAAACCCTACGAACAGTGACGGCAACTTCGCCTGATGAACAATAACTTCGCCTGCGGCGCTGTTCGGCCAGAAACGCACAGAAACGTGCCAGAAACACCAAAACGCAGATCTCGAACCATAGCATAAGAGCCTAAGGCTCTGATACCACATGTAGGTCCCCCCTGGGGCGTCGCCGATCGATACGAGATCCGCACGAGGTCTAGGAGTGTGGAATCCTCCTAGACTCGTTAATGGTGTACAAGATGAAGAACACAAACACGTACACGAACAAATACAAGAACGGGATAAACAAATCTGCAGATTCTTTATAATAATAATTAAACAAACACGTTACATACCGTAACATAAACAGAAACACGTCCGACCCAAGGTGAGCTCTACCTCGGGTCGTCCCTAACGACACTCTCTCTCTGTTTGTTCTCTCTCGACACTCAAACTGTAACACACAACTCTCTGAATTACTGGATTCTTAACCTAAACAAGACACACGTATATATATATATATATAAACTTCAGTAGGCGTCAGTAGGCGAAGTTGTTCATAACTTCGCCTATGGCGAAGTTGTGATAACTTCGCCTGAGGTGAAGTTGTCCTAACTTCGCCGTTGGCGAAGTTGTTCTAACTTCACCTATGGCGTCTCCGCTGGTCTGAATTGCATAGCGACGGTCACAAAATGCACCAACAATTCTTGATCATCCCGTCCATTAAATACCCAGCCAACTCCATGGCAGACTCCGTTGTGGATGGCATATGAGAACGGACCAAATCTCGTATCTTGATTGGTAGTCCATAAATATACCGAGTCACTTCATTAAATTTAGGAGTGACTAAATTTGAGACAATCCTACAGTACTCAAGAAATTTAGTATTGTATTCCTTGAGGTTTGTTCCAACTACTTTATGATTCCATAACTTGGTTTGAATTTGGTCCATTTCATGAATCGACAAAACTTCTTCAATATAATTTCTTTGAAAGTTTTCCATTCGAGATTATAAAAATTTTCTCTACCCTTAACCTCAATAAGGGTATTCCACTATTCAAACGCCTCTCCCTTGAGCATTTGGGAGGTATAGTGAACTTTCTCCCTTTCCGTACACTTACTAATCAGCACAATGGACTCCATCTCCTCCAACCATCGAAGGGTAATGATTGCTGTCTTGTCACCGTGATATTCTTTTGGATTGTAAACTTTGAAAATTATAAAGTCACAAACTTCTTGTATTTTTAATTTCTTGGTTTTATCACGAAGATTATTTTCAGCAGTTGAGCTTTGTGTACTTTCCTCTTTCTTTTTCTCCAATTCTTTTTTATTACTTTCTCTCTTCTCCATTCTCTTTTAGTTTCTTTCCTTGAGTTTACAGTTTCGCTACTGCTTCAATTATTTCTTTTGTTAGATTGAGAAGTAGTTTGACTAGGATTATTTTTCATGAGTTCATAAAGTGGGTTTACAGCCGCTTTTATTAAGTCACGAATACCGAGCACATATTCATTCGGTATCACTTGAATATTCTCTTCTATAGTCTTTTCTTTGTTGTTTACTTAGACTTCTGGATCACTGTTAGCTTTTCCTTGTCCAGACATGTTGTACATGTACAAGACAAGGTTTTAATTTAGAAGAAAAGACACACCTACTTTTATTAATTATTTTTAGGAAAATTGGTTTTAAATACTCCCAACTATCATGTGTTGGCAAAAAACGGGCCCAACTTTACATTTGGCTGGTGATGGTCCCAACTAAAGACCTATTTGTTTTTAATAGTTCGCGACTAACGGATGACTAACTCCGTTAGTCGGTTGCTGAGTTGGCACGCCTAGTTGTCAAATATTGCATATGTGGCAGATTATGTGGCAATCAAAGTAATATATAATATATAATAAGTAATATATGTATATATATACATGTGTTGTCTACTTGTCTTCCTCCTCCCTGTTTAATTCTCTAGAAGCCACCACCATCGCCATCACCTACAACAATCGCCGGAAAACAAATCACCACTTCATCACGTTTTTCCGGCTCCTCCCTCCCACTATATATACCTACCCACACCCAAGGTTTTCCGACGAATAAACGAATCACCACCACCACCAGTGGGTAGTTTGAATCCAAAAAATCAAACGTAGTTTTTCTGGTGGGTTGTTTGAATTCCGGCAAGGCTCTTCGGGATATCAATTCGAACACCATTCGAGGTAATAAATATATCATTCAACTCGTTTTTATCAACCAAATAAAAGCCCTAAGATTTTAATTGCAATCTGTAATCAACTAACACGAATTATGGATTCGAATTGGAGCCTGTTTCTAGACTTCTAATGAAAAAACCCACCATTGAAAACCTAGAACTAAAATTGACCTGAATTTTAGTCATCCGTTTGTCGCAGAACCTTTTAGGGTTTTTCTTCCAACGAGATGAAGAAGACGATTTGGAGCTCAATTCCATTAATTTGGTGTTTTAGGGTTCTTCAGTTTGCTCAATTGGGTATTTTAGAGTTATGATTTTGGTCAACTACATCACCTGATGTTTATAAAGAGATCACAGCCAAGTAATCGTTCCACGTCAGATGGTTTTTAACAGCTGGATGGCCAGCTCAGCATAATACTAACGGAGTTAGTCATCCATTAGTCGCGGACTGTTAAAAACAAATAGGTCTTTATATGGGACCATCACCAGCCAAATGTAAAGTTGGGCCCGTTATTTGCCAACACATGATAGTTGGGAGTATTTTAAACCAATTTTCCTTATTTTTATTACAGGAAAGAAAACACAACATTTAACAACGATTCATAACAGCTATATTATCCTTAATCTCTAATCCACTTCTTAACAAGATTTTTCATCTTATCACATTTCTTGACGATTTTTTTCCTACTTTCTTTTTATCCACTTTCTCATTCCGCAGCTCGTCCATCACCGCATTTGGTGGGTTAGGATATCCCGTAGGTGCAGATGCAGCTGGGAAGAGATATGCGTTTTCTCTTGGATAAAGATGTGGGTTTGCAACAAATGCACGCAATTCCTCATCAGGGATATTAGTAGTATAGAATTCCTTGATAAGGTTAGCTTCCTCTCGAATCTCATTGGCTTGTTTGGAGATTGAGGACCTCGGTCCTACATATGGGGGAAATGAGTATTCTCATCTTCTTTAGGTTCTCCCTCTTCCGGTTCAGAGGGTCATTGATTAGTAATTTAATGATATCTTTTCATAGGGCATAGTAACCCTCATCTTAGGTTTTCGACTTGGTCCTGCAGCAATCTGTGGGACTTGATAGTTTGGTGGTGGCGATCCAAAATGCCACTTACTCTGATCAGAATGACAATTCATCCAACTTGATGAGCTGGAACTAATCTCCTGCTTAATCTTACTTTGAAATTCTTGTTCCTCGGAAGGTGGAATCTCAGATGGATAATATTGGGGAATGTTATCGGTTGTATCATTAGAGATTTCAATTGAAAATTGCTGGCTTCCCGGGAGATATACGGGTTGCATTGGAACTATCGGTTGGTTTTGAATGAAGAAGTTGGTGTAATAATTATTACTACTCGCCATATTTGATGGTTTGCGAATGAGTGTCGGTTTATTTCGAATGGCTACTCGACGTCTATGACCAAGATAACTAATATCAGACATCTGCATTAGTTAGATTTAGGGATAGAAAGTTTATCAATCCTATCTTATCCCTACAAGTAATAATCATAATAATAATAACTTTAAGGTTAAAGTTTAGGTACTAGTGTTTAATACCTAATTCGTTGAAACCGATGGCTTTGATTCCAACCTATCACACCCCGACTTATGGCCTAGGTGTGTGACCAATAGTTGTTACCTGTTTTGTAAATATATCAGAGTTTATGGGTTAATTTTACCGGAAGACTTTAAGTTCTTTAGAATATTAATTTACATTGAAAATTTACTTGGGATTTAAATACCCAAGTATTTGTTTACAAAATACATATTTATATTACAAGGATTTTAATATCAGAAGTTGAGCCATCTTGTTATGCGCTTCTAACTCCACGAGGACTCCAATTCTTGCTACTTTTTATAAGTACTTAATTACCTGCATTAGGTGGAAAATACGTCAGCTATTTGCTGTTGAACACGCATGACTCCAAAATATTTAAATAACAGTTACAATGCAAACATAGTTTTCTGTACAAGCTCAGCAGTAGTATTTCTACTTCGGGGATTTGTACCACTACCCTACACACACAAAAGCGTTTCCCGAGCCATGCAGCCCTTAACGGAGAACTATTTATGACTGTTAGCCTACGGCCACGTAGCCTTTGACTGTTTAGATTGAACAGTTATGTATGAATCCAGACACATCTGTAATCGGTCTGAGTTGCTTTTATTTTCTATTTTGTATTATAACATTTTAAAGATCATGTAATCTCATGTAAACGTTGGCTGACTCTTTAAGACAAACAACCCGTTCATTTTATAGAGTATAAATATGTTTTAATTGATTGTAAAGGTTAACGTATTCACATGTACCGTCGGTGCATTTGAAACCTTTCTTGATTGAGAATGATATCAACCTATACATAAATAGGTTTGTATAAATATTTGAGTTGTGTTTCTTGATTAATCCATTACTCTTAAGCTTAACAACATAAAGTTTATAACTTTGTTTTTGAATGAAAAAACACTTTGTTTTATGTGAGGTTTGATATAGCATGCTTTGGCTTAATAGGTTCTAACACTTTGGTGAGTTTCTCCAGGTAAGTAAACAGGTCTCGCGGTTGATTGAGATTTATACGAATTACTTTTCCTTATGCAAGAAACTCACTACTAGTGATATCCCCCTTACAGTTTACTACATGCCCGTCAAAATATGACTTTGTTAACATTACATCATTAAGAAATAACGTCTTTGAAAACTTCGTTATGAATGTTTATAAAATACTTTCAAGGTTAAAGGCCATAGCCTCGATTAAAGTCTAAGCTATAACTTAAATAACTTAAACATAACTACTACCTTAGTACGTAGACTCAGAATGATAATAATAAGAAAAGAGACTTGACGGGTAGGATCTTGATCTAAACTCGCTTATATGATTGATAACTTGTTTATAACTTCAAAACTTGCACATATTTCGAGAAAACGGAATGTTAGCTTGTTACAACAATCGTGCACGCTTCCCTAGGTTGAGTGTGTGTGAAATGAAAGTGTTTTTATGATGAATGAGGTTCAATCCCGTAACCTCCTATTTATAGGCAAAAATTGTACTCCATCGCGATACGTGATGGAGTTGATTATCAGCCTTCGCGTATCGCGAAGCCGCAATTTCTGCGAGAATGTTATATAATGACATGTGGCCTATCAAAACGTGCCACGTGGTTGGACACGTGCACCCGGTTGCTTAACGAGGTCATCGCGTGTCGCGATGGTCCTATAAGTTTGGCCATCGCGTAGCCGCCCAAATCTTGGTTTAAGTGCAAGTCCATCGCGTTACGCGATGGGTTTATGTGTATCCCGTCGCGTATCGCGATTAGATGAGATTTTTCAGAATTTTTATTTTAAGTCCTTAGACTTTATAAGTTGGTATTTTTAGCTAAATTCTATAACGGGTATCTACGTGGTGTTACATGATGCTTCTGCCTTATGGTGGCTTTTATTATATTTTCATCTCGTCTCATTAAGAAACCCAAAATTCATATATTATGGGTTCTGTAACTCATTTTCTTGCCCTTGAATATGCTTGTTTTACTTTAGATGCAAACGAATCACTGCCGAACTCCCCCGATTACTTCCTTTTTGCCTATAACTCAATTCCTTGTCATTCTAAGTGCTCCAAATTTGTTCCTTTAAGCTTAGAGCACCTGTAAACATAAAACCACTCAAAGTACTCGTGTTCTATATATAAAAACACTTAACATACATGAAATTAAACAATTAAAACACATTCCGTTACCCACACATCACATCCCTACACTTAACCTTTTTCTTCCCGAAAAAGATTTACAATGGAATCAAAACCAGAAACTGTCTTTACAAAACACTTAGGTTGTTTAATTAATGACAGATAACACAAAAACCGCGATTTCCAGTATTGCTATCCACTTAAACCCAACCGCCGAAAAATCATACCCCTAATCATGTTTAGCTTTTAAGTTCAAGTTAACATCAAATCTAAGGGTCCCACACCTAGAATCGAAAATCCACATAATTTGTTTCAAATATGGCAAAAGAAAAGTTGAAATCAAAAAGATTTTTCTACCACTATAGCCCAAAAACTTGTAAATGTTAAAACCTAACCTCATAGATGGATAGATTGATAAATAATTTGAGCATCTGCATGTAATTATATATTAAAATCATTATGCCAAGCTGCTAACTCGAGTGAAAACACATAGGTTGTTGGATCATAATTATGCCAATATTTTTCGATCATCATCCATAGATGTCATCTCCAAGTCACATTCCCAGAAGGAGACACATTAAAATATTAGATCTTCTCAATTATTTGACTTTAATTCTCATTTTGATGAATTAACGAGGCGCCACACTTGTGTGCTAATTAAGTGCGATCAAATATTAAAAATTACAAGGTTTTACTCTATAGAGGTGCTTATTTATTAACTTAGACATTTCAGTTTCTTAACTTTCCTAAAATGGGATCCCACAAGACTTAATGATTTTAATTATAGGTCTATTATGCATTTTCAAAAATCATTCGTTATGGACTGGGCCTACCGACACATCCCAAGTTAAGTGTGTTTCTGTTTTTTATTATCTCATATATATATATATATATATATATATATATATGTAATAGTTTTGAAAAACAATTCCCAATTTTTCTATCATTTTTCATTGTTTTTGCAAAAAAAAAAAATAAAATTCATGACATTTTTTCACATTTTTTTTCACCCTTTTCTTTTACACTCAGCTTCTCTATCCTGCATCCCCACACTTAAACTTTACATTGTCCCCAATGTAATTTTTCGTTTAAAATTCGAGTGTGGTACATGGGAACTTAAACATTTTAACAACCAAAGTAAAAGTAAGAAACACATGCACCCGATACAAATCTCTCTTGTCAAACGGGTCCTGCTGATGAGTACTTTTGCAACCTTGTCTCGCACTTCTTGAATTATGATATGACAATATCTACTCCACCGAATCTTAACAAGATCACCATGAGCTTCCGCGCACTTAGGGATTACTATGACTACAAAACACAAACAAAAAGTAACACGCAAAAAGAAAACCAAAAATAAAGAAAACAAACCAAAACAAATGGTTGGGTTGCCTACCGGTCAGCGCTAAGTTTTTGTTAAGGTCTTCAGCCCGACCATTACCTCATTTTGCGGTTATGGTGGTCTAATGGAGTGCTTACCTTCTTCCACCTCATCCCTCTTACTTTTCCAACAAAGTGGTACATTATCCATAGTACTCAACCTTGGCCCAAACCACGCCAACCTTCTCTGTTCATTCTCGAATCCTGGTGGCTTCTTTACCTTCTTCTTCTTTGACAATTTCTTTTTACTTGTTCCATCTGTCTCTTTATTAACCACTGTTTTAATTGCACTCTTGATACCATTACATGAACTATCTAACTCCCCAATCTGAATCTCTACCGCATTCAACTCCTTTTTCTCCTTATTTCTCTCTTTGACCTCTTAAGCAAAAAATCCTCTTCTTTGGTGTCACCCTCACTTACACGAGGAAGACACTTGTTAGTGGCATATGACCTAGAATATTTATTTTTAAAAGAATAATAATATGAGGATTTGAAAATATATTTAAATTTAACTTTCGGTTACCGAAGGTCAAGCATATTGTCCCGCCTCGGCAGTTAATCTGAGCATGTTATGTTGCCAATCACGGTCTCCCCAATATCACACAGGGGTCTTCTTCCTTCTCAGCTGGTGTATAATCAAGAGCAAGAAAGTCTTCATGATAGTAAAAATAACCAACCTTTACCACAACACCAACCAACTTCCCTCGGGGCCGTCTTCATGTAAAATCAGCTAACACCAAAGTGGTATCAACTTCCTGTAAAGGCTCGAAGTCAAACCGGTCATACAAACAACCCAGTAGAACACTTACACTTGCACCATAATCAACTAACGCCTTGGTGGTATTGAACTTATCAATCTGAATGAGAATGAGTAGTGCCCTCGTTTCAAATTCTTTAATTGTGTCATACACCACCTCATCTTCAATTGTGATGGCACTGACATGTGCAGTTTTGCCAGTTGATGAACTGATACCCTGATGGATAGGGTTCTTCAAAGTTTCACTCGGTAGCGTAGATGGATTTCTTTTCAGAATCGCCACCTCTACAGCCAGCTGACTCACCTTTTTATCCCTTAAGGCATTAGCTTTTTGTTAGAGCTCTAATCTCTGATTCACAGTTTTATTTTGAGCCTCCTGATCTGCCTTCATTTGTTTCAAGAATTCCATAACATGCTTGATTGATTCCCCTTTGTTATCCCGAGAATCTCCTTAGTTATCCCTGCTCTGATTGTTACCCGAGCCATTCCCATACTGCCTTTGATTCGACTGATATCTTGTTTTCTGAGAACTGCCCTAAAAGTTTGGGTTCCTGACTAACTCTCTTTAGTACTTGCTTCCGTTAACTGTTCTATTTTCCTCTCCAATTTAGTCATTCAGTCCTCAGATACATTATTCTCCACTGTTTTCACGACCGACCTCTTTACTATCCGGTTCAACTGAGCTTGGCGTTTCGAGTTAATTGCATGTCTTTCAAGATGCCTCCAATCCTCATTTTCATCATTCGCGAGAAAAGATCCATTAGTAGTGGCTTGGAGGTTTCAAACATCATCATTAGAAAGATCATCGTGGAATTCCTATATTAACTCCAATAAGGCTATTTCATGGTAAGGGCAAGTCCTCAACAACAATTTAAATCTTTGGAAAGCTTCATAAAAAGTTTCACTTTTATGTTGCTGACAGTTTCTGATGGCTGTCCAGGCTTCTGGGGTTCGATGTAGCATGTAATACTCGTCTAAAAACTGTTGTGCCAAATCCCGCCACGTATAAATACTAGCTAAAGGTAATGATAAAAACCACTATTTTGTTGTATCCTTCAAACTGAACTGAAACGCAACCATCTTCACTTCATCTGTAGTAAACCCTTGACTCAAGATAGTAGCACAGATCGAATTAAAATCACTCAAGTGTAAATACGGTTCCTCGGTAGCTTTTCCATAAAGAGTTGGTAATCTGGTTAAACTGCTCTGTCTCACTAAAAAGGTTCTCACACCTCTAACTAGAATAATGATCGGTAGAGGGCTCGTGGCCACCTGTGGAATGAAGCGGCTTTAAACTCCCTTAACGGATGGTGGAATATAATCTCTTGTAACTCCATCATCAAACTCGTAAAAGGGAATCTGTGGCTCTCGGTCATTCTGATGTCTCGGTGCCTGATATTGCTAACTTTCTAGATAGTTTTGTTGAGGTTCCTAGTCATTTTGAGGATTTTGATTCCCGATACTGACCCCCCATATTCATCCAAAAACTCCTCTTCATTCTCATAATCAAACTCCGCATCATCCTCTAAGTTCCATTCTTCGACCCGTATATTACCTTGATTAACCCATGGTCCTTCTTCTCTGAACTATGCTGGTCTTTGACGATTTAGTGTGGCGGATTTGAGTGAGCGGTTGTCGTCAAAGTTTAGCTATCCCCTCTGGTTTCGGTTACCACCTCCAAGGTTAACTTGGTTTTTGTTGCGGTTATCATTCTGTTTTCGGTTAGGTGGGGGGTTGTTTATAGGAACGTGTTATTCTTGATTCGGTAGTTGATCTTGGTTTTTGGGTTGGTAGACATTCAGGTCTAGATGATTTCGTTTACTCGTGTCTTCTGTTTTTGGTATTTAAGTCATGGCTTCGGTTTAAATTGTGTTTCTGAGCTACTCCGTTTCTCTTTACTGTTTTTCAATCTTTGGATCAAACTGTAGCGGCTCTTTCTCATGGGAATATCTTATCTGCATTAACCTGGAAGATTACCTGCACACACCAAAAACACTAACACACCCACCTAAAATCAATGAAATGACAATAATAATAAAACTAAAAACTAAACTAAACTAGCACTTTGCGATTGGATTCCCCGGCAATGGCACCATTTTGATGTAGATGTCGTGCTCTAAGAAAAAAAAGTATTTAGAAGTCTTAAATACCTATAACTAGTTGGGAAGTAAGGTCGTCTCCTTAGGGAATCAAAGGAAAGTGCAAGTAAAACTAATTAATTAAACTAATAAATTAAGAGGGCAGTCAATGTCAAGCGGTTTTGAAAGATGTATTTAGAAAATACGATTATTTATAAAACTGTAAAAATATGAGAAAGGTGGTTTACTTCAGGTTTAGGTAATGCATTGACCAACTTATCACAGATTCAAATAGATTGGCTGCATGATAGTTAGTAGACCTAATAGTTGGGTTGTGATGACAAACGATACCCTAAACGAATTGTTGACATAACTGAACCCGATCTACCCAATTACCAGTTTTATATTATGAAAATCCATTAGGTTGCAATGACTAGTGGTTATTAGTTCATTGACACAAGAATCTAGTCCTAGATGTTGATGAACCCAACCAAATAAGTGATGCAAGATTCAATAATCGAGAACACAAACTGTTTAAACAATCAATTGACAAAGTAAACAAGATTAAATAACAAAACTCAATCAAGTTTATAATCAATTAAGAATAAAGAATCTAATCATAATCAATTAAACAAAACCCTAGCCTAAAGTGAACATAAATGATTTAGCCTTGCCTCTTCATCACGATTGACTCGAGTATGGATTGGAAGGATGAAACCATGGTTGATTATGGTGATTAGAAGGTTTTAAGAAGGTGAAGAATTGCTCCAAAGTCGTCATTGGTGGATAGTGTGTGAAGAATAATCAATTTAGGGTTTATCCCAGCTTAAATATGGAAGAAAAACAAGAAAAATCGGATTTTCCATCAGACCAGGACGTAAGCTATGTCCTGGTCACCGTAGCTTACGGTGGGAAGCTTCTGCGTACAATGACTATTATTACATTTTCATACGCATATCGTCGAGTAACTCAAAATTCATATATTATGGGTTCCATATCTCATTTTCTTTCACTGGATATGCATGTTTTACTTTAGATACACATGAATTACTTCCACACTCCCCTGATTGCTTCCTTTTTGCCCATAACTCAATTCATTGTCATCCTAAATGCTCCAAATTAGTTCCTTTAGGCTCCGAGCACCTGTAAACATAAAACCACTTAGAGTGCTCGTGTTTGAGATATAAAAACACTTAATATACATGAAATTAAACATTTTAAACACATTGTTTTACCCACACATCAGATATTATTAAGGTTTGATCCCTACTTTCCGTGCAACCATACGACCATACATAAATTTCTTTATATATATACACACACAAACACTTACATACATAATCCTAACCATTTCTATATAATCCATATATCATTCATAAAACATGCATATCATACACTTACCACTTAAGGTAAGTGTATTAACTAATCACATCGAGTATGCACATAGCCCCGAAAACATAACAAGGAAATTGTGCTAGAAACTCACATGAATTTTGTTTTTCTCGGAGTTAAATGTAACACCCCTCCTTAGTTGTGCACGGCTAGCTGTGTAACAATTATAAGTATCAATTAACTACTCCTAACCAGACCATATTCTAAGTAAGTGAAACCCCTAACGAACAGAGGTCCGGGGGCAGCACCTTTGGTAGCGGGGACCTAGGGGCAGCATCGCTTAGCAGAGTCCAATGGGCAGAGCCCTGGCTGGGGTTAATAAATCTCATTCGAGTCGAGTCGAGTCTCTTATTAATAAGTTTTTATATAAAAATTCATTAGAAACTAATTTCATGATTCAACGGATCGATTTTATTCAAGTCGATTCGAGTCTCATTCGAGTTGAGTTTCATTCAATTCGATTTGTGCATTCTCCAAGAATTCGATTCAGACTGCTATAATCGATTTTCTTTATCCCTCCAAGGCCCCTTTTACCATTGCACGAGTATTGGGTCGTAACAACTCTATCTTCTTGATTTTACACGGTACGAACGTCACTCGTTCGTCCCGATCCATTCCAAACAACTTGTTTATGGTTAAGTTTACATTTTTCTTACATGATACGACCCGATTTGCGTTAGTATCAAATCCTTTGGCAAACCGACTTCAAAAACCTAACCTTTTAACTAAGATGTAACTCTTTTGGTTCGCTTTTGCTTCGACCCTGATTCAACACGTGAATCTAGGAGTATTACCAGCTGCTCGATGATGCTAGGTCACAGACGTTGCACTCCTATAGCTCGGATTTTGGTCCGGGTTGAAGGAGAGTGTTTATGTGTGTTTTTGAGTGTGTGGAGGAGAATCTACCCTTGTTTTATTTATTATTATTAAAAGTAGGATGTTACACAACACCAGTAGTCTCTCTAATTTGGGTCTTCAGTTTATGATCTAAAACTATTTTTTTAGATAAAAAAAGTTCAAGATAACCTCCACGGATACCAACACACGCCCATATATTTTTTGCCTCGACTAATGATCATTCATTTCTTAATCATCGTGTCGGTGGTTGTTTGGTGGGTGGCGGTGGTAGTGGTGGGTGGCAGTGACGGTAGGTGGTGGTATTGGGAGGGGCCATGGAGATGATGTGGTATGAAAGAGGTAACATAATGTAAAAAGAAAAAAACACATATGGTAGATGGAAAGAACTTTGGGTGTTTTAGAGTGACTGGAATAGACGAAATAATAAGTGATTTCATTCCGTGAACCAACTAAACATTTTTTTGCATACCTTCGCAATGGTCCATTTCATTCTACATCTCATTATTACATACGAAATACTCCCTAAACAAAAAAAAACTAATTTATTTTTAGGTAACTTAAAACAAGGTTAGTTATTCGTATTACAGTATAAAATAAAGAAAACATAATATGTATTTGTATGTTATACATTTTAATGAATTATAAATGTCATATTTATAAGAATGGATACTTTTACATTAACTATAAGGTATCACATGTTTTTATTAAAAAAAACACAAAAAGACAAACAGAGTAAAATGACAACTTAAAACATTTTTATAACTTAAACCATAAAACCAAAAAAATATATTAATTAAAACTACATCATTTGATAAAGTTATATTTATATGCCAAAAAAATTTGCAACATTTAAAAAGTCTTGTTTCTTATACAATCACTGAAATAGAAACAAATGTGTTGTAATTCTTCATACCTGTCAAAGAAGAAAGTTAAAATTACCACAAAATCAATGTATTGAATAAAAACATTTTTTTTCAAAAGCTTAGTAATCATTTTAAGAACCCAATTTGGAACTATCAATTTCTTATTTTTACACTCAGTGATTCCGTTCAGGCTACACCAACAACAAAAACACATAATAAACTCAAAAGGCATTGTGATACTTCATTTTGGCGTTTATTTAACAGTTTTTAGTTATCATGTAAACAAAATTATACTAAAAAACAAACATTATGAACATTACCATTTCATCAATGAACACCATCTTCAATTGAGAAGTCTTTAGTGGGAAACCTATGATGTTTAGACGAAACTATTATGACTCGAACCTTAATAACATAATCATTGTTGAGTGTGTCTATCTCGTTAAGCATGGGAATGTACTTGGATGCTTCATTGGCCCATGGTAAACATACAATGCATAATTGAATAATTATTATTTTTCTTTGAGAGGAATTCTATATTGACAAAATGAAATACATAACTTACAATATAACATACAATTCTTTCCTTTCGTAGATGTATAATGAAGTTCGATTAAATAAAAAGTTGAGTAAGTTGTAATTTTATAAAGGGATGAGAATAGCATAATAGTATGATTAAAACTATAAGAAGTTGTGGAAATTAGTTTTTAATTTATAGATTGTTTTAATAATTTTATTAACATTATCAATAAAGATGATGTTGTTTTATTTTAATCAAATATGTGATTAGAAAATTATTGAAACAACTTCTCAAATAAGATCAATGTTAATAGTTGCATTGTTATTAAGATAAAAATGATTATATCAACTGTAATGATAAATATCAAATCTTATAATGAATAATAAAAAAGTAGTTAAATGCCAATAACAAAGTCAGTGATAAAGCCGTAAATATAATAATTGTAATATAGATTAAAAGTAGAAACACATTTCATGTATCATACATAACTATAAACACTTCTTATATGTATTACAAAATAATTATAAGTACTTTTTTATAAAGTAAAAAAATGGATCTTTAAGAATTAACTAGATTATAAAAAGTTGATATTAGTTAGTCAATAGTTTTTTTCTCATTTATTGGTATTTATATCTACTTAAAATAAAAGTTAAAAAATAAATTTTAATTCATTATCAATATAATTTAAACTAAAATGATTAAATATATAACAAAATTCTTAGAACATAAACTTAATGATAGCAAATATAATTTTTAATTTAAAAGTTTTAACTGGGATTATTGCTTTTTTTCAATTTACAATAATAATTACGAAATTTAATTTAGATTCATAGGTTTTCTAGTATATTTGAATAATTGATATGTAAAATCACTAGCTAATTGCTTATTAAGTATAACAAAAATATTGCTAGTTAGTCATTTCATTGTTATTCTGCAGTAGATGATTGTCAGTTATTTTTAAATAATACCAATTTAGATTTTATTATAATTAGAGATATTCAACTTACAAATACATAACTCATAAAATAAAAATATTAGTTATAAGCGGGTTTTGTAAGATACATAGCAGTCAATGTTTTTATACTTGGACCGGACATCAAATCGAACGCTTTACTGGGTCACAGTTTGGACCATACGTTGAAATGCATGACGTCATAATTAATTTTAAAATGTTCAAATACTAGATAGTCTAAAAATTTTAAAGGTCGTATATATTAATTGGAGAAGATGAATCTAATTTTGGTTTTACGTTTGAAGAGAAAGGATATTTTTATATGTTAAATCAAGAAATCTAACACAATTACCATTTAAGTGGACTTGGAAACCATCTTTTGTTTCAAACATGGTGTCTTGGGTTCGAGACTTGTATAACACAATAATTTTATTTTCAAAATTTTACCAAGAGACTATTGTTAATTGGTTAGGCAATTGGAAACGTATCGCGTATTATAAAATTCAAAAATTGGTCAATGTAATTCAATAATTTATTTCTACTTTAGAGTATTATATAGTAATTAGGATTTAATAGGAAATAGCTGACATAACATCTACTTGTCATTCTATGTGAAGGGCCTAGTTGAATGTCATGTAGCCAACAGGTCTTTTTTAATAGTTATAATTAGATATTATAGCGGATTACTACCTAGTTAAGGCAACTACCGGCGGCACAACAAAACAGTTAGTGCAGCCGTCGATGGTCTTGCTTTATAACCTCCGTTAGGTTTATTTTATAAGAAAAACTAACTTCTACCTATCTAACCATTGCCAAATTGCTTCGGTTATCCATCTTAGTTCATGGCTTTTATTGTTTTATTTTTCAATCCAAGAGTTATGGTAATGTTTTTCTATGCCTTAGTATGTATTGGATTTATGAAATCAACACCACCATCATCGGGAGATAGAATATTTATATTATAAATCACATTAATACAAAGATTACAATAAGCCTATGATCAAGGTGCTAGAAATACGAAAAATGCATTCCTTATCTAGGTGATTGACTTCTAATAGCCCTTCAATGGAAGGGTGGTAGACCAAGATGCAACATTGATCGAAAGTGATTAAACTAGTAATGGGGAAGACTTGATAAAAAAAAATTCGCCACATGGAGATTGGTAGGCATAAACTTTTTGTAAAGTTTCCCAGATTGAACAACTTTTGGATGAAGTTGTAATCAAGATCGATATGTTTCATTGTTTTGTATGTTTATGTGCCACTAGGTTTCGGGAGAATAAAGACCGTGATTCTCATAAAGAATCATAGGTCAAGTTGGGGTTAAAGCATGCAACTCCCATAGTAGGTGAGTAATCCAAACGATCTAAGCTACTGTGTTGGCCATACACGATATTATGCCTTGCAACTGGAGTGGATACAGTGGGTGGTTTCTTGGAACTCCATGAAACCAAGTTACCACCAAGAAATATGGAATATTCGTAAGTAGAGCAACATGTCTAGAGACGATTAGCTCAATTAGCGTATGAGTAATCAAGAATGGTCGTAGAGGACGGGTTGATGAAGGTAAGGCCACACGACAAAGTGTGCTTTCAAATACAAACTATCACACAACCATTAACACAACTCCATTTCATGCTTTATATGGTTCTACACCATTATTACAAGTTTCTTATATTCATCATGACTTTATTGTTAAAGCTTAGATGCAGGGCCGGCTCAACGATTTTGGAAGCTGATGGTCGGTCAATTTGTATATATTCTAGTTTGTTAATTACTTAGTTTTAGTTGTTTATTGCATGAACTTCGATACTTCATACGTGTTTGTTATATTTCAGGTCACATATGATTAATGCAGTTAATATGGACCTGTACGAGCATGGAATGAAGACCTAGGATGTCCAGCACGCGTTACGAGACAAGAAAATAAAGTTTGCTGGTGAGGAGTCCCATCGCGGTACGCTATGGACTGATTTTAATGCTGCTTTTACTTTTGGTCCATCGCGATACGCGATGGGTGGTAGAATCGTGAAAAGTTAGGGTTTTGATTATAATATGTTTTGACGAGCCTATAACGACCTAACTTCTTCCAGAGTAGTTTCTAGGGCACAGAAGAGTATTTCTATAACCCTGATTCATCCCGAGATCATAATCATGTTCCATATCATCCGAATCGAAGATCTTGTGATTTCAAGACGTGGCTAGTCTTCTAGAATCTTACCGGGGATGTAGAGTTTGTAACTTTTCAGGTTTCTCATGTGTTAAAGAATGAACTAATTGTATTTTTCTTTGATTAATCTATAAGTATTGATGTTTGGTATTGTTGTGCATTCAGTTGGTTTAGGTTTATGTCGATCAGAATGATTAGTTTGCCAATTGCTATGATAATTGCTTATAGTGTTGTTTGACTAGTTGAATATGATGAAGCATACAGTTGCCCTTAGTTGGGTCACACTGGCAGGGATAGTTTGATAACCAGTGTCATGTGTTAGCGATTGTTGATGCCTAAAGTTTACTTAGTTAGTCTGTATTGATCATTGATAATTTATCAGTTAAGTTAACATGAGATTATTGTCTATATGCTTACTTGAAACCCGGGTATGATTTGTCTTCATTAACTGTTTGAAAGTTGTTTATTGTTTGCTTAATCTTGAAAACTAAATTGTTTGCTAATGTGATCAACACTTTAAACGTTCACTTCATAATATTAAAAATTGGTTGCATGTTACACTGACAACATACTACTCGTGGTTCGACACCCTACTTACCCTAGCTTGCTTAGGTGATTAGGAACTTGATTTTAATTGTTTTTTTTACTAGATAGCGATGACCTAGCATCAGAAGCCTAAATCGAATGATATTTTGTGGCCCTTAAATGACAATTGTGAAATAAATAAATAAATAAATAAATAAAATAATAAATAAAACCCCGCTTGGAACTAGTCTCAAACTCATGACCTACAGCTTAGCAACACATAAGTTTACTACTAGACCAATACAAATTATCACACAACCATAAAACCCCGCTTGAAACTAGTCTCAAACTCATAACCTACAGCTTAGCAACACATAAGTTTACTACTAGACCAATACAATTGTGAAAAAAAATATATAAATAAAATAATAAATAAAACCCCGCTTGGAACTAGTCTCAAACTCATGACCTACAGCTTAGCAACGCATAAGTTTACTACTAGATCAATACAAATTAGCACACAACCATTAACCCAACTCCATTTCATGCTCTATATCTGCACCACTATTACAAGTTTCTTATATTCATCACGACTCTATTGTTGAAGCTTAGATGCATGTCCGACTCAGCGATTTAAGAGGCCTAACTCAAAATGATTTTTTGTGGCAATTTCATGACAATTGTGGCCTACAACTTAGCAACACACAAGTTAACCACCAGACCAGTACATACTTTTGTGTTTAATTTGCCCATTATAATATATCTATATTTAATTTTTTTTTATTTGAAGACCTTAATTTAGTGTGGGCCTATGAGCATTCCCAGCCCGTTCTCTATCTATATCCATATCACTACATTAAAAATCAATATATATTTTTTTATATTTAATTAAATAATATATTTTATACCTTTATCATTATCTTTTCTCTTTCATCCACTCACAACAACTTTTGGAAACCATTAAAATTTTATACGATGTGAACAGTGTAACCCCAAATACAACTATCACATATAACATTTTATTTCTCTTCTACTCACAACTACTTATAACTATACTATATGATTTACAAAACTCACTCACATGGTTATAGAGCACGCCGATACGGGCTGAGAATGCTCTAAAGCCCTTGTTTGGTTTCACTGGCCCATGGCCTAGCCCTACGATGCTTTGATGTGTGCTAGCTGAAGAAACAATTCTTCTTACAATATCCTTACACAAGGCATAAATTACACATGATACGAATGGCCAATCAACATCTAGCCAAAAGACTGTTTGATGTAAGCGTATGGGTTTATGCGAAGCAACAATCCTATGTACAAAGTTATGTGACATCTTCCAAATACCCCAAATCATCTTTCAAGTTTTATGGACCTTACTTAGTTGCGCAGAAGTTGTCAACGAGTTATAGCTCAACTAGCATGGGAGCAGAAGTAAACATTTGGGCCGGAAGCCGCAAGGTCTCAAGTTTGAATCTGATTCCAACCAGATTTACCGCAGTGGGTTTTCGGACGGTGGAGTTTTCTTGGAACAGGAGATGGTGAGCTTGAACTACCCATCGCTCTCTGCAATCACGAACATTTGGATAGTCTTTTACCATTGAGTTACTCCGAGTAGCCGGACTTTTATTCGTTGATTTTTAGAAGGAAAAAAATGTGAAGAAGGTGGGAAACTGTTTCCTTTTGTTATTCCTTTTCATGGGCTGCTAAATTTTTTTTATGGGCTCCTCATTATCAAAGAATTATTTCAGCCCACAATTCCAAAATGTCATAATTTATGCTCATTAATTTCCTTCTAATGGTTTTGTCTAGTTCCCCACGTGCCTTTTACGATGACGTGCCTTCTTTTTCTTGATAGATCCTTTTAACTAATAAAGGAGCTTTTAATATCCGTATGCTACAACATATCATTTAGCTCATTTGTCATCTTCAAACGTATCAATACATCAATATTATATATAATAGTATATTTGACAATAATTTTTATGAATGTAAATACGAGTATCGATCATTCTGTTAAGTGGGTCGAACATAGCTTGGTATGGTTAACATGAATAGTGAAGCAGAACAAGACACATATAAATTCTTAAACACTAAACTATCACAAAAATATACAATAACTTGGTTACACAAGACCGCATGTTTTACACAATTAAAGGTAACCAAATTACAATTTAGATGACACGACTCGTTCACTACGATTATATATAAGCAATTCAGTAACACGACACGTTTAACACAACTATTGACATAATTCACTGAACACAACTATAAATAATAACAAACAATTACATCGCTAAAATAAGAACTACAAAAAAATACAATTTTCATTTCATTATTTATAGAACTATAAAACTAAATCATTTGATCAATAGACACAAATGTGTCGTGCTAACCTATTTAACACAATAAATGAAACTTGTCATGTGTGTCATTAACATGTTGCACCTGTTTAAACACATTTTTAATGGTATCATTAATGTGTCGAGTGTCAACCCGTTTATAACCCAAACCCATTTATCCCAAACACTAGCTATCTAGTTAAACTTTGCGACAAGTTATGTTTAATTACAAGTATAATTTATAAAGACAATAGATCAAGTTGCAGACATTTTTACAAAGTCTCTAGCAACACACGGATTCAATATTTAGGCTTCAAGCTACAGGTTGTTTCATGGTTTTAGCTTGCGGGGGAATACTGGACATATAGATAGTATTATGTAAATATGGAATAACTATAAAGCCTTAACTACGATTATCAATACAACAATAGACAATTACACCTTTTTTTCACACTTATTTCTATACTGATCTCTATATATATGACGTGGTCTTCTCATTTTCTTGGGTATTTAGTGTAGGGCTTTTTCTAAGAGAAAAAGGTACACTTTAAATAAATAAGCAACATATTAGTCAGTTATTTGTCTGTTGTAGAATGTAGGACAGGGCAGCAAAAGTGTCCATTTTTCTTTTGCAAACGTGGGATTGTTAAATTCATATAAATTCAAATTGATGACGTAGTATACGTGTTGTAATTTTATTAATTAAATTCATTATGTTTTAGAAAGAGTTCAACTGGTTGGTCCTGGCTGGATAACTGAGATATTTTCAGAAATATCTCCACTTTCTCTCAAGAAACTTTCAAAACGTTTCCCCGTTCGTTCTCTGCCATATTGATCATTTTATTGCATCCAAAATCTTATAATTCAAAGAAATTATTAAAAACTTTTGGTGGGTCTTTATTTTTGAACGGCCAATGAATACTTCAAACTGGCTACTAGCTAAATTTATTACATCGGGATATACTCGCCTTTTGATCTATGAAAAAATCACCTAAGGCCAACACTTGTGAACACTCGTTTGAAGGCACGACAATACGGTAAGATAAAACTCGTTCAGTTAAAGAATCCATGTAGTGAACAACTAAACACAAACTTTTCACTTATAGTCTCCGATCATCAATTGGTGCTGCCAAACTAAATGATAAGGGCATGAATTAAAATTGGGTCATAATAAGAAAACTAACTTTATAATATTAATATCAGTTTTAAATTAAACATTACAAATGATATTTAAGCTTGAGGATGGCCTAACAAATTTTATTAATATTTCGAGTTCCAAGATTCAATACTTTGTATGTAATAGCTAAACTTTGTATTTATAAATCTACAGGTCTAAGGCATCCATATTTCAATATTTGTATAATTTAGTAATAAAGAAAGATATGTTGAACTTTACTCAAACAATTGACATATATACTTTAAAAGGGGAGTTACTAATATCATTTTGTGGTAGCTAGTTTAATATTAGTAAGAAGAAAGGAAATAAAGAAGAAAGGTATGATGAGGAAATCGGAGAGAACCAACTTGTCGCATCACAACTCTGTAGAGCGTGTAGCGGAACAAACAAGAGTGTGAGGGTGGCACGATTTTAATTCTTGGAGAACGATACAGATTGTTATAACACCAAAAGGCTTTGGCCCGGCGGCATTGTAATCGTCAATTAATAACTGAAACGTGTTAGCATGCAAACTGTACAACGCCTAAACATACTATCATTATAATTTATATACATTCAGAAATACCGAAAGGTTTTTGTCGGACAGTATTGATGCTCTATAAGGGATGAAGATTCGATCCTCACGATATAGAAGCATAGATAGATTTCAAGTGTAGTTTAGGATTCATTACAAATATATACATGTTCTGACATAATAATAAAGGTCACTTCAGATAATGCATATTAAAGTTAACATTACCACATGTTTAAATAATAAAAACAATAAATGTTTTTAACTATAATTAAATTGTGGTAGTTTGATGACAATGAAAGGGAAATAAAGGAGGCTGTTTGGTAGGGAACTGGGAGAGAAACTAGAGAATCACGCAATAGGGCCACAATTCAGTCAGGGACCCCGCATACGTTATTGTCAAGGGCGGCATGGTGATCCTGACGGATATGTATTTCCCATCTCAGCACACAGGGTGCGAGATGTTTTCACAAGATGGTGTTAAAACTTGGAGGTTGGAGGAGATGCAAGATATTATTAGAGTGTGATAGTGCTATGAGAGAGTGAGTGTGTGTGTGTGTGTGACCAAGTCATATGTATGTTTTTCTGTTTTGGGATATTTCATTTTTTTCTTTCCAATTTTGGTTTTCTTTATTTTCCAACTGGTTTTGTAACGGTAAAATAACTGAAATGTCTTTGGTACCTGCAAACAACTATATCAGTACAAAAATATATGTGCGACATAATAATAATAATAATAATATTAATAATATAATTCACTTTAAATAATGCATATAGAGAGCTAGCTATACATGAAAACATAACTTGATGTTTACTTATGGATCATCAATAGTATGCTTGGAATATACCAAAACCAATACGTGGTTAAACGAGAGGTGATTATTTGATTTGGTGCTACCTGTATGAAGAATTGTAGAGGTATTAAGATCACCTACAAGTGACCATCACGATTAATAATTCCAGAGGATGGATGGTCCCTGCGAGATATCCCCACCGTTCGAATTCTCCTCTTCGTAATCCGGATACCGAGGTGGAGGCTGCATGAAATAATCATCAAACCCCGGGAATATATCGTAGTCGTCCACATTGTTTTTATTATCATCATGCAAGATGAACGAATTAGAGGATGTGGAGTCAGAGCCGGGGGTGTCTGTCTCAATGACTGCGACCGCATCAGGAACCGAGTTGGCAAAGCGAGTTGCTTCAGACTGAATCTGTGAGGAGGAAAGCGACGTGCCACCGGGGATGTTGGGTGGCTGGTCAGGGAAGTTTAACTTGGCCGCTTTGCCACGGAGACAGCAGGACGCGGCATCAAAAGCTCTAGCGGCTTTCTCGGGTGAGTCGTATGAGCCTAGCCAGATCCTCTCGCGGCTGTTGGGCATTCTGATCTCGCACACCCATTTCCCCCACTTCCGCTTTCGGACACCTCTATATTTTGGCTCATGCACTGAACACTCTGATGATTCGGGTAGTTTGGTCATTACTGATGGAAATATCTTTTGGAATAGTTTGGTGCTGTTGGATATTATCGGGACGACTTTATTTATATATGTGAGTTTTAATTTAAGTGAGTAAGATCAAGTGTTACGTGGAATGTAAGTGTTTTAAGGTCAAAGAACACGTTGATCAGGATTAATTCTTCTGTCAAATCTATTACTGTATTAACTATTTTAAAAAGATTCTAAAATGCTATAGTATGTACTATGTTCCATCGCATACTACACACAATCATGTAAAGATATTATCATTGACTATACCGAACATGAAGATTAGACATTATAGTTAATCTTAATTTCTAAATTAAATGTCATATATCCAAGTATATTGGGATATTAATAACCCTATGTTTAAGGGTGGAGGGGGTGAAGGGCTGATAGTACTATCGGGTAGAGCGGGAACATCGTCGCCCGCTCAAAAACTTTGCCAGCATCACTTTATGAAACAATAAAATTCCGAACCGAGAATTAGAAGAGGGCCACAAACATGTAGCTATGAAGAAGTTACATTAGCAAAAGCTTGGA
Organism: Bidens hawaiensis; assembly: GCF_021521415.1. NCBI lineage: Eukaryota > Viridiplantae > Streptophyta > Magnoliopsida > Asterales > Asteraceae > Bidens > Bidens hawaiensis. The sequence goes on along the minus strand of NW_027491362.1, from coordinate 241,297 downwards.
TCTATGTTTCTGAAGACTTAGACCCTGTGAACTAACAAACATTGGGTATTAAGCCACAAGTTTGGAACTATTTTGCTTCAGAGAGAGGATCCAGTAATCGTATCGTGCACAAGTGTGACAAAGTATGATGAAACAAATTTACGATCGTGATCACGACACGTTTGAAGTGAAAATGAAAGTTAGAAGCCGATGGAATTGAGAATAGTATTTTATTTATATATATTTTAATAAATAAAGTATTGTTTAATATATTTATGTATTTTAAAATGAAATCTATGCATTTTTATCAATTTTCGTGTTTTTGAGTTTATAATTTATTAGTAATTTTTTATTAAAAATTAAAATTCTTTAGAGCGATTGGAAGGAATTACGTTATCCCTTATAATAGTTCAGGGTACTACAGAATTGGCCGGATCTTAAGACAGTTTGAACTATTTATGTTTGTCGCCCCCTCTCCCTCTCTTAACATTTCGCCCCTTTTGTAGCCTGGGGCGGTGTTCCTCCAAAAATCGCCCTGTTTTACTGCCCACTACGCATACCCTAAGAGGAGGGGAGTTGATTTACGCGGTGCTATCTTGAAAGTGGGTTTATAGAGCACTTGTGTTAATTAGGCAAAAATCGTTGTGGTCATTTTCTTGAGTGAGATAGGCCACACATGCTATTAAATGCATACATGGTGACGTGAGGATTCTCAGTATCTTAGTTTTCTTTCCAGAACCTTTTCAATTACCTATATCGATCCCATTGTAAGTTTTTCAGAAAGGCCAAAGAAAACAAACGACTACTCACAAATAGTAAGAAAGTTCAGTCTTCAGTGAGTACAAGGAGAAAAAGGAAAAGAAAATCAGAAAAGAGTAAGAAAAAATATGCTATATATCTTACAACGGGTATTTTGTCACTGATCTATTATACTCTCTTTTCACCATGTATAGTCACAGATCCATGCTAGGTTGGTGGTGTCCTACGTGTCACCATGTATAGTCACAGATCCATGCTAGGTTGGTGGTGTCCTACGTGACCATATGTTTCTCATCTATCTTTCTCATCGACACTGGGCTCGCAAGGACCACTATTATTTGAAAAATGAATTATTGGCGATGTTCTTAATTGTAAATTCTGACGAACCACCTAGTTTAGCTATTTATAACAGTGAAGTATATATTTCGTCCTTTACGTGTATATATATATACCTCTCTTTAATAATCACACTGAACATCCTTAAAGGATTTGTAGCAAATTACGTCCTTTATTCCAACGATCAACTATCTAGGTCATCAACTCAAGGCATGTGAGGGAGAGAGAGAGAAAGATACACTGAAATTCTAACCAAAGGGGAGGAAAAATAATAGAAATTCATGTGCCTGGATTTAACGACATAAAAAAACAATCTTTAGATTAAAGCATGGAATTTGTTATAAACTCTTACTTTATAGATACCCGGTGTCTTTTTTTCACAAAAAGACCAATATTATGGAGGAAGAAAGATGGGGCAACTCACAAGAAGCAAGAAAGTCAAAAGTACAAACAACCGAAAAACAAATCAACTAGAACCATGACAGATTACAAACTATAAAGAAAATGTTTCAAATTTAAATTTGCACAACTTATCCAATTCCAAACACAATTTTTTGCTCATATGCTAGAACCACATGTCCACAAGAATGAGGTTGTTCTAATGTCAATAAGTAACTTGTCCACTGATCTAGTTTTATTGTTGAAGATCATGTCATTCCCACATTATACAACAAGTGACCATCAAGATTGCTTGAATCCCGAGACTCTGCTCTCTTTTCTTCTTGTTAGCTAGGATAATCCAAAATGTCTAACAATTTACTTATTCTTATTGACAAGCATGTAGATATCTGTGGATGAGTTTGGAAGCTATATCTTCCCCACAAATAAATCGAAATGCGATATTAATTTAAAATTTAATTATATTCATTTCTTATTGTGAACCCGTCTAGTGATATATATGCCACGGATTACAACTTGACCAGCAGCCCCCAACCAATTTTGGACCCATTGAACTTTTTATTTAATAATCTGATTAATTACCCTAGTAATGGTGATGAACCATGAATGCAAATATGCTATTTGTTAGTTTAAACTTTTATTACCCAAAAAAAAAATCCAAACCCATCAAAAACCTAACCTTAAAAGCTAAAATTAAACCCCAGAACTAAATCGGAAATTTTATTTTCTGAATAAGGGATGCTACATAAAGATCTTTTTTTTTACTTTTTTTTTGCGTTTTTTTGTTTTTGTTTTATAATTATTTTTAATTTTTATAATGATAAAAGATGTTTTTTTTTTGCGTTACAAAAATAATGTGATGTAAGTGATCAATGGTGCATAGTAAGATGGAGGGAGATGATCAAGGGTTGAGAAGAGGTTCCTTAGGTAGCGTTTGGTATAAAACAATGGAAGGTAAAATGGAATTAGCCATTCCTAAGGGAATATAAAAGTCATGTTTGGTTGTCATGTGGTAACGGAAAGAACCATTCTATAGTGAATAAAATTCCCTCCAAATATAAGATATTCATTCTTTTAGTAATAGTTTTTTTCATTCCTTCACATAATAGAATCAACAACTCATAATATTATTATTTTATTACTATTATATTAGAATTATTATTATTATTAGAACTATTATTATTTTTATTAATAATATAATACAACATATTATTATTATATTATGATTATTATCTTATCTTATTATCTTATTGTTTTGTATAATAAAATATAATTATTATTATATTACAGTTATTATTGTATTATCAATATTATTATTATTTGATGAGTCAATGCTTCATAATATGTATGCGTAATTTAACATTTTATGATTGTTTTTATTTGGTTTTGATGATCTTGCTGAAACGCACGTATCCTAAAATTTAGTTAATATAAATATTCATATTATTAATAATTAGAGTTAAGTGTCATTTTAGTACTTATGGTTTGTCCAGCTACGCAACTTTAGTACCAACTTTGAATATATTGCAAATGGCTACCTCACTTTTTTAAAACTTGCAATTTTAGTACTTTTTTTAACCTCGTCTATTTTTTTCGTTAAGTCAGGGGTAATTTGGTAATTTCATAATTTCCTTCATCATTTCTCTTTTTTTTCATCTCTCTTTTCTCTTCCCGTGTTCAACCCCATCTCCCCCCCCCCCCTTTTTTTTCACTTATCCCTATATCCAAGCAAACCTAAAATCCCAAAATCCAAACCCCAAATTTGTTCTTAAGGTTGCATATTGAGAGCACACCTAAAGGTTTTTGTGCTTTCTCATAAGATATTATTAGAGGTAACTGGTAAGGTTAAGTTATACCTGCACCGATTTAGACTGAGCAAACTCGAAGGCACTGGTAGCAACCGACACTGAAGTAGAGAGATGATGGTGGTTGCCAACATCACCGCCGCACCCCCACCACCGCATATACAACCTTCGTCGCCTAGGATTCCCAAATGGAACAGTCAATCGGGGCCATAGAAGTTAATCGTCGTCGCCTAGGGTTCGTAAACAGAATCAGACAACAGTCAATTGGAGCTACAAAACGCAGCACAAAATCAAACTGGAGGTGGTGCTGGGTTGCTGGCTAGAGGTTAATACGCCTTCACCTTGTATATGCAAGATGGTGGAGGCAGATGAATTGCAAGAGAAAGAGGGTGTGAGAGTTCCAGTGGTGGGTGGTGGTTGTGGATTTGACCGGAGATGTGGTGATGGGGGTTCCATTAGTAGGTTTTCTAAAGAGGGTGGCTGTGGATTTAAACAGAGACGTGGTGGTACTTGCCGGAAATGATGACCGGAGCAAAAGAGAGGAGAGAGAGAGAGACGGTGATGGGGAAGATGTGGTAGAAGACACAGAGAGAAAAGGAAAAATAAAGTAATATAATGAAATTACCAAAGTATTCCTGAATTAACGGAGAAAATAGACAGAGTTAAAAAAGTACTAAAATTGTAAGTTTTAAAAAAGTGAGGTAGCCATTTGCAATAAATTCAAAATTAGTACTAAAGTTGCATAATTAGACAAACTATAGGTACTAAAATGGCACTTAACTCTAATAATTATTATTACTAATAATAATATTATTGCTATAATAATAATAAAAGGACGATCATTACATTCGTACATGGTAACTAAACATGATAATAAAATGGTAATGATCCATTCCAATCTCACGTCCATTTCATTCCCTCATTCAATCCATTACGTCATACCAAACAGACCCTTAGTCCCATATTTTTAGAGTTCTCTTTTAAACAATTATGCATGTATGTATGAACTAAAATAACCAGGTTGACTCAAAATTCATAGGTTCAAATTCGATTATAAAAACAAATTCGCTTGGATAAGGATCCACTCCAAGTTTATGGTTGTGTTTGCAAAACTTAAAATTCGGTTTTGTGTTTCCTTGCGCCTTAATGTATGGTCAAATTCCACAAGTTGTTGAGCAATTATTTTTTTAGAACGGTGACTTTCTTATGTGTTAGGTTATCACACTCTCTAACTTGAAGAGTCACGTTGTTCCACTATAGTAAGACTTTGTTGTTTTAATGATGCTCACCAGGGCCGGCCCATGGGGAGGGCGACGGCCCAAGGCCCCGTCTCCCATGGGGCCCGAGGTGTTTAAATTGTTTTATATATATACATTAGCAAGGGGTTCTTAAGCAAAGAGTAGCCATAATATAAAAAGAAAAGTGAAAAAAAAGAGTTAACCAAACGCAATATTTTTGAAGCTGTGTTGAATCTACAGGTGTGGAAATGGTTGTGTGAGGAAGACGATGAGAAATAAATAATAATAGAATGAATTCTATTTATTAAACCTGTAGACTAGGTCCAAAAGTCAACTACTGTAGTCAATTAATAATATAATATTTAGACTACTCCCATTCACAATCTCAGAATCTCAATCCTACATTATAAAATTAATTTCTCTCTCTTCAATCTACAAAATTTAACCCACTCCAATCTTTTACTCCCATTAACAACCCAATCTCATCCTTTTTTTATTAAATAAATTCAATTTATAATTAGTTTTGATTAAATATATAAATATAATTAAGTAATTATATTTTTTTAAATATAAAAAACTTTAAATATGTATATTAATCAAACACATTTTATAAAATAGATAAAAATAAGTTACAATAGTAGCATGAAATACAAAATCTATATATAAATAATTGTTATGAATTAAAAATAAATAATAAAATGTGGGATATGTGGGATAAACAAAATCTAAGCATCCAGTAACATGGTGACACGTGGAAACAAAGATAATGTTTGGATATCTAGTTGATAACGCTAGATAATGTTATCTAAACAAAATCCAAGCAATTAGTAAAACCGTGACATGTGGTAACGAAGATAATGTTAATATTTAATTTGTATTAAAAATGCAAATTTTGAAACGAACTCCGTTTTTAATAAAATTTATACCGGAATGTTCACAAAAAAAACTAAACAAGATTGTGTTTTTAAATTTTTTTTAAAATTTTAAATATTATAAGTTATTTAAGAAAAATCAAATTATAATTAAAATTAATTATGTTAAGAGAAAAATCAAAAAAAAAATAAAAACCAACCAACCCAAGTGTGACACTTGGATTCCATTATCTTCAAACATGTTTGCAATCTTGATCGTGGTTGCAATATTCTCATGGCTTTTTTAATTTTTTTTTTTTTGTCCGATCTTGTAGGCATTGGATCACCAATGGGCATAGTCTTAAACTCTTTTGTTATCAAAACTATTTTACTGTAGTCAAAGACTTTTATTTACTTTTGAACAAAAACTATTTTACTATATTATAATATCTAATATGTTTTCTTATATTTAACTATTCTCTCTTAATTACGTGTTATTTACCGCGCACAACTTAATTTATATGTTTCAAACTCTTTTTATCAATGCTTATTCAAATTGACAAAGTAGGTAAATAAATTTTACCTCTTAATTTTTGTAAATAATTTATTATTGTTAGTTTAAGTCTTTGTCGTTATTTTTTTCAAGATACATTATTGATGCTGAATAATTTATACCGAGTAGAAGTTGTTTTGAGATTATTTTACCTAGTGATTTAATCAACTTTAGATGCTTTAAACAATCTGAATCACATTCGAATGCATTATATTCTATTGTTATCATAATTATTTTAATTACTGAGTTACTAGGGTTATATTTTAGGACCCTTTGTTATACATGCCCCAGGCCTTGGGTTTTTTTTGTATTCTCAGGGACGGCCCTAATGTTCACGCTGGCTTCATAGTTGGCTTGGGCATTCCTTCGGGAAACTATATCGTCGGCTGCCACTTGATAATCGTTGTGTCGCCACAAGAGTATAAATTTCCAGCGTAACACAGTTGGACTAAAACCCGGGTGAGCTCGGATCCTAACTGAGACCCTCGTAAGGCCTAGCTCAAATCTTTCATTGTCAATATTCACCAAATAACACAAGTGAGGATCGAACTTGAGTCTCCAAAGAAGAACCCAAACTTCCTATCACTAGACCACAAGTGATGGATTATTGAACAATTATTTATCTTGGGTTTTTCTCCTTTAAAAATTTTTATATTATGAATAAAAGTAAAACCACAAAAATATTCACAAAGAAAACAATTGATATAAACCAAACTAGGGATGAGATTTTTTTTCGAATACACGTACCCGTCCTGTACTCGTACATCTCTATTGGGTGCGGGTACCCAAATTTACTGATTTTAGGTACCGGTACCCATTTAGAATATGTAGGGACTTTAATTAGGTTTCCAACACTCATTACTTAACTTTCAAGCGAAATTATCAAAACCTAATATATATATCACTTCTCGCAAGATCCATCCCCTATATATATATATATATATATATATATATATATATATATATATATATATATATATATATATATATATATATATATATCAGTTGAATCAGTTCCTTCTCGATCTATATGTGTATATTCATATATTGTGTATTCATATATCTTAATTTCATGTATATGTAATTGTGTATATCATTAAATAACATGTATTAACTTTCTTTCTCGTTTTTATATAGAAATTCAGGAAACAATAACAAAGAAAAGAAAAGGGGAAATGGAAAGATGACTAGCGAAGATTAAACGAATGTTAACTTTCTTTGCATAAGATAATTTTGTTTTGAGTACATTTTGATAAAAAAAAATTTGGGAGACTTTGTATGTTTTGGAATTCATTACTTGATTATGAATGAATTTCATATTATGGTTTATTTCATTTTTAGTTTTAGTATTATGTTTTAGTTGTGGTATTATAGATAATTGTTTGTCAGTATTGTACGATACTGGTATCAATTTTAGTAAAGATTAAAAAAAATAAAGTGGTGCCAAAGCGAGTACCATACCCGAAAGTACTTGTACCCGTACTCATATCGGTACCCGTACCCAGACCATAAAATTGGGTATGGGTAACTAGATTTATTGATTTTTTGTATAACTACTTTCTAGTACAAGTACGGGTATGGTACCGATCTCATCCCTAAATCAATCTCTCTGGGATTTTTTTTTCTTTTGAAGGTGTAAATACAAACCAACAAGAAACCAAACTAAAGACGACTGTAAAGATGGAAAAACAAAAACTCAACCTTAAAGTACTCATTCTTTTCTTCATTCACATAAATTAACCAAAAATCATAATTCCTTAAACTTATCTAACATTTGTAAAAACCTCTTACATCCCATTTGATACAATAATATCAAATGCGTAACGGATTGCTAAATACACCAATTCAATGTAGCTTTACATATTACTCTATGGATAAGGTTAAGGTTTTAAGAATGAGTCGTATGAGTCTTTTTAGTTAAAACCTTTTTTTTTACCCTTTAAACTTAAAAATTTTGTAATTTACCAACTTCGATTTGGGTGCCCTTAACTAGTCATTAATCTAGTTGCATGGACACCAAAAGAATAGAAGAAACATATTCACTAAAGGTGGAAAAAAGGACCCCCGTAGCCATAAATCTAGTTGCATGTCTCATCAAAACTCAAAAGACACATCATCATCATCATCACCCTCACCCTCACCCTCACCCTCACCCTCACCTACCTCAAGATGTCTATAGTTAAGGCCAAGTGAGGAAAAAAATGTTGTACTAAATGATTTTTTGTTGTTCATTATACTTCATAGATGGTAGGCGTTTGTATGACTAAAAAAACTAGTAACTTATACTTTATTTAATTCTAACTTACTTTATTAAAATTACATTAAACATGAACCATTTAGATAGTATTCTTTCGAAATATTGATAAAAAAAAGTGTCTAAAAATGGTAATAAATATGTATGTAAAACATATATAGATGATGATACATCAGGTACTAAATTTTTCAGTTATAACATCCTCATCATCTAGATTACCTAGCTAAAGAATTGGTTTGGTTTTGGTGATGGTTGGGAAAGCGTATTCTTCACGAAACTAAGCCACATTAGCTTGCGCATCCTACGATTATTTTTCTCTAGCCGCAGCCATGCTTCCTTCCTCCCAAGGTTGCTGAGAGTCTTTTGTTATATGTCACTTTCATCCACAATAATAGCATATGTACGGAAATCTTTAATTGAAGGTTTTCTCATTTTCTTCGTCTAATTGGTCCTCTTTAGAACTTTTCTTTGGTTGTCATAGTCCTTTTTGCTTGTTTCTGCCTCCTTTATTTATCCCAGTATTTACCTTTCTCTTTTTGTCATTATAGTTCTGATTTTTGGTGAATCAATTATTCCCACTTCTTCCGGCATATAGGGCTTGGCCTTGATGGTCTGGTATAAGTTTGGTCTTTTATTGTGTTATTTTACTAGTTTTAATTAGTTTGAGGTGTGAAAAATGGTACTTCATACGCGCTTATGTGTTTCAAGTCATTGAATGTTAAAGATGCAAATTTGGGACTCGTACGAGCATGGAATGAACTCTCAGGAAGATCAGAGCGTGATTTGGAGTTGAACAAAGAAAAGAAAAGAAAATAAAATTTTGAATCTCTCATTCGCTGGCGACACACGAGCTAGAGAGAAGAACTGCCTAGCTACACAAAAGGGAGCCAGAAATGTGTTACGACTCTTTTATCATTCGTGACACGTGAAGAACTACAACTTAATCCCTCGCCGCACACAACCTATTACGGAAAAAGTTAGTGCTTGAACTATATTAACCATTTTATGAACCGTAATTAGATATCTCCACTTCTAGTCGCCTTGGGGATAACACGAGGTGATTCCGCGAGCTCCGGATCACCTTTAATCCCCATCGGGGTTGTAGTTCATCATCTCGAATCGATTGGTGAAGCTTAATCAAAGATTATGTGCGGCTAGTCTCCTTCAAGTCATTCCCGGGCGTAGAGTATTGTATGATTTTAGTTTCTTTCATGTTTATTGCTAAACTTTATGTGATTGTTGATTGATGAACTATGCTTCTTGATATTTAGTATTGTTGGACACCCATTCGATTTAAGTTTTCTCATTCTGGACGTTTTGTTTGTCAATTTTAGTGATACTTGTTCACATAGTGTTTGCTGATTATTCTTGATATAATAAAGCATACAATTGTCTTTAGCTGAGCCATTATGTGAACGAACCTTTGGTTGCCATCCACGTATGTGTCACAATTTTTTATGCCTACGACTAAGATTTTTTAGTAAACAATATTTTTCAGTTGTTAATTAGTTATTGTTCAATAATGTGTAATAACTGAATGATTCATGCTTGAATCTTGGGTGTGATTTATTTCCTATTAATTGTTTAACTCATTAAACTAATTGCCTCAAAACACCTTTTATTAAAAAAAAAGAAGAACTTTATTAATAATAATAAAAGGATCTAATTACAACAGAGAGACAGTTAAGCGGGCAACAAGTTGCGACGCAACTCCTTTGAATGGCAAATATGATCCTATTAAAAACAAAGTTATCGCTCTTCGGGGTCGATAAGTTACTGTGCATGACCCGTTGAACTATTTTCATAAACGTAGCAGCGTCGGGGGCAAGTGATCCAAATGTATCGAAAGCAAAAATAATGAAAGCATGTTAATTCTTGACACAAGTCTCCTTGTGCTTAGAAATTTTTCTTGATTCTGCATTTAACACGGCATGCCTAGCAACAAATCCGGTGTCCCTAAGCCCGAAAAAAGGGAACACTCCAGTAAGATCCACACATGCCCCCCCCCCCCCCGGCCAACCCTCCCATCCAAACACAAGGATCTACGCTTTTAGAGAGTAGACCTTCCTTCAAATGGATCCGACAGAAAAAATGTTTTGTAAATAGTTTAGATAAACGACAAACGTAATTTTGACCATACGCTCATCTTGATTCGATGCCTGACTTACCCTGTCGATATGATACGTGGGTTTTTGCATGATCCGTACAACATGACCATCAAGCCCTCAGAATTAATAGATACCCCAACTAGTTGTTTTATCAAAGCTTCTTGTCCAGCAAAGATGTTCTGGAACTCAGTTATACTCGATCAGGTTACCTTACCTTGGATAGCAGTAACAAAGCTATGATACTTCTACCTTAAACTGTGGATAAGTATTCGCTTCATACCGATATCGTTAACCCTAGACTGTGGATCGAGCTCCTTGATTTTACGAAATAAAATTTTGATTTTGTGGATGTATTGTAAGATTGGAGGATCTTCTTAGGAAGCCGTCATTATTTCGCCTTCGACTAATTACAACTGAGCATTTTTCTCTGTGAAAAGGGTTTCAAACGTATCACACGCTAGCTTTGTCGATAAAAGGTCTTGAATGTGATTAAGAACATCTTCAAATGTTGTCTTGATGATGAACATCGCACAACCCAGTTTAACATGCATTTCCCAATACCACTGTTGATATCGTTTGTTGGTTGTCTCATGTGTCGTTCGTTACATACCAAAGATCTTGCCCTTCGAGATAGAATTTAATACATGTTGTCTTTTATTTGTATTTGCTTTAGGTTCAACTTCCTAATACCTCTTAAAGCTTTTAACTTAGCCATAATTTTAGCCTCTTTGATCTGGGATCGGTTATTCGTTGCAATCAGTTTCTTTTTCATGCCTTCGATCGGTTTCTTCAATCACCAAAACTGAACGTGCCCATGATCGTTTAGGCTCTAAGTCTTCGTGTTTGGTTTGTTGTTCTTATATAAGGTCTTAGAATAGTACCATCAATAAATTTCAAGTAACCCTTGATCACCTCTTTAACCATTGTTATTACGAACTTTAAAGCCTTTAATATCATTTGTCATAAAGCAAAACAAACCAAACGCGACACCCACTTCTGCTTCTAACATGAAAACGATGCTCAAACAAGAGACTTACTCTTTTCTTTATGGATAATCAAACAACTTACAATGAAAAGAAAGCACGTCTAACACCAAACTTAAGGAATAATAAAAACTAGAATTAGGAAACTTAAAAAACTCTAATTATTATTATTATTATTATTATTATTATAAAACACTACTTTGGTGCCGCAGGTACCCGATTGGGCCACTTGGCGACACCTTAGTGGCATTTTGTTTTTCTTTTGCTTTTTTTTTGTTCAAGTACACTGACTAAATGCATATTTTGTCTTTTGTAATTTCCGGTACCGTAATAAACATGATGGAAAACGACCTAATTCGCGCTGACTCACCGTATTATGTTTTAGTTTCGAAACCGTGACAAATGTAAAGAAAACAGACCGAATGCCAAATTTGTTTTTTTTCTAAATAAAATACACTCCATAAACAAAATAAGTTAATGCACCAAAAATTACTTTTAGTCCTTAAACTAATGATGTCCTCCAAACCGCGCATTCGACATCAACCATACTAGTATCTCCAATATAAAATTGTTTAATGACCTCACTGAAGAATGAAAAAAACGAATAATATCCATTCCAAGTTGAGACTCATCACCACCCGTTACCAACTTTTGCTTTAGTTTTAAAAGACTACCATCCCAATTCCCAAGCATGCTTGTTTAATGACTGACCCTGGCCATTTATTAAGTTATGGCTTGTAGGGGTGCATCACTTACCCAAGTCTTAGATTCTATTCAATGGTAATTGATGTGGATCAAAGGACCTAAGAAACATAGTAAATAATGACAGCTAGTGAACATGAGATAAAGCATCTGCAACTACATTTTCACTACTTTCTTGGATACTTTCTGATGCAATAAATGCTTCAAGCTATGTTGATCATTCATTCTTAATAATGAATCCATTTTGAACCAAATAACGGTGCTTGATCACTAAAATTACTACAAGCAACTCCTTGACATAAACAGAAAATAATTGCTGCCTTGAGAACAACACCAATACATTTAGAACATGCTTTATTTCTATGGTAAACTTTTTATTAAAATTCGGAAGAGCTAAAACCGGAGCCAAACTCATTCCAAGTAAAATCATGAACAACTTCATATAATTTTACTTTCATTTTTGTTATTTCTACCATTTTCAATGTTGTCCTAAGTACTTCTTCAATCGATTCCTCCATTTTGTCTGCCGATGATTCTGATCTAATTAGTCACTTTCCATGTTCTTTGAGTGCTTTCTCCAATTCTAGATTGCGAGTATCTTTTCTTGAGATTACTATACTTCAATTGGTGTCGCCTTTGTTGGTGGTGCAAGTAGTGTTCTAGGAGTGGAACCGCTAAATGATAGGGAGAAAGAGAACTCTAGAGAGAGCGTAAGAGACTCTTACTATTTTTTTTTCCGATACCCCTTTACAGTATTGTTGCTTGACTATAAGTTATTAGTTCATAAACACTTTTATGGTATTTGAGTTAGCTTTCAACTAAAACACAAGTTTATTAAGTGTAACTAAAGTTATACTATCAGTCCCTCAATATTAGCTCAAATCGAGTAAGCTAATAAACAAAGTTTAACTTTTTGATTGCGTTTATGCGTTCAGTTCCTTTAATCACTAGTTAAGCAGTTTAATTTCCTTTCATTCACTTTCACAGATTGATCCACAAATATAAGTTTTTGAAAAATGGGATCAAAATGTCACCTTGACTCATCAGTACTCTAAAAAGCATGTGCCTATCATTCCAACAATAGCACCAAAGACGAACTATAGAAATGACTCATATCGTCAAGTGATATATCAGTCTCTAATAATTTAGTCTTTAATGATCACTTTTTTTTGTAGTGCATTCTAAAGCATACCAAACAATTATTTCATATTTGGCATTGTGTTAATAAGACAGAAGGGAAATTAATGATTTGATGTAAAAATGTTAATACTTTTTATAGGTGCAAAAATATTCAAATACTAAAATCAATCTTAGATCTATGTTCTTTTCAGGTCATAAAAGTTTAAATTTGCAACAATATTCATATCTTTATGGTCTATATTTGCAGAAACACGGATCTACTTCCCAAGTATGGTTCCTAGATCCAATGAGTCAACAGGGTAGGATACGGTTAACTGCCACACGATATGAACCCAATTGCCTAAAGTCCAATGATGAACACCTGCAAAACAGACACCGTGAGCTCGTGAAGGGAAGGACAAGAGGGGGGATCTTCCCGTAACCACCCTCCGGCGTGAGAATAAGTACTGTTCTGTAGAAGATAAGCACTTAAGTAAATTGAGAGAGTACAGTGGGAGTGAATGAATACCTCATGGTGATTGAGAGAGTATTTATAGCCGAAGGATGTAGGAAGGTGATTGGGCCAGCTATCCTTTAAGAAGATGCCTGAATAACCGTATGGACACGTGTCTGTATGTGATAGGTTCATCTTATAAGTTGCATGTGCATGTATAAAACCCTGGACACGTGTCACTTTATCATTGGTTAACGGGAGAATATTGGTCATGTGCATGGTTATAACGACCTTGCCAGATGTCACTGGTTGATTGGCCGAAAGATCACATATTGCTCAAGAAAGCATCTTGGCAAGTCTTCTAGAAGATAATTGGTTATTGACAGCTGTCCCGGGGCATTTGCCTCGTGGTTATTTACGCGGAAGGATATTCCTTCTTGCGGATGCCCTTTGAGGGTGCTGTGATGCTTCCGCCCGCATGCGCTATGAAGGTGTTTCTTCCTCAACTTATTATGCGGGTGGTTTATGTGTCCCGCGGGTGCCTTATGAGGGACTTCTGATTGACCCGCGGGTAGTCCTTAAGGGTATTTGGGTCTTTTTGGTGCCCTACCTCTCTAAGTCCCCCCAGTCAAGTGTTTCTTCCGTGCGAAGTATTTTATGCGGGTGAAATTCTGGACTTAATGTGGATTTGGGGGTTTTTATATCTGCAAGTTGGTAGAAAATATCTTCTGTTATTGTGGATAATCATGAAAAAGGACAAGTTGCCCACTCGCAGGCGCGTGTGCAGGTGACAGGACTTTTATGACGGCTGTAACTGTACCCGACTGTTCAACTTTTTCGCTTTTTCGAATTTCCCGCGTGAGGTGGCGATTTATTACTGGACGGTTTTTCTCTCTCTATTGTTCATATCCCATCGCATTAATTGCGGTGGGTATAAATAGAGAGAGTTAACTTCTTTATGAAGTTTTATCACCTTTGTCTTCTGAATATTAACTTTCTTTCTTTGAAACCTTTGATTTTTCCTTTGATTTACTTCAATACTGTAACGAGTTTTCTTGTAATGGCATCTGTACAATCCGAAGTTGATGAAATAGAGGTCTGCTGGGACCGAGGGGAATACCAGAAGCTTATCACGACTTATGATATTCCGCCAGAGTGGGAACCAGAATCTCCTTCTACTGGTTCCATAGCCAGCTTTCCACCTCCAGGAAAGATGGCTTTATACGCCGATTATTTTGATCATGGGAATTTCCGCCTTCCTGTCACAAAGTTCTTTCAACGAGTGATTAAGGCGTTTGGGATTCACTTATCCCAACTTCATCCACGTGCCGTCATGCGAATTTGACGTTTCGAGTTTGTGTGTATGGCACATGACTTAGTGCCCCGGTTGGACCGATTCGCTGTGTTTTACAAGATGGCGAATCGAAATGGATGGTTTACTTGCCATAGCTTGCCAGATAGGACTATTGGCAATGTCACCGAAGCGACCTCCAAGGATTGGAGAAAATTTTTTTCTAGATCTCTGAGGATGTGATACCGGAATCCATGGTTCACCGTTCTCCGAATGACGCTCTTATCAACATCACACCAGCTGCTCATGAGAAGCGCGACTGGTTTCGAAAACTTACTACCCCACCTACACCAATGCGAGCGATTCCGGAAGAAGCCCTTGTGTGGGAGGGTATGAGTCGTTTGTGGCCTGCTCCTTTTATGGAGCCTGTTTTTATCCAGCTGGATGGCAGTGGGTTTTTACTACCTTATTCTTACTTTCTTTTTTCTGAGTTTTTATTGTCTGATGCTTGTCTGTTACTTGCAGGTTTTGGGTCGATGTTGGACGCCTTACACGATGGCAAGGGCTGTGTGGGAAAAACTGTTCGTGATGCTAAGAATGTGCCTATCCTTGAAAGGACTGTTGAACACTTCATTTTCCCAACCAAGTTGCACGCCGAACCAGTTGTTTCAGAGGCTATCTTTGAAACAGGTGTGTACATTCTAAACCCTCCGCCTCTTAATATGTTGACCTCTGATGGGGTGATCGTCGTTTCGAGTGACGACTCTGATATTCTTGAGGAGGAAAGCTCAGATGATGCCACTGAAGTCTCATTTGTCTCTCATCTGTTAGCAGAACTCTATCGGGAGAGGTCCTTCCACGTATCGCAGGCGAGTGACGCGGGTCCTAGTGCTTGGGACGCCGGGAAGGAGCCGAAGACGAAGAAAAGCCGGACACATCGTCCGCGGAAACCACTACCGCCCAGCCTTGCGGATCGATTGGGGACTGTGACTGGTGAGTTTGTATGAGTTAACTTTTTGTTATACATGAAGATGAGATCTGACTTCGATTTTGTTATGCAAATCCGTCTATTGCTAAAGGTCGTACTCTTGGCGAGCTGTCAACGCCCACACCAAATGTTGAAAAGCAATCATCGCCTCTTCCAGAGAATGAGGCTAACAGGCCTGTTACTCCTCCTGCCGAAGCAACTGTGGAGGGATCCCACGCCCAACCAGTGACTACCGGATCCTTGGACTATCTTTTCCAGGGTGGAGACGTCACTGGTTCTCATCATGATAACCCTGAAGTTACCGCTAAGGGCTTCAGGGTTAATGAATCTCCCTTACGACCTGCCTCTCAATTTTATTCTACTTCTTCGCCTTTTATGTCGGGCGAAGAAGGAGAATTCCTTTTTGGGCCGTCTGCCCATGAGATTGGGGGAGGTTCCTCGCAAAATGCCCCCCAACAGACTTCTTCCTCCCCTATCCGTCTCGGGACTTCAAGTTCTTAATTTTTTGGGAACGTGCAATTAGGAGGAGATTTTGACTTGTTTTTCTCGCCTTGGGACATTGTCAACGGGTCTCAGGTTTCTAACCCCAAGACCTGTATGAGTTTTGTTGAACATTGTATGCCACCTGCTGAAATAGCGTATCAACAAACTCGCTCCCGCCAAGAACTTCATACTGATCTAGCTGTTTCTTTGACTAATAGCTTAGCTTGTAGTCAGGAAATCTTGCGGGAGTTGCGAACTATGGGTGGGAAACTGGGTGCAGCTTCCGAGGCTGTGAAGATTGCGGAGAGAAGCTGAGGAACAGCGGAAGGCAGCGGTAGCGGCAAAATGGAAACAAGTCGATGCCGAAGCTGCTCTTAAGTTAGAACAAGACCGGAGTGCTGAAGCTGCTAAGAGTTGGAAAGAGGCCTGTGAAAGGTCTAACGCCACTCTTTCAGCTTCTTGAGCTGAAACTCAAAAGAAGAAGGATGAGTTGGCGAGGGCACATGACGAGGTGTCTTATCAGGACGCCCGGATTCAAGAGCTCGATGAAGCGTTGAGATTGCAAGGGGAGCAAGTCCTAGCCTAAGGATAAGACTATTGTTGAAATGCAATCTGCATACGACTCCTTTTTGCAGTCTCACACTGAGACAAACAACCAAGCCTCCGCCGAGTAACAGGGGCTCCGTGATAGGGCGGAACGTGCCGAACGGGAGAGGCAGTACTTCCTCAACCGTGGCCTTGACTCGGTAAGATTTTCTTCGTATGCTGCTTTGTCTATGCATTTTGGGTTTCGTGCTAACATGTTCTTTACGCTTTTTGTTATCAGGTCATTCGTCATATCAAGAGGAGCACGGAGCTTACCGATTGCTTCGTGAACCTGACTGCTGCTTCGGAAGGCGTTGGCCGGGTGAAAGGTTTTGACGAAGGATTGGCGTTTGCCCAATCCGGGCAACCTATTGAGAGTCACCAGCTCTATGGCCTTGACGCAAAGCAGGAGTTGGATATGCGGGTTCAAGAGTATGATGACCTTGTCTTCCCGCTACAAAATATGCTTCCGGAATTTGCTTCATCTGAAGATGGTGTGAATCAATTGCGGGTATATATTGATGACGAATCTGATGATGATGAGTCAGATGATGACAAGGCGGAAGATGTGGCTCATACTGCTCCAGAAGATACAACGCCTCCTAACCCATAGGATGGGTGTAGGTGTTGAAAATTTTGGCTTGTAATTTCTTTTCATGTTTTTTGTGATCACTATTTTGAATGACAAGAAACTTTATGTTGATAATATATTTTGTGAAATATCTTGTCTTTTTGAATTTTTGTACTTGTGCAATTTGGATTGAGCTGATGACGTGGTAGAAAGAGGGTATAGGCGACGGTTGACGAGACATGTAAATCGTCCACTTGACAGCCTGTATACACTTTTTCGAATCTCTCGCCTGACTTGTCAGCCATCCTGTGGCCCAGATTTTTCTCTTTCCTCTGTTAGTCAGACGGTCGCATTAACTGCGATGGGTATAAATAGGCCTTGAAATCTTCAATCCATTCTTATCACTTACATATTTTTTCTCTTACTCATACCAAAAAACTTCTTCTCTCGTATACCCGTCTCATATAATTTACCATAAAATGGCTGCCCAGAAGAAAAATCCTCCCGCTATTACTAAAGTCGGGTGTGATATTAAAGAGAAAGACTTCGAGGACGTTAAAAACGTGTACGGCTTTCCTTCTGAATGGGAGGCTGAACGTCCGTCAAACGGAGAGCAACGGCGCCTCCAGCGAGGAAGATGGCTGTTTACTTGGACCATTTCACTACCAGGAACTTCCGGTTGCCCGTAACCAAGTTCGTGCGATCGGTCTTGACGGCGTATGGGATTCATTTATCCCAAGTTCACCCTTTTGGGATGCTCAGGATTCGCCACTTCGAGTTCTGCTGCCAAGCACATAACTATGATCCTTCCGTCGGCATGTTTGCCGTTTTCTACAAAATGACTTTCCGGGAAGGTTGGTATAGTTTTTCTACCACTGGGAAAGGGGTTATTGGCTTTGAATGGCTTCGCAGCATTCATGGGTGGAAAATCCAAATTTTTCTGGATCCGGGAAGACGTTATCCCGTTTACAATGATCCATCGGAAGCCAAAGGACAAATTGCCGGAGATCCCGGCTTCCGAATACAAAGGGCTTGCTTGGTACCTTACTTTGACCAAGGTTCCGAAGCCCATGCGCCCTATTCATGAGGGGGCGATGGTGCACGCCAAGATGAGCCGTTTGTGGCCATTCCCTACCTTGGAACCGTACTATGAGAATTCCGATGGAAGTAAGTTTTTGCTTGTAACATTTCGGGTTCTCAGTTTATTTGTTTTTAATACTCTGCAATTGCAAGTGAAGGTACAATCCTCTCCACTCTTGTGGATACGACGGGTGGCATGATGGTACGCCGCCCCATTGCACCACATGATGTGCCGTTCTTGGATCGCACGGAGAATAACTTTCTTTTTTCCGCTACTCTTACTCTGGAGCCCATTGTTTCCGAGGCGATGTATGCCCAAGGTAAGGAGTTTGTCAAAAAATGCGAAGGTATTTTTCAACCCCGCCCTGTAACCGCCGTTACCTCAAGCGGAGTGATAGTTTTTTCTTCCAGCGAAGAGTCATCACTCTGTGAAGGGGGGTTATCGATTGGTGCTACTAACTTTTCACCTTCGACTGTAGGTTTGACCTGCAAGCAGGATTCGAAGACCACCACTGACTCGTCAACAGGTGGGGAGGGTGTTCCTCGAACCGTTGAGGGTGAGCCTCAAGTTTTGGATGTGGGTACTTCTAAGGCTGCTGGCAAGCGTAACGCGCAGCCTTCCGATGTTGCGCCTAAGAAAAAGAAGAAGAATGAGGAAAAGACCCAGGTTCTTGACTTGGGTGCTCGCCTTCGAGAGCTGTCTTCCCGAGATGCTTCCAAGGGTCAGGTTTTAAACCATTATGGCTATATTTTGACCTTGTCACTTACTGATAGTTAAGAAAGCTTTGTCTTGGAAATTTCAGGTTTCAAGGATTCAATTACTGTACCACTTCCGACTCCGCCAACCTCTCCATTCAACACTGTTCAAGAGCCGATCAACCTATCAGACTCTTCTCCGATCAGGGAAAAAGAGGTTGGTGAGTTTGAGCAGCCTCCCACATCTCATCCCCATGATGAACACAATCTCCAAGATCAGGGTGGGGTTAATGTGTCTAAACACAGAGGGCAAACTTCCCCTTCTCAAACGGGTGAAGATACTGCTCCGCATCATCCCCGATGGACGTTACGGCGGAACTCGGTATTGAATGATGCGGATGTTTGCCAGGAATATCTCGACGAAAGTCTTCCTCCTGCAGAGAAGGAACGACAATGTCGCCGCGTCCGCAAAGATCTGTTCGACTCCAACTCTTATCATATGGCGAATGCTGTGTCTACCAATCAAGATCTTCGCCGGGATTGGTTAGCTATGAATGATGAGTTGGAGGAAACCAAGCGGAACTTGCTTGATGCCAAGAAAGAGGCACTCAAGGCATTAACTGATGCTCGAGACAATCATCGAGCTATGGAAGTGGCAAAAGCCGCACAGCTTGCTGCTGAGGAAGCTAAGATCGCTCTTCAGAAACAGCTAGACGACCAAGCTGAGCTGATTAAGACCCTTCAAGCCAACTCAGCAGCCAAGGACAAGCATTTATCCGACCTTAATGCTAAGAGTCGAGACCAAGCGCTGGAGTGTGCTAATCATAAGATGGATCTTATCCGAGATCAGGCGGACAAGAAATGGCTTCTGTCGACGGCAATTCCCAAGGTATTAAATCTTTTGCTGCCATAATTCATATACACGTGTATGTGTTCATACAGAGTTTTATGACTTCAACAGGTTATTACTGATGTTCGGAATAGTGACGACCTTGGGAACTGTGTCGCTATACTCCTCCGTGCTTCGAACAAGCAGGCCGACAAATGGGTTTTGAGGAACGCTATAATTTTGCTTCCGAAGGTAAAGTGCCGGAGGAGTTTGTCTTGGCTGGTGTGGATACTGCTTCCATCCTTATCGAGAAAACCAAGGATTATGACACTCTAAAATTCTCCCTCTCTGATCATATATCGGAGCTTGCAGATAAAGATGATGCCATTGAGCAACTAAAGGAGTTGCTGGATCTTGAGGAATAAGAAAACGAAGGAGCCGAAGATACGGCGGGAGGCGAAAATGTCGCCCCATAAATGTACTTTCCTCCGCAACCATCTGAATTGTGCCTTTTTGAGGCAATTTCTCAGAGTTGAAATGAACGGATAAGATTTAGCAGCGTGGTTTGCCAAAAACCTATTTAATTCTACCAATCTCCCGTTAAGTGTTTGGACTTCTTGAGGGATGCGGGAGATGGCATGCGGGCTACTGCTTGTACGTTGTCTGGATTAGCCTTGAAACCCGTGCCTATAACGATTACCCCGAGGAACTTCCCTTCCTCCATCCCGAAGGAACACTTTGCTGGATTGAGTTTCATGTTGATACTTTTCAGTGTTTCGAAAGTTTCCTCTATGTCCCTCAGCATTTGATCTTCTTCGATGCCTTTGATCACTAAATCGTCCATGTAAACTTCGAGGTTTCGACTTATCTGACCTTTGAAGGCTTGATCCATCAGCCTTTGATACATGGCCCCCGCGTTTTTTAACCCGAAAGGCATCATTCTGTAGCAGAATGTGCCCTGGTCAGTGCGGAACGCTGTCTTATCCTCATCACCAGCCGCCATATGAATCTGGTGATACCCTTTGTAGGCATCGAGGAAGCACTTGAATTTGAATGGGGCCACTACCTTTAAGCACTGTAAATCTTTCTTCCTGTTTTGTAATCTCTTTTGATCAATAATAAGAAGTCTTTGTGTTTCTCCCGGTGCACTTTGTCTAATGCACTATAATATAAGTGCCTATCCGGAACTTCGGTTTTGTCAATAAAAGATTACAACTTTACAAAATAACATGGAATTGACTGGACATTTCTCATATATTGGGCATAAGCCTTCTTAGAAAAAGAAATTACACAATTACTGTACTATGTGGGCGCGCAGGCCGAAAATAAAAGACAAATAGGAGCACTACATATAGCATTTCTTTAGTTGTGCTGCATTCCATGTACGAGGAATCTCAGTCCCATCTAATTTCTCCAGCTTGTAGGCACCTTTGGTTAATACTTGTTTGATTCTGTAAGGTCCTTCCCAAGTTGGGGCTAACTTTCCCGGAGGCTCCTGTCTGGATGCCTCGTTGTTGCGGCAGACAAAGTCTCCCGCATCGAATTTGCATTCTTGAACCCGCGAATTATAGTATTTTTGAAGCTGTCTTTTGTAATTGTGCTCGCGGGTCGATGCTAATTCTCGTCTTTCTTCGAGCAAATCGAGATTCATCCGGAGTTCGCGATCGTTATCGTTGATTAACAGAACCCTCGCGGATGGGATCCCGATTTTCTGCCGGGATCATGGCTTCAGTGCCGTAAGTTAGGCTAAACGACGTTTCTGAATTACTAGAGTTTTTCTGGTTGCGGAAGGCCCAGAGTACATGGGGTAACTCGTCAACCCAACCGGTCCGTTTAGTACCCAACCTCGCCTTAATTCCTTCCTTGATGCTGCACTCATCGAGACACGTATCTTCATCTGTCAATGCTGCACTCACCCATGTCTCAGCATTGCTCATTTGCCACCGGAACGTGCCTCTTCTGAGTTCCTTGAGTTCGCCCAATGTCTTCCTCAAATCATCCACCGAGTCGGCTATTTGGCTAGCACAGTCATTCACTACGCCTTTCTCTCTCTGATCGGTTTCTTTTCGTATGCCCAAAAGATATATTGATGTCTTGGTGGCTTGGGATATGCTGACTCTAATCGCTGCTAGTGCCAGTTCATGCGGTGTGGTGACGGGTCCGTTGTAAATGGAGAGTGTGTGGTTGCAGACTTTAGGGAAGGTGGCATGCATGCATGATGATTGAACTAAATCTAGTGAAGGGTAAGCCATGATAGTTGCAATGGAAGTGAGAGCAAGAATGATGAAAATTATGCAAGTAGCCATAGCAAAAAAATGTTGAAATAAAGCTAATTTAAGTTATGTGAAGTTGAGAAGCAACTAAATAATATAACATAGCAGGACAATGATAATAAATTATTAGAAAGGTGATGTGCTGGACATATATAAGACTATATAATATGTATATATTTTTATATAAACATAGACTCTTAGTTGAACCAAACCCGGATTTAGAAAGGGTTAGTAAATGACTATTGATGATTATACAAATGGAGAAATGTGGTGTTGAATGAAAAAAGAGGAAAGTACAACAATAGCAGAGGCTATGAGTTTACTCCTTTTAAATGCCCACCTGTATTTGTTGGCCATTTAACAGTGGGCTGATTAAAGATAAGATGGGTCTGGTCATGGTTAGGTTGGTTAATGCTTCAAAATGAAATAGTTAAATAATTAATTAGTTGGATTAATTCTTAGCCAGTTGTATCTTTATATGTATATAGATATGTGGCTGTTGGTGAGAATGGGACACGGTGCCATAACTTAGTAGCAAATGATTTGTTATTAATTCGATCGTTTTATTATATCCATACGACAGATACTCGTCCAAAAGAATGACGTGCCTCAAAGGGTATAAGATGCTAGATAGTATGTGAAAAAAGAAACTTGTGAGTTTTTATGAGCAAAATAAACATTACTGGTTGGTATGAGAGGCCGGATTGGTATGAGAGGCCGGATATTATATAAATGGTTAAATATGTTAATGAAACAAAAAAATACACATTTTTACTTGTTACATTAGTGCCATCCATGTTGTATGATCTGACCTAACCCCACATCATGTGTTGTGTCCTCATTTTGACTGGACTCAATTGTTTGAACATACAGTACATTGGACATTTGGGGTCCAATTCTCATGCATTATGCATTCAGAAAGGCTAAATTCGTATGAACTAACCAAATGTTAGTGTGGCTCTCAGTTTATTAAAATCTTTTTATGACTAATTGGATAGAGCATATATCGTCGGTTTTTCATAATTGCATTGCTCTAATTATACAGGTTTACCTACACTAGCTGTTGTATGGTATACAAATTTACATTCTTTTTAATTCAAATTTATAAAATATATATATATATATATATATATGTATAAGTACGTAGAACATCGCAATGCTTTAATTCAGAAATACTCCTTGTGAAACTCAAACCGAGTCGATGTCTTGTGACTCATCTCATATGATAGTTTCTTCAGCTCCTTAGCCAACACTGGCATCCCACAATAAAACACTCCTGAAAAACAAACAACTTTTCTCAACTTTGACTCACAGTTTGGTCAATCGATTGAATCGCGATTTTCGAGATTTGTTTACCTATGGTTGTATTTGGATGTTTTGATGCTACCTTGCTGAACACCTCTCTCCAATTTGGCCTAGCAAAATGTGTCCTTACCTACAACAATATTTATGCATTTTATTAGTCTAAATCTAGCATATTAGATTAATGTAGCATTGAAGCTAGTTAGTTATTTATTAAGATGATCATACTCTAGTGCCAGATAAGATGTCAACTCCATGTTTAGCATGAGTAAGTGCTTGAACCATAGTGATTAAAGTTGATCTAGCATCACCCTCTTCATAAACGCTTGTAAGATAATTGTGCATCTCAATTTGACCCTGTTATCACAATCATATCAATTAGTAGACTGAAATGACATATATCAAGATTTAAACAAGTATGCTAATTAATTACTTTGTGAT
Organism: Bidens hawaiensis; assembly: GCF_021521415.1. Taxonomy (NCBI): domain Eukaryota; kingdom Viridiplantae; phylum Streptophyta; class Magnoliopsida; order Asterales; family Asteraceae; genus Bidens; species Bidens hawaiensis. The sequence continues at coordinate 217,218 of NW_027491362.1, read as the reverse complement.
CCATTTCCGCGACTTCATTCATGACTCCTTTAAACCACTCAAACGAGCCGGGCTCCCTAGTGACCCAATAGAAATTTGCACTTTTAATCTTTCTTGATTTCTTCTTTTCATTTGATGATGCCATACTTGAAGATGCTACACTCGTAAGACTATCCCCCGACATACTCGTTTCTGTGTTTGAATCTGTTTGGTCTTCTACTGCCCTGTTATTGTTTAATAAGTCTCTAAGAATACTTATAAAAGGCGTGGCTCCGATTCCAAGCCCCACAAGAAGTAACACATCATAGTTCCTGTAGTCTTGCGCTGGTGCACCGTAAGGTCCATCCAACAGTAGCTTTGGTAACCTGCATTATTTACTTTTTTCACTTGAGTTTTCTAATTTTAATCATGCATATAAGTATAACAAACATTGTTTTTTAATGCCAGATGAAATTACGCTTTTGAATCGACTTCCCCAAGCTTCTTAAACTTGGCTCGCCCAATTGTGCAAGAAGATCCATGATCGTTGGTTAATACTTGCTTCAGTTCTTGGGTCCAGTCTCCAACTGTCCGGATGTGAACACTCAAGTAATCGTCTCCTGGTGATGAAGTTATTGAAAAGGGATGCCTGAAACATTGTCAAAAAGTTTTAAGAAAAAATCTCCGCACGCTATTGAAATTGATAGATAAAGTGGGGACGGTAGGTGATATATAGTTATATACTTATATACCATTCAAATGAAGAGATTGAAGGGCATTGCAGAAATATGTACTGCCCACTCCGGTATTTGAAACAATTCGGTTTAGACATAATTATGCTGAATACATCTCCTGGTAAGATAGAAACCTGAGATAAAAAAGCATGTTATCAGTAGATTTTATGTTAATTGTTTGATAAATTATTTGCCTTCTTAACATATAGTATATTCTCACCTTTATGATTTTAGGGGAGAAGTGTTCCGAACGTCCTGTTCTTAGACTTCTCTCGGCTGCATATATTAAGATTGGAACCGAGATGTACATCCATGTCTGTGAAATTGAAACATATGTTCACGGTGAGAAAAAAAAATCAAATTTATAAGATTTACACTAATATTTTAATTGTGTTCCTACAACAAGAGAGAAAACATCTTACTGTCTTTTGAGTCCAGTTATGAACCAAGAACAAGAATGATCCATGAACCAATAGCAATATGTAGACCAAACCAAAAAGATGATGCGAAAACCAAAACGCATTGAATCCAGTTAACCGGTTGAATGGTGATGGCAGCTTCAAAACATTTCTTCTAAAATACCGCGAAGCTAAGGTGAATGCAAATGACATTAATATCAGCATTGTGATCCCAGTCACGCCTTCAACCCCGACTATTAACTCCTTGTATGTCGGCTTCTTATAATGGAAATCTGATGCTATAAGAGCAAACTTTTCTGGTGAAGAGTTAACCAACCGAGGAAAATCACAGATCATATGGTTTCCAGCATGCAAGCCGATTCCAACAGCTATTGCAAAAGCAATTATCTGCAATTCAAATGGATTTTATCAAGTTCATGGCACGCAAATAAACCATCATAAAGTATATTAACAATTACCTTGTGAAAATTGATATTGTCGTCAAAAGGGATGAAAAATCGAGCGCGTGTAGACCTTAAGAACGTTAACATGTTTCTACAAACGGGTAGAAGAATAAGAGCCATATTGAGTTTGAGGGTTTCAGCAGCCCCTTTAGCAGTGGTCAAACAATACCCCATGACATGAAAAGCAGCCTGGTTTTTGTACTGCATAAATTTCCATGTAAATAAACAAGCCATGGTTAAAAACCATAGCAGTAAAATCCAAGTTCTTTGCCAGTTTTCTAACAAAATCCACTTTACACAATGAGTTAACCGATGGACAATGCTTTTAGGCTTTAGCGAATTCAAGTTTTGACTCCACCCGCCACTTGCTATGCTCAGAGGTCTACTGTAATTCATGTAAGCTTCCCTTTGTAGAAGAAGTGTTTCCAGCTGCCATAACTGAAAAGAAACCGTTGCGTGCTATTTCTTAATTGTAAATTGAAAGAGTGAGCTTTTTATTTTCTTTTTAATCTAATGTACCTCAATATAGCCAAGATTTTCGGGGTCTAGTTCTTCCATGATTAAAGAAGCGTATTCGTCGGCTTGTTCTTTCAACTTTGACAATCTATTTGCTGCGGCACTAAGCACTAGCAGCTGCATATATGTTATGTAATATGAGAAATGATTTTAAAAAGAATTTTTATAAACGAATCTTGTGTACAAAACAAATATAAATATGCACCTCTTGTATCTCATCCCGTGTGATTCTTCCGTCTTCGTTGCTGTCGGCCCTAGGTTTACAAGAAAGAAGAAAGAATCATGAAAACTTGCATAGCAAGGAACAAAAATCACAAATTGGCCAACTTCATCATCAGAGCATATGAAGAATATGGTTTAAAATCTTGAATTGGGTAGCAAAGTGATAAACACATGAGTCGGAGTAACAAATGTCACATGTCCAGTACAAACTGTGTTTTTTCTTATCCGTGAATTTACCGGTAAGAGTTCTAACAGTAAAAAAGTATGGTTAAGTAATTTTGTTTTAGATTATATGTCGTAATCTCAAAAGACAATGTGAGGTCTGATTTAATAAAATAACTTGTATTGGTTGTGACTTGCTAACAAGCAAAGACAAGTCAAGATGAAAACTGACACAAAAATTTATTCTTTAATAAGAAAGAATATTGATCATAGCATTATTTTTCTAAACCCACAAAAACAATCATATATTCATATGTGGTAGACTTTATTATTATATTCCTTGTAGCCGGTTTGGCTACCGAGCATGCCAAATGACCATACTACCATAAATTTAATCATAACCATGAACACCATAAACTTAATTTGTTGAATGAACTTAAGGGCTAACTAGTAATTTCACATTTTAACAAGCTCGAAGAGCCATTGAATGTTTTGAGTTTTTGACTTTGATTTCGTTTCTGACTTTCTTCCTATTTGCCGCGAAACAGAATTCTTAAATCTTTTGACATTTTGTTTGTAAATTATAGCATTTTCCTTTCTTTCCTACCAGGTAATTAGGTAAAACCACTTCTCGAAGCCGGCGACCTCTACTATGAGAAGTAACCAGGCTACCACTAAACCAGAAGGCCGTAATGGCAACATTCTCAATATTCCAGTTGACATCAATGGATAAAATTAGAGTTACAAGAGACATACATGTCGAAGAAGATCTGCAGACGAGCATCAAAACTTTGATCTGAAATCTGTAACCAAAATTCATGAAGCTCCGCTTTCGTGATCTTCCCCAGTTTCTGTTGTCGTCTTCTCGCCAATGCATCGAATACTCCCAACGCAAACTCCTTTGAATCCGCCATTCCTGAAAAAAAACACAAACCATAAAGTTTTAATGGGGTTGAAGCGCAACTTGTTATCCCTTTACCTGTCACTTAATTTATTATAACTGTTTGAATGATAATTTCAAAGTATTTAAAAAAACAAATTCTTCCATTTTAACGGTCACCTATGCATTCAGCGAAATCCTCCCGAGCTAACAATCCATCTTCCTTAGCAAGACACGCAAACCGCGCCTCGACGTTCTTCCACAGCTCGTTAACATCGGTACATGTTGTTTTGCTAATAAACCGGAGACCTCCTAGAGCTCTTTGCGCACTCGATTTGGTTCGAATTAGTTGAGCTTTCTTTTTCCTAGCATCTCTAGACGCGAGCACTCGCTCCACTCGGTCCACACTCGCATCCGAAGAAGAAGCACGCGACGAAGAGGATGTCAACCACGAGAATTTCCTACGAAGCCTGGACGAGGCGGCTCTAGCAAGCGGAGACTGTGAAGGAAGATGGAGATTACTAGAATTGTTATTGTTAGCCGTGGGAGTGACACTGCATAATATAATGGAATCATCTTCCAATTCCAACGTGACTTCAACTAAATCCTGATCATTGTTTCGACGTAAATCGTTAAGGAATATAGGAAGCATTGCGCCTCCGATTCCATAGTCATTGGAATTGGAATGATCAAGGTCCAATATCCGGCTGAAGTTGGATATTCCATCCGAACCGCGGCTACTCCCTGGTGACTCAGACCTCATGATTAGTGAATATGATTCTTTGAAGCTACATGAATTTGCATCAACATGTAAGGAATGTAATGGAATGGGATGAAAGAGTGGAAATGGCCTCTCAACCGAAGCGATGGGAGCACACGAATTCAACGCTTGTGTGTTGAGAGTAGTTGAGTCTTGTTTCTTTAACCCCCTATCTTTTCCAACTTAATTCCACCTTGCTATTATAAATTATTACTATATATACACAATACACCCACCCTCCCATTTTCAAATTTTCAATATGCTTATTTTTGCAAAATTAGTCCTTCTACTTTCTCATGGTTACTCTTTCTCCCCCATCTAGATTTCTTGTACTTGATGATCGTAGTCATTGTACAACCAACCCATGTTTGTACTTTTAAGTAGTGAATCACAATGAGTTTATGGTACCAAATCTTTTTGAAAAGGTTTAGTATTCATTTTACGATAACTAAAATGCAACATACAACATCATAATGGTGCATTTTGCGGGTAAACATGGTTTTAACATCAATCTACAAATTATCACACGATATGCTATGAAATGAGTAGGAAACTGGAAATTCAAACACATAAGAGCATTATAACAAACTTGACTAAATCAAAAATAATAATCCATGTGTAATCTACGAAACACGTTGGTGTAACAAGATAAAACTAAGTAAAACAAAAACATCATACAAGATAACCAAACAATTCAAAAGAAGCATTTGAAATATAGATTCTTAATATGTCCTCATCCCATAGTCCTATGTAGGTTAACTCGGGTCTAGCCATCACTATTAGAGCCTATCCCCATGGGTTCTGGGATACCCTCCATTAGGACGGTGCCTAATAGGCTATTAACATCATCCTCCCCGGCTTGGAAGGGACTCAATGACCTGCTAGTCTTCTTCCTTGGTAGACAGTGGTGAAACTTGGGCTTAATCAAAGGGGTGGCCGAAGTCGCGGTTTAGGTGTGTCTGGACTCAACACCTACAAAAATTTTTGAACGAAATCGTGAAAATTAACACTAATTAATAAGCGAAAAAAATGTTGGTAACTAAGAGAAAGAACAAAAGTGAACAACGATATTCTCAAACAAGGGTTTTACTTCATTCAATTGAAATCAAATAGGACTGCATACATAAAAGGGAAACGACCTAGGCTTTTATAGCCATATAATCAAACGTAAATAAACTAAAATTCAGAAAAACTAGGAGCGCAACTCGATCATAATATAACTAACGTCTCTTATTCAAACTCAAAGACTTAGCAATTGTAACAAACTTCTGACTCGGCTTAATCCCTTGCACGTGCCTGATATATGTGAAATATTTTTAACACCCTCCTTTAATTCACATTCTTTAACTCCAAGGATCTAAAATACACAAACTTTTCTTTTGGGAGGGCCTTTGTTAAGACATCTGCTACTTGATCATTAGTACCACAATAGTCCAGCTTGATCTGTATTTGCTTAACCATATCTCTAATAAAGTGAAACTTCAATTCAATGTGCTTAGACTTGCTGTGAAGGAACAGATACCTTGATAAACATTTTGCAGACTTGTTATCACAATAAATAGTTGTGGCGCCTTCTTGTTTCCATCCCAGATCCTCTAGCACTCCTCTTAACCAAATAGCTTGACATGTGGCACTAGTAGCAACCACATACTCAGCTTCCCTGCTTGAGGCCACTGTTGACTGCTTCTTTGTATTCCAAGTAACTCACTTCCTCCATTTGTAAATGCCTAAGCTGAAACACTCATTTGATCATCTATGCATCCGGCCCAACCACTGTCTGAATACCCAACAAGCTCAACTTTCTTGCCACCTTTAGACTTCGCATACTAGAGACCAAACTTGCTAGTACCTTTCAAATACTTCATGATTCTTTTAACTGCTCCCATATGCAGTTTTGAGGGAGACTGCATGGACCTTGACACATAACTGACTGGAAAAGCTATATCGAGTCTAGTATGTGTAAGGTACATCAATCCTCCCACCATACTTCTATACATAGCGGGGTTTACTTTGTCTGCCACATCATCAATCTACAACTTATCATTAGGATTCATGGGAATACTTTCTTCCTTGCAATTACTCATACCATGTTTTTAGGCAGATCGTCAAGATACTTTTCTTGAGACACAAAGATCAGTTTGCTTGATTTCTAGCCCCAGGAAGAAACGAAGAAGCCCAAGATCAGTCATCTCAAAACTGGTCATCATTCCATGTTTAAATTCAGCAACTAACACATTTATGATATAAATAACATCATCTACATAAATACCTACAAAGGTAACTTCATTATTACTTGTTCTTTTGATGTACAATGTAGGCTCATTCTCACTTCTTTGATAACCATTGTGAGTAAAATAAGTATCAATCTTGGAATACCAAGACCTCGGGGCATGCTTCAACCCATATAGCGCCTTGTAAAGCATGTACATATGGACTTCTTTGCCTTCAATCAGAAAGCCTTCAGGTTGATGAACAAAGGTTTCTTCTTCAAGATTCCCATTGAGAAAGGTTGATTTCACATCTAATTGGTACAATGACCAACCTAAATAGGCTGCAATAGATAAAATCAATATTATTGTTTCAACCATGGCCCCATGAGCAAACGTCTCCTGAAAATCAATTCCTTCCTTTTATGAATACCATCTTGCCACGAATCTGGTCTTATAATTGATCACATCACCTTGAGGATTCACTCTAGTCTTGTATAACCATTTAACACCAATGACATTCCTGTTTGACAGGAGGCTGAACAAGTTTCCCGGTGTTGTTATGGTTTATTGCATCCAGTTCTTCTTCCATAGTAGCCAGCCACTCCACGATTTGACAAGTATCATTGTAAGTTTGAGGATCAGTGGCGGACAAAGAAAATTGACAGGACTGCATCAATTCATCAAGGTTTCTGATCTTCAATGGTGTGGTACTAGAATCCGTCAGAGAAATTCGAGAACTAGCATTAGTTGGAGTGACAAATGAAGGAGAAGGTACATCACCTTGATTTGAACTTTGACCAGCATCTGAAGTTGAAGGTGTATCATGAGCAGCTTCATCATCTAACTTTTCTTTGGAATCATCAACTGATATGATTCATTAACCTTCTTGCCTTTCTAATCCCATTGAGAATCTTCAAGGAACTCCACATCCCTTCTTGTACTTACCTTTTTAGTGAGAGGATCATACAACTTGTACCCTTTGGTCTTTAAAGAGTATCCAATAAAAATACACTTGACTGACCTATGATCCATTTTCCTTCTCAACTGAGACAATACTAGGCCATAAGCAATACACCCAAACACACTCATGTTATTTACCACATGCTTTCTATTCATCCATACTTCAAAAGGTGTTTTAGATACAAGGGACTTAGTTGGTGACAAATTAAGAGTATATATTGCAGTAGCAGCAACCTCTGTCCAGAAATAATTAGGAAGTTGTTTTGCTTTCAACCTGCTTCTAGTGAGATTTAAAACAGTTCTATTTCTCCTTTCGGAAACCCCATTCACTCAGGGGTGTAACGAGCCGTTAATTCTCTTTTTATTCCACTAGTTTCATAAAATGTAATAAACTCCCTTGAACAGTTCCCAACCCATATATGTCCTTAAATCTTTAAGTTGATGGCCACTTTGCTTTCAACCAAAGCTTTAAAGATTTTAAACTTAATAAATGCTTCTGAATTACTCTCCATGAAGTATACCCATCACATTTGTGAATAATCATCAACAAATAAAATAAAGTACTTACTTCCACCTAAGCTAGATATTTGCATTAGACCACATACATCAGAGTGCTCAAGCTCCAGTTTCTGAGTGGCTTTCTAAGTGTTAATAGGAAATAAGTGCCTGATTTGCTTTCCCAAAATATACCCTTCACATAATTCAAATGGTTTGATTTAAGGTAGCCCGTGTAACATACCTTTTTCATGTAGTGTTTGCAGGCCTTCATGATTCAAATGCCCGAACCTAAAGTGCCAAAGTGTAGACAATTGGTCACTCTTAGGTGACTTGGTGCATGGTTTAGCCTTTGCAGCATCAAGTAGAAACATGTTGATAGGTGCTAACATAACCCTGATCATTTCTGATTGTTTTTCCTTATGCACGGTTGAGCAAGCACCATCATCAAAATGTAATGCAAATCCCCTTCTCATAAGTTGTCAAACACTTAATAAATTATACTCTAACATAGGTGCATAGTATACATAACACAATTTTTTAGAGGTAGCATCACCAGTGTTGATTATGATGTCACCTTTCCCTTCCACTTTCACATGTTTCTTGTCACCAAGTTTTACATGAATCTTGAATGACTGATCTAGCTTTGTAAATCCTTCTTTAACCCCGGTCATATGGTTGGAACACCCATAGTCAATGAACCATAGTGAATTGTTGGTGTGTGACTCCGAGTTGGCCATTAGTATGAATTCTTGGGACTGTCCTTCCAAGATATCTTCATCAATAAGTGCAAGAAACAGTCTTTGATCGTCATTCTCTACTGATGTGTCTTCTTGTTTTGCAGCCACATTAACATATGCCTCATCATTATACCAGCAGTCCCTCTTTACATAACCAAACCCGTTGTAATGGTAACATTGTGGACCCTGGCCTCTTTCTCCTGACCTTCCACGGCCTCTGCCTCTGTGCATTACATACCACGACCTCTACCTCATGGACCATTTGAGCCCCCTTCACTAGGGTTTCTTATTTCATTATGCATGGCTTGTAAAGCATGTTCATATGTCCTCATATCAGTTTTCTCATCATCATTGTGCCCCAACATCCTTTCTTCATATGACTGTAATGACCCCATTAACTTCATCGGAGTTAGTTCAGATAGATCATGGGCAACCTCAATAGAAGGCACCACATAATCTAATTTGGGGTCAGGCTTCTCAGTATTTTTTAAACAACCTACTGACGAGTCACTTCTTCACCATAGGCACGCTTTTGGCTCACAATAGCCATAACTCGGGAGAAATAATCACTTATCATCTCTCCTTTCTTTATTTGCAGATTCTCAAAGTCTCTTCGTAGACTTTGCAACTTCACAGCTTGAACTTGAGAGTCCCCCCTAGAACTCGATCTTGAGGGTATCCCAAGTTTCTTTAGCACCGGATGTCGTGGCTATCCTTGAAAACAACTAGTCATGGATACCTTGCTGGATCAAGGCCATAGCTCTGGCATCCTTCATAATGGCTTCACAGTAGGCCTGTGCGTTAGTTTCTTGTTAAGTGACACCAGCTTCAACAAGGTTCCACAGATCCTTCAATCTTAGGATGTTCTTCATATGGATATTCCAATGCTCGTAACCCTCCCCTTTAAAAATTGGGATTTTGGAGTTGTTTTCAGGCTCACTCATTTTGATAGGGTTCTCATAGGCTTACAAATCAGGAAGGGATATGTACTCACACACCTTGTCTCTTATACCACAATGTTGGTAACCAAAAGCAAGAACAAAAATGAACAACGATATTATCAAACAAGGTTTTTAATTTATTCAGTTGAAATCAAATAGGATTGCATACATAAAAAGGGAAAAGACCTAGGATTTTACAGCCATACAATCTAAAGTAAATAAACTAAAATTCAGAAAAACTAGGAACTTAATTCAGGCATAGTATGACCAACGTCCCCTTTTCAAACTCAAAGCCTTAGCAATTGTAACAAAGTTCTAACTCAGCTTAATCCCTTGCGCGTGCCTATATATGTGAATTATTTTTTAACAAAAACCGGGGGTGACCAGGGACACCCCAGGTCCTTCATAACCTTCGCCCCTTGTAGTAGAATGCATTTACGATCTATCAAATTTAGCAATACATTCAGCAACAGAATAATGTTGTTGGGTCAGTTTATGGCAATCCAAGAACATATATTTTTGATAATTGATTGGAAGAAATTTAGCTTGTAATAATTTGTTCATCTTTTTCCATGATTCAACCTTATATTCCCCGTCTTAACTGCGCCCACCTTGACTTTGAGGTGATTCGGTATATCCTGTAACTCAAAATCCCTTTCCACGCTGCTCGACTAGTCGATGAAATCATCTGGTTGTGTGATACCTTCAAAATCGGGGATCTCCGCCTACAAACCCAAATCTTGCAACAATCACCTTGATTGTGATCATGAAATCGATTGGGTGGGGGTTCACCATAAGGATTCATAAGGCGCACAAACTGTTTAAACCATAATTTACATCTAAATAAAAATAATAGTTAATTACGGCTAAAAGACCTTGTTTTGGATCCTAGGATATTGCAGGGATTGGCATTTTGTGAATGATCATTATTCATTTATCATAGTGTTTTTGTTCATTAGGACGTTATTTTGTTTTAGCTCGCATAGATGTTCATTGTAATTATGTTCGTTAATTATAGTGTTTTTGTTCATTATAATTATGTTCATTATTAATTATGTTTTTTTTTCATTGTAATTATATTATTCACGGTGTTTTTCTTCTTTGTAACTATGGTTAGATGAGTTATATGTTTGTTCAATGTAATTATGTTGTGTTTTTGTTCATTGCAATTATGCTCATAAAGTTTAGAAGCAATTAGGAGATTCTTTTTTGTTTGCTTGAATCAAGACTAAATTATATGAATTTATTATAACACGAAAGACCACAATGTCCTTTTATGTTGTCATACCCTCAAAATCCACTAACGGAGTTTTACCGTCAGAGGGTGTGAACTAACAGAATCGGAATCATTAGTTATGTCAAATACCATAATTAAAGTTTCAAAAACAACCAAGACGTACAAGTCTTAAGTAAAAATGCGGAAGCGTAAACTGTAAAGCAAATAGTTGCGCCATACAGGACGACTTAAAACACAGTTATCATGATAAAATTTAAAAGAAGTTTAAAACAATAGAGTTCAGAGAATGCATGTCCTATACCACTAGCCCGCCTCGGCTACCTGAGATAAACATACTAAAAGTGTCAACACAGGGTTGGTGAGTTCACAAGTTTACAAATATTAAGCGTTGCGTTTTAGCGTTACCATATAGTGTTAAGTCAATTATATATCAATAGGTAGCTAACTTATCAAGCATGTATTACTAAGTGTTCGACACCGAAGCTGACTGTTTATACGATTGCCTTGCCACCATGTCAACCACGGCCATGGTAATGTGTTAGCCAAAATTACACCCACTCGACCTACAGTCGAGTTTAGAGTCGGGTGGGGTTTGTCAAACCCAGTAGTACTACTCAAAGGTGACTCGCTATTATCCAATATTAACCGGTTCGATTGTTCAAAAGGACTTAGTTGGTTTGTAGCCACTTAGCCTTACAAGTGATATATAAAGACTAACAAAATCTAAAGTGTTGGAGTATGTTATCTCCCCCTAATAAAAGCGTTAAAGAGTAAAAGGCGCCGTGAAACTCACTGTTTGCGAAGTTATCAAAAATCCGAGAAAAGAGTGCGTCAAAGAAATCCTCAATAGTTCTCTAAAAACAAAATGAGATTTCTAAGTGTTTGAACTACGAGTGAGTCTCTAGACTCGACACATAAAAGTTATGCATGAGATGTGTTCGTGTTACGTTTGTGAAACAAGTGCAACTCGACAAACACGTTGGTGATAAGTTACATGTGTGAACAAGTATAGTTTTAAGTGTTACTACGGTACATCATCAGTAAAATATCTACCACAAGGGCAAATATATCAAACACATAGTAAACATCGGTCAAATAATCACTTTTCATGTTAAATCAAAGAATTCAGCAGCTAAGTTACCAAGACAGATTTTAACACATCAAGATTACTCTATTTCACTAACCATACATGTAGATAAAATCACCAAAAATTCATCACAGAAGCACACAGAAGTTAGGTTTCTGAAAATATTTATTATTATATTTTTATTACATACGGTTTTCTCAAAAGGATCAAAACAACACAGTAAGCACACAGTAGTCATTATCATGCGCAACAAAACTTTATTTACTATTCCCGTTACATGGTTAATCCAATTAATGCAAGGACAATTGAGTTAGATTCCACACTCAAATCATTAACTTCCAGAAGTAGAATCAACTCAATTGGTCTTGTCGTTTGTTAGATATACTATTTACAAAACAGCCTACAAGAAGACTTCCCAAATCAGACTTGCGCAACATATAATAAAAACTAACTTCCACACGTCCAAAAATTATAAACTCGGACTCTTTAGAAACTAGACTCGACCTAATACATCATAGAATCAATAATCACTTCGAAGAACATAATTAACATCAAGTTACAGTCATTTTAACATGCAATTATGATTCTGTCCAGCATCAGTTTTCACCAAAAACTCAACAAACTACTAATCTATGAACCAAAAACCATACATACAACCCTAACTCATCAATAATCAATATATTTAGCATTTAGGGTTTATGATTATCATGTTTAATCATGCAAGCACATCAATGGAATGAATTAAGGGGGTGTTTAGTTACCTAGTTAATACTTTAACCCTTCAATCAAGCTTGTAGATGTAGTGTATGTGTGTGTGTGTGTGGGTGTTGTTTGTTCGGCCGATCCAAGGGGAGGGGGGCTGCCGATCGCAAAAGGGAGAGAGGGGAGAGGAGGGTTAGGGTTTATTGGTTAATGTTGTTTATATATGAATTGATTATATTATAAGTTACACATCACACCCTAAACTTCTAGTTTAGTTTAATTCTAGTATAAACTAGTCAATCACCTCCATAATATGATGTTATACATACAAGCACAAATTTACACATATAAACGTAACACATAATTATATCAAGTACTTGTTTATAATATTTATTGTTTGTTCACCAACGGTTTGAGTCGACTCGTGTGTGATTCGGTGAAACTCCGAAAGACTACTTGTGTAATGATTGTCATGTGTTATTTAACTCTAATTAAATGCAATTTGAAATGCGTTAACCGGAATGACATAGTTCGTGTGATATTGCGTTTGAATTAACAGAGTTCGGATTAACGAAGTTAACCTAAAATTGACAAGTGTCACATCATTCCCATGTTGAAAGAATTTGCGTCCCGAAAATTTGTGTCATGTCGCGAATTCGCGATAGCTACCTGAAAAAGGCAAAAATTTTCAGTTTGTCACATATGTAAAAAATACACTTATTGAATAGAAAAATTGGATTTTAATAATCTCAACTAAATGTTATTGGCCGATAATAATCTCAACTGAGTTTATTCCTGCTGGTGATCCAAAAATTTTTTTATAAAAAAATGGCTTTTAGTGGTTCCTAGTTAAAAAAAAAAAAAACTTAACATCCTTAAGTTTTTATCGACTTTCAAACTGAATTTTTAAGGCTTTTGGTCAGAATGAGAATACGAGTTAATTGATGTAAAACTTAACTCGAAACGATGCTCCAAAGAGCTTGATAGTACTTCAAATCGGGTGTTTAAACTTCCAATTAACCAAAAGTAAGTCGTTTGGAGCATTGTTCGAGCTAAGTTTTACATCAATCGACTCGTATCACCTTCCAATCAGAAGTCCTGTGAATTCATTTTAAAATTTAGAAAAAACCTAACACCGCTAAGTTTTTTTAACGAGGGCCGCTAAGAGCCAATTTTTTTTAAAATTTGAGACCATCAATGAAAATAAACTCAGTTGGGATAATTATCGACCAATATCGTTTAATTGAGATTATTAAAATCCAATTTGCCTATTGAATATAACACGCCTATCAATTAGTCTAACTTTCCATCTTGACTAATGAAACATTCCTTTTATGTTTTTTAGACACAATGTTTTTTTTTTAAGTTTAATCTCACCTTGTATGTGTATACACAAACATGTGTGTGCATGTGTGCGTGGAGTCAATATATATCAAAAGGGAGGGGGGGGATCGAATGAATCGCACAAATGATGTAGCAGCACATGTACATTTACTTACAAGTAGTTGTGGACTTGTGGATGCATTGTTGTAAAAGTTTTAGTGTATACTAAACTCGCGCGCATAGTTTACTCGCGTGCATAGTTTACTTATACATTATATGATAGAAAATTAGATGCACATTCACTCTAGTCTAAAATGTGTCATATTATACGCTTTGTACGGTTTTCTGATGCATTCGAAGTAATGTGTATGGTTACTTATGGTAAGATGTAATGAATTTTGTTGGGAGGTTGAGAGCAACATATATATGAGTAGAGATGCACAAACCGGTTCGGGTTGAACCCGGTTCGGTTTGGTCAACAAAAGTCAAAACCGGTTTATGAAGAGGTAGGTCCCAGCAGAGCCCAGTTGGACCCGCAAGACTCACCTTGAACAGGGACGTCTGCGCGGTTGGACCCGCAAGACTCACCAAAGGGACGTCTGCGCAAAGACCAACTGGATCTGCAGGACCCACCACGCTCAGAGATATGACGTCCTTACGCGCAGTACGCAAGCTGTTCCCGCAGGAAAAGCCTCCCAAAGGTAACGTACTCCGCCTGTTCCCGCAGCTGCGGATACTAGCCATCAGGGAAGGCTACCCGCACTAACAGCAAGGCTACACGCACAAGGCACTAACTCTCAAATAATTCAGTAGTCACCTGAAGAAGGAATGAGCAAGCCGGGAATACTCCCGCAGAAAGCCGGGAATACTCCCGCCCAAAGCCGGGAATACTCCCGCCCAAATGAGCCAGTCCGTACACTACTGGAGGATCTTTTGTACTGTACCTGCCAAGGTATGGACAAAAGATCTGACCAAAGCAGCGACAGCTCACTGACAACAGTACGACGAGCAGCACGCTCTAGTACTTAAAGTCACTATCAGCCACTGCCTACTCACCAACCCTCATCGTGGCACGTGCGTAGCCTGCAGTTGGTGGAAAAGGAACAGTGTACAGCCGGCCATGTCACTATCAGCCGCTGCCTACCCACCAACCACTAGCATGGCACGTGCGTAGCCCACAGTTGGTAGAACAGGAATATTATACAGCCGGCTGTACCTGCTTGGAAACCTACATTCGGCTATAAATACTCCAACACCTTGGAACGGTATGATCATCTTATATCTTCATATATTATCTGATATCTGCTCTAGCTATTTCTCTTAATATACACTTATATTCAAGAGCAATCTAGTCTGATTCTCACGTCGGAGGGTGGTCACAAGGAGGTACCCCCCCTTCTCAGTGACGAGCTCACGGTGTCTGTTTTGCAGGTCATCAGAAGAACCATCTTTGCCGGACCTAACCCTCGTGGGAAACATCTATTTAACCCCCAGATTATCCGTAATCTGCCCGGGGTCACTTAGTGTTTCTTCATTGGCGCCATCCGTGCATAAAAGCTAGAACTTATTCTTTCAGTTTTTTCAGAACTTCTGGAAAGATGGTTAAAGTTACCCCGGTAACCACACCCCCAGCTACTGGGGGGAACACCGGCGAGTACACAATTTTTACGAACACTACCCCGGTTACCCAAGCCGGGGCAAGTGCAGTAAACAATCCGGGACAAGCTGGTTACACAAATTTTACGAACACTACCCCGGTTACCCAAGCCGGGGCAAGTGCAGTAAACAATCTATCACTGGGATTCACCGATGCCCAGTTGGAGAGACAACAGACGAGGCTCCCCCGCCAAACACTCAATCAAGTTAAAGATGGACGCCACTCACCAAAAGCGTCACCGAGATATTCGCCACCGAGAAGCTCCCATGGCCAGAGGCTCCAATTATCCGACAGCGTCCAAACGCTGATCAAAGCAAATTCTGTGACTTCCACAAGACAAGAGGCCACACCACCGAGGAATGCTTAGACTTGAAGGACGTCGTCGAAGCATTTGTCAGAGATGGGACGCTCACGCACCTCGTGGCGTAATGAACGCTGAGCAGGCTAATGCATGTAGAACCCCAGGGGGAAAACACGGATGAAACTGCAGCTTCAATGTTGGAGCCTACATACTGCGTAAACAACGAGATTCCGAACCAGGTGCATGTCGGCTCGAAAGGCTCGATGACACCCCCATCCCAAGAACATGGAAGGGAGCTCAATTACACAGGCTGCATATAGATCAATTCCAAACTTGCAAAGAAAAGGCCTAGAGCCACTTCTAATGGAAATGATTCTCCAAATCACATTGACGCTGATGGTCTTACATTTATACTTATGAACTTTCCAGACTAATATGCCGGTATTCACCGCATAAATATGGAAAGAAGTAAGTCGTTGCGTGTGGAAGGCGGCAAAACCCGCATAAACACAAAAAACGGTAAAAATTTCTAAGGAAAAGATGAGGAAAACCTTCACGCAGGTCAGTTATAGGTGAAGTTTGGTCATCCCACTAAATGAAAGTGACGGTCCTACCCGCACAATCATGATAGAGGAAACTGAACATTAACCTATTGACAACCGCGCGTCGAAAGGTTAACTTATTCAAAACACTGATATGCCGGTATTCACCGCATAAATAAGTGGAAAGAAGTAAGTCGTTGCGTGTGTAAGGCGGCAAAACCCGCATAAACACAAAAAACGGCAAACCTTCACGCAGGTCAGTTATAGGCGAAGATTGGTCATCCCACTAAATGAAAGTGACGGTCCTACCCGCACAATCATGATAGAGGAAACTGAACACTAACCTATTGACAACCGCGCGTCGAACGGTTAACTTATTCAAAACACTTGGAAAATTGCTAAGTTAAACTAAAGTATGCACGAGCGAATCATATATTGTTTATGCGGCAAAACAAGTGCCAAATTAACCTATAATATGCATGAGCAAGTCATATAACGTTTATAAAGCAAGTCATTCAGTGAAAGTGGCGGTCCTACCGGCACAAACATTTATATTTCATAAAAAATTCAAACATTACAAGAATGGCCGGGTATCTACCCGCCTACAGAAATATAAATCTATCCTAACGGTGGGAAGGGATCTCAAGGTTCAAACTTCAGGACCACTCCCTCCAAACCCACTTGTACCCGCACCATCAGTTGGCTATGGCGGTTCAAGGAAAGTCTTGAGAATGGTTAGCCCATCATCAGCAGCAGCAATTTCGTTCACCTTCTCCACCACCGGATGCGGGAAGGCAGCATAATGGTTCACTGCTTGTTCATAGGCAGCTTCAGTGTCCATGTCATAAAGAGGGAAGTTGGAAGGCGGGATTCCCTTCTCAACAAACCCCAGACCAAACAAGAAACCAGCCTTTTCCCCATCCTCATGAGAAGCGTTGAGGGTTGCGCTCATGGCATCGTCATAAGATGTGTTCGTGAAGATTCGATGCACAACCTACAACAAGAAAAAATATATCAAACCTTTTCCAAGTACAAAGAAAAGCGTAAAGATATTATGAAGCTACGCATACCTGCGACAACGCTTCTCGTAGAAGCCATTCCTTGGTAATCAGAGCTTCTTGGAGGGCAGCTTGAGCTTGGTCACGGGCGCGTTCGGCTTCATTCTTGTTAAGGTTGGCAAGCAACACTTCCTTAGCAGCAGCCTCTTCAACGCCTTTCAGCTTACGCTCAATATGGTCAAGCATACCCCTCTGATCCAAGATCTCTTGAAGCTTCTTGGCGTCTTCCATAGCCAAAGCATCATGAGCCTGCTGAAGCCTCTCTAGTTTGGCTTTAAGCTCCTCATTTTCGGCGCGCAGAAGTTCAGCAACGGCTTCAGCCTTGGTGGACCTCTCGGTCGCGTTCCGCGCAGTTTCCTTAGCCAACCGAAGCTGTTCGTTAACAGCTTGGGTAGCCTTGGAACGGGCCTCGAGCCGGGCCTGCACTTCAACCTCGAGGGCCTTGAAGGCCTTTTCCTTCTCCGCAGCAATTGCGGAAAGTCTCCTGTTCTCCTCCCGGATAGCCCACGCCTGAGCCACTTCTTGGATACGCGCAGCCTTTAACTTGTCGTTTTCACGACAAAGCAACTCGACGCGCGGCTGCATCCGGGCAAGGAGAATCCGAAGCTCATTTGTCAGCCTACCCTCCTGGTAGCTAGACATGGCTTCCCCCAACGCGCCACTTAGGGCCGCATGACGCGCCCACTCGACACAGTCCACAGCCGTCCGAAGGGTTGTTCCCCGGCGGATGTTCCACCGTGGAACATACACCTCATTCGAATCCGACACTGCAAAAACAAAAGGCAGTTAGGAAAAGATGATAAAAAATAGGCCAAAATAACCCTACGCACCTGTAGGGTCGACAACAGGCCGGTAGTCGCCAAACCCATCACCCGAACCTAAGGGATATCCATCCAAGAGGTCAGGCAGATGGGAAGGAGGCAGAGATTGGCTAGAAGCCCCAACGCTGAACATACCTGCTGAACCGGCCGGGGACGAGGTAGTCGCCGGTGCTGGAGGCACGGTTGAAGCCGCCGCGGTAGAGACCATCGGAGGTGAACTCACTGGAGGTGAACTCACACCGGTGGCCGCCGCTGCGGTGGAACCAGCAGAAACAATCACCGCCAGCTCAGTGAAGGATGCAGTGAAAATGGCACTGACAGCCGGCGGAGAGGACGTTACAGTTGGAACAGTTGCCTCAACAGGATGAGCAACTGAACCAATGCTGCAAACAGGCGCAGCCGCCTGGGTCATCGCCTCGGGCAGGTTGACCAAACCTACCGTCATGGGTCCAGAAACGCTCATCCCCGCTCCACTCTGGAATGCAGTAGCATCCACGCCTGCATGAAGACAAGATATTAAAAACAATGGCAGAAAGAATTGCGGGTAAGATTCATTTACACTTACGAGTTTTCTTGAGCTTGAAGGTTCTGACAGGCGGGGACGAACCCGATGGAGCCGGCCTCTTCACGCCGGTCACCGTCGTCGTACTGGGCGGCCCGGAGGTGACAGCTGTCTCAACCTCCGAAACAGTTGTCTCACCACTACCAGGGTTCCCCACCGCTTCCTCACTTTCGGTCTCCGAGTCAGACCGGTTCCCCGAAAACTCGCGCCCACGCGCCTGAAAAAGCGTCTGGAATGACCATATACTGTCACGTCGCCATAACTTCATGCACGTCCTGAAACTGTCTGAAGAAACCGTCACACCACGCTGACGTCCCTTCAACAGTTGGACTGTTCTTATCCTTTCACCAACTCTTCGAATTTCAAAACGATTCAAAAAGATTCAAAAATAAGCGGGACTATACCCCCTTACCTTGGCAACCAAGTAACTATAAGACAGGTGCGAGTACAGTGTCAAGGCAAAACCCTTCACATACTTAGCACCTGCAGGGAATTGAAGCCAAGAATACCTCGGCAACCAAGTAACTATAAGACGGGTGCGGGTACAGTGTCAAGGCAAAACCCTTCACATACTTAGCACCCGCGGGGAATTGAAGCCAGGAATACCTTGGAAGTAAAGTAACTATAAGACGAGTGCGGGTACAGTGTTAAGGAGAAACCCTTCACATACTTAGCACTCCGCAGGGAATTGAAACCAAGAAGGATCTTCTGGGCCATGCTTGCGGAAAGGGATATAACATCCCCGCATAGCGGGAACGTTGAGAACTAGATTGTTGGAAGCTCCAAGATGGAATTGGTTGTTTAACATAATTGATCACTATGTTTAAAACTACCAAAACCCCGTGGAGAATCTACACAAGTGAAACTCAACGCTCCCGACTTGCGAGGAGTTTACACACCTACCCGCATCATACCCAAAGATCAAGCAGAACAGTGGGAAATTCTGCACGTGACATTAGGAAACCCGCGGGAAGAATCCCCGCGGAGAACCTTAAAACTAAACCCTTTTCAAAACCCCTTGCTTAAGTCCAAAAGTTCACCTCACTTATTAACAATTCATGAGAAGAACATTGGACTGGGAGGACTTGAAGAGGTAGGTCCCAGCAGAGCCCAGTTGGACCCGCAAGACTCACCTTGAACAGGGACGTCTGCGCGGTTGGACCCGCAAGACTCACCAAAGGGACGTCTGCGCAAAGACCAACTGGATCTGCAGGACCCACCACGCTCAGAGAGATGACTTCCTTACGCGCAGTACGCAAGCTGTTCCCGCAGGAAAAGCCTCCCAATGGTAACGTACTCCGCCTGTTCCCGCAGCTGCGGATACTAGCCATCAGGGAAGGCTACCCGCACTAACAGCAAGGCTATACGCACAAGGCACTAACTCTCAAATAATTCAGTAGTCACCTGAAGAAGGAATGAGCAAGCCGGGAATACTCCCGCACAAAGCCGGGAATACTCCCGCCCAAATGAGCCAGTCCGTACGCTACTGGAGGATCTTTTGTACTGTACCTGCCAAGGTATGGACAAAAGATCTGACCAAAGCAGCGACAGCTCACTGACAACAGTACGACGAGCAGCACGCTCTAGTACTTAAAGTCACTATCAGCCACTGCCTACTCACCAACCCTCATCGTGGCACGTGCGTAGCCTGCAGTTGGTGGAAAAGGAACAGTGCACAGCCGGCCATGTCACTATCAGCCGCTGCCTACCCACCAACCACTAGCATGGCACGTGCGTAGCCCACAGTTGGTAAAACAAGAATATTATACAGCCGGCTGTACCTGCTTGGAAACCTACCTTCGGCTATAAATACTCCAACACCTTGGAATGGTATGATCATTTTATATCTTCATATATTATCTGATATCTGCTCTAGCTATTTCTCTTAATATACACTTATATTCAAGAGCAATCTAGTCTGATTCTCACGCCGGAGGGTGGTCACAAGGAGGTACCACCCCCTTCTCAGTGACGAGCTCACGGTGTCTGTTTTGCAGGTCATCAGAAGAACCATCTTTGCCGGACCTAACCCTCGTGGGAAACATCTATTTAACCCCCGGATTATCCGTAATCTGCCCGGGGTCACTTAGTGTTTCTTCAGTTACTTATGGTAAGATGTAATGAATTTTGTTGGGAGGTTGAGAGCAACATATATATGAGTAGAGATGCACAAACCGGTTCGGGTTGAACCCGGTTCGGTTTGGTCAACAAAAGTCAAAACCGGTTTATGATCAATTTCGGTTCGGGTTGAAACCGGTTTATTGATCATGTTATGATTGGTTTCGGTTTGGTTAATCGGTTTTGATGGAAAAAATTACAAACCGGTTGCGAACCTACGGTTTTAATCGGTTACAAACCGATTTCTATATAATTAATTTCAACCCGGTTTGGTTTTATTTTGATTTTCGAGTCGGTACAAATCAACCGGTTTGTAAATCAACCGGTTTACAAACCGTCCATGGTATGTTACGTAGCCATATTTATTATAGAAATGGTAATTTGGTAGCTAAAATTAATTGTTTCTTATTTCTTTAGTTCTCCATATGGAGTCGTGTCACCCACTCTCCCAAGTTCCAAATCATGACATGGTTTATTATAATTAATACATGGTTGTTGTACTTTTATTCTTATTTTTTTCAAGAAACCACACAAAAAAACCAATTATAAAAGCTTTATTATTGTTGCTAAATCATGGTCGACATGTTAACAACCTCGGTAAATGTTGCATTTTTTTTTCATTTATTGGGTGAAATGAATTAAACATCTGATTAGACGGTTGTGGCTTATATGAATAGATAATAACGTTTTTAATAAGTTACTAGTAGGGATGAGCAAAATCAAGATCGGTACCGATTGGTACCGGTACCGAAATCGGTACCGATTTGGTACCGTCGTTACTGAATCGGTACCAAAGTTTTAAGTTTCGGGATCGGTACGGTACCGGTATTTCCCGATTTTTACCTCCGGTATCTATATAATCCCGGTACCGGTACCGTACCGAATATTTCGGTACCGGGATCGGTACCAAGAATTAAGGATTTTCGGGATCGGAATTTTCAAGATCGGGACCGGTCGGTACCGGTCCAGTACCATGCTCATCCCTAGTTACTAGTTATGATCTGCTGGCGTTACTTTTTCTTTAAAAATCTCGTCTATTTAATTACATTAAAATACTTGATATTGGATGATCATCCCTCCAAAACAAATCGAGTTTTTAAAAAGTATCTTGAAATCTTTCTTTGACTTAGAAAAGCCGTCCGGAATACTAATGAGATCCTCTCTATAATAATATATTAATATGGTGGTGTTCCAGACCAAACCGTTTAAACAACAAACTCCAATTTTGAGTCTAGAGCGAACAGGCTCCTTTGTATGTATGAAGAGCTCGTATTGGAAAGGTATTTAAAGAAAAAAGAAAAGAAATCTTCTTTCGTACTAGTCTCAATGTGGCGAGTTTTCTATGAATCGAGAATAGGGTGAAGGCCGATATTATTGATTAATTTAATTTAATTGGTGTAACGTTTAATATATATTTTATACGATTTTTAGTGTTTTGTCCGGTCTACTTCCTTACTAGTTACTAGTCGCACTCTTTGGTTTTTAATATATCCCGACTTAAAAAAATGTAAATGTGACTTAAATTTGTATTTAATAATAGTCGTTATGCATTTAATACCCTTACAATATACAATTTATTTTATTATTAAAATGCTTTAAGTAGGTTATATATCATTTAAGTAGGTTATATAATATAACAACTATATATTATGTTGTATTTAGTGATCAAACGAAGTTGGCAGTGAGCTTTCAGTTGATTAAGTTAAAAGTAATCATTAAACACTACGAATCAACGACGGACCTTGTCTCCTTAACAAGTAACATTTCTCTTAACGATTTTGCTATTGTTTTGTTATTCACGAATAAAAAAAACATAGTTAATTAAATTATGTTTGTGCAATGCAAATGAAGATTTCATTGTGTGAATGGGTGAAAGTGTACTTTTGAATATAATTAAGCCAAATGTAGTAATTTTATAGTATGAGTCAAAACGTAAATTAAGGTTATTAAATCTAAAGGGTA
The DNA here is from genome assembly GCF_021521415.1 of Bidens hawaiensis. Classification (NCBI taxonomy): domain Eukaryota; kingdom Viridiplantae; phylum Streptophyta; class Magnoliopsida; order Asterales; family Asteraceae; genus Bidens; species Bidens hawaiensis. The sequence continues at coordinate 194,408 of NW_027491362.1, read as the reverse complement.
TTTGGTTTTATGGTACAAAGTGTGTAAATTGGAAGGTAATGCATAATTAGAGGTTGGATTAAAGAGTATGTACTAGCCATTAAAAAGAATAAGGTGTTATTAACTGGAGTTGGTCAGCAACAAAGGGCGCAAGACTTTTAACCAAAGACATTCTTTAAATATATGTATCGATCGATTCGGGAAATCTTCATATGTAACGATTATCTGTACGATAGATTACACGAAATTAATTCTTTCTCTTTGTGTCACCTTATCCATGTTATCTAGGGACATGCATGGAACAATTCAGTTCGATTTAATTTTGGGCATTAACTGAAATATTTGATTATAAGAAATTTTTAACAATCGATTTCTTTTAAGCTCCCATATATGCACTTCACTAACTCTCTAATCTTATCAGCTTTGTACCATCTTCCATATTTGAAAGCAATATAATTCGGTTCGGTTCGGTTTGGTTAATAGGTTATTACCTAACCGAATTATAATTTAATTGTCCGTTCAGTTATTTTAGTTTGAGTAAGTTAGTTAATACAATTATGATTCAGTAAATTCGATTAATTGTTCACTCATAATTGCTGCTTGCCACGTAATACATGGTTACGCCCCTAGATTGTTATAATTAGCTTAGTGACATTTGAAGAAACTTTTAATACTGATTTTATATTCTTTTTAACATTTTTAATGAACCGGATCTGAAGTTCTAGGTAAGAAATTGTTGTAAGAAAAAGATATTCAGGAATTTCTTTTATTATATGAACTACACATGAATTCAATCACATGATTATCTAAATACAATTAAAAGACCAATAAAACTGTAAATATACATATTCAAACATCCTTAAAAATATAGCTACTCATTAAAATTTTGTGAGGCAATGCATTCCAAAAAAAAAAAGAGTTGACGAGTTACTTTCATAAAAGTAAAATAAAAGTTACATGCACAATGATGAGTTTGTGGAGTACGAGCATGTGGTACATGCAATGTAAACTCTAGTGCATATCATGTACTATTCTTACTTCCGTCTTTTATGAGTTTAATTTAAGAGTACTCAAAAGATATGTTTTAATTAATTTAATAAACGTATAGAACTCAAAATGTATGAGTTGTAAAACTAAACTTAGCCAAACGTTGGTTAAGGCTTGGTATTTTGAAATGTCGGGTTCAAAACATGACTCAATGGAATTTTCTCATAGTGGTAAGTTTTCTTCTTAATGATGTTACTGGTGAGTCATACCTAGAATGTCAAAATCAGTATGAACGGTTGATATCTCGTCCAGGAGTCAGGAAAGCTCACCTGAGTATTGGGTTACTTCCAAACGTCAGAAAAAATAAAATAAAACTAAACTTAGCCGAACGTCATATTTCTATCTAGAAGGAAAATCAGATGCACCCATTGATTTCTCTGTATATGGAATATCCTATATTCCTATAATATAATATCTTAGCCAGCTAGTGATCAAAGTCGCATATATATGATATGGAACATCCGTTTGTCAATGTGATTTGGATTTTCATGTATATGTTTATAAATATAGCCTAAATAAGTTTTTTGGTATCTAAGGCATCATGAGTAACCCTACGACAATTATCCACTTTGATCTTGTGGCATGCATGAGTTTAAAATACTTAGGAATCAATTAAAGACAGTAAAGTTTAAACCGACATGAAAAAGTGGAAAAAGACAGGCGAATGGTAAATGTGCAGTCATCTATCTTCTTTTGAAATATTGTTGTATTATTTTGCTTCCAATCTACTTAAACTAGATGGATGGTAGTGGTGATTCTAGATGTTTTATTCTATCAAAAGAACAATAACAATAATAATAAAAATAATATTAATAACAATGTATGTATTCAAGGTCTAATTAAAAGGTTATTAGTGCCGACGCTTGCGTTGTTTTGTCTCATTTTGACATCATGGTTAGAAAAGTCTGGAATAAAAGCCAAGTTTCAACCAACAAAATAGAAGTGGTGGAATGGTAAAAGTGACATGTCTAGTTATGAATCTAATCTTTACCTAATTTACGTAAAAAGTTGTGTCATATATCATCCATCGATCTTCTTGTGAAATTTCATAATCATGACATGTCTGTTTTCAGATTATAAGTGACTTCATAATATAGTTTTGTTCTGGTCCTTAATTATTTCTAAATAAGAACCAATTGCTCTATCTAATGTCTACTCTAATTCTAATTAAACCATCAAAACTTATTTATAGGTTTTAACTTTTGACATCTCCTTATCTCTATCTCTCATGTTCGATCTTGTACAAAGTATTCTTAACATGTAAATCGTATAAAGTAAATAGAAGAAGAAAGTGTAGTGGCAAATTGACAAATGTGTAACTATGCTACAATATAATTGAACTAACGAAATTAGAATATATTATGCTTTGGAAAAAAAACCGCTGCCATGGCCATCGTCACCATTGTCACCACCATCACCAATAACAATAACAATAATATATAAGTGATTCAACCTACGAGCTGCGGTGGGAGACGTGGCAAAAACTTAATCAATATCTCGGATCTTTAGGAGAACGATAATATGTTGATATGTTGCCACCACATACTTGCTATAGCAACCAAAAGAGAAAACCTTAAAACAAAGTCGTAATCTGACCAAAAAAAAATCTTGACACGTTATTTAGTTATTTTTTTGAACGACGAAAGTTATTTAGTTGAGTAACTAAAAATACTAAACTATAAAAGAATATAACTTTTTTGTATTTCTTAAACTAAAATAAAAGGAAAAATCAGCAAAATCATAATTAATTCTAATATTCTATTGTTAAGTTTGTGTTAAATAATAACAAAGTTCAAAAAAATCCTTCAAAACGAGTTTAACAATAAAAAGAACATAAAACAAAAAAAATTCTCACAAACCCAACAAATGATCACTCACAAGACTTGAACGCACGTGACCTTGATATTGGGTGCACGTTTTAGTTACGTTTTAGTTATTAGGCTAGGCGTTCACTCTAATAAGTATTAATTAACACGAATGCACATGTATATATACATGTAGCTAGAAATCTAGCGACATGTTGTTCATACGGGTCGCTAGAGTTAATTTGTTACGAATAAATTATGTAGCCGGGCTGCAAGCTTACTAACTAACGAATGAAAGCTCACAATAGTTAGCTAATAAGGGAGTGTTTGGGATTCCTTATTTTACCTCCTTATAACTTTTCAATAAGTTTATAAGTTACAAAAGTGTAACTTATGGAACTTTTCCTCTCATATCAAAATCAATCCCAAACACATTATTCTTTTTCAAAAAGTTAATAAATTATAAATTAGTGAAAATAAGCAATCCCAAACACCCCTTAAGTTAAACTTCTTATATTGTGATAACAGATCATATTTCAAGTGTATGCAAATGCATAAAGGTTTAAAAAAAAATTTCAAAGCATACTATATTATCATTGTATTGTATTTAAAAAAATAAGCATTCCGAGTCGACTCTAGCGATCCACTTTAATAATATTAAAAGCTTATGTTTGGTTGGAAGTAATGGAATGAAGAGGGAATGGAATGTGAGAAGGAATAGAGTTAACAAGGGAATGAAATGGATCATTACCATTCCTTTGTCTTGTTTGGTTAACATATGAGAATGAAATGAATAATTACTTTATGTTGTTTGGTATCCAAAAAATTGTATGAATGAAATAGAAATAATAAAAATATTCATATCCCAAAATATTTTTTTTACAAAAACATAAAAAAAAAACTAAAATGGCGACAGTGGTGGTAGTTCCGGTGACAAAAATGTGGTGGTGGTTATTAGCGGGGTGGTTGTGGTGGTGGGGGTGGGGGTAGTAGCATTGGTAGTGATGGCGATGGTAGGGTGCCGGTGACGGTGGTGGTGGTCAGGCAGCGACAGTGGTGGTGGCGATTATGGTCAGGTGGCGGTTTTAGCTGGTAGTAAGGTGGTGGTGGTGGTTGAGGTGGTGGCGACGGAGACGGTGATGATCAGGTAGTGGTGGTGGTAGTGGTGGCGATGGTAGTGGTGGTGGTTGTTGTTAGGTGGTGGTGGTGTTGAGAAAGTATGGTGAAGGATGAATGGAATGAAAAAAAAGGAGGGGGTGGGAAGGAATGGTTTTGATGGAATGAGATTCCATGTGTAATGGATTATTCCATTCCATTGAGTAACCAAACACCACTAATTTCATTTCCACATAATGAATCATTCCATTCCCTCTATCATTTCTGCATACCAAACGCTAGCTTACAGTTATACATTTTGTTCTACAAGACTACAAGTCTACAAGAAGTAAGAACCGCCAATTTTAAAAGGCCTTTAGGCCTAGGGAGTGTGGCTGGGCCTCACTTGGCTTAAAACCTAGTCTTGCCTAGAAATGGGCTTGTAATCAAATTATCCATCATTTAAATTGGATAAAGCTATATAAGTGGGCTATTAAGTTTTCACATCCATCTGAATTAAAAATTTAAAACCAATTATTTTGCTTTCTGGGTTAGTTTTTGACTAGTTATCGATACTTTTTATTTCATACGATTTACTCAGCTTAATCGGGTCATCAAAGGAGAACTGGATTAATGCATAGCGGATCTACACGATAATTAGGTCATTTTTACGTGATTATCATTATGTGTATTTCTTTTTGTAGAGTGTACATTATTTATGAAAATCAGGTCATTTATAGTCAATTAACTTTGAGACCCAACTCATCAAAAATTCCTTGTGCATTTGAAGACCGAAAAATAATAGCGAGGTAAAAGAATTTCTTGATCCTTTGCTTGTTATGAGCCTCTCTAGAGAGGAACTCATTGCATATATATTGATGTGAATTGTGATGATGTTTTAGTTTGGTATGGTACGTATTGCTTGATATAAGCTGTTGTGTCATATTTGATATGCCATCTTTCTTTGACATTCATCGTATCATACACTTGATATAAACAAGAACCTTGTCAAGTGCGGTTTTAACAAGGGTATGCCTTAAATCCTAACAAATTGATGGTAAAATGGTCAAGAAAAATTAATGGCTTCAAAAAAGAAAAAAGCAAACCTCAGAAAACATATTATACATAAAAATTCGGTTATCAAGAAAAATTCTAGACTTTCCAAGTAAAATTATTAAGGGTAAAGAGACTTGTCATGCGGTGCAATCAATCCTGGCGGTTACGTGTTGGATAACTTGGTTATCAAGAAATGACGTAATTTTTAATGTATGTTCTAAAATGGTGAATGACATCAAGACGACATCTTTCTTATGGGTGAAGCAAATAAACAAAAGCACAAAATTAGAGTGGGATGATTGGTGCCGGTTTAACTTTGTTAATTTTCTAATTTAATTAGTGGTTCGGTTGGGTTGTTTTTTGTTCTGTGTAAAAGTTTGGGCTACTTGCCGGTCTCTTGTAAGTGGTTTCTCTTTTGGTTATTTAAATCAGCCTTTAAAAAAGAACATAAAAATAACGGACAACTTAGAGCTAATAATGTGCCAAGTATAAACAAGTAAGCTACTCTATTCTACTTAAAAAGATATATCATCTTTAGTTTTGAGCTATATTTTAAATCATGTAACATGCTATATAAATCATAACTTCAAAAAAGTATTCTATCAAAAAGTTGTTTTGAAATTCAATAAATGATTTGAGTACAGAACAATTTGATATATATTTTAGGTTAATTCTTTATTTAAAACATCAAGCAGCATACATCGTTATTTATTATAATAAATAAATATATTTACTAAAATAAATATATAAATTGTCAATTAAATAAGTTATCATTACATTATAATGTTTTAATAACTAGGAAATTTTTACACAAAGGTACTATATATTATGCTTTAATGTTAAATAAGAAATGTCCTATTAAGAGGATCACTTTTGTAATTAAAAAAAATATATGTAATAGCGTGGTCATGGCAGTTGCCTTGTATATAAATTCATGAGCCGACCAACACATGACATCTTTTGAATGAAGATTAAATATAAGTTACCTTTATTTAATTAAATGTTTAATTAATTAATCTTATAAACAACAATTGAAATCTTGTTGCGACAATTAATCTTATAATCTTGTTGCCACAATTTTAATTTTAAAAGGAAGGAATTATCAAACCAGTTTTTGGAAGCGTGAGAGGGAAGGAAACCTTGAAGTTTGAACACGCAACACGATGATGTTTTATTCAACTAATTTCTTACTTTTCTATTTAATTGTTTCTCTTTGTTTTAAACTGATTTAATTATTTTTCTAGTTGCTTCATTTTAATTGGTTTGAATGTGTCTTTCATTGGGGGAATCAAGAAACAATAATTTGGCTGAATCGATAGTCTGTTAAAAAAAGACTCAAATAAAAGTTTCTTCCATTGGAGAGTCATTTATTTAATTAACTAAAAGGATTGTAAAGTTGTAACCTCAAGAACTACACATATTTTGATATCAAACTGATTATTCTCTTTTATAGGTGTCGCACATGACATTTTTATATGAAACCCTAACACTGTATTCTTAAGTTTTTTATTTAAGAGATTGGAAAAGAAAAGATAAAAAAATTTTTACTTTTTCATTCTTGAGTTTTTTCATTAAAAGAAAAGAAAGAGAATGGAAGGAAAAGTTAAGCCTTTTTTCCTTCAAAACTTTTACTGCCAAATATAACCGGATTGTGAAGGAAAGTTTATATCTAATTACCATATTACCAATTTACCCTATTTTAATTCTTTTTTTCATATTGCCATGAGGACATAATTGTAAAGTTATAAATTTTTTTCCTATCTTTTCCTTCCAATCTAACTTAAGAATGTAATAAACACTTTCTTTTCTTTTCTTTTATTTTAACTCGAGAATGTCTTTTAAGTATATAATTTCTTTTCCTTTCTTCCTCTATCCAACCTTATCATTTATTTTCCTTGTATTTTAAACCCGAGAACGCAGTGTAAAAGTTATTCGTTGTATGTTTATAACTAATCAATATAATAGAAATCTTGTGAATTGATTGTGTGTTTGTTTCTTTAGTATACTTACTAATTACTATATTAAGCAACATCTTGATTGTAGTTGATTCCGCCGACTATTATCAAGGGGTTATCACATATTAGTATTTCGCAATTGCTCTTGTTGATTGAAGTTTTTTGTATTACAATCACTCCTAAACCTTTCAATGTACCAGATACTAAAACGTATGGTCAAGATTTTGTGTTTCACAAGAATAAATATGTTGAATATTTGATGAAGGGTATGCAGAAGGTTGAAGGAGTTGGTATGAAAAAAGAAGTAATGAATGTGAAGAAGTTAGTGAAGAATTGTCACTAAAGTCACATGAATCAGAGAATTCCATTGATTTTGTGAAATCTACTTCATCTATAATGAAAAGAAAAACCACAAAAAATGCTTTCAGGAAGAGACGAAAGTAAACTTAATGATGATGAGAAGTTTTTTGTTAAAGAATGGTTATGAGTCGTGGGTTTTCTTTGGAAACCAAAAGATGAAACACCAAGAACTATCCTGAAAAGGGGAAGTTCCTTTGTTACAAGAGTGCAAAAGCATTGTGACCTACATGGGAAAAGTTGATAATTGTGAATATGATTCAGATGAATTGTGTGAAACTGTTTATGAATATCCTATTACAACTGCAACTAGTGATTTTGTGACTAATGAAGTGAAAGCATGTTTGGCTTGTGATTCATCTCAAAACTGATCAAATCTTATTTTGATTGTGCAGGAACAATTCACAGAGCTAAATTACATTTGGTACACGAACAATGGATGTTCCAGGCACATGGCATGTGATAAAAGATCACTGGTCAGGCCAGTTGCTTTTGGAAGTGATGAGAAAGGTAAAATTGTTGGAAAATGAATCTTAACCAATGGAAAGGTGTCCTTCGATAATATGTTCCATGTGGAAGGACTTCAATATAACTTTTTGAGCATAACACAAGTGTGTGATAAAGGTTATTAAGTGGGATTTGATGAATCTCATTGTTTTATTCTGAAAACTGAATATGTGATCCCTTCTGATATGATAATGATGATGACTCCTATAAATGGGAACCTATATGAACTAAAATGAAATATGACATATCAAGGGTTGGAACCCGCTTCATGTCCAAAGCTTCAGAAAATGAAATAAAACTGTGGCATAGAAAATTGTGTCATGTGAACGTAAAGAACATGAACAAACTTGTTAAGGGTGAACATGTAATTGGTCTACCTGCAAGAGAGTTCAAACTTGATGATAATATTCCTCATGTCTAAAAGGAAAACAACACAAATCATCACACAAAACAAAACTTGTAAACTCAATTGAACAAGTGCTTGAAATGTTTCACATGATCTATTTTGCTACTGTGAGTGTTCCAAGTATTGGCAAAAAGAAGTTTTGTTTGGTAATAATTTATGATTATTCAACTTGGGTATACTTCTTGAGTACAAAAGATGAAATTGCCGATCGTATCAAAGGGTGTGTTACAAGGATTGAGAATCAGCTTGACAAGAGGGTGAAGGTAATGAGAAGTGATAATGGGTCAGAGTTCAAGAATGAAGTAATGACTAATTCTGTCTGGCAAAAGGAATACTACAACAATTTAGTGTTCCTAAAACTCCTGAATAGAATGGGTTCAGAAAGAAGAAACAGAACACTTATTAAAGCTGCAAGAACCATGCTATCTGATGCATTTCTACTTGTCTCCTTTTGGGGGTTTTTGGACTCTGTTTTAGAATAAATGAATTTCTCGGATAGATGGCGTAAGTGGGTGTCGGCCATAATGTCGGCGAGTCGTGCCTCAGTTTTGGTGAACGGGTCACCAACCCGTGATTTTCAATGCATCCGAGGCTTACGACAAGAAGATCCGTTGTCCCCATCTTTATTCGTTATGTCATGGAAGCTCTCACAAGCATGATGAAGCAGGCTCTGAATAAAGGGTTGTTTTATGGGCTGAAGTGTGGGTTGGATGGGCCAATCTTATCACATTTTTTATACGCGGACGATGTAGTTTTTGTTGGTGAATGGAATATTTTGAATACGCTAAATATGTGCAGAATTTTAAGGTGTCTTTATCTCGTTTCGGGGTTGCGGATTAATTTATCCAAGTGCCGAGTATTTAGAACCGAGGTGTCTGAGGTTGAAAAGAATAGGTTGGCAGAAGTGCTCTGGTGTAAAGTGGGTACACTTCCATTTATTCATCTTGGTTTGCAGGTTAGTAAAAACATGAATGGAATCAAAGCTTGGAATCCGGTAGTGGAGATTTTCAAAAAACGCTTGTCAATGTGGAAGGCTAAACAACTCTCAGCCGGTGGTCGCATAACGGTTCTAAAGTCGGTACTTAATGCATTACCGACTTATTATTTTTCGTTATTTAGAGCGTCGGAAGGCGTTGTGAATAAACTTGAAAGATAAGGAAGGGTTTTTTTTTGGGGGGGGGGGGATCTGAAGAGAAGGCCAAAGTTAATTGAGTCGCGTGGGCTCAGGTACTTGCCCCGATTGAATACGGTGGTCTTCGACTCGGATAAGATATTCAAACGTGTCATTATTAATAAAATGGTGGTGGCGTTTTAAAAATGAAAAAGGAATATTGTGGTGGAGAGTTATATAGGGGTTACATCACGTATCCAGGTCACGGTCTTCTATACTGGCAAGGTTATAGAGGCTGTGTCCGTGGACTCGTATTATAAAACTCGACTCGACGTTAAAAGAATCAGGAGTTGACTTGGGAAGTTGTTTTCAATATGTGATGAGGAACGAGGAAAAGACTTGGTTTTGGCTGGACACATGGGTTGGCGCCCGGTCGGTTCCGCTAAGGGTTCTGTTTCCAAAGCTGTTTGCTCTTAAGAAATTCAAAGAAAGTTTGGTGGCAGACCATCTTTTCATGCTAGATGGGTGGATATGCGGTCGTTGGGAGTGGTCGAGGGAGCCGATTGGTATGGCAGAAATTGAGGAACTAAAAGATTTACTTCAGTTGTGTCAAGGTTCTTAATTGGATCGAATCGGATCAGATCAGGATGTGGTGGTTTGGGCTTGTGACCCAACTTGTATGTTTCAGTTGGGAGTGTTAAGGATAGACTTCAATTGAACTCATATGTAACCCCTATTATGTCTTCGAATGGAACAAATCGGTTAAAAAAAAGGTGGGTTTGTGGCGTGGCGGGCAGTCCTAGGTCGGTTTTCAACTTTCAACGCTTTGACAAAAAGGAATATCCCGGTTCGATTTCTTCTTTGCCCAATTTGTGGCGAGATAGAAGAGTCAGTTGAACATGTATTTGTGCCGTGCGGCCTTGCACAATGTATGTGGAGTTTGATTTCACAATGGTGAAAAATACTTGTCTTCTTCCTTTTTAGCTTTCGGGATATTTTAGAACTTCATAAGTTTTAGAGCTTGATTGCGACTTTGATTTTGTGGAAAAGAAGAAATGCGTTAGTTCACAAGGGAAGTCATATTCATCTTGTAAGTTTGATGGAGGAAATAATGGTGTTAAGACATCTTTTGATAAAAAATAGGGGAAAAAGAAGAGGTCTTACTTGAGAGAATTGGTGTCGATTTATTGTATAACGAGTTGTGGTTTCAATACTTGTGTCTTTCTTGTTCTTTTGGCGGCGTGTTTTTTGTCTTTCAGTGTTTATGGTTGTAATGATGTTTCTAGCGTCTTGCTAGTCTGATTAATAAAATTTTTGTTAGTTGTTAAAAAAATCAGTAAAGATGGTCAATCAAATAAGTGTACTATTCTGACAATCACTATTCAACATTTGTCATTTGACATGGCTGAATTTGAGTTTAAATTATTAAACTATTAATTAGTTTTTTATTATTGATAATAAATAATTTAAAAATTCATATACTTTTTATTGTTTTGTATTAATATTAACTTATACTGGGTTATTTTTAGTTATGTTAAAAAAATATATATGTATAATTTGTATTATCGACGATAAAAAAAAGTTTTACAATATATATATATGTGTGTTTTAGTTAATATGATTTTATTACTAGTAAAACAAATTAAAAATATTTTTAATTTTTTCATTTGAAATGGCAAGGGTAAATAGTATAATCAAAAAAATTAAAGTTGTGTCAACCTTCAAATCATTCAGTCAATGTCATTATTTACCCTTGCCATTTCAGATTGCGAATGTCAGATCACACTTGTCATTTAAACCGACAGATGCAAATCAAAAGTTTTAAAAAATAATAGGGGTCGTGTTCAGAGATTTGCCAGTCAAATAGACGGAAGGGAGGCAAGTGGGATGCCATTTGGCCATTTTAAATGACGGATCACATGATAAATGTCCTAGTTACGCCATATTAATTGGTGAACACGTGATAATGCTTCAACTCAACAGAAAGAAACTGACACATTCTAGAAACATTCTGGGATTCGTCATTTAAAATGACGCATCATCTAGAAACATTCAACGTCATTTCTCTTTGCTAGAAAACGTTTTAACCTTCCCATTTAAAAATTCTTCCGTGTGAACCCAACCAATAGTGAACATGTATTGTCGGGGTATGAGACATAATGAACTTAGAATTACCGAAACGTACTCATTCCATACCACTCCATAATAATTAGTGTTTTTCACACAAAACACACGGGTGTTATTTTTTTCAACAATTAAAATATATTATTAAAAAAGCCTACTGAGTTGCGAATCAATAGTGAATTACACCTATCATTTTTTTTATTAAAATGGGCGACTACCTTTTTACCCTTTTCTCAAAAGAACTTTTTTATTAAGGTCGTTAGAGCATTTCCAACCCATTCTTCAAATTACGTAAGAGGGTTCTCTATTTTCTTATGGTTAAAATTGGTTGTGAGAGGAGGAGAGATTAAATGTTACTGTTCATGGCTAAATTTGGAGAAACACACTATTCACCTCTATAATTTTTAAATATTTTTTAAAGTGGTTGTGAGTGAAGAAGAGAAAAAATGTAATGATAAAAGTATAAAAAAATATTATTTAATTTAAAATAAGAGAGAAAAAATGATATTATTAGTGTAATTATAGAGATTGAGAATGCTCTTACACTTAATTAGTGAAAATTGAAGAATATCACTTTAAATAAACATTACTATTATAGTAGGTGCACGAGATGATGAATGAAATCAAAACAACCTCTTTTATATGGGTAAAGCAAGGGAGTCACGAGTCGAAGTTTAAGCTTGAATTATAATGATTGGTGTATGTTTAACTTTGACAACTTTCCTTTGAAATTAGTTTGGTTGCCCGTTTCTTTTTCATTTTTTTTTTGTTATGTGTTATTTCTTGTATGTCTTGGCTTCTCGCCACTTTTTAGTTGCGCTTTCCATTTTCTTTTAATAAAATTGGCCTTTCAAAAAAAATGTAGATTATAATTTTTAATAGTTTTCTTTCTAATAAATAGGCAAATATTCTATACTTATAGGGCTTTGAGTTATAAGAAATCATGTATACAATAGCAGTCGAAGAGAAAATTTGTTTTTGTTTTCTTTAGTTGAATGGTTAATTTAATTGTGGCTACTATATACATACCCGTGAAGCCCCAAACAACATACATGAACCCTAAACCCAAATTGTTGAGAGACGTATAAGTCGATTAACACCTTAAAAAACAAAGAAGAAGCTTAAACAATACGAACACTCGATATCGGGCCTTGCAGAAGAAAAGCAAGTTTGAAGGCGGTGGAAAGGGATGAAAAATGATTAAGAAAACATGTTATGCTGTTGCGAATCTGATGTTGGTTGCTGGAGAATCGTCGAATGATGCAGCCCTGCTGGTTGATACGAAATGACCGGCGTCATCTGCTTATGGCGTGTAAACCAAAGGAACAAAAGAGAAGTACAAAATAATAGAAGTTGTTGACAATCGCTAAAGCTTCGGTACAAATAGACAACAGATACATACAATGAATGACTAACACGTACAAAAAAAAATTCAAGGGACCTATATGTACAAAATAGATTAAAGTTTTAACTACTCATGTGAAAAACTAGCTCATTTGCACACATGTATAAAATTAGTGGTTAGTGTTTATGAATAGTAACTTTTGTGAGATAACTAAAACTTGTTTTTAAATATATATGTATATATATATATATATATTAAAATTGGCCAATCAAAGAAAAAGTAGGTTAGACTTTTTAATGTTTTTCTTTCTAATAGATAGGCAAATATTCTATACTAGCTTTAGCTTAGTGTTTCGTATAACACACATGTAAAAAATATAGGAAACGTCAATATACGTATATGAATTACATAATGAACATTATACTTTTATAAATTATAAGGTATTACATAATGAATATTAATGAATGTAGCATATTTTCTAAAATACATTGATTGGTGAGAATAGTTCGTATTTCAAAATAAATAAAAATGAAATATTGAAAATCTATACCTATTAAGGAAAAGAGAAGGTTGACATCAAATCATCATAATTGAGTTGGTAAGGCACAAACATTTTAAAAAACAAGTAGTTTGATTCCCATCAACAACGTATTTTTTATTTTAATAATTTTAATTAAACCAAAATAGATAATGAAGTGAAATTTGTTAAATTGAAAACATGTACACTTGATAGTATAATGTGATGTGAATAATAGGTTTTCTTTTAATAGTATAATTAGTTAGATTAAATATTACTAAATAACTTTTTTATTTAAAAGCTAGTATTATTAAAAAAAAATGAAGCAACTTAAAAGGCAAGAACCCACAACATACAGGAAAATAAAAGTTCAAATTACGTACTAGTTCGAAAACATGAACCAAATAATAAATGGACATTCATAAAATTAAACTTATATCATTTTTGCCATTACTTCTATGTTTCAACCATAAAAATGATCTTGATTTTATATAATTCACCACTTTGGAACTGATAAAGTTACGCTATCAAAAATAAATCTGTCATAACTTAGATTTTCTAATTATCAAACATGTAACCGTCAAAATCAATTGAATATATAGCCAGACATCCTCCTTATTGTGTTTCTGCTTACTTGGAATTCATGCATATCCTTGATCAAATTAAAATACATAAGTTTCAGTAATTTAACTCAATCATGAATAATTAACCATATCAAAATCAGTTGTAGAAAAATTTGTCTATTTTTTTTAATTTTTAAATCCAACAATATAAGACATGTTTACCTACTGAATTATAATATTTTAATATATTCATTCGGGACAATTTCAAATAATAGTAACCAAGTTTTAAAAGTATTCCAATTAAGTCACTTAAGTTTAAAAAGTGTTTCAATTAAGTCCCCCAATTTTCTTTGTTAAATTAAAAGTTTTAACATGTTTTTTTTATCATTTTTTTATTCACATAGATATTTTTTTTATCTTTGTTAAATTAAAGTGTTGCAAATTATTATTGGTAATAGCTTATAGGCTTAGAACCTATTTAATACATGATATACTAAAGATTTATAAAAAAAATACCTCAAATATTATAAATAGCCAACAGTTTTAATAAAAAGTTATTTTATAAAAGAATATTTTAAGCTTTACATTTCTCACAAGGAAAAAATGGTTTTTGACTCTCATATATATTAAAGCGATAGGCATGGAGGAATGATGCTAGTCCAACAAAGAAGGCAACACAACAATAATAAGCATAAGCATAGGAATACCCGAAAAGGATTCCGATATTCAGTTTTTTTACCTATTTTGTTCTTCCTTATTTCATCATTTATATATATATATATATATCCATCAGATCCATCTCTTTCTGCTTATTTCCACCCCAATTCTTCATCCAAAACATACATATTATTCCTCTGTCATCCTCCTCCTCCGCAGCCGTCCGCCCGCCGGCTATCACTTTTAGGTTTCCTTCCCTCTTTCAGCATTTAGTTTCCAATATCTTCTCTTTTTATATTTGTTCAATGACTCCTTTTTATATTTTAAACTAAGAAGTTAATTAATGCATTGTGAAATATCTAGGTGTTGAGGATCACAAGAATGGAAGACAATGGGGGCACTAAATTGAACGCGATTAGGCAGATTGTTCGGCTGAAAGAAATAATCCAAAGGTGGCAGCATGTGACACTAGGGGCGAAAGGGAACGATGAGGCGGACAACAGTCCTCCGATAGGCAACCGTTCTGGTGCGGGGATCAATCCGGCAGTAAGTATGAGATTGAAAGGCTACAATGTGTATTCTGATTCGGATGTTGAAGATGGCTGCCAGAGTCCTGATCTACCAAATGATGTCCCTAAAGGGTACCTAGCTGTTTATGTGGGCCCCGAGCTTCGACGGTTCATTATTCCAACGAGTTATCTTAGTGATCCGCTTTTTAAGGTTTTGCTTGAAAAGGTTGAAGAAGAGTTCGGGTTTGACCATAGCGGCGGGTTGACCATCCCATGCGAGATTGAGACCTTTAAGTACCTTCTCAATTGCATGGAACATCATCAAAAGGTGTAATAAGAACAATGTTGTCATCTAAGCTAACTTAACTTTGTGATGTTGATTGGTTGTGTTCTTGGATTCTTTTAGCATTTGAACTCTAGACGTAATATTCATCGTGCAATGCAAGTTATGTTTTACTTTAAATCTTGTTATATTACATGTACGGTACCTTTGTAAAACAAAAGTAATTAGGCTTGGTTGTAAAGTCATTTTAATTGTTGTGTGAATGCTTGTAAAGGGACATTGTCAATGGGGATGCTTTAAGGTAAAGAGTAAGGTAAGATAATAAGTGGTGTGTACTTGTAATTAAAATAAGATAATATAATAAGGGGTTAGTGATCATGTGAGTGGTGGGTGCATGTGCTTAAAGATTTGTGGATCATGGAGAGATCTGTATTATATAAGTAACATGACACTATAACTATGAGACACCTCATAGGAACTTTATATATTAGATAAATGAGAGATGAAAAGATATGGGAAATATTTTGGGTATATGAGGAAAATCATTGTTCTGCTGGCAGTATAATGTAGGCCAGAACATTCAAGTTGAGTTTTTGTACACTTAAGCTCAAATTGTTATATGTTTCTAGCTCATTTTTCTATTTATGAGTATTCTAAATTGTAGAGATCTCTTGGGCTGCAAAACAATGTTTAATGTTTAAATATAAATTTGGGCCTTCTTTCCAATGAAGTCAAATGTTAAGGTATACTATTTGGGCCAATTTTCATGAATTCAATGTTAATTAAATTGGGCCTTCTCTTTCATAAAGTGAGCCCATTAGAGAGGTGCACAAATCGCGCCAAAATGGTGTCTTGAAACCGGACCAGGTTGGTCAAACAAAGTCACCCCTAGCTTTTGGTGAAACCAGTTCGGGTTCCATACTGGTTTTGGAGGGAAAAGGAACTTGTGTGACTTATTTGACCACCAGTTTCAAATTATAAACTTACAAACCGATTTCAACCCTACAATTCAACTCAAACCAGGCTCAACAAAATTTCGGCTCCAGTCCGGTTTTTTGTTCACCCCTAGTCCATTTCGTTTGTTTCTTTAATAAGGACTATCCTTAGTTTTCTTTTTCTTTCTCTCCTTAAAAAAAACTCAAGAACACGACGTAAGGGATGCCAATTTTCTTATTAACGTAAAACATTGAAAGAAGCGTAATGCCCAACAAGTGCCACGTGTTCTTGCTTGACTTTGATACTTTTTGAATTTAAGGTTAAAAGCATTATAATGATATGAGATTATGAATTCAAGTCGACTCAGATGCTTATTGGATATTGAGCCTCTTAATATGTGTTGATAATTTACTTTACCAAATCCTTTATCAAATATAGTGTGGATAAAATAGTTTTGAGTTGTTGAAACAATCTTGGTTTATCTAGTATCATTTTGATGGAAATTGTTAAATTATTTGAGCTTGTTGATTGGTAGAGGTAAGACTGTCTACATCTTACCCTCCTCAGACCCTACCATAGTTTTGCATTGGCGGGATATACTGAGTACGATGATGATGATGATGATGATGATTTTCCTCGAGCTAAGCCCAAAGTTGCATCAGTATCACTTGTTATGCTGTCAAATCAAATTTGAGCTTTGTGTAACACAATTTAGTCGACTAGAGCCTAACACGGTTCATAGGAATCCATCCTGATACGATGGAGCTAAATGGCACTCAAAACGTAGCTGTCTTGGGGATCCTTTATAGGGTTTGTTAGTGTGTATGGTATAGGAAACCAACAAAATGTGGTAAAGTTGGTATTTAAAAGGCTTGTAAATATATGAACTCGGTGGTCCAAAGTTTTGAAAAGTATCCGCATACCCAAGTTAACAGCGTTTCCACAATTCCTCATTAGCACAAAAACAAGTAACGTAATTAACAAAGGTCACAATGCCACAGTGGCATACTGACATATACTTTGCAAAGTCGATGTTGAACAAGATCTAACTAAGTAAAACACTTAAATCAACATTTATACATCTACACTCTACTAAAGAGAGTAAACCCACAAATTATATTGAGAAAAATAAGTGTGATTAATATGCCCGATATCATACATGTTTTTATCACATTATTTACTCTCTGAATTTGTGGGAGTAAACAAGTGTAAACAGGGCATTTGGTGAAAAGGCATTCCATGTACTAAACTAATATGGTTGTGTTATTATTATTATTATTATTATTATTTTATTTTTTTGCGATTCTTAAAAGCCATGATTATTCATGTATTCTTTGCACAATTTTTATGACCTAAAGTTTTAAACTAGCGTGTTTCTTAGCCAGGTTGATGAAGCAAAACACGCATTTATGTGGGTTGTACGATTTGTATACAAACACTGAGCGCCGCTTTAGAAATATTAGGCGGAGTCAAAAACTTGATGTTGTTTGAGTTAAGATTATTTCAAAAGTTAAACTTTAACTTTGAAATGTTATTCCTTATGCTCTTTTAATTAGTCGGAATCGTGGATAAGGTATTTCAACCATAATTGTACGTCTGAATTGTCATTCCATTTTGTGATTTAAAGCATGAGTTGTTTGGTTTGTGAAGGCCTTTTGGGTTTGTTTTCGTAGACATTTAGAAGGAAAATGAGAGCGACCTATTTACACGAGGAGGAAGGCCTTTTTTTCTTGGTCCCTAAGTTACTTAACCAAATTGTATCACTATATATGCCTATGTCATTATAATTTAACCTTTATGCTGAGCATAATAAAGAATACCCTAGTTATAGCCCATGGACGTATGTCAGATTGTCATCTTGACAGAATCATGTGAAATTCGGTTTTCATGTTTTTTGGCTTTCGCATGTCTGTGATAGTATGATTTCGTCATGTTGTGGCCTGATCGATTCCTAATATTCTTGATGATAACCAGGGTTGAGATGTTACACTTGAGTCTAATCGTGTTTAAAGATGTATTTAACTCCAACTTGAAGGGAAAGATCCGTGCTTGCCATCCGGTTTATCAAGAAGTTGTGCGCTCTCACTACCCGTAAATGGGAGTATTTCCATTTTACATAAACATAATTGTTTCAATCAGGCTTGCAAAGTTGCAATCGGCCAATCGTGCCATTAACTTGTGTTAGTTATTTGGTTATGTACATCATATGGATCAGAGCCAAAGTGATATCCTTCTTAGATTATTTAGATTATTGATTCTCTCTCACATTTTACTTTTATGTATACTTTATTTAGTTTTTCTTTCTCGTTCTTTTTTTTTATTTCAGAAACCTTTCAATATTTGGCTTGACTAAATGATATCGAAAGTTTAACATTGAGAACTATCATATCATTTGATCGATATTTGTTTCTTACTAATACTATAATACGTAAACAACAGGTACATTTGCCTATCATGTGAAGTCGGGTTGTCATTCAAATCATTTTATTTATAAGTTTTTTAACAACGTTTGAAACTACCTCCAATACCCGAGTGAGTCTTTCTAAAATGACATGTCAACCGTTCATACTGATTTATCATTAAAAGGCTACCAAACATCTGCTAAGTTGTTCCGCAATATCAATATTGGGCCGGCCCTATGAGTCATAGCAGTAAATATAAAAATGGATCAAAACAGGCTGGGTTAATCTGACCATAAATAATTAATATCTTCAGTATAGTGACTATTGACTAAACTATAGAAAACAATAATATTGGTTTTTCACTAACATACATTTATTTACAAGTCAGACAACTTAGATCAGTTACATATATTCAACCCATTTTCAAATGAAATGTAGCTTTATCTGATACAATTTTACATAATGACACTAATAAGGACAATAGCAATATGGAAGAACATGAGCCGTCCGCCGCATTCATTCCCCTTTGAAACATTCTTCTTGTATGGTGATTTGTGTTGGTAGACACATAGAGCCCACAACAGAATGGGGCGGGGCTTACATCACATCACAATATCACATGCATGCATGTAAATGTTTGTTTGTTTGTTTTTTGCTTTTGGAATTTATCATACTAATTACAATAATTAGTATCTTTAAGCATTGATTGCAACGTAATCCAAATTTGCATATGCTGTTGATAAGCACCTCTGATTAAACACAACCCAGTTATTATTATTTTTTTTGTTTAAGACCATGCATAGTCAAAGCTATTCATCTTTGGGCGTTTTACGCCACGTGACGTCTAGTCAGCCTTGTAAAGTTTTGCAAAAAAATTAGCGTAGTCAAAACTATACACAATTATGATTTTTTAATTCATTAATATATATAAAAAAACATTGATTGACTAAGGGGGTGTTTGTTTTTTCTTCAAACATCTTCAAGGAGCTAATGTCTGCAGGCGCGCAGACATTACCCTTGAAGACTGTTTGTTTTTTTTCTTAAAACAGATCTGAAGTTATCTTCTTTCATCTTAAAAGAAAAGCAAGGAAATCTTGCTTAAAACATCTTCACAAAAAAACCCTACTCTTCTCCCTTTGCAGCCACCCTCTCATCCACTGCTCCTACCACCGTCCGCCAACACCACCACCCACCGTACGCCGCCACCACCACCCCCGTACCCCGCCGCCACCGTCCACCACCATCCACCGCCACCACCACCACCACCGTCCACCACCCACCATCCATCACCACCACCGTCCACCACCCACCATCCATCACCACCACCGTCCGCCACCACCACCACCATCCATCACCGCCACCACCGCCATCCATCACCCACCACCACCACCATCCATCACCGCCACCACCACCGTCCACCACCCACCATCCATCACCACCACCGTCCACCACCCACCATCCATCACCACCACCGTCCGCCACCACCACCACCATCCATCACCACCACCGTCCACCACCCACCATCCATCACCACCACCATCCATCACCACCACCACCATCCATCACCCACCACCACCACCATCCATCACCACCACCGTCCACCACCAACCAAAACCATCCATCACCACCACCCATTGTCCACCACCACCATCCACCGCCACTACCCACCGTCCGCCGCCACTACCACCATCCACCACCACCACCTTCCACCACCCACCAAAACCAAATCGGCATGGCAAGCAAAGACTAAAAACTAGATGTAACTTGAATAAATGACTTCTATCTTGTGAGATAAGTTTGACAGTTATGCAGACAGTATCAGCTTATAAAAACAAACAGTCTTATATTTTCAGCTTGCAGATCTTCAGACCACATCTTCAGTTGCAGACATGAAAACAGATGAAATCAGCTTGCAGACAGTTTATGTCTGCAAAAACAAACAGCACCTAAATCCTCCTCCCTCCAATGTTGTCTACACAACGTTCACCACCACAACTTAACCCAAAATGCCAGGGGTGGGGTGGGGTGGGGTGGGGTGGGGTGAGGGTGTTCCCTGATGTTTTGAACCCAAAATGCCTCCGCAACTTTACTAAACGATCGGTCTAATAACATCATTATTCATTACATGCACACCTCATTAAACATTGTATTTCATAGTAAGTATATACATGTCAAGTATAGTTATTTTCATAATCAACATCACCAAGCCAGACCATAGCTATATATTCCTATATGTGGTGGGGGCATTCATTGAGACCAAATGTTATGCTATAACTATGGAAATAGCATAAATACTTTAAAAGGAGGTCATCTACACTATTAAAAGAATATAGTTTTTGAATAAATGTCATGTATGTTTCTATTGGTTCATCACTATATTTTCATAAATACTAAGACGTCTTAAATTTTCTTAGTAATTAAATAATTCAAAAAAGTAAATAATATTATTCTATTAACACTCTATTTAATCCATATATTAATGTTAATTAATGTTAATAATTATGATATTTACCTATCACTAATTAACTGTAAGTTATTACATGGAATGTTTTGCTTTAAAATATCAATGTATTAAAATATTGGTTTAACATTTTCAAAAGTTTTTTTTATATCTATTCAAAAATACAATAATTTTTCAACCTTCACTTAATATGACTTAAATCTAAGACCAATTTTCTTTACAAATGATATATTTATAAATACGTTATATTTTGCATAAAGTTTGTCAATTCACGTGTTTCTAATTCTAATGTCAATAACTGACAAATTCAAAAAGATCTTATATATTATTAAAATGCATTTCTAGCTTTGTGTCTACAAATTGTTTGTTGAAATATTTTTGGTATTCAATTTAGTGTATATTATGTACTGTTTGATATTATTTAATTATTATATAAAATGAAAAACATTATTGTTTTTTCGTCTTACCAATTACAAACTAAATATGTGTGCACATGCATGTGTACGTGAATATAGCAATGATTGGTTGTTGAGCACATAAATTTATCAACTATAAGTATAATATGATTTTATTAATTTGTTACATTTTAATTAACAATTTACGTCAAAATATGATTCAAACTATTTATTTGCACACAGTTGTTAATACCATAATTAGTAGTAACAAATAAAAATCAATTCTATGTCAACTACATTTCAATATCAACTGATTGTGCATTCTTTTTAATTAATAAACGTTATTTTCGGTATCATTCGTATATAATTATTATATAAAAGTTTATTTTAGGAATTGTCTAATTAAAGATTTTTAATTTTCGTGGCTTAAATTTTAAAACAGGTCTATCAAATACGTATTTTTTTGCTATAATTGAATGGCAAACTTATTTGAAATAAAATCTTAATTTTCGGCTATAAATAATGGTCAACTTATTTTTAAAAATACATGGAGTTTTTCCTATTATAAAACGATCAACTTTTTTTTTATGAAAGCATGAATTTGGCTATAATTAAATGGTCAATTTATCTACACATACTATTAAAGCAATAGGCTTTTTAAACAAATGACATTTATCTATTGGCTAATCACTATAGTTTTCATACATATTAAGTCTTCTCAAGTTTTCTTGGTAATTAAATAATTCAAAAGTAAACAATATTATTTAAATGTAAACAATTAAATTCATATATTAATTTTAATGGTTGTGATATTAAATAAAATAGTAACTCATGAAGTCTTTAGTCAATCACATTGATTATTATGTATAAAAAATAAAGGCACAAGCATTGTATGGAATTAGATAAATAAACATATTTCTGTTTTAAAAACGTTCAAACAATCTTAAATATTCAAATACTTAATATATTCAATTTTTGGATTCATTAGTCAACTGGGTATTGCCTATATGAAAATAACGCACAAAATATGTATCCAATTATACTAATAGACTTATTTCCATTGTTAATAAATACAACCACATTCCATTAAAATGTCACAATTTAGTATATATAAAACCAATTCAAATAAACTAATTTCAGTGTTTCATAATTTGACTATTAAAAGGTTAATATTATTTAACAACATACTTTTTATTCATTCATTCATCATAATCTATCTATACTATTAGACGTTTATTTTATATGTGTAAATGTTTAATAAAGTTGTTGAACCATATTCTGTTAACGTATAATTTACGTAACGCTTAATTAACACGTCTAATTTAAAGTTAGAATACATATGGGATATATTTTTTCTATATTAGAGTCCCTTCGAAATCTACATATCTACCTATACTATTAAAAGAATTAAGTTTAAGTCAACATGGCATCTTCCTATTGGTCATTTTCAATTCATTCCATTTATATCAACAACTTCTCTATTTTTCACAATAAAATAATTTTAAAACAAAATATTTTTAAAAAAAACCATTCAATGCATCGTGTAACCCCCGAACCCGTTTACTATTCTTGTGTTTAAGAATATGGATTCATTGGAAGTATTTAAATTTATAATTAAATGTGAAGTTGTAACTTATCATTTTGGTCAAATTTTAAATAATATTAACTCACTCAACCATTTAATAAATCAAAGAGTGGATTTTATAAACGGGTCTAAATTATTGATTACTTATTAGACGTTTATTTATATGTGTAAATGTTTAATAAAGTTGTTGAACCATATTCTGTTAACGTATAAAACGTATAATTTACGTAACGGTTAATTAACGCGTCTAAATTAAAGTTAGAATACATATAGATATATTAATTTTATATTAGAGTCCCTTCAAAATTAAAGTCAATTCATTTTTCCATTTTTGAACGTGTACAAAAATAAAAAAAAGTTAGATTTGACTTTCAAATTATGGCAATACGACCCAATCGGTGTTTAATTTGTGATTTTTTAATCACTTTAATATTATGTTAATTTGGTAAAGAAATCACACCTTAACAAGAAATGCATAATTTTTAGCAAACAAATAGCTTAGTCTTCCCCTACGTAAATTTAAACATTATATATTCAATACATTTCGTGAGCTATATTTGAAAAACTATATATTAAAACACAATATGTCAAAGTTCATACTTGGTTGCTTATGAAGTTTGAGATGCAAGATTTTGAAGTTCTTTATGCCGTTTTAAGTTAACCAATATTATACTTTTGTAGTAGACAAAGGTATGTATGTTTATTTTTTTTAAGTTAAATCATTTGTTAAATAAATATAAACATGTGTCATCCTATATACGTTTTTATTGTCAACATGTTTAGTGTTACCTATTTGTTGGTATGAAAGCCTTATTATATTTTATTTTAGGTTTCTTCAAGATCCATGAAACATAGTGTTTTTGAGTCATCCTCTTCCAATAAGAGAAATAATATAAATGGTTAGTCATTTTAATATTATTTGTTTACTCTCTAAATGTTATATTATATTTTATTTTTTGCAAATCATGCAGTGTCAACGGAAAAGGAACCATTGAGTATCATATCCAACGGTAATATTTTAAAATAACTATTCATTAATACGTTTTCATATATTTATATTTTATTTATTATTTTGTTGGATTCAATTATAATATTTACATCAAGTTATGAGATATCCTATAAATGTTAATTTTAAGTAAATATATTTTTTCTATGCGCTATGTATTTTACAAAATTGAACATACACCCAAAAATAAAGATACTCATTTTAGCATATTACTATGTTAAAAATGTATACTTATATTAACAACAAAAAATTATGTCAAAACGATTACAAATTGAAATGATAAGAATTAAGATTGTTATTTTGTATATTTCCGTTTTATTTTTATATGTTTTCTTTTTAACAACCAAATACCTTTATAATTACATTAAAATATTACATAACCATTTTTTTTAATATTTTACAAAATCTAATATACGTTAGTATAGACAATAATTTGTTTTTAAAATATGTTAAGTTTAATAAACTTTTTGCTTATTTTATTCTAATAACAATTAACTATGTGGTTACTTGTCCAATGACATCATTTAATGTTAATTGATTAGACATTGGAGAAGAAAATGAACCGTAAACTACTAAACAATGTTCTATATGTGCAAACTCAAATAACACATGTTATTTTTTTCTATTCATTTACTTTTTGGATAAAGTACATGTATTCACACATTATTTCATAGGTTATACCAGTATTTATATAACCATTCTTCTGTTTTTATATTTAACAGTTGTCAAGATAAATACCAAAGAAACAATTGCATAGGGAATTTCACGAGTGGAGAGTAGAGACGGTGTTAAAATGTTTATATTAGACAAAGACGGTAAAGTTACAAACAAAACTACAAATGTGGTTTATAAGGAAATATTTAGTAGTTAATGAATTTTTCATTTTAAACTTTGGATTATCTATCGAATAATTGTATAAAGGATGTTAATTTCGTTGAAAGTTATGTTTGATAATCAATTTTTTTACCGGTATTATTAACAACTAAATATCACGTACCCATCCCAATTATATGACAACCTATTTTATAATTTTATATTAACTGCGAATTTTACATGATTTATAAATTTTCACCCGTGTCGTAAACGGGTCAATAGCCTAGTGTTTAATATATTCATTCAACTAAAATAGAAAAAAGTGCTCTACTTTTTAATAGGAAAATTGGTTTTTATTGGTCCCAAATATCGTTTTTTGGTCACTAGCGGTCTCAACTAACGAATTGGCTGCTGACGGTCCCAACTTTTAACGTATTTGTTCCTAATGTTCCGCGACTAACAAAATTTTAACGTCGTTAGTTTTAGGTCACCGGAAAAACATTTTTGGACGGAAAACATACATTTTTTTCCGAAAACTCAACAATTTTGTCCCAAACATCATGGTAACTTTGTATCGTACATTTAGGAAACTTTTTATAGTAAAAGACCCAATTATTGAGGTCGCCGGAACCCTAGAACCATTGTCGGAATCAGTTGATGGTGCTTAAGTGATGGTGGTTGGTTGGCGGTGAGTCAATTGGTGGTGGCGGTGTTTAGATGGTGTTTTCCGGGAAAAAATTGACTTTTCCGGCCAAAAACTTTTTTCCGACGACCCGAAACTAACGGTGTTAAGATTTTGTTAGCCGCGGACCGTTAGGAACAAATACATTAAAAGTTGGGACCATCAGTTACCAATTCGTTAGTTGAGACCGACAATGACCAAAAGACAATAGTTAGGACCAATAAAATCCAATTTTCCTTTTTAATATAATTTTTTTGAATTAAAAAATATAAACGTCAACGATGTTTAATGGTTGAAGTACATAAAAAGTCAAAATTGTACCTTTTTTCTTTTTATTTATCAGTTAATTATGAAATTGTCATAACCTTTATCTTCGTCACTGATTTGTTTTTAAAGATTTACTTCGTACACTTCACACTAAATTTTACTTCCTATTTGATGTGCTTCAAGTGTGTGTATGGTGTGTGTGAAAGGGGAAGGGTATTCAATGGCAGATCCAGATCCAAAAAAATTTTTAAATCAGCTCACACTTTTTCGGTTTTCAAATTTCTCACAACTGATGGTTAAAATTTCTAGGTAGGTCGGTCAAGATGTAGTACATAATACGATACCATATCATAAGAAAGATAACAAGAAAACATACATGACCAACAATTCTACTTTTTTTCCCAACCTTGATATCCTTCGTTCACAACTCACAAATGCATTTTGTTGACCGTTTTCCTTAAAACATAACTATAGAATAATGAAAACCACGTAAGATGTAATGTATTATTGATCAACTATATATAAGAGTATAATAAGATAAATACAAGAAAACATAATCAAATACAATCTCCTAACTATGATAATAGTATAATAATCACACTCTAATAATATATCCTACAATATTCTCTAATAGTAGCAAACCAAGCAATATGCCTTATCCGTTCTTACACTATACGAACCAATCATGAAATTCAATGAACCATTCGGGAGCAAAACGCCTTAATTTCTTAGTAAACAATCATTGTGGAAAATCATGACATTGTGGTTGACATGAACCTCTATTCAAATAGGCTCGTCTAATATCATCTCTTTGATTAGGATAATATGATGAAATTGGTTTCCGCTAAGAGGAATCGATGGAAGGTCTTCCAATTCAGCCATATTTGGGGTATTCTTTGATGAAGAAGATGACTTAAATGCTGGCAATTTTGTTTTATGTAGTCCTCCCATTAGCCCACATTATCAAGTTTTAACAAAACTAAATCACAAATTTTAGATTGATATTTATAGAACACAAGATTCTAATATGAGAATCAGCTATTCAAGTATAAAAGAATACAAAATAAACAAAAGACTAGTCTTTTAGGATGGTTTGGTTTTGGTGAAGTCCGGTATATCTAATCAATGAGTAAAGGTTTTTTTTTCCCAATTATAAGACCATAACTAAGTAAAAAGAAAGAAAATAACGTAATAAAAAAAAGAAGAAGCAGGTTTCGAACCCGTGTAACATAATAACAAGAGAGAAACGGATGAAGGTTTAAAGAGTAACATTTTACCACCACACAAACTTAAATAATTATGTAGTATATAATCTCGTCTGATCTAATAAAATTGATATATATGTTTGTGTAATTCTTATTGTTTTTGATTATGCATTAGACAATGCGTATTGGGCGATAAGGGGCAAGAACACCGCACCCCAGATGATAAGTGGGTTGGGGGTGGGGGGGGGGACATGAACCTGTCATCGGCTTGTGTGATGAAAATGCTGACTTGACGGTCAACTATAGGTGAAGGTGATTTTTGAACTACAATACCACTACACCTCTAAAATGAAAATCGTCACTCTGATTTGTGGCACCGCGTGTCAAAAATTCATCATATTTTGTAGCCTTCCACTACGCATAGTTTTATAATCGACACTTTTTTATTATATATATTAAAAATAAAAACCTTTACGGATGAGTTAATTAGTGTGATTGAATAAAGGAATGGCATATGGTTGAACACGTCTATCTTGAAAGTTGAATCAAAGTACATTTTAGTCAAATCGGATGCAATCTTTTTGTATGTGTTTTAGTTTGTTTTTTGTTTTTGTTTTAAGCCTAATATTAAATAACCTAGATTGTAAGCTTAATTATCTAATTGTATAGCCGTGAACGAATTGAATATTTAGTGAACAGTTTGCAAATTGTTTGGTAGGAAGTTTGTTTACGATCGTTCGTTTAAGAATGAACATGAACAAAAAATTTTATTCGTTTAATTAAACGAACGGACATGAACAAAGGTTGTGTTCGTGAACGTGCGGTAATGCGTTTACTTATGTACGTTTGTTTATGTTCGTTAGTTAAAGGTTTATTTTATATTTTTATAATATTTTATTTGTAATAACCAACATAACACTTAAATCTGTAGTTTTATTGATTATGTTCGATTCGCTTCATTAATGGTTTGTATTTTAAACTTTTGCTTTAACTAAAATGCCCCCCCCCCCCCCCCCCCTTATATTTTCTTAAATAGTACATGTTTATTTGCATTCGTTAATAAGTTCAATTCCTTAACGACTGAAGACGAACAAGATTTTATTTTTGGTTAACATTCATGAACCTAGGCCCGGCCCATGGGCCAGCCAATAAGATAATGGCTTTGGGCATCCAGTATTTCTAGGCCCCCAATTTTATATGGGTTATGTACATATTTTAAAACTAGGGGTTTTTTAATTAAGAACTTGTTGATGGGTCACAAGTTAAAAGTGAGACTTATGTCATTAATGATTTATCCTTGTATTATGTACCTATAGTAGAAAAATTAAATAAAAATAAGGACAAAAACTAATGGCGACTGATGGTTAGAATATTAGATTATTTATAGTTAGATTTTTTATAATGTCAAATACAATTCGAAAGTTTGAATCGAGTCAATCTAAAATGTTAAAGAAACAAAAATAATTTTAACTTCGCCAACTATAAGGATACGTTTGGTATGCATAAATAAATGGCGGAATGGAATGTTCCATTGTGATGGAATGGAGAAAAATGTGTTTGGTTGATTAAAAGAATTGAATAACCTATTATTTAGTTCATTCCATTCCTCAAAAAACACTCCAATTTCATTCCATTCATACCTGATGGTTTTTTTTCATTCCATTTCCTTTTTCACCCTACATTACCTCCACAACACTCTCACCACCTTCAACACCCACCACCACCACTAAAAACAACCACCACCACCACCAACCACCGCCCCCACCCACCGCCATCAGTGCCAGCTGCTCACCACCGCCAACCACTCTCAACCGCCATCAACCGTCGCACCCGTCCCTCATCACCGCCGCCCGCCTCCGCCAACTAATGCTAAGAATGCCACCTACCTCCCACCAAGAGCGCCACTTACCAACATTTTAATTTATTTTTTTATTTTTTTCTGCCTACCAAACAACACAAGGTAATGATTCATTTCATTCTCATGTAGTAACCAAATATCTCATTGAATGGTAATAATTCATTTC
This sequence comes from Bidens hawaiensis, assembly GCF_021521415.1. Taxonomy (NCBI): domain Eukaryota; kingdom Viridiplantae; phylum Streptophyta; class Magnoliopsida; order Asterales; family Asteraceae; genus Bidens; species Bidens hawaiensis. The sequence continues at coordinate 165,316 of NW_027491362.1, read as the reverse complement.
ATTCGTTTGTCCATCTCATTGCCACGTTCATTCCATTCATTTGTTCATTCCATGACCTCATACCAAACGAAACCTAAATTTATTAGTTTATTGCCGGTCCCAAACCCGGGAAAAGGAAGAGGGTGTAAATTAAATGAATTTTTCAAAAAATGGCTCAACATTTTAGTTCACTTTCACGAATGTTAAGACGGCTCTGCATAAACCATTCGTGAACTTGTTTAATGCTAAATAAACGGACATTAACAAGACTTCGTTCGATTCGGTTCCCCTACCTAATTGTATCAATGGCACATCCATTTCACGTTTGGTTTCTTCATCCCTCTTTAAATTTGGTTATCCAATTAGGTAGGTTTCTTTTTCACTTTCTAATTTTGTAAGTATTTATCACTACACCAAATGAGTTTTTCATGACATGATATTCATTAAATCAAATTTTATTACTGCACATTTTACAAGTCAATTTATGGTTTATAATAAAGTGAATCTTGTATGAATATGATGCGAGCTTTTATTTATTCGTTGGACGTTAAAGAAAAAAAGGCCTTAAAAACAAAACCACACCTAATAAAAGAAATCACAGACAAAAACGCGTTTCTTCATGATTATATTATTTTAATTTTGATTTCTTCCATGCTGGGTTTCATATATATTTGTTTAAATAAATTAACTAAAGTTATAAAATATAAAAGAAGGGGTCTGCTTCTGCTGTTTGGTACATAAACGTTGATTAATTAAACACAAAGCATCCACCCAACCCAATCATTTGCCCACCTTCACAATTTAATTATCTTCTTTTCTTCCCTACCGATTACCAACTCGACTTTTCGTCACTGTTGTCGCATTCAATCAAACGGTTTGTGATAATGACTCCAACACATACTAGATATCTTTCGCTAAACGATACTAATTACACATACGTTTTAACTAGAAATCAATACATCTCTAAATAATTTCCTAGCTAGGAAGCCATCATTTGTTTTTTTTTAATGAAAAGCCGCAACCTTTTTTCGTGTAAAAGCTATATCAAATAAGTAATCATGTCTAGAGTATTAAGTTTTCTTGTCACAATATGAACGAGATGATATAAAATCGCAAAATTAATATTTGAACACTGTACGTTATGTTAATAGTTGCCTTGTCGAAACCCTTCCATCGACTAGAGTTGTCCATTTGCGAACCAACCACATGCTTATGACCACATACTAAGCGTCTTGGTTCATCTTATTTAAAAGTCATGACCGTTTCAAGTCAATACATTTAAAGGTCACGAGGCTTTAACCTTTTGGAACTATAAAGATAACTGGTTCAGTGTAATGTTACAGTTCATTACACCTGTTTCATTATTCGATTCGTCTTAAAAAGGTTTCTAGTAAATATAGCATACACATAATAAATATAAAAATAAATAAATAGAATTTGTAGGTCGGGTTTTTTCAAGTTTAAAACTTAAGGAATTCTCGAGTTTTTCCTTCCCATACTTGTTATACTCCTCTTTTAATTTGTCACAAGAATAATACTACTTTTTTTTTCGCACACTAACTAAAGCGTGAAAAAAATTACCTTAATTTGTTGTTTTTAAGGACGCGCACAGTTGAAATTTAGGAAGGCCAAAGGAGATATGTTTAGTCTAACCCCTTTTAATTATTGTAATATACATTATAATCTTGATAAATAAATATACATAATCATGATTAAACAAAAAAATGCTTGCTTAAGTTAATGTTTTGTAGGAAGGTCCAATAGAATACGTCTAGTCAACCCTTATTTATTGTTGTAATATAAACCTTAGTAAAAGAATACTATGATTAAATTAAAGAGTTAATAGCCATTTTCGTCCCTGTGGTTTGCTACTTTCGCCACTTCAGTCCAAAATTTGTATTTTTGTCAATTTAGTCCTCATAGTTTTAAATATTAGCCAATTACGTCCTATCCGTCTAACGGCATCCAGCTATGCCGTTAGTTCAAGGGTATTTTTGTCTTTCTCCTTTTTATTTTGAGTTATTGGTCATTTTCGTCCCTGTGGTTTGATACTTTTGCCAATTCAGTCCAAAGTTTGAAATTTTGTCAATTTAAGTCAGTTTTTTTTCTATAACCCTAGAGAGCATTATCCAAGCCCAAAACAAGTCTGCATTTACTCTGTCGACAACAGTAATCATACCCCCTCCTCTCATATTTAGTTTCTAGACGGTTCCTAAACTCTCCCCCATGGTGGAATTCAATGGTAAAGTGGTCAAAGTAATTCTGTGAAACCGAATTGTACGGAAAAAACTAAAAATCGTTTCTTTGATGAATGCATAATATTTAGGGTTTAGAGATTAACATATCATAACGAAAATCTGGGTCGTAATCAACTATTATACATTAATCAACAAAACAATTTTTAGTTTTTTCTGTATAATTCGGTTTCAGGGAATTACCTTGACCACTTTACCATTGAATTCCACCATGGAGAAGATTTTAGGAAATGTCTAGAAACTAAATATAAGGGGGGGTATGATTACTGTTGTCAACAGAGTAAATGCATACCATTATTTGAGGTTGCTCGATGGTTTTGGGCTTGAATTATGCTCTTCAGGGTTATAAACAAAAAACATAAAAAACAAAAAAAACTGAATTAAACTGAACATTAAATTGACAAAATTTTAAACTTTGGACTGAATTGGCAAAGATATCAAACCACAGGGACTAAAATGACCATTAACTCAAAATTAAAAGGAGAAAGACAAAAATACCCTTAAACTAACGGCATAGCTGGATGCCGTTAGACGGATGGGACGTAATTGGCTAATATTTAAAACTATGAGGACTAAATTGACAAAATTAAAAATTTTGGACTAAAGTGGCGAAAGTAGTAAACCACAGGAACGAAAATAGCCATTAACTCTAAATTAAAATATCGTGTGTTGTAAGGGTGTGCGTGGTGCGGTTCGGTGCGGTTTTTGGTTAAAACCGAACCGAAAACCAAAAATTCGGTTTTTGGAGTATTTGAAACCGTTCGGTTTCGGTTTTTTCGGTTTTCATTTTGGTTTTGGTTCGGTTTCGGTTTTTTCGGTTTTTGCCATTTCATCTTGAAAATTTTAGATCAAAAGAAAGTTTTCAAAAACTAATTAATATAGGTATAAATAATTTTGTTAATTGTAAATAATTGACTATTAAACATTTTACCAAAAATATATTGAGTTACATGTTTATTAAATTTTTATAAATTACTTAATATAATATATAAAAGAACAAAAATTTAGGAATTCGGTTCGGTTCGGTTTTTTCGGTTTTTTATTATATGCAAAACCAAAACCGAACCGTTAGTTCGTTTTTTACAAAAAATTAAAACCAAACCGTCGGTTTTTGTTTCGGTTCGGTTTTTTCGGTTTGGGTTTTTCGGTTTTTCGATTCCGGATTGGTTTTTTCGGTTTCTTGCACACCCCTAGTGTGTTGAGGTCATTTAGGCTACACAATGTGAGTCAGGACGGGATCTAAATATGACCCGTATCGATGGAGTGGGACGATGTTCCCGTTCATCCCAATTCCCTCCAACAAAATTTTCTCCCGATAGATAAAATGGTAACAAACGGGCCGAAATTTGTGAAGGGCGTCGGGATGGACGAGAACACCTTCAGTCTCATTAATATACTTTTGTACTGATAAAAATAATTTGAAGACATGAATGATGAAAGACTTGAGGAGCATAAAAATCACTTGAGGTCTTTAATTTATATATTCTGAATCTTTTTATGGAATGAAGCCAAAGACGTGAGCACCACAAAAATTAATCTAGATTGAAGATATTGATCACTCTATCAAATCAAAAAGATAAAAATACAAGTTATTGGATTGCTTGTTATCCAAGAAAGAAATCAATGGCCGAGAGAGCATGAATTCAAGAACAAAATACAAGAATTAATATAGAAAAAAAAAAACCATTAGCAAGCGTAAAAATCCACAAGCTCATGTAAAGCATCAGGTTGAGGATCATCTGCATTTTCAATCATCCACAATAAATGTTCAAACAAAACAACCTCGCACTCAATGGAATCGCCAACACTAGACCGTTCCACAAGCTCCTGGAACAGCGGGTGTTGGGCGACATGCGAGCTAATAAGATAACGGCGCCTTGACTTGCCAACATAGACAGCATGAGAATGGCTAATGTCTTCATCAGAAGTGGGTGCATTTGCACGGTCAGCCGGCTTGCCGTTGCTAAACGAATGCCATTTCTTAAGCACGGACTTGATCTTTGTTAGCTTTCCGCCTTTTGCCATTGGTTTTGTTGTGTGTAATGTAAAATGATTTAGAGGTTTTGGGTTTGGAGATAATGTGGGAAATAGAGAATGGAATGGAAGCTGGCTTCTTATATAAAATAGTCTTGAGGCTGGAAAGTGATGGGACATGTATAAAAGATATATACAAGAAAATATAATATAATTTCTTTAAAAGAAAGGTGAGATTAAAAAAAATGATTAACTGAACCGAATTAGCTAGGAGCTGATTCAGATTGTATAGGAATTAGTATGAAACCAATGGAAACCTTATAAGATTTGGGATGTTTAGAACCCCCTTGATTAGAAACCGGTTTCTCCAAGAACCGACTTTGACTTCTTTGACTAGATACCGATTCGGTTCTAACCCTTGTTTTTAACCGGTTTGTTCAATTCTTGTAGTTAGAAAGTTAAATATGGTTGAAAATGTAAAAGTTGGTGTGATTAAAATTATAAATATTAGGGATACAAAAGAGGGAAAAGACCTATTTTGCTTTTCATTTTAAATCTAGTTCTCATTTTTCTAGTTTTAGATAGCTTCTATTTAGATTAGTACCTATTGATCTATTGATATGGTGTTTACTCTTACAAATGTGAGATTGCGAGTTTAAAAACTTGCAAATACAAGGTAAAGATGAAATTTTGTTCAAAAAAAATATATAAGATAACAAAAATCAAAACTTGTATCATATATAAACACAATAATTTTATTCTCTTTATTTGATTATAGTTAATTACACGAATGAGTTGCGTGGTTTACCCGTGTTACAAATTTACTACATTGGTGGTCCTTATTGTTCACTTAAACGTAACATTAATGATCCTTAACACTATCAGGAGTTAAAACTCACCTAGTTTGTGAAATGAACAAATGTCCTTTTATTTACATTTGAAATAAGAAAAATTAAATATATAATGTTGGGACCACTATAAAGAAAAGAATAAGAAATTATATAAAGAAATGACCAAAATAATAAGCCCTCAGGCTCAACTGAAACCTTCGCATCCTTTCAATTGATATTTTGTCATATTTTTTAAAATGACCAAATTATCTTTAAGTTAAAAAGAAAAGAAAATTAAAAGAGTTAATTACAAATACGGCCCATGTGGCTAGATAAAGTAACACTGACACCTTTAAGTAATAAGAGTTAAAATTAACAAGTTTGTGGTTTCAATATCGTAACAAGTTTGTAGTCTGAGTCTAACTTTCGTCTAGTTTTCTGTTAACTTTAGGTAAATGACCAAAATATCCTTTCGAGCTTTAAAAAAAATTATTCACAATGCGCAAGTACCACTTAACTACCACATATGTTTATAATGTGTACATATTTTAGTGGTGCTTGGACAAACAGGTGTTTAGGGCCATTCTTGTCTGTCTCTTAAACCATTCTTATGATCTATTTGTGATGTCCTTCCAAACAAGACACTATAATAAACCATAAAATTTGTCAATCGCTTTTGACTTTTTTCCCAAATTACAAGTCATGAAATGGGAGTATCGTGTATTCTAATAGGAAGACTACCGACTCTCATTAGAAGATAATACTAATAAATTGGCAGCAGAATTATTATTCTTTACTTTTTTATATATTAAATCAATTTTAATTGACCAGTTATCTTGTTTACTTTTCATATATAATTGGACTTTGATTTAAATAACATTTGACGTAAATCAAATGAAAATGATCAAAATTAAGAAAAAAAAAACACACATATATATATATATATATGTATTAGACTTATTTTACGAATAGTTTAATGTGTCAGAACTCAGAATTTACATATTTAATAGTAAACATTTCATGTTTAATAATAAGCATTTCATTGTTACATGCTGGTTATATGTTGATTAACTTTGATTGTATAGCCTAGTTACATTTATGTGTGTTCGAATTCTTTGTAGATTCTTACGATAATTCTCAAGAGAAGTTTTTTTTAAATATTCGTCGATTTAACTAACTAAATTCACTATTAGGACTCTTTAGTAAAAACCTAAATAAAAACCTAACTAACTAAATCTGTATTAAAATCAGTTTAGCATATCTATAATCTTTAATAAAAACCTACAATGTTTTGTCACTTGTCGCATTCATATTTATCCTCAGAAATTAAAACCAACTAAATCTTTAAAATCATTCACTTTAATTAATTTGTTAATTGATTACTGTATATTTAAAACTAATTCGAATGACGAAAATAATTATACTAAATACTTCAATTGTTTTGAACACTACAATACAACGGCTATCTAAGGTGTCGTTTGTTTTTTAAGACAAAAACTGTCTGCAATCTGATTTCATGTCTGCAACTGAATATGTGGTTTGAAGGTCTGCAATCTAAAAATATAATAATATTGTATGTTTTATAAACTGTTAATTGTCTGCATAAGCTGAAAATTAGTTACCTATCATATATATCACAGTAAATAGAAGTCATTTAACGTCTGTAAATTGCTAAAATAATTGGTAGTGGTGTACGAACTATAGAAGTGAGTGGTGGTGTACGAACAATGGAAGTGGGTGGTGGTAGACGATTTTGGTAGGCAGTGAATGGTGGTGGTGGACAGTGGGTGGTGGTGATGGACAGTTGTGGTGGGTGGTGGACGGTGATGGTGGCCGACAGTGGGTGGTGATGGTGATAAACGGTTGTGGTGGGTGATGAACTGTGGTGATGGCAGACGATGATGGGTGGTGGCGATGATGGACGGTGGGTGGTGGTGGTGGATGGTGGTGGAGGTAGTGCTAGCGGCGGACGGTGGTCGATGGGTGGTGGTGGTAGTGGACGGTGGTTGTGGCGGACAAAGGTGGTGGTGGTGATGGACGGTGGTGGTGGGTGGTGGTAGTGGACGGTGGTTGTGGCGGACAGGGGTGGTGGTGGTGATGGACGGCGGTGGTGGTGGGTGGTTGACGGTGGTGGTGGCGGACGATGGGTGGCGGTGGTGGTGACGGACGGTGGGTGGTGGAGGCGGTGGTGTTGGACATTGGGTGTTGGTAGGATGTTAAGAAGTGTAAAGAAGTTTGAAGAAGTGTGAATATGATGGATATTAGCTTATTTTTAAGATCATAAAAACAATTTTCAGATCTTTTTTATTTTTTAAAACAAACTGTCTTTAAAGGTTTATGTTTGCGCGCTCGCAGACATAAGCCTCCTGCAGATGTTTGAAGCTAAAACAAACACAACCTAAGTTTATTGTCTTTTGTATTTTGCTTAATTATTAAATACTAGTTTGAGTCCCGTGTATTACACGGGTAATTGATAAAAATTTTGTACTTTAACCAACCATAAAGTGAAATATAGTTAACAAAATGATCATATGTTTTATACAGTTACAATTTACATTAAAATTACATAAATTACATAACTAAGATTACACAAATATGTTACAAATAAGTAAAATAGTCCTTGTACACTACATTTGTAATTGTCCGTGTTTATCACAAATCAAATATTTAGTCCATGTCTGCTTATAACTTGTAAGGCCCCGTTACCGGTAACCCTACTTTCGTGTTGGATTTACTCAAAAACACAGTTCTAAATATCAGAGTTAATTAAAAACTTTACGCGGAATATAAAACTTTCATAAAACATTACATATCAATTCATAATCATGTCTTTAAACATTCCTCTTGTCTTTCAAAATCAAAACGTAACTTATAAAACATATCGGATCTTCAGATGCCAGGCTTTAGTCTTCTGCCATGTGTCCTCCACTCAAGCCAGCTGTCTCATCCTACTCACCTGCGTGCATACTAAAAGTCAGCTACGCTGAGTGAGTTCTAGTTAATCATACACTACCATACAATACCTTGTTACATACATACGTACTTAACCTCATAACTTTCTTTCATACACACATAAGTACTCATACCTTCATTCTTACTTACATACTTTCTTTCTTACTTACATACTTTCTTTACATTCATAATCATACGTTTTAAAGAGCCTTTCGCCCTATAACCTCACAGATATTATAAGGGTCTGGTCCCTAACATCACAGATATTATAAGGGTCTGGTCCCTAACATCACAGATATTATAAGGGTCTGGTCCCTATCATCACAGATATTATGAGGGTCTGGTCCCTAACATCACAGATATTATTAGGGTCTGGTCCCTAACATCACAGATATTATTAGGGTCTGGTCCCATGTTTTCGAATATTAGTAGGGTTCGATTCCCTCTTCGTTACCATACAACCATACATCATACCTCGAGTATTATTAGGGCTCGGTACCCCTTTCGTAACCATATAACCATACAACCGTCATTTCCTTCTTTTATTAACTTTCTTACGTTCATACACATAAACATACATATCATACTTGCCATATTTATAACGTTACAACCTGACAGTACGTGCAATATCCGAAGATCGTTCACGAACCATCAAGCAATCATTCATACATATCACATATATCACCTATGGCATACACTTATCACTTTGGATAAATGTATTAACAACACATCAAGTATGCACACAGCCCCGAAAACATAACAAGGAATGGGGCTAGAAACTCACCTGGATCCTGTTACGCTCGCCGTTGATCGTAATTCCTTTCTTTAACTGGGCTCGGCTAACTGTATAATATTTACACATATCAATTAACTACTGCTACTCGTTTGTATTTCTATCTATAAATGACCCACAACGAACGGGGGTCCGGGGGCAGCGCCCCTGGCAGCGGGGTTCTAGGGGCGGCAGCCCCTAGCGGGGTCCAAGGGGCAGAGCCCCTGGCTGGGGTTAAGCTGCCAGGTCAGCTTGGAAAAATTTTATTTTCGATAACTGCCTTAACACATTTTCCATTAGGTTTTTAATTTATTTTATAGACGAACTTCGCTTCAGGCGAAGTTAAACCTTAGGCGAACTTGGAAACAGCTTGGTTCTGGCTTGATTCGATCGAATAGGAACACGTTCGATCGAATAGGAACACGTTCGATCGAATACAACACGTTCGATCGAATACAACACGTTCGATCGAATAGGAACACGTTCGATCAAACAGGAACACGTTCGATCGAATAGGAACACGTTCGATCGAATACAACACTCATTCGATCGAATACAAAACTCATTCGATCGAATGAGTTGGAGACCATTCGGTTGCTTCCCTATTCGGTCGACTGGACTTGTTCGATCTACGCATTCGATCGAATGGACTGATTCGATCGACTGGTTCGATCGAATGAGTCTGATTCGACTCCTTCAAGCTGGGCGACGGAGAAACCCACGGGTTTTCCAGATTTTCCAGATTTTTGACCCAAAATCGAAGTTTTTGACATGGAAATGCTCGGGATTAAGAGGGCTATCGATTCCTAGTACTTTTAAACACAAAAGCTTGCATTTTGACACCAAAACAAGGCGGTTTTTGACCCGAAAACTCAAGTTACGAAAATGGGAGTTTTTGCTCGATTTGAGGTCGAAAATGGTTATGAAAACGGATGATTTTCGAGAGGGACTTACCAAAAACGATTAGGAACAAGATTGTGGACTCGGATTTGCGATTTAAGAACTTTCTCTCTCTAGCTTCTCTCTCTAGAAATGAGAGTGTTTGGGTGGGTGTAAGTGAAGGAAGATGGTGAAAAATGGTGGAAGTGTCAAGAACTTTCGTTTATATACTACGGGTTTGGTTAGGCTCGGGTTGGCTTCCTACGGGTCGAGACAGGCCGAGTTCATAAAATAACTAAGCCCAAGACCCGTTCCTTACTCGACATTAAATAACTAAAACGTGAAATTACTAAACATAACTTTCTTTTATTTATCAATATAAAAATTTTAGGATGTTACATAACTCTTAATAAGGTAGCATATAGATATGTTTATAACTCTTGATCTCGCCACATATGATTATCCGTGTGATCAATAAGATTCTTCAAGTACATACCAACCCTTGATAGATGATAATATATCCATGAAACTAACAAAAAAATAATCTTACACATAAAATATCATACATGTTAATCAATTAATATATATAATGTCATTTGAGATCATGTGATCATATTTATCCCAAAACATGAAATAACCAGATTACCTGAACTTTGATGATATAGTCATGCTTATAATTTTTAGAATTTAAAATTGATTGATCATGATAAATTTGGTGTCATTAATATTCTGTGAATGACAAATATTTACTTGATTTTATATTTTACAATTAACAATTGTATAATCAAGCAAAATATAAAACCGAAAATTAAAATATAACAAAATGATTTTTTTTCATTTCATATTAATGGAAAATGACAAAGACATATTATGTTCAAATAAAAGTGATTATTCTGAGTTAGTAGAATAATAAAAGATTTAAAGTTGCATAAAGTGAATGTAGTGATTCTTATTTATAATAGTTGAAAGTATTGAATAGGAAATGTTTAAATTTTGAATACTAATCCCCTGTCATTTGTTAATATTATGGGAGTTGTTGGAATATTTAATTAACCGATATATACACACACACACATATGTATATATATATAGGGTGAGGTTAGAATAAGAAGTGAGTTATTTGTAAGAAGTGTGAGAAGTAATATCAGGCGTTGGATGTGATCATCTGATGGTGGATATTGTTAGTGTGTTTTTTGTTCGGTGTGTTTTTGTTCGGTGTGTTTTATTTTTTTAAGGGTAAAAAACACTTATTACACTTCTTAGGATAGTTTTACTTCTTAATTTAACATTGCTCTCTCTCTCTATATATATATTAAAAACTTATAGAAAAAAAAAACAAAGATTTCGGATTTGTTGGAAGCATGGTAAATGACCTTTAGCCGGATTAACTATTTTTTTTTAAATTAATGTGAAAATATATGTTCTGAATCATTTTGGTCTGAACTATAAAAATACATACTGAAAACTAGATATTGATTTCTTATTATTAAAACTTTTTATACTACACAAAAAAATCATATAAATAAATGACATATACTTCATATAGTAAATCGGTGTACATATATATTATAAATATATAATTCAACTTCAATAATTTAATACTAAACACCAAGATATATAATAGGTATTCTCTATGTTTTCAAAGTTTATACAAAACGTTTGAAGAAAATTAAGAAAATACATATTTTCCCGAGTTTAAATGCATATGAGAAAATTTTAAATTCAAATTTGAAACAAATCTTATATAAAAAATTATGCACTGTTGCTCGAATCCCAGTTTAAAAAACAATTTATAGTTTATCATACAAATCCAAAATTTTCAACAATAATGCACATTTATTTGCTTTAATTTACAATTACCTATGACTTTAAATTTATATTCTAACAAACATGTAACGTCAATTTTAATATTTCCTTATTTCACAATTAATGTTAATGAATGAATCAATTAGGATTTATATATAATAAAAACTTGAATTCATATATTGACATAACTTAAAATATAAGGACCATATATTGAAATAAGTGAAAAGTATGTGAGAAGGGCTATGAGGATGACAAGTGGCAAAAATAGTTAGGTTTTTATTAGAATAGATAGATTATTTTTCATCAATTATCAATGCAATATACAAGTCTAAAGCTAGTATTTTATTAAAGTACAATTTTGGGCCAAAAGGTTGCCCTCGTATAGTTTTGGTATGTTTCTGGTTCCAATTTCCAATTGTGGGGCTAGAATAAAACCCGGTTCCTAACCCTTCCTAGAATCGGACCGATTATACCAAACCAGCGGGTATGAAACAAGTTTCAGTTTCTCCCCAAAATCGTACCCAGACCCGAACTGACAAGGACCCGTCGAAACTGATCTCACCTCAACCCGGTCCACCCAAACTCGACCCGACCAAAACCCGATAAAAGCCGGTCAAAAACCCGACCATACCTGGAACCAGTTTCTTTCTGACCCGGTTATTAACTTTTGTTGACCAGCCCCGGATCCAGTTCCGGTTTCCGAAAAAACCCGGGTTTTCCACCTCTACGTGGGACTTGGTACAATAATGATGGGTTGCACTACTCGTTAAAGTAGATCTAGCCCATACGTACATATTGTTAATCCATCATTTTCTCAAGCCCACTTTCATTTATCGAATTTCTAGTAAAGTGCATCCTAAATCCTTCATATATCTTCACAAGACTTTTAAGTTGCATTTGAACTAGTGCTTTTCTTTTTCACTTATCAAATGAACTACAACTTGAGCATTAAATATCAAAGATTCGAGGTTAAAACTCATAGGGTTCCATAACCTGCCACATCAAGACCATAGTGGGCAGTTTTGAGATGGTAGTCTTGTACATTAGGGCTGAGGGTAGTGAGGCGCGGACGATGCGGCAGCCGCGCACATCACTATCCCATTTGCGTGAACGTGGGCGCGGACGGCCGGGACGAGCCGGTCTGCGGGGCTCAAAAGAGCTGTTAGGCATGGGGTGGATCAAAAACTTGGGGGTGAATCAATCAAGCCCCACTACACCCTATGGGGCTTGATCGTGTGTCACGTCAGCGCCTACGCGTCGTAAATATATTGAATCACTTGGGGTTTGATCAAGCCACACTACCCTTAGCCTTATGTAATGGATCATCTACAAGTTAGATTTCAACATAATTGGGTAAATCTCAACTAGATTGAGCCTAAGTAGTTGGAATCTATATATAAAATAAATGATATAATTAATCTAAGTTAGTTTACTAATTAAATAACTATATAATAATGCACCAATGATTAACTAGAAGATAATTTGGAAAAGGTAATAAATTAATATTTATTAACTCATCATAAATAAAAAATAACAATAACTATTATTAGATCATATAATTCTATTTATTATTATTATTATTATTTCACCAAATAATAAGTATATGCATAACTGGTTTTCATATGGTTTACTCATCTTACTAATATATTAAAGCAATACATATTTTTCACGTGACATTATTCTAGAGCCTCCATATTGGATGCCACGTAGATGCTATGTAGGTTGTTTCCTATTATAGTGTCGTGTCTAATTAAAGAAAGTAGTGTTTTGAAATTTTAAGTTCAAATCTTACCCTGGAAGTTTAGCAAGAATCTTACTCTGGACGCTTTCTATGTAATCTAGGGTTTTAAACCCCCCCCCCCCCCTCCAAACATCTATATTGCGTTCTCTTTCTCCTCTTCAAACTAATCGATTTTAAAATATATCACACATCTCTCCATGATTCAAGTCTCTTCTCAACTTCACAATCACCATCTTCAACGTCTTCAATCTTCGGTCGTGTTCATATTGAGGAATTTCTATATTGGTTATTCAAATTGATTCTTCAGCATACTATTGCTTACAAACTTTAGCTATGTATTTTTAGGTTTTTAATCTAATTTTTAAGCATAATTATGATCAGTATCAATCTGATTTGGGTCTAATTATGATCAAAATTAATAATTTTGTTGTTTCTCATTGCAGAAGATTACAATCATGATGATATAATGATGGATCTATTAGTAAGTAAACACATTTTGTTCATGTGAATTTAAATACTTTCCTCATGTGTGTTTATGTTATTATGATTATAATGATTTAGTGTATTTAAAACTTTAAAAAGTACTGACAAGTTCACCCTCTTTACATTGAAACTTACCAATTATTAACAATTTATAATTCAAGGTTTTACATGATAGGATGCAATCAATGGGAATTAAGCGTATATGTACTATACAGGAGTCCGCACAAATGTTCCAGCAACCAATCCCCATATTTGTTTCAATCGATTTTGTATTTATATGGTGGTACCTTAGTTTGTTTTTTTTCATTTTGGTTGCTTTTGTGTTATGATTGATTTAGGTTTGATTGGGTGGGAAATTGGTTGTTGTGAGTTTTGATGTCATTATTGTTTTCAGGCTTAGTTACAACAGTCTATACAGTTAAATATTAATTTTGAAATATGTTGTTGGAAACAGTCAAGAACTGAAAGTTTAATGAGAAAACCTGACAAAGCTTTCACAAATGAATTCGAGCCGAAACTGATTTCTTTTTAAAGGAGTATCACAATGGTTCAGGTTAATACAAGCGGGTCTAAAGATATTATAACAAGAATAAGTTTGGATCCCACGGCTGTGCCACTGATACACTCAAGCTGTTGCCATGTGTGAGTACTTTTTGTCATTGGTTTTATAGTTTTTATTTTATTTTAACATTTAGACACATAATCGTTGATTTATTTATGTTTACAGAAAGGGTCTTGAAATAATTCATGATGTTCACGGAGATTGTTTTTTTTATTGGTTACTTTGTGTGGCTTCTATCTCTTCCTTGTAGATCTAATACTCTTTGACTTTTCTTGTAGTCAACTGTGTAATTTCTTTTGTTTAAATATATGTGAATATTCGGTTTACGCTAAACAATTTTGTTTTTATTGTTATATATTCGGCATTCCTTAATGAAAAGTAAAACTAATATAATTCATATGATAATAATAGTTACAAGCTTTCACATTTACCAATATAAAAATCATTTGATCATGTTTTGTGAAATCTGAATAGATTGTTTTGTGGGATCTAATAGTAATAAATAAAAAATCTTATGTGAAATAACTTAATTGTGTATTAAATATAATAATTTTTTTACTTTTATAATATTTTCTAACCGTGTGTAACATAGACTCTAATCTAGTTAACAGATTAAACGTATGCTGGATAATTGCTTCACGTGTGACCCTCAAAGTAAATATAATAAAAGCAACATGAATATGTGTTATGTTTGGGCATATAGAATTATAGATCCAACAATTTTTGAAGTAATGAGTGAAATGACTAAACTGACTTGTGTGTGCACGCACAGTGAATGTGTGTGGTTTGGACAAGAACACATCGTCTACATTGCCTCCGTTGGCCACCACTCTTCTCATTTTAACTTTACACTGATGACCTCTTCATTCTCCAATAGAAGTTCTATTATAGAACACATCGCCAAAGTGAACACACAACAAAGCATCTCCCGTTTCAAAAACAGGTGATCATCGATTGTGGAGACAGTTTAGAACAAGGTCATCGACCACACCTAAACCCTCCTTCACGATTATGGTGGTGGCGAGTAGATGTGGATCTCTGAAACCACTTCCCAATTTTTTGGTGGTGGTGGTGGTGGCGAGTAAATGTCGAAGATCCCAATTTTTCGACTAATGGTGGTGGTTGATTTCAAATAATGGCGGTGGTGGCCGGTTTTCGAATTAAGTGATTGAGGTACGAGCTGATAGTACGGATGATCGTTTTTGGTACCGTTACAATTCGGTACCAGTCCAAATATCTCAAAATTTTGAAATCAATACCGGTCCAAGCTAGGGAATCCCTAACTAGTAGTGTTTAACCCCTCCCCCCTTTCCCCAACACACACATATATTATGTCTTTATAATATTAATTAAAGTAGGCCTCATCTTTTTAATATTTAGTTTCTTAATTTTATATTTAGTTTGAAACTGGTTATTATTTTATGATATATATATATATATATATATATATATATATATATATATATATATATATATTATTTGATGTAATGACCAATGATCGAGTTTTCATTTGTGCAAACTATTTGATTAAAGCTTTAAGTTTTCTAACTTAGGGTCAAAACCAAAATATATGCATCAAAACCAAAAGTTGGCTGTTTTAGGGTGCTTGGGATTGCTTATTTTTACCAACCTATAAACTTTCCGAAAAGTGATAAGGTGTTTGAAATTGTTTATATTGTGAGAGGAAAAGTTTCATAAATTACAATATTGTATCTTATTAACTTAATGAAAAGTTATAAGAAGACAAAATAAGGAATCCCAAACACCCCCTTAATATAAAACATGAAAGAAGCATGTTTTAATTTTGAGATATTAAAATTACGATAATCAAGGAGCAAACAACTTGATATAATGCTATTTATTATTGAGATTAGAAAAACTAAACCATATCGTTCAAGAAGATAAACAGATCGCTTGAAGTCTTATGCTCATAACATGGATAAGCAAAGATTCGATATGACCTATAAGTTCATCATCCACGAGCGAAAAAATATCTTTACTTTTATATAAAGAATCGCCGATACGTCCTAAGTTGATGACACAATTTTTCAGAGGCATTGGAACATTATTACACGCGAAGGTTTCTTGGGTGAAATCTTTCCATGCATCTTCAACTTGATTTTTAAATATGTTGCGGGCATACTCCTCTTTGACATCATATTGCTTCACGTAACAATCTACAGTGGATGCAACATTCTTTCTTTCTTTTTCTTCCTGCACTTCTAGTAAAGCCATGAATAGCTAGCTAGCAAGACCGTTTCGGAGACTTGGTAAAAAAATTTGATCAAAAACGGGTAAAATTTGGGTTTTAAGTAAAATATAAATTTGATAGCTTACATATAAAAAAGTAAATAGTAGAGTAGTAATTATGATTTCTTTTATTAAAAATGGCTTGGTACTATTTTTTTATTAAAAAATAGACTTTTTTAAATAAATATTAAATATGTATATATCAAATATAGATTTTTTTACAATTTTTAGGTCTATCTGAGTTATCGGGTCTGAACTGCCAACCACCCGCCCCCTATTAGAGACACCCCTGCTAGTTAGCAATTCAAATGAGCAAGATAGATGTGAGACCACCAAAAAAAATATCTAAAATCTAGCAAGATAGAGATATGGATCCACCACTGTTTCAAACGAGCAAGAAGTCATAATAACCAACCAGTATTTTTGTTGTAAGAAATGGCATTAAACATCAACCAAAAAAAATGTATGGTGCATGCAAATAACGAATCTACCTTTCGGGAGCTAAGATCATCCATAAGTCTGCCAATTACACTTGTAACTTTGATAAGACGAGGATGTGTGAGAACCCATTTAAGCATCTCATCTGTCACCACATCACTCATGCCCACAAAACATGTTGCTATAAGCATGTAACATCCGCTTGTCACTATTGAAACCGACATGTGCTCCTCTATTGTTGGTACATACCCCTCATAAGCCCATTTTGCTTCCATCATAATGCTTCTAACAAATTCTTTCATCTATATTCATCTATTTAGTTAGTCACATACACCAAAAGTTTTTTTTGTTCTAAAATTGTACATGTTATCTGAGTTTATTGTCTATTATAAATTATAACTATTAGAATTCTATTTATCATTATATTGATTTGTTAGTCTTTATTCTCTCTCTACTTTGAATATTAGGATTACTAATATCGATAGTTTATCATTATATCATTATTTGGCTAACATTATCATTATCATTATCATTTTGATTGTAATCTCCTTATATACATTAGAGATTTGTTTCCGATTATTCAATGTACATGAAATATTATTAGCTTTATTGTTTTATTCTTAGTTTCATTTCTTTTTTTTGCTTTATCATAGTCAATTTCATGTAATCTCGCTATATACAGAGATGTTTTTATGTTTTTAGTTATTCAATACACATAAATTATTATTAACTATATCATTTTGTTCTTCATTTCAATTCATTCGGTACGAATTGATAATCCAAAAATGAAAGTTAATGAAACTAACCGATTCTTTGGCGTAGTTAAGACGATATGCGTCTTCACCCATGATATTTTCCATTTCCTTGTAAACATCAAGAAGTCCTTGGTATATCTGTTTCATGTATTCCGGAAGCATATCTATGCATTTTATTGACCACCTGGTAAGTGACTTCCTTGATTAGTTTCATTAGTTAAGCTAAATGTTTTTATGCATCATGTACATATGTGGCGCACATGAATACCTTTGAATAGCTTCAGTAAAGATATTAAGTTCTTCGTAAGTACCATAAACATCATAAGTATCATCAAGAATAGTTGCCATCGAGGTTACTTTTGCTAAGAAAATTCTAGCATGTGAGTATTTTGGCTCAAAGTATAGAGCAAGTGCCCAAAAGTAGCATTCAACTAATCTCTCTCTTGCATAAGGTATATTGTTTGGGACATCAAGATGTTTCCACCATCTACAATAAACTAGCTCACATGGTGATGCATATGTACACGAATGAAAGTAGTATAATTGATAGGATGGGTTACGCGAGTCTACGTTTATACCTGGAAAGTTGGCTAAGCTCCTCCCTATGCAATGATTGAAGCAAGTTGAATGCTAACTTGGCTAGTTCAAGTAAAGACTTGTTATGAAAATCTTGTTGCTCATAGAAAGGAATGTAAAGCACAGCCTCTAGTCTTGGCAACCTTTTTCGTATAGGTTGCTTTAGTGCCTCTTGTATACGAGTAGACAACTTAGAGTTGGTATCAGCAATATCCTTTGCTATATTATTAAAACGGGTTCTTGTAAAGACAAGAGCATCTTCTAATACTGCTTCACCGTGCAGTCCCAAATATGTCGCTTCATATAACTCAATCAAGCCTTGGACGTCATTGGTTAATGATTCTTTAAAACACCCATTTTCGTCTTTGTATTTATTAAAAATGTCTGTTTCAGTTCATATCAAAGATCATGAGCTTCTTTTTTGTTAGGATTAAACGCACACACGAAACTGAACACACACACGAAAGCAGTAAACGAACACGAGGATTTAACGTGGTTCGGTCTAAACTGACCTACGTCCACGGGTGGCAACTAGGTATATCTTTATTGAGTGACAAATATTACAAGTACATAATGTTGTTTATATAGAGACTGAACTAGGGTTAGTAAATTATTATGCAAGAAATCTAAACCGGGCCGGGCTTGGGCCCGACCGCCCACACCCGTCTCCTCTTTTGACTTCATATAATAAACCGGGCCAACAAGGCCTACGAACCCAACAATCTCCCACTCGGAGGCCTTGAGTACTCTCGTCTGCACTCCTGATTGTACTTCTGTAATCTGAACATTAAACTTCTTCTAGTTGCCACCGCCTTCTCATCAATTAACCTGAAGGCCCGTTGAAGCTCCCCGGAGCTCCAACACGTCAGTCATGGCTGAAACTGTCCCTGACCCGTTCTCTGTCCCTACCGGCTCCCACTGTAACGAACTACCGGATCTTGAGATAACCTGAGAACAAACACTCTCCATATTCAGCAAGTAATTCATTGGAGAGACTTTTACAGCTGGAATACTGGTTTTCTTAATCCACTGTCGACCTGGAACTGTAACTGAAACACGACCTGTGCTCCCACTGTCACGATGTCCCCCAACTGATTTAACCTTCCTAGCTCGTTCATCCTGAATCTTCACTTTGGCTCTGGGTTTGTTACTTGCAAAACGAACCTTCTTCTGCCCACGAGATTCTGTGAACCGGATTTTGTCTTTCACCATGCCGACCATATACAACGAACTCATTTTCTTGCCACGAGCAACCACAAGATTCCCTTTGACTACTTTCCATTGCCCATTCCCGAACTTAACATCGTGCCCTTGGTCATCCAACTGCCCAACTGAAATCAAACGTTTCTTCAAACTTGGAATAACCCTCACGTCTTTCAAAGTCCAAGAAGTACCGGCTGAAGTTATCAAATCAACGTCTCCCATACCCGTAACCTCTAAAATATCATCATTCGCTAGTCGAACCTTTCCAAAATCCCCAAATTTAATATTCTTCATCGTTTCACTACAGTGAGTGGCATGAAACGATGCACCAGAATCCATCACCCAAGCATCAACGCTACTCTCAACACTACAAACCAAAGCCTCATCACTACTGACCCCGTCATCTGTGTCGTCTTCTGTAACGTTCACCTCTTTCTTACCATTCGGACACTGATTCCTGAAGTGTCCTTTCTCTTTACAACCCCAACATTCAATATCCTTACGAGTCTTAGACTGACTCCTCTTCCTGCTCCCACTGCCTCGCTATTTTCCCCTACCTCTACCTTCTGTGACTAGCATATTGCCTGATGATTCACCTGAACTTCTGCGTCTTGAATCTTCTCCCAGAATCAGATCTCGAATCCCATCGAAAGTAATATTTGTAGACGAACTACAAACTGCAGTCACTGTTTGCGACCAACTGTCGGGCAAAGAGGATAATAACAAGAGACCCTGAACTTCATCATCAAACTTAATGTCAACTGACACTAAGCGAGACAAGATCAAATTAAGATTATTGATATGAGTTGTAACTGACCCACCCTCTTTCATTCTTGTTGTCACTAGCTCTCGGATAAGATAGACTTTATTCGCTGCCGAAGGCTTCTCATACATGTTGGATAGTGCGTCCATCATACCACGGGCTGTGGTTTCTTTCATGACGTTAAACGCCACATCTTCCGACAACGACAATGTAATACAATCCCTAGCTTTCTTGTCTAACTTCTTCCAATCTGCTTCTAACAACTTTTCTGGTTTTTCATCCTCAAACACTACATCCAAGTCTTTCTGACAAAGTAGTGCCTCAATCTGCATCTTCCACCAACCGAACTTCTGTCCGTCAAACTTCTGTATCGAAACTTTTCCGTCTTCTGCCATGACAATGACTAAAACGAAAAACTGGATAAAACAGAGACAAACACAGCAATCGCACGGGCCTGAACTTAACAACTGTTACTGAACTCTGTTAAATAATCAACCTATTTTAAACGCAGCGGAAATACGAACTATAAATCAGAAACTGAAACGATAAAACCTGACAAACGCGGTTGGCACTGGTTCTCCGTTTCTTTAACGCTTCTTCTGACTTAAAACTGTTCTTCAATGAAAATAGGAATCGATTCAACTGTTCTTAGCTCGTACTTTGCTAAACCGAAACTAAATAACTCATGCACCTAATCCAAAAAAAAATTGCCCAAGGATTATGCACCACAAAATAGGCTACTGCCTTCTTCAGCCAATAAAAAAGGTCAAGCCCCTTTCTTTGTCTTCTTCCTCAAAACTAACCGAACCAAAAGGAATAAACAAATCCTTTTCTTTCTTTACTTTTTGAATGATGCACAAATTCAATATTATTTAATTGATGGTCACAGCATGCAAACTGACGATGTAGCTAAATTGATTTTTAAATCACAAGTCTTCAACCGTCTCCTGCTAAAACGCACCTGCGATTTAGCCTCTTGATCTGGTTCTTTGATTCTTATCTCAAATCCTAACTACTGATAACGTGCTTGACTGAACCCTCGTCGTTATCGTCGAGCTGGGTTAGCGACGAAACAACAACGCGGTAAACCCTAACGACGATCGGAAACCGTAGCGACGGCGGAACCCTAGCGCAGTAGGGTGGCGGCGGCGGAAGGTTTGGGGGCGACTCTGCTGGTTCCCGTGTTCTTCGTGTGATCCCAACCTAAGCTCTAGATACCACTTGTTAGGATTAAACGCACACACGAAACTGAACACACACACGAAAGCAGTAAACGAACACGAGGATTTAACGTGGTTCGGTCTAAACTGACCTACGTCCACGGGTGGCAACTAGGTATATCTTTATTGAGTGACAAATATTACAAGTACATAATGTTGTTTATATAGAGACTGAACTAGGGTTAGTAAATTATTATGCAAGAAATCTAAACCGGGCCGGGCTTGGGCCCGACCGCCCACACCCGTCTCCTCTTTTGACTTCATATAATAAACCGGGCCAACAAGGCCTACGAACCCAACAATCTCCCTGTAACACCCCGTAACCGCAGCGGAAACGTACACGGGATGCAACAGACACATCTGATATCAACAGCATTGCTTATAAAGGAAATACCACTACATTAATTTATAACATATTACATTGTTGCGAGTTTCGTTACTGTCTAGGTGTTACACACATATTTTACCGATAAGACATTAATAAATTCATTACAAAACATAGAGCAGCGAGCTTCCAACAGGTAGCACAGATAGTTAAGCACACTTTAATCAATCCAACTTGGGCATACCTAGAAAACATGTAAAGAAGACGGGTCAACTACGAATAGTTGGTGAGTTTCACTAATTTAAATAAACACTGACAAATCATTTTAATAACCATTTATTAGCAATATAATCATGCTGGGAACTATGTTACCCCAGAACATTTCCATTAACTTTCTGGGAACTATGTTACCCCAGAACAATAATAACCCCTGGGAACTATGTTACCCCAGAACAATAAATACCCCTGGGAACTATGTTACCCCAGAACAATAATAACCCCTGGGAACTATGTTACCCCAGATCAATAATAACCCCTGGGAACTATGTTACCCCAGAACAATAATAACCCCTGGGAACTATGTTACCCCAGATCAATAATAACCCCTGGGAACTATGTTACCCCAGAACAATAATAACCCCTGGGAACTATGTTACCCCAGATCAATAATACATGATAAACATTTTATATATTCTGTGCATCAGTCCATATATATATAAATGTACAAGTATTTCCATACGATCGGTATGTACTTAAATACTTTAAATAAGACATGTTTTCCGCCCCGGGAAAATATAATTAAAACAATTCATTAAAAGGGGCTCGTGAAAACTCACCTTTCTGTGAGTCGGTGAGTAATATAAGGAACAGCTACGTGCCTGGATCTGTAATATAATATCTAGTCGTTACTATATAATTCCCATAACTTAAATACGTATCAATCGGTACATCTGGGAACATTGTTAACCCAGTACTGTACTCGATTCGGGGACTATGTTAACCCCGTGACACTTCTAAGGACTAAGATTGTGACATTGCTTAGAGTTTGACAGTCAATTTAGTTAAGGTGATGAAATTATAGCTCGGTTTGACACCCCGTTTGGCCGTGGGGCCCGTTCCCGATATTTCGGTGCCGGAAACGGTAAAATCGGGTAAAATTACCCAAATCATCCGAATTATTTTCGGATGATTTATTTTTACTTAATTTACTTAGATTTATGAAATAGTCCATTTTTAGAGTTTTCATGTACCAGTCAGCTCGCTTATGCGAACTTTGCCGGTTTACACGTTTTAAGCTTTAAAAACTTGTTTTTATGTTCTTTTTAGCACAAATAATTACCCGATTAGTCTCGGGTCTTGAAATTTTGCACAAAACTTAATTTGACAGTAAGGAATTTTGTAAAAATTTTCCAGATTTATTTTCTTATATTTACATTTATTTATCTATTTTTAAATCTTATTAAAATACTAAATATATCAAAAATACCAAAACACTTTAGAAAATTCCCAAATTTTTCTGGGATGATCTTTATCATCCTCATAACTTTTTGGAATTTTCCCAGATTTATTTTCCTATATTTACATTTATTTATCTATTTTTAAATCTTATTAAAATACTAAATATATCAAAAATACCAAAACACTTTAGAAAATTCCCAAATTTTTCTGGGATGATCTTTATCATCCTCATAACTTTCTGGAATTTTCCCAGATTTTTTTTCCTATATTTACATTTATTTAACTATTTTTAAATCTTATTAAAATACTAAATATATCAAAAATACCAAAACACTTTAGAAAATTCCCAAATTTTTCTGGGATGATCTCTATCATCCTCATAACTTTCTGGAATTTTTCCAGAATTTAAAACTTATTTTTCAAGCCATTTTCACCCAAAAACGAGCTAGAAAGCCCTAGAACTCGTTTCACCGAAAAGCCTACTTAGACTTTTCCAACTGAGCTCAAATTTTGTGGGTGCCTTTTATATGTTATAAAAAGTTTATCTTAAATTTTCCGGAATTTTTCATCATGTTTTGCTATTTTTCACTATTTTTGGCCAAAACCGAGCATTAAATTCACCAAATATTCATCTTTTATCCAAAAATTACCAAAAATTCACAGATCTCATATTTTCATGTGTAGATCATCTCTGTGAAATTTCGTGACCCGACTCTAAGCACACGTAAATCTGTCCATTTTTCATAAACACACGAAAACCGAACTATTTTGTGTTTTCTAGCTTTAGATCGCAAGGATCTCGGTTTCTAGCCTTTGCTAGCCGCTAGATACAACACTTACAAGCACATCAACACCACACCAAGCAAGTTATACCCACAATCAAGCCATTTCTTTCCTAGTGTCGGTTAAAACTTCAAAACAACTATTTTGACCGTAAAAATCCGTTCTCGACTCTTTTTACTCATTTCTTGGACCAAGATCCTTTGTATAACATGTATACATCTCTTGATCATGCAAGAGTCGGTTTCATCTCGGGTTTTCACCCGTCTTTCACATGGAAAACTCATTTGACAAGATTTCAACCGTAAAAATTCATTCTAAACACTTTTAACTACTTACTTGGATCAAGATCCTTTGTATAACTTGTATACATCCCTTGATCACACGAGAATCGGTTTCATCTCGGGTTTTCACCCATTTTTCACATGAAAACCTCCTTTTCTCAAGAATTATGAAATTAGAAACAAGAATCAAGCTTCAAAACATAAGTTATACCTTGTGTTCTTGGTTAAAACTCAAGACTTTGGTTGAACACTTGAAGATTTGAGAGTGTTTGGAGAGTTTTTGATGAAAGAAAAAGAAAAAATGGATTGTGTAAAGGAGGTGGGAGGGTGGCCGGTTCTATTGAGGTGTGTGGGGGGCCCCACATCTCAAATATTGTCCACACATTTGGATTGTGTAATCCGGATAATGTTGTGGATAATCTGGTTCAGTTCGTTTCTCGTTTAAACTCGTAATTCGGCTTAAAACGAGCCTAAAATGGTTGTTTTTCGGGTTAACATAAAATTTATATAAAACTGATTTAAAAACTTTAAAAACTTAACCCATGACATTAAAACATCATATTATTAATAATTACGCATCTTTTTCGGCTTGATTGATCGTCTCTTGCTTGGTTTGGTGTTAAAGGTTTCGTTTAGCGTACCGACGTACCATTAAATCGAAATCCTTTTTCTGTGCTATAATTCACCTATCCCGAAGCATTAATACTTCGTAAATATCACTAAACATTATATACATCGTCTATAATGTAATTCCCGATTCGTTCGGGTTTCAATAATCGTTCATTGGTTAATTGTAATTCCAATACGATTCACTATATAATTGAGTATGATTCATACTGTGAACCATATATATTCGTATCAATGTGCTATAACTCATATAATCAATATTAAATAACACGTAAATAGTATATTCCGGCTAGGGTATACCTGGAGTTGCCGGAATCGTTACACTCCCACTCGGAGGCCTTGAGTACTCTCGTCTGCACTCCTGATTGTACTTCTGTAATCTGAACATTAAACTTCTTCTAGTTGCCACCGCCTTCTCATCAATTAACATGAAGGCCCGTTGAAGCTCCCCGGAGCTCCAACACGTCAGTCATGGCTGAAACTGTCCCTGACCCGTTCTCTGTCCCTACCGGCTCCCACTGTAACGAACTACCGGATCTTGAGATAACCTGAGAACAAACACTCTCCATATTCAGCAAGTAATTCATTGGAGAGACTTTTACAGCTGGAATACTGGTTTTCTTAATCCACTGTCGACCTGGAACTGTAACTGAAACACGACCTGTGCTCCCACTGTCACGATGTCCCCCAACTGATTTAACCTTCCTAGCTCGTTCATCCTGAATCTTCACTTTGGCTCTGGGTTTGTTACTTGCAAAACGAACCTTCTTCTGCCCACGAGATTCTGTGAACCGGATTTTGTCTTTCACCATGCCGACCATATACAACGAACTCATTTTCTTGCCACGAGCAACCACAAGATTCCCTTTGACTACTTTCCATTGCCCATTCCCGAACTTAACATCGTGCCCTTGGTCATCCAACTGCCCAACTGAAATCAAACGTTTCTTCAAACTTGGAATAACCCTCACGTCTTTCAAAGTCCAAGAAGTACCGGCTGAAGTTATCAAATCAACGTCTCCCATACCCGTAACCTCTAAAATATCATCATTCGCTAGTCGAACCTTTCCAAAATCCCCAAATTTAATATTCTTCATCGTTTCACTACAGTGAGTGGCATGAAACGATGCACCAGAATCCATCACCCAAGCATCAACGCTACTCTCAACACTACAAACCAAAGCCTCATCACTACTGACCCCGTCATCTGTGTCGTCTTCTGTAACGTTCACCTCTTTCTTACCATTCGGACACTGATTCCTGAAGTGTCCTTTCTCTTTACAACCCCAACATTCAATATCCTTACGAGTCTTAGACTGACTCCTCTTCCTGCTCCCACTGCCTCGCTATTTTCCCCTACCTCTACCTTCTGTGACTAGCATATTGCCTGATGATTCACCTGAACTTCTGCGTCTTGAATCTTCTCCCAGAATCAGATCTCGAATCCCATCGAAAGTAATATTTGTAGACGAACTACAAACTGCAGTCACTGTTTGCGACCAACTGTCGGGCAAAGAGGATAATAACAAGAGACCCTGAACTTCATCATCAAACTTAATGTCAACTGACACTAAGCGAGACAAGATCGAATTAAGATTATTGATATGAGTTGTAACTGACCCACCCTCTTTCATTCTTGTTGTCACTAGCTCTCGGATAAGATAGACTTTATTCGCTGCCGAAGGCTTCTCATACATGTTGGATAGTGCGTCCATCATACCACGGGCTGTGGTTTCTTTCATGACGTTAAACGCCACATCTTCCGACAACGACAATGTAATACAATCCCTAGCTTTCTTGTCTAACTTCTTCCAATCTGCTTCTAACAACTTTTCTGGTTTTTCATCCTCAAACACTACATCCAAGTCTTTCTGACAAAGTAGTGCCTCAATCTGCATCTTCCACCAACCGAACTTCTGTCCGTCAAACTTCTGTATCGAAACTTTTCCGTCTTCTGCCATGACAATGACTAAAACGAAAAACTGGATAAAACAGAGACAAACACAGCAATCGCACGGGCCTGAACTTAACAACTGTTACTGAACTCTGTTAAATAATCAACCTATTTTAAACGCAGCGGAAATACGAACTATAAATCAGAAACTGAAACGATAAAACCTGACAAACGCGGTTGGCACTGGTTCTCCGTTTCTTTAACGCTTCTTCTGACTTAAAACTGTTCTTCAATGAAAATAGGAATCGATTCAACTGTTCTTAGCTCGTACTTTGCTAAACCGAAACTAAATAACTCATGCACCTAATCCAAAAAAAAATTGCCCAAGGATTATGCACCACAAAATAGGCTACTGCCTTCTTCAGCCAATAAAAAAGGTCAAGCCCCTTTCTTTGTCTTCTTCCTCAAAACTAACCGAACCAAAAGGAATAAACAAATCCTTTTCTTTCTTTACTTTTTGAATGATGCACAAATTCAATATTATTTAATTGATGGTCACAGCATGCAAACTGACGATGTAGCTAAATTGATTTTTAAATCACAAGTCTTCAACCGTCTCCTGCTAAAACGCACCTGCGATTTAGCCTCTTGATCTGGTTCTTTGATTCTTATCTCAAATCCTAACTACTGATAACGTGCTTGACTGAACCCTCGTCGTTATCGTCGAGCTGGGTTAGCGACGAAACAACAACGCGGTAAACCCTAACGACGATCGGAAACCGTAGCGACGGCGGAACCCTAGCGCAGTAGGGTGGCGGCGGCGGAAGGTTTGGGGGCGACTCTGCTGGTTCCCGTGTTCTTCGTGTGATCCCAACCTAAGCTCTAGATACCACTTGTTAGGATTAAACGCACACACGAAACTGAACACACACACGAAAGCAGTAAACGAACACGAGGATTTAACGTGGTTCGGTCTAAACTGACCTACGTTCACGGGTGGCAACTAGGTATATCTTTATTGAGTGACAAATATTACAAGTACATAATGTTGTTTATATAGAGACTGAACTAGGGTTAGTAAATTATTATGCAAGAAATCTAAACCGGGCCGGGCTTGGGCCCGACCGCCCACACCCGTCTCCTCTTTTGACTTCATATAATAAACCGGGCCAACAAGGCCTACGAACCCAACATTTTTTTTTCAAGATTATCATTATCTAACCAATGTTTAATTACTAACCACACGATACATAGAAGCCTTGTTGTCGTAGTATCCGAAACCAAAGAGAAGGGCTTTCGCCGTTCCAGTTATCACCATATTCGTCATAAATATGTTGCAAGGCTTGATGAATCTCTTCTTAAAAAATATAGGCTATACCAAGCCGTTGGATCACATCAATGAGTTTTAACAAATTTGTGTGTTCCGTTTGAATATCCAAAAATGGCATGATATCTTTTCTCACATCTTCCGTCAAGTCTTTCACTCTTTGTTCCACTTCGACTTGCTCTGCAAGTTGCTACATCCGAACGTTGTTTACAATTTTAGATTTATATTAAATAAACATAAACAGTGTTTTTATTAAGTTCTAGTAATATTTTGTACCTTGTCATAGATGAGAAACTGATCCCCCCAAACATTAGGAGGATAATTAGCGTTGGGTCGAATTATTTCTTCTTGTTCGATTGAGTACATGATGAAATTGAAATGTTTTCACTTAGCATAGAGGAGAGGTAAACACCATTTATAGAGTTGATTGTCAATGTCATCCATTTATCACACCTCTTCATAAATTTCTGAAAATTTTAAATTATTTCACAAAGATTCAATCGCACGAGAATATATAGGACACAGAAATTTTTATACTTTCTTGTGCTTGTAAATAATTTAAGCTTATTGGATTTTAATAATCATAACAAAAGGCTATTAAGCCAATAATAATTCAAAATGAGTTTATCCACTAAAGGTCTCAAATTTTAAAAAATCTACTCTCAATGGTCCTACGTTAAAAAGAAGGACGTTAAGTTTTTTCCGAATTTCAAACTGGTTTTTTTAGGGTTTTGATAATTTGATCGGAAGGAGGATACATGTAGGTTGATACAAAACTTAGGTCGAAACGGTGCTAGAAGCTTGAGAGTATACCATGACATGGACATTTCACCGCACGCCTTTAACGACCACTCCGGCCCCGGATTTAATGTTCCTTATCTCCCTTCTCCCCTGCATCTATTCTCTCTCTCTCTCTTTCTAATTGTATCCAACTTAAAAAGATTTAAAAGAATCTGGAGATTGATTTCAGATTGTTGTTGATTATTGAATAACAATTGTTGTAGGGTTCTTCTTTGGGCGAAATCGGTTTCTCGGTCAAAAGTGGCAGGTACCATTAATCGGCGATGTGTGGTCTCTTAGTTTTTTTTTTCTTATTTATGTTTTTCTAATTTATTAATATTTATTTAATTTTTTATTTTATTATGCTTTTGAACTATCTTTTAGGTTGATTATCAATGTTTATTTTATTTGTTTTAAGAAATTAATGATATATTTATTCTTGAATTTAAATTAAACGTTTAATATTATAATAAGAAAAAGTTGAATGAGGTGAGGCTAGGATAGTTAAACCATTTCCTGGATGATGTGGAGTGGAAGTGAATGATATCGTGGGTCTGTTTGGTATGAGGTAGTGAAATGGATGGCAGAATGGAATGAACGTGGTAATGAAATGGACAAAGGAATGGAATGAGTAATTACCATTTCAATGAAATGTTTGGTTACCACATGGGAATAAAATGAATAATTACTTTACATTGTTTGGTAGGTAGGACAAAAAGAAAAAATAAAATTAAAATGGTAATGAGTGGTGGTGGTGGGAGGTAGGTGGTGGTCGTGCATTGGTGGCGGTGATGGTGGTTGGCGGTGGCGAGTGGTGGTGGGCAACGAGATAATGGTGGTTGGAGGTGGGTGGTGATAGTGGGGTGGGGGTGGGAGGTGGCGGTCACAGTGGAGGTGGTGGTGGGCGGCGGGTGTGATGGTGGGGCGATGGTTGATGGATGCGGCGCGTGGTTGGCACTGATGGCGATGGTGGTGGTTGGTGGCGGTGGTGGACAACGGTGACGGTGGGCGGATGGCGGTGTTGGCTGGCACTGACGGCGATGGTTGGTGGAGGTGGGTGGTGACGGAGGTGGACAGCGATGGTGGTGGTTGGTGGCAGTGGCGGCGATAGTAGGTGGTGGTGGTGGTGGTAGGTGTTGATGGTGGGTGGTGGTGGGAGGGTGGTAGAGGTGATGTAGGGTGAAGGAGGGAAGAGAATGAAAAAAAACATGGGGGTATGGAGGGAATGAAATTGGGATATTTTAGAGAGAATTGAATGGACTAGATAATGGGTCATTCCATTCCTTTAATCGACCAAACACACTTTTCTCCCTTCCCTCACAATGGGTCATTCCATTCCACCATCCATTTCTGCATACCAAACACTACCTGTGTCTAGTAGAGTTAAGAGATATTAAAGTATACCTCATAGCTTAGACTATCAGGTATGGACACCATAATGCCGCCCAAAGGCTGACCTGGCCAGCGCCGCCGGCGGTAAACACCGCCCCAGGCGTGTTGGTGCCGCCTAGCGGTAAAGTTTTCGTGAAGGATTCACCGAAATTTTCACCGCTCAACAACCCCTCCCCTATTTAATTTCATACCCATTTCACACCTAAATTCTTCTTGCATAATAACATTTTTATATTTTAAAAGAAAAAAAAAGATAGAGAAGAAGACAGAGACGACGAGCAGTGGTTGCAGAGCTTTTGAATATTAGGGTTTTTTGGTTTGTGAATATTGAACAAAATATATTTACTTAAAATGGGCTGAGTGATGGCCAATTTATATTTGGACCCAAACAGAATAAAAATCAATAATAATACTTTTGGTTTGTATTTATTATTCAATAATCTTTTATGTTAAATTAGTTTAGCATAAATAATTTAAAACTAAACTAATCTATGTAAATATTATTATTTTATTGAAAGAAAAAGAAGTGGTGAATTGGTAAATTGGGTCTATTTCCATGATATTGTTGGTAAGAGTATAGTGGAGTGGTGTATGATATGGCGTTGATATGACATTATAAAATGCGAAGCAAAATGGCATCCACACCTTTTAACCTTAACCATTTTTATTTTTTTAGATAGAGAGAGAGGCAACAAATTAATGTTCCTTTTCTTTTATTTTATTGATCACAATGAATGTGTTACAACCAAAGACTGTCAGATTAGGGCATGCCCGATTCAAGAGTTGATAACCAGAAACACGAAGTTATTTAAGCCATATTTAGGGTGTATTTTCCGGCACGACTTGAAAACACAACGGACTAACATGAAAATCGTGGATCAGGTTTTGGAATTAACTGATTTGATTTGTAAATATGAACTCGTTTAGCTAGACCATGTTTTGGTCCGGTTTGGGTTCACAGGTTGACCCACTTAAGCAATTTATCATTTATTATTATTATTATTAATATTATTTTCTGTAAATGTGTTATTTGAAATAAGTTACAGTTTTTTTATTGTAACATTTAAACAAAAATGAAAATTGCCATAAATTTTATAATTAGAACGTAATCTGATATGTGAAAACAATAAAAAAAAATAGTATTTTCTGATTAATAATTCTTGACAGCATATTGACTATTTAAAATAAAAAATAGTGAAGGCACTCACTTACTTCATCTTGTTCAAGTGTTTGCTAGAGATGCAAGGAGTTTGCCGGAAAAACGGTGATAGTAGGCAACCGAAAGATAAATGTTGTTAGAAAATGAGACGGTGACAAAAACAGACGTCTAAATAGACGGCATTTCGTTTGTTGTTTTTCACACTTGTCGCAGGAAATTGGCGAGTGATGGAAAGCGTGTCAACAAGACAACAACGTGGTGATCGACCACGTAACATATAGTAACGAGATCCAGCAGATTAATAGACACGTGTGGTTGGCCGAAGACATGGCTCGCTGGTGCAGGATCTCCAAATTTCATATAACAAGCAGGTATCAAAACCCGTAGCATTACTTATTCGGTCGGTATAAATTAGGCTTAAACGGTATGAAGATAAAAACCCAAAACAATAAACGTGCAAAATAGTATTGGTACTTGTATACTTACAATAAAACAATATATTTAATATGAAGTGTAATCGGTTAATAAAGCCCGCATGTTACGAATGCAAGTCGACGCGAATTCGATGGATATTGGGTTATGACACCGGAACTAAACCAAAAAACAAATTCGCCAATGCCCAAATACAACAAATTAACATTGTAAAGAAAACCAATACTGACATATTTATAAAAAAAAAACTTGGTGAACGGAAAAATAAAAAAAAATCATACTCATTGCGGGACAAAACATACGCAAAAATTAAAATAATAAAAATTTTTAAACAAACCGATGGTATGTACACTAAAGTTAAAAATTT
The DNA here is from genome assembly GCF_021521415.1 of Bidens hawaiensis. NCBI lineage: Eukaryota > Viridiplantae > Streptophyta > Magnoliopsida > Asterales > Asteraceae > Bidens > Bidens hawaiensis. The sequence continues at coordinate 133,053 of NW_027491362.1, read as the reverse complement.
AACACCCGCGTTGCGACGATACAATTCCGCAAATTCTGTCGGGTTTAGTTAAGTTCGTAAAGGCAACAACACTAATTCCAAAAAATAAATCTTTGAGCGCCCAAAACAATAACGACACACATGCAAGTTATTATCAAAACGGCACGAGGTCAGTTGCTATCGATTACTTGGTTACTTCATTATGACTCATGCATGTTGAAATTTTGGCAAATACACAATATTATTAACTAACTTAATTGACAAATTATTTGTAGTGAACTAGAAGTTTCACAATAATAGAAAAGTAAGCAACGTGAGATGACGTTACTCATTATTGAGATTGCCAAACCTAAACCATTATCGATCAAGAAGACAAAGAGACCGATTAAAGTCCATGAATAAGCAAAGATTTGATGTGGCATATTATTTCTTCTCCCGGGAGCGAAAAAGTATCTTTACTTTTATATAAAGCATCGGCAATCCGTCCCAAGTTGATGACACAAATTTTTAGAGGCATTGGAACATTTTTACCCACAAAGGTTTCTTGAGTGAAATCTTTCCATGCATCTTCAATTTGATTTTTAAATACGTTGCAAGTATACTCCTCTGTGACATTATATTGCTTCATGTAACAATCAACAGTAGATGCGACATTCTTTCTTTCTTTCTCTTCCTGCACTTTTAGTAAAGTAATAAATAGCTAGCATCTCATACGAACATGACAGATTTATGAACACCAAACGAATATCCATAATCGATCAAGAAAGATATTTGGATCCACCACTATTCCAAATGCGCTAGATTTCATAAAAACCGACTGGTATTTATTATTGGAATATAGTATTGAAGGTTTTAGTATCGAGCTCACAGGCATGGTTTACTATATTCCAATATTTTTGTTTGTAAAAGAGACATTAACCAGCAACAAACAAATTGTTTAGTACGTATAGTGAATAAAGAAGTTCGATGAATTAACCTTTCGGGAGCAAAGTTCATCCATAAGTCTACCAATTACACCTGAAACTTTGACAAGAGGAGGATGTGTGAGAACCCATTTGAGAGTCTCGTCCGTCACCATATCACCCATGCCAACAAAACATGTTGCTATAAGCATGTAACATCCGCTTGTCACTATTTTAAGTGACATGTGCTCCTCTACTGTTGGTGCATACCCCTCATAAGCCCATTTTGCTTCCATCATAAAGCTTCTAATAAACTTTTTCATCTGTATAATAGTCACTCACATGTACCAAAAGTTTTTTAGTTTTTAGCATAGTAATTATTACTATCTTTATTTATGTTTGTTAGTCATTATTCTACTTTTTGTTTAAGAATACAATGGTTACTAATTTTTATAACAGTATCATTAGTTGGTTAGTTTTATCATTATCATTTTAGTGTAATCTCTATGTATGACGGGATCTGTTTTCAGTTATCCAATACACGGAAAATATCATTCACCAATGTCATTTTGTTCTTAATTTCAGTTCTTTCAGTGTGTAATTATGATCCTCAAATGAAAGACAAAACACTAATGGATTCTTTGGCGTAGTTAAGACGATATGCCTCTCTCCCCATGATTTCTTCCATTTCCTTGTAAACATCAAGAAGTTCTTGGTATATCTGTTTCGTGTATTTCAGAAGCATATCTATGCATGTTATTGACCACCTGGCAAGTGGCTTCCATGATTAGTCTCATTAGTCGAACTTATGTTTTTATACATAATTTAGATATATAGTGCACACGAATACCTTTGAATAGCTTTAGTAAAGATCTCAAGTTCTTCGTAAGTACCATAAACATCATAAGTATCGTCAAGAATCGTTGCCATAGAGGTTACTTTTGCTAAAAAAATTCTAGCATGCGAGTATTTTGGCCCAAAGTACAGAGCAAGTGCCCAAAAGTAGCATTCAACTAATCTATCTCTTGTATAAGGTATATTGTTTGGGACATCTAGACGTTTCCACCATCTACAATAAATTAGCACACTTGATGATGATGCATGAACAAGCATGTATATGTTTTTTTTTTCTTTTTAAATCTTCAATAATAGTTTAAAAGGAAATGGAAGGTGCCTAGAATATATATTCAAGGTAATTTTGATATGTATTCAGTTATTCACGAAAGTAAGTAGAGCGATCAATAAGATGTGTAGGCGATCTACGTGTATACCTGGAAAGTTGGCTCAGCTCCTCCCTATGCAATGATTGAAGCAAGTTGAACGCTAACTTGGCTAGTTCAAGTAAAGACCTGTTATGAAAATCTTGTTGCTCGTAGAAAGGAATGTAACGCACAACCTCTAGTCTTGGCAACCTTTTTCGTATAGGTTGCTTTAATGCCTCTTGTATGTGGGTAGATAATGCAGTGTTGGTCTCATTAAGATCCTTTGCGATTTTGTTAAGATGGGTTGTTGTAAAAACAAGAGCATCTTCTAGTACAACTTCACCATGCACTCTTAAATATGTCGCTTCATACAACTCAAGCAAGTTATGGACGTCATTGGTTAAAGATTCCATAAAAAAACCCGTTTTCGTCTTTGTATTCATTAAAAATGTCTGTTTCAATTCATATAAAAGATCATAAGCTTCTTATTTTATGATTAATATTAACTGAATCCATGCTTAATTATAAATTCACCACATGATACATAGAAGCCTTGTTGTCGTAGGATACGAAACCAAAGAGAAGGGCTTCCACCCATCCAGTTATCACCATATGTGTCGTACATATGTTGCAAGGCTTGATCAATCTCTTCTTCAAAAAGATAGGCTATAACAAGACGTTGGATCTCGTCAATGAGTTTTAACAAATGTGTGTGTTCCGTTGGAAACTCTAAAACTGACACGATATCTTTTCTCACGTCTTCCATCTAGTCTTTCACTCTTTGTTCTACCTCAACTTGCTCTTCAGTTTGCTACATCCAAACGGTATTTACAATTTGGATTATTATTGTTAAATAAACATAACCATTGTATTAATTAAGCTCTGGTATTAATTTTGTACCTTGTCATAGATGAGAAACTGATCCCCCCAAACATTAGGAGGAAAATTAGCATTCCAGCGAATTACTTCATCTTGTTCGATAGAATTAGACATGATGAAATGTTTCCACTTAGGCATTTAACATAGAGGAGAGTTAACACTATTTATAGAATTGGATTGTCTTGCACTTGTCACACCTAAAAGATCAACATGAGATTATGATAAAGAAATTTTAACTTTCTTTGATAAAGATCCACAAGCATAGATTTCATTATTTATTTATTCCCCATTATTTAGAGTAAAATATAATTATTTTTAAACATATAGAAATATAAATATAATAAAAAAAATTGTTTCTTCTTGAATAAAAAAGTGCACTTGCATGCAATTTGCCCATCGATTTATTTGTAACAACTTTACGCAAATCTCACGTCGTCATAGTATGTTTTGTCTATAAAATATAAGTTGTAAAAGTAGCGACTTTTAGACAAATATTATGCAACTTCAGCTTTTAATGAATGTTGCCTCGTTCAAGATGAAGTCGTTTGGAGCGACTGCGACTTTATGCATGGGTTTAGGGTTTTGAACAAGGGAACAATGATTATATATATAAACAGCATTCTTTCCACTAAATTCTCTACAACTTGTTAACAAAAATATTTTGTGTTGTGTCAAAAAAAAATTACTTTGGTTTTAAGATGTGGTTCCCCTGGTTAACCAAAAAAGGAAATGTCTAGAAACTCGTAGTCTAAAATATTGCGTCTATTTTGGAAATATAGCGACATTAACCTTTCCATAAATGGGCAGTATGACTCATCAAATTCTACTTGGTGTGGCCAACTCTAAAATAGTAATACTATTATGAAAAATTGGCTCTTTTAGTTAAGTCGCTTATGTATGAAAAAGAAACTCTTGGTTGTGAAAAGGTCTTATAGGATAGGTCATTCACACCCCCTTTTTTTTGTTTCTTTATCATTATTGTATAAATTTAATTTATATCAGTTTCTTTTAATCTAAAATCATTAATATAAATTTTGGGAGAAACAAGAAAAAAACTGAGCACAAAAGAATAAATGATATATTTCATATATATACCTCTAAAGAACTTTGGAAAAATATATTACATACTTAACTTTAAACTAAAATGTCTATATTCTTTGTTAATAGTTATACTATCATTTACCGATTTAATTAAAAAAATTTCATAATACAACTGTTATAACTTCTTTTTCTCATAACTGTAAAACTGTGTGTTTATTTGTTTTTTATAAGTAAAATCATAATTTTCACTACATATTAACAAATGATCAAAATTACAAAATATTTAGACTTGCAATTTTTTTGACATGCGATTTTGAAAGTTCCTGCAATTTTGGATGATGGATTTAGACGTGCCGCGTGCGATCAACGATTTAGGACCTACAATTTTCAATTAGGATTTGGACCTGCGATTTTGGAAGTTCGTGAGTAGAAAGTGAAAAGCCAATTTCATGATAAATTTGATTTTCGCATGTGACGTGAGATTTCAGAAATTTGTGTCACATTACATGAGGCCAAGTAATTGGTTTATTTCACATTTGGGCCTGTAAAGGCTTTAAAAAAATCTTGAGGGGGGCTTTAATAGTTTATTTATTCCATTTAATAAATACTACACAAAAAATATGACCAACACTAATGAATATTTCTTGAGGGTGCCTCCTTGTTGAAATGTCCATCCAGTATAAGTCGCATTACAAGTCGCATAGTTTTGCAAGACCAAAAGTATAAGCCTCATTACAAGTTACTAACAAACACTTTTGATGAAGCACGACTATTAAAAACAAAAAAAAACTGGTTGATCTAAAACACTTGGTTCGATCCATATATATACTATTATACTTACCAAAACCCCAACAATCTCATTACCAACAGGACTGCTTAATTTTAAAACATCTGATTTCACACTCACCATTATCATTTTTAACATCATGTACTCTTATGCATCAAACCTTTGGTCCACATAAAAACCTGTCATGTTAACCTCTTTGTGTAATTACTATATTGTGTCAACTGTAGAATCCACAATGGATATTAAACCTTGATCCAAACTCTTGGTATACTTGTAACCATTCAAACTCTTTTGAATGGTGAATTCTCAAACAAAAGTGTCAAATTTTAGAGATGACTGGAATCAAAAGCTATTTCGCTCGAAACTATTGAGCTCAAACTATTGTATCACAACTATCACACAAAAGTTTCGAATTTAAAACAGAACCATATAGCTTGCTTTCAATCCTTGGCATCATTAACACCTTCTGTAGAAATCTGAAATCTTGCTTCGGCTTCAGCTAAACACGGGGAGCTAATTACTTTACAAATCCGTTCTTCTCCTCTTCCTTTCCTCAAAGCTAACCTGTTGTCAGCATACGAGCAGGACCCATGTTAAGTACATTGATGGCTAAAAGTAACCACCATTTGTAGCACATAAGCATACCTGGTTGTAGAAGCATGAGCCATGATGTTACCACCAATCGGTTTGATTTGAGGCCCAGCAAACATGGCAGAACCGTCTACTTGAGCCACCACTTGATTAGTGATCACCACAGCGACACCAAACTAAACAACAAAAGACAACATTCAGGGGCTGTTTGGATACACATTTTGTAAAACACTATCTAATATTACCTCATCGGCTAACTTCTGAAGGCTCCTCAAGAACTTTGCAAGGTGCATTTGGCGCGCTGAGAGTTCACCTCTACCAGAGTAATCAGTTCTATAAAGGGCGGTTGCACTGTCCACTATCATTAGTGCAAACCTTCAAACGAGATCAGACTTTAGCCGCTATGCTTACAATATTCTTTACTTATATTATCATTAATATAACACTCAGAAACGATTCAAAGTTTCAAACCTGGTTTCAACCATCATGGAAGCCGCTTCAAGCAACAATCTTGACTGATGATCTGTGTTGTAAGCTCTTGCATATGCTACATTCTCCAATACATCATCACCATTCAACCCAAATCTGCAACATGATGACATAATGTATAAACAAATATGTACAGAAAAATGGTTCGAAAACATGCTGATCTTGATTACCTGTTTGCTATCTGTATGAGTCTTTGTGGCCTGAATGTACCTTCAGCGTCAATGTACATAGCTTTCCCTTCACCGCCACCTTGATCTAGTGGAAGCTGAAGATTAAAATAAAAAAATAAAAAAAAGTTAGCGTATTTGCAATCTTTTGTGAAAGTTAAATACACAATAATCAAAATACTTATTCTTACTTGGCAAGTTACACATAGAGTGTGACAAAGCTGAGTCTTCCCGGAACGGAACTCGCCATATATTTCAGTTATAGATCCGGTTTCAATTCCTCCTAATCAAAACACAAACGATGCAATGCTAATAATTTAACTGTAAGGTGTTTTATTAAGACCATTATAACACTAAAAGATACGTACCGTCTAATATCTTGTCGAGTTCTGTAGACCCTGAAGATATCTGAATTATTTCTTGTCTTTGTGCATGAAGTTGGCCTGCACTGGTGAAACCCAAAGGGACCAACTTTGAAGCTGTACAAATGAAAAACGAAACGAGTATTAACTTCAAAGATTTCACTATAAGTACACCACATAAAAAGAAAAAAATTAACATCTTGACATACCTGCTTCAACAATTTTATCGACTTTAGCTTCACTGATTCCTTTAATTTGCAGAAGCTCTTTACGAGGAGAATACGCTACAGATTCAACTGTACATAAGCCAGCATCTTTCAGTTTCTTTATGTCAAGCGCAGCGATTCCAGAAGCCTTTAGAATTTAATTAAAATTAAAGTTACTTTATGAAATATCAATGTTGGTAATGAAGCAAATTATTAAGTAAATTTATAATAATTTAATAAACATGAGACTCAAATACTTTAGCCCAAATGTAAGATAATCAATTAGTCACAAATTAACAAAATGATTTAGCCAAAAACATTATTTTGGTTTCGACCAATATTTTTTAAGTTCAAATGACAAGAACCAAACCCAAAAAGTTCTCAAAATTCAAAAACCAAAGTTTCTGTTTTTGGTTCAGTTTTAGTCCAAAACCGACCCGGACCAAACCGTACACTAAATACCATCAATGTTGGTAACAAGGCAAACTATTAAAAACCCTAAATGTAGTTGTGGGTTTTGATCTTTATCGAAAACCCAGAAATCTAACTTAACCAATTTATCAAATCTTGAAAACCCCATCAAGAAACACATGATATAACTGAAACCCTAACATTAAAATTCGATACAAAAAAAACCATGAACCCATATAGAAATTAAGACCCTTTCTTGTACAAAATCAAACAGTTATCAAGTTGAATTCGAATACCCATTCCTCAATTTCGGTAAACAAACCCTTAATTTGCCAATTTTGAATTGGGCGAAACAACGAAAACAAGAATATGAAATAATATTATTCGAATTGAAAGAAAACCCATATCATGAAACCCTAGATTGAAGAGATAACCTGAAGTTGTTCGACTGGAAATGGGCCATGTTGCATATCGTCTGACTGTTCATCTTGTTGTGGTTCTTGAACCTGGTTTCTTTGCCTCTGCTCCATGGTTAATTTCAGAAGAAACTGTGTTGGGGTTTGAGTGGAAGCAAATGATGAATTTGAAGAGAGTACCAGGCGCCAATTTAAGGCGTACACAAGAAGAATTCCAGATTTCAATTTCACTTTTTTATTTATTTATTTCTAAGATTCGTAATAGTCATTTATTTAGACACGATAAGACATGTTTAACAAAAAATATGTGTTACGGCAGTTACGCAAATTTATATATATATTATAATAACTAAAATCAAGAGGCTATAGTATATCAGTTCTATTTTTTGATACATAAAACGTATAACTGTCATGCTCAAACCACCAAAGTCACTAGTCATAATAACCATTTTTTACCAGCCTTTCCAAATTCAGCCATTATTTCGAAAAAATACCCAAAATAGCCATATTTCTCTGTCGGATCCCAAGTAAACAAGAATTGATCCGGCTGATTATTTAAATATACCAGAAGTCATCACGTGTCATTATGTATGGTCGTCTGACGAACAAAGAAGTTTTTTTCGTTGTCTGACTTCAATTTTTTCGTCGTCCGACGTAAAACTTCATCTTCCAAAGTAATACTTTATCTTCTGCATCATAAACCCTAAACATGTATAACCAACCTCAGTCTCCAAATTAGCAGAGAGATTATACCCGAGTTCCTGATCTAAGGGGATCTTGGCTTTATCACACTAGTACCCCTTCACCAATCCAACCTGATAACAAGAACCGTTCACAACATTATTAAAGGTTCCCCAAAGAGTTGATGAGATCTGGACAACTTTTCACCATTTGAGCAAAGCGCTCCATTCCCATCTCAAAAAACCAACTCTTATCGATCCATCAAATTAGCCATAGAAGCTCGCAAAGCATCCACCTCCTCATTGCCATACGAAGCATCTACAGAAAAGGTCGATTAGAGTATATGTAAGGGAAAACACATAGGATAAGCGAAAACAAATGTTAAGGGTTTAAACCTACCCAACAAAGCTCTCCGTACTGAATAGACAAATAGCGAACAACCACGTTCAATACCCCCAATAACATGGTTGTCTGAAGCAGCAAAAAGCCATTTCAGATGCTTTTGAGTCACTAAATCATGGGCCTCATCCCTAGCATGAACCAAATCCGCATACAAGTCTGATCGACGTTTCACTTCATTTTTCAAGCTAGTATTCTCTTTCTTCGATTTTCTAGCATCACCCTCATACAAGTCTGATCGACGTTTCACTTCATTCTTCAAGCTAGTATTCTCTTTCTTCAACTTTCTAGAATCACCCGCATATATAGATACCACTGTATACCACGGTTTTCTAGAATCACCCGCAGATATAGTCCAGCGTCGAAGTAGCATAGAGGAACTCTATACCGCTGTCAGATATAGATATGTTTCATTTGTTGCATGAAACGAATATTGTAATTTAACAACATGAATGTATATAACATTTTTAGCGGAAATTGGCTTTTACCCTACCGTAACGCGTAACATGTCAAGTGTTTTTATACTTGCGGTTGTATATCTTCATTTATGTTTTTAATGGCGGTTAACATTTTTAATCGCTTTTTTCTTTATCGTTGCGCGGGTTCTAAACCCTATTTATATTTAATTGTTAACATTTTCATAATTCAGAATAATCACATTGTCTTCTCATATCTTTTATCACAACCATTTAAGATTGTTTATCGTTTCTCCTTTTATTTTAAAATAAAATGTATTTTTAGTTATTTTTCTTTTCAACAAAACCTTAGTCTTTGTAAGTTTAGTTTTAAATTTGTGAAACATTTTGTTATAAATATTTTTTTATATACACAATATTTAATATAACAATATCGGTATGAATGTTTTATTTTAAATAAATCAAACACAATATTAGATTTTCAACTTAAAATTATAGTGCATAATATATTAAAAACTTAATAAAAAAAGTCATAAATAAAAATTAATTATATGAAATAATTGAATTCACGTATTAAATATAATAAGTTTTTATTTTGAGTATATTTTCTATCTGTGTGGAGCACGGGCTCAAACTAGTTTTCAACAATATTTAACCCATAGAAGAGTTATTGATTATTATCCCCACCAAAATCACAAACAAAGACGTTGAGGAATCCAATTGATGATCTAAATTAAGAATCAAGATGAAATATTTGAACAAATCTAATTTTCTATACAATCTTCAAGATATTTATTTATGATAGTACCACATGTGATATCATAACAACACACAAATTTTATAATTTTTTTGTCTTAACTTGATCTTCGTGTTCAATACTATAATTTTCTTTTTCATGTTTCATACTAACACCATAATTTTCTTTCGTGTCCATACCAACACCATTAATTTTTCTACCGGGATTTTCTTCATGTTCAATGTGTACGTCAGTACCACGAGCATAATTTCACTAGCTTCATCTTCATTTTCGTGTTAAATCCAATACCATATTTTCACTATTAACTGTCACACCCCGACTTACGGCCTAGGCGTGTGACCAACAGTTGGTACCCGGTTTTGTAAATGTATCAGAGTTTAGCGGAAGTATTTTAAAAGTATTAGTATTTTGAAATATTAATTTACTTATAAAGCTTTATTTATAAAAAAATATTAATATTTCTTTTGAAACATTTTATTAATAAATCTTTATTTTGTAATAATATTTAATTTATTTGAAAAGCTTTTCAGGTAATAAATATCCGAGCGTTTTATTTATAAACCTCGTTTGATTTTACAAATCATATTATTTATAATCTTTTAAATAATTAAAACAATGAGCCATCTATACCTTGCGAACATCCACTTTATGAATGACTCCAATTCTTGATACTTTAATCACCTGAAATGTTAGAAATTACGTCAGCGATGTGCTGGTGAATACGCTGACGCTAAAATATTTTCTTTTACTTTATTACCCCTCGAGGCTACGCCTGCCTCGGCCCATCGTGGCTTAGAAATAACAAAGCTAAAACAACACATTTATAAATTCAAGTCTCTACTCTAGGTCACCTCAGCAAACACCGCAGCGTTCGACTTAGTTAAGTACCCGTAAATATACACAATGATCGTACTTCCCGCGGGAAAGCGTCCTACAATCAGGGTGGTGCGATGTGCCCATCGCGTAGTACCACCTATGTAAGGATCCAGACATATGTATACCACAGCCTGAGGGCTAGGTTTATACTTTCATTTATAATGGTTTTATGAACACGTAGTTCCTTGTAAACAATTTTCACAAAACATGTTTAACTCGTTTGAAAACAAGTTTATAAAAATTTGGGGGTGTATTCACCTTTTCGCTTTGGGATCGGCTTCAACACCGTCCGAGGGTCTTTCCCTTGCTATCTCGCACATATAGTACGAATATAGCCTTCTCTTTTGGATCAGCTTCAATACACTGTCCGAGGGTCTTTCCCTCTTCTTTGTTATCTCACACCTATAGTACGAGTATAACTTTTTGTTAGTCGGATATACAATCCGGCTTAAGACCTCTAGTCTCTTTTGTAAAATCTTTACCTCGATGTTAAATTTATTTATGAACCTTTAGTTCAAAACATCTTTTCTTTATTTTAAACCTTTAGTTTAAAATATTATTTCTTTATTTTCTTTTTCAAGTTAAAATTCTTTCTTTTAACTTATTTACTTTTCGTTTCTTTCACAAGATAAACCTCAAGTTTAACTTGTCTTTTTCTACGTTTCTTCTTTATTAAGAAACGTATCTTTTTATTTTCTTATTATTTAAGAATAATAACTTAAATAATATTATCAACTATAACTCTTTTCTATTTCCATCTTTTCCTTTTCTTTTATAGTATGTTTGAACTTATAGTTCAACTCATATATCTTTTATTCTCATATTCAGACCTTTAGTCCGTCATGTTTTCGTTGCTAAAATCTGTGTTTTCCAACAACGTATATCATTTAGTTTGATTTTAATAATTATAAACAATAAACAATATATAATATTCTTATCTTTATTTATTAATAAAGATTCTTTTATTATTTCTTTATTCTTTCTCTTCATATTTATTATTTGAAATCTATAATAATATTTATATCTTTCTCTTTATATAATTTCTTTCCTTTATTTTCTTTTGTATATTTTCGAGGTATAGACTATACTCTTGACCAGTGTCTAAGCCTTTATTATTTTATTCATATTTTATTCGGGCATTATGCATAGCTTGTTCGGCTTATTATTTTCTAAACTCATGGGCAGCACTTCGACGCTTGCACGTATATCGAGAATCTTGATCAACACCTCGTCGGATGCATTTTGGAGCGGGTCGTCTCGGGTCGGCACGTACTTTGAGGCGGAACGTCGGGTCGTCTCGGGTCGGCACGTACTTCGAGGCGGGACGTCGATATGTCGGGGTTTCGTTGGTTTATTGCTACGGATTACGAGGTAAGATGTCGTGGTTTTATGGTCACGGAAAACGAGGTGGTCGGTACACGTTTATCGAGGTATTTTTAGAGAGATCTTAGAGAGAGAAAGTGTGTGAAATGGTGTGTGACAAATGATGTTGGTCACCCCCTATTTATAGGCTGATCTGGGACCCATCGCGATACGCGATGATCCCTTGAACATGCCATCGCGTATCGCGATGCATGCATGGCGAGTTATCGTTAGGATCGCCACGTGGCGGACACGATACCACGTGGTGACACGTGGCAACACATAATGCCACCAGGTGACACGTGTCACCTTATCATGGCTTTATGCCACGTGTACCATGTCATGCCATTATGCCACGTGGTGACACGTGGCAGGAACATGGTGCCACCATGTGACACGTGGCGGGACACGTGTCACGTTGTCAGACCTCGTCATCGCGTATCGCGATGACGTTGGGTTTTTAGTTCGTCGCGTATCGCCGTCTTCCCATTTCTTGGGTTTTGAAAACATACCCATCGCGATATGCGATGGGCTTGTCTTCTATGACGTCGCGTATCGCGACCAGACAGAAAACCAGAATTTTATATTTTAAGCCCTTGTACTATTTGTAACATCCCGAAATTTCAAGATAATATTAATTATATTATTTAATAATAGAGGGGAAGTTTACTCGGGTTAGCAGGAAATAAATAAAAGAATAGGAGTTGGTATGGATCGGGCTAGTGTTGGGTAATGGATGCGGGTTGTGGACTTGGGTTAAATGAGAAGGGGATTTAAGGGATATAAATATCCCTAAACCCAAAATATCTTCATTCTCACCCTACACCCTAAAACTCCTAACACACACATTCTAACCGATCAAGATTCGAAGCCGAGACCCGAGATTTTGTTGATAGATCTGAGTTGGTAAGGTAAGAACAAATCCAACAAAGCTTATATTACTGTAAATGGTTAGGATTGGATGGGTTAACCGGACCCGAAACCCAAACTGCCCAAATCGGACCCCTAAAACGTCGATTTTAGGCCGATTTGATGGTTGGGATTTGTAGGCGCCGATCATACGATTCCGTGGGTACCAAAATCGAGTTATTTGGCTAAGAAACGAAGGAGTTATGGGCAAACAGATCTGCAGCGCGATAACTTCGCCTGCAAGATTAAGTTCGCCTGATGAACTTCGCCTTCAAGCGTAACTTCGCCTTCAAGCGTAACTTCGCCTACGGCCAAGTTCGCCTAAGGATAACTTCGCCTGAAGCCAAGTTCGCCTAAGGTTTAACTTCGCCTGAAGCCAAGTTCGCCTAAGGTTTAACTTCGCCTGAAGCCAAGTTCGCCTAAGGTTTAACTTCGCCTGAAGCCAAGTTCGCCTAAGGTTTAACTTCGCCTGAAGCTAAGTTCGCCTGAGGCTTAACTTCGCCTGAAGCCAAGTTCGCCCGAGGGTTAACTTCGCCTAAAGCCAAGTTTGATTAGAAAATAAGTTATCAAGCGATAAGTTAAGTAAGCTAATACTAGGCCACCAGATTAGATCAGACGAGTATTGATACGTGTAACTTGTACAGTCAGCCGAGCTCAGTTAAAGAAGGGATTTACAGATATCAGAGGAAGAAGCAGAATTCAGGTGAGTTTCTAGCCCCATTCCTTGTTATGTTTTCGGGGCTGTGTGCATACTCGATGTGTTGTTAATACATTTATCCTAAGTGATAAGTGTATGTCATATGTGATATGTGTGATAGATATGAATGATTGTTTGTCGGTACGCGAACGATCTTCGGATATTGCGCGTACTGTCAGGTTAAAAATAAAGGTACGAATATTATATATCGAAGATGTATGAATATTTCAAATGAATACTTGTCGGGGCGTGAACGATCTTCGGATATTGCACGTAACGACAAGGGGTATGGTTGTTAAATGAATGAGGTAAAGAATGCCTAGAGTGTTCTTATGTTATAATGTAAGTATGTGTATACAGGTACACGAATGACATGTGAGTTCTACGTTCGACATAGTAAGTTAGGATGGCAAATCCCTCTAGTTTCTGTCGGACATAGACTCGGCTGGTGATGGCGTAGTTAAGGACTGCGAGCCTTATACGTGAAGTAGATGATATATGTAAACGTAGATAAGGACTGCGAACCTTATACGTAATGTAGATAGGCGTCAGCATAGGAAAGGACTGCGAACCTTATACGTGCTGTATTTGTAGCATAGGGGAGGACTGCGAACCTCGTACGTGCTATGAATTAGGTTGCAGCATAGGAAAGGACTGTGAACCTTATACGTGCTGTATTTGTAGCATAGGGGAGGACTGCGAACCTCGTACGTGCTATGAATTAGGTTGCAGCATAGGAAAGGACTGTGAACCTTATACGTGCTGTATTTGTAGCATAGGGGAGGACTGCGAACCTCGTACGTGCTATGAATTAGGTTGCAACATAGGGAAGGACTGTGAACCTTGTACGTGTTGTGGATGTACTATGGTATAGGGAAGGACCGCGATCCTTGTACGTACCATAAATGGTGAACATAGGTAAGGACTGCGAACCTTGTACGTGTTCACGACCTTGAGTACAGGTATAGACGGTGAACTATGAACGTACTCTCGGTAGACTGAGGTTAGTGATTGTAGATATGTATGTATGTATGTATGTATGATAGCATGTATGAATGTAGAACAGAAGGGTAACTAGTGAAGTATGGATATGTATCTACGGATATGTATGTATGTGTATGTATTGTATGGCGTTCGATTAACTAGAACTCACTCAGCGTAGCTGACTTTTAGTATGCACGCAGGTGAGCTGATTATAGAGTGAGCATGAGGATGACACACGGCATGGATTGAACGGCTGGCATCTGAAGAAAGAAGTAAAGATGTTTTAATTATAAAGTTTTGTGTTATGGTATCAAAGAAAAGATTTAATGTTTTGTAACAAATGATTGATGTTTTATATTCCGCGAAAAGTTTTAATAAACTCTGATTTGAAGAACTGTGTTTATGAGTAAATCCGACGCTAAAGTAGGGTCACCGGGTTCGGGGCCTTACAAGTTGGTATCAGAGCATAAGTTCGAGAGATTTAAGCATCCTACATGCTTAGACTCGAACAGAAAATGGGATTTAAGTAAGAAAGGAAAGAAGATGCCAGTTCAAGAATGCCATGTGTCGCTCAAGCAAGATTAGTAAAGGTAAAGTGTATGATTAAAGGATATATGTTAATGAGAAAGAAAATATATGTGAACGATAGGGATAGGAATAATTAATTGTTTGAATTGACTAACTGCTTAAGTAGAACCAGCACAAATAGACTCATAAAGGGAAGTGTATAGGACACGGAAAGCAACGTGATCAGCTAGTCACAGCTGGCCACTGTTATTACCTGTTAGCCTTGCTATCCTTGTACTAAATAGTTCCTTGAGTGATGATGTTTGTGTTGTCCCTTTAAGAATACTGATGGCTGGAGCTGGAGAAGTTGTGGGAACTGGGGGTCGCGCTGAACGTCGTGGCAGGCCTCGTCTTGTCCGGCAACCCTCGGTAGAAGAAGCTTCCCACACCGAAGATGAAGGAAGCGCAGCTGGAGGAGACCAGAACAACAACGAGGAAGTTCAACTTAGCCCTGCAGTTCAAGCAGCCATTGTTCAGGCTGTAGTTGCTGCTGTGAAGAACCTGAATCCCGAAGGATCTGCTGGAAGCCGTGAACGAACTGCTGAAGGGGCGGGTGGTGATGGTAGGAAGGATGGGGAAGGTGAAAGAGGGGCCTCGAGTGGGGATAAGTCTGTGAAAGTCGATGATAGGAGAGGAGGACAAGGTGGGTGCAGCTATAAGTCCTTCAAAGGATGCGACCCGCCAAAGCTGACCGGGTTGGGAGACGCAATCGCTACTCTCCAATGGATAACCGCTATGGACAAGGTTATCCGCATTAGCGAGTGCCGTCCCGATCAAGCTGTCGGTTATGCCACCCAATCATTTGAAGATGAGGCTATGTATTGGTGGGAGAGTGTGGAGCAGAGGAAGACCCGTGAAGAGATCAAGGCAATGGGATGGAATGACCTAAAGGACATGGTGATGAAGAAGTTCTGTGCTGACGCCGAGGTTGAAAGGGCGGAGATGAAGTTCCTAAACTTGAAAGCTGGGACTTTGACACATCGTGAGTATACTACTGAATTCAACCGCATGTCTAGGTTGGTACCTGACATGGTGAACACTGAGGCTAAGAGAATCAAGTGTTACGTGAGGGGATTACCACAGAGAGTCCGCATGTTAGTCAGGACAAGCAAACCTGCCACCTTTGAGTCTGCGGTCGAGTTGGCGGAGATGGTCTATGATGATCTGGCGGCGGATGATGTGGGAGTGGAAGATGAGGAAAAAGGGAAAGGAACTAAAAGAGCTGGGGATATCGTGGAGCATGCAGGAAGAAGGACACAGAAGATGGCAGGGAATGGAGCATGTAAGGTGTGTGGAAAGATGCACTTGGGGGAATGCAAGGCTGGTCCAAACCAGTGCTACCGATGTGGGAGAAAGGGGCACCTCTCCCGTGAATGCACCGAGGACCAGAAGTGTTACAGGTGTGGTAAGTCAGGTCACATAGCTAGGGAGTGTGGAGAAGCCGTAGCAGTGAGGGAAGGAAGAGGAAACGCGTGAAAGGATGGTCTATTAACTGCTAAGGAGGTAGCAGGAAAGTAAGTGGCATGTCACAGTTGTTTTATGTTTAGTAGTTAAAGAGTGTTTTATGTTACATTTGAACCTATGTTTGTTTAGCAAGCTTGAATGATTTCCTTTTATGTTATGAGGTACTTGTGACTTCTTGTGCTTTGGTATGAACGATCTATGAATTTAACTTGAATGCATGTTGGTTATAATAAATAGTTGTGTGATGGTAAAGCGTCGCCTTAGGAGTTAGCGTTATTATATAAACAAGGTTCCTCGGGAAGGCGATACGAGACTTGGTACATCGAGGGCTTCATGGACAAGCTACCGTAATAGCTAAAACACATGATCACCGCTCGATGACTACAAGTCAGGAGTAAGAGGGATAACTCAGAAAGCGAAGGCGATTCAATAAAGCGTGTAAATATAAGAAGTTTTCCTTTTATAGGGAATAAGTTAGGTTTCGGGGACGAAACCTCTTTAAGGAGGGAAGACTTGTAACATCCCGAAATTTCAAGATAATATTAATTATATTATTTAATAATAGAGGGGAAGTTTACTCGGGTTAGCAGGAAATAAATAAAAGAATAGGAGTTGGTATGGATCGGCTAGTGTTGGGTAATGGATGCGGGTTGTGGACTTGGGTTAAATGAGAAGGGGATTTAAGGGATATAAATATCCCCTAAACCCAAAATATCTTCATTCTCACCCTACACCCTAAAACTCCTAACACACACATTCTAACCGATCAAGATTCGAAGCCGAGACCCGAGATTTTGTTGATAGATCTGAGTTGGTAAGGTAAGAACAAATCCAACAAAGCTTATATTACTGTAAATGGTTAGGATTGGATGGGTTAACCGGACCCGAAACCCAAACTGCCCAAATCGGACCCCTAAAACGTCGATTTTAGGCCGATTTGATGGTTGGGATTTGTAGGCGCCGATCATACGATTCCGTGGGTACCAAAATCGAGTTATTTGGCTAAGAAACGAAGGAGTTATGGGCAAACAGATCTGCAGCGCGATAACTTCGCCTGCAAGATTAAGTTCGCCTGATGAACTTCGCCTTCAAGCGTAACTTCGCCTTCAAGCGTAACTTCGCCTACGGCCAAGTTCGCCTAAGGATAACTTCGCCTGAAGCCAAGTTCGCCTAAGGTTTAACTTCGCCTGAAGCCAAGTTCGCCTAAGGTTTAACTTCGCCTGAAGCCAAGTTCGCCTAAGGTTTAACTTCGCCTGAAGCCAAGTTCGCCTAAGGTTTAACTTCGCCTGAAGCCAAGTTCGCCTGAGGTTTAACTTCGCCTGAAGCTAAGTTCGCCTGAGGCTTAACTTCGCCTGAAGCCAAGTTCGCCCGAGGGTTAACTTCGCCTAAAGCCAAGTTTGATTAGAAAATAAGTTATCAAGCGATAAGTTAAGTAAGCTAATACTAGGCCACCAGATTAGATCAGACGAGTATTGATACGTGTAACTTGTACAGTCAGCCGAGCTCAGTTAAAGAAGGGATTTACAGATATCAGAGGAAGAAGCAGAATTCAGGTGAGTTTCTAGCCCCATTCCTTGTTATGTTTTCGGGGCTGTGTGCATACTCGATGTGTTGTTAATACATTTATCCTAAGTGATAAGTGTATGTCATATGTGAAATGTGTGATAGATATGAATGATTGTTTGTCGGTACGCGAACGATCTTCGGATATTGCGCGTATTGTCAGGTTAAAAATAAAGGTACGAATATTATATATCGAAGATGTATGAATATTTCAAATGAATACTTGTCGGGGCGTGAACGATCTTCGGATATTGCACGTAACGACAAGGGGTATGGTTGTTAAATGAATGAGGTAAAGAATGCCTAGAGTGTTCTTATGTTATAATGTAAGTATGTGTATACAGGTACACGAATGGCATGTGAGTTCTACGTTCGACATAGTAAGTTAGGATAGCAAATCCCTCTAGTTTCTGTCGGACATAGACTCGGCTGGTGATGGCGTAGTTAAGGACTGCGAGCCTTATACGTGAAGTAGATGATATATGTAAACGTAGATAAGGACTGCGAACCTTATACGTAATGTAGATAGGCGTCAGCATAGGAAAGGACTGCGAACCTTATACGTGCTGTATTTGTAGCATAGGGGAGGACTGCGAACCTCGTACGTGCTATGAATTAGGTTGCAGCATAGGAAAGGACTGTGAACCTTATACGTGCTGTATTTGTAGCATAGGGGAGGACTGCGAACCTCGTACGTGCTATGAATTAGGTTGCAGCATAGGAAAGGACTGTGAACCTTATACGTGCTGTATTTGTAGCATAGGGGAGGACTGCGAACCTCGTACGTGCTATGAATTAGGTTGCAACATAGGGAAGGACTGTGAACCTTGTACGTGTTGTGGATGTACTATGGTATAGGGAAGGACCGCGATCCTTGTACGTACCATAAATGGTGAACATAGGTAAGGACTGCGAACCTTGTACGTGTTCACGACCTTGAGTACAGGTATAGACGGTGAACTATGAACGTACTCTCGGTAGACTGAGGTTAGTGATTGTAGATATGTATGTATGTATGTATGTATGTATGATAGCATGTATGAATGTAGAACAGAAGGGTAACTAGTGAAGTATGGATATGTATCTACGGATATGTATGTATGTGTATGTATTGTATGGCGTTCGATTAACTAGAACTCACTCAGCGTAGCTGACTTTTAGTATGCACGCAGGTGAGCTGATTATAGAGTGAGCATGAGGATGACACACGGCATGGATTGAACGGCTGGCATCTGAAGAAAGAAGTAAAGATGTTTTAATTATAAAGTTTTGTGTTATGGTATCAAAGAAAAGATTTAATGTTTTGTAACAAATGATTGATGTTTTATATTCCGCGAAAAGTTTTAATAAACTCTGATTTGAAGAACTGTGTTTATGAGTAAATCCGACGCTAAAGTAGGGTCACCGGGTTCGGGGCCTTACACTATTGGAACTTGGTATTTTTAACCCGATATTTATGTGATGTTACATCCTCCCCATCTTTGAATGAATCTCGTCCGCGAGATTCGCTTCTTTTAGAATAAGTGGGGGTACTTTTTCTTTATTTCGGATACACGTTTTCAAGTATAGTCAGGGTCTCTTCGTGAGTCCCTTTTTTATTTTGACTATATTCAATGTTCGTCTCTTTAGTTTTGTTGTTTACAAAATCTTTGATTTGTATTGGTTATAAATTCTTAGATTTTCATTTATTACAACATTATTTAAAGGCATCGACAAGATTTATCGGCTAGATATTTTCACAGATTTGATATGTGGATTATATTGTATATCCCTTTCGTTTATTCGGGTAGTCGTAGAAGGTATGCAACAATCCCGATTCGCTCGAGTTATTTCGTTTATTTGGGTAGGTGTAGGGATACGATGTTGTTCACATAATGCCAATCTATCTATCGAGTACGTATCATATAGTTTGGGAAAAGGATGGGTAAACTTTGTTAGTCTATCAACAATAACCCATCTTGCATCCTATTGGTAGGAAATCTTGGGAAGCTTCGTAACACAGTTCATAGTTGTCTTTACTCCTTTCTACATGGGGAGTTTGGGTTGTTTAAAGTAATCCAAAGGTTTCTTGTGCTCGATTTTGACTTTTAAATGAATTTGATCTTTCATTATATACGAAGTGATATCTTGTTCATGTTCTTCTATTAATAATTCGATCTACGGCTTGTGGTATGTTTTATAACTTTTTGAGTGCATCTTGTACTTATGAGCTTTGTTCATTATCGTTTCGTATAGCTTTTCAATTATCGGTATCAAATTTTAGTTTTCGAGTATAAGGATTTCGTCATCTCTCTTAACTTATAATTTGATTGTATCAAAACATTTCTCTAGAGAGATTTGATTTTTATTGATTACTTACTCTTGCGTTTTTCTTAGTTTTGCTTTGTCTATGTTTACTTAGAGTTTTGAACTTTTAAAACTCCAATATTCTAATTCTCCAGATCTTCTTATTTTTCCGTTTTTGGTAATAAAATCTTCAGACTTATCTTTAGCAACTATTTGGATATACTATCTTAAGTAGATGTTCTAATGTTATACCATCTTGTTTTACATTTATTCTTTTATGCAATCTTCTTTTAAATACATTTCCGCGATTTGAATAGATAACTTCCTTCTATAGTTAACTTGTTTGACTTTTTACTAATAATTCCGAGTGTTGTAGTATATCTCTTTTGTCAATTCTATGCCTTTGGATGGTATATTAAGTTTATAATTCAGAATGTCGTAAGCAATTGTAAATCGCTAAACACAGTGGCCAATTGTGTTTAATTATTTACCTTACTTTCAGTATTCTAAATATTTACTAATGTTAACTAGATATTAGTCTATTTGAATTTCTTTTGCAGAAATCTTCATAATATCCTATCCTTCATGATTTTGATAGTTTCTTTCCATCCATCATCCTTTCGATTCTTTCTTAGTTTCTATCTTCTTTAAGGATTAATATTGTCATGTTTCATTTAATCAATTCTTTTCTTTATATTCACTTTTCTATTTATGATAGACGTTCAAAAATTTCTAAACTTGAATAAATAATAGTATTCTTGTGTACAGACACGATCTTCATGCTAATATTTTCTTCATATAATAGGGACTTAAATATCCATTCATTTATAAAATCTCTCGTTTTATAACAAATTGGTAATCGAGTTACATGAGTTTAATTAAACTAATAGCTACTACAAGAGTTAATATTCTTTTAACCTATTCTTGTTTTTGTTTGATTGTCTTTGACATTTCTTCATATATTCGTCATAAGTGTTTCAACGTTCATCTCTTCATTTTTGCTCTTACTTGTTTTATTTTCTGAATATTCATTCTTGAAATGCCCCGTTTTCTTTTACAAAAAGTGCACATAACTATTTTAGTATTTTTACATTTTCCATGATGCCTTTTTTCACAGTTTTTACATATGGGTCTGGTGAACTTAGGCGATCCTTTTTCATCCTTACTTTTCTTCACTTCCTTTGTTTTATTAATCTCTTTTTATTTTTATTACACATTTGGCTACCATCCTAGCTTCAGAGGTTTGTTTGTAGTTTTACTATTCTTCTTGTCTCTTTGGGTAGCCTAGATATGTATTTCATCATTTTGTTAAACTCCAAATTATCTAATTGTGGAGTTACTTGACAATATTCCAAAAAATTTAGCGTTGTATTCCTTGAGATTGTTATTAATGACTTTCTGGTCCCATGGCAGGATTTGATCTTGTTTTATTTTGTTGATTGGGCAAAATTTTTGTAGAATCAGATCTTTAAACTCCTCCCAATATAATTGTGCATTGCTTCCTTTCCTTTAAGTTGAATTAACATACTCCACCATTCTAAAGCTTTATCTATGAACATTTGTGAAGAAAACCAAATGGCTTGTTCGCTTGTGAAAGTAATATTGCTCAAGATTGACTCTTGTTCTTTAAGCCAACTCAAGGTGGTTATGACATTTTCATTTCCACAGAATTTCTTAGGCTCATAGGCTTTGTAATTCTTAAAAACATTTTCCGGTTGAAGTTTAAGTTTCTTCTTATTCCTTAATTCGTCTACATGACTAAATTGGTTACAACTTTCTTTTGAAGAATCAGGCTCGCTTTGAGTCCTTTTTCTTGATTCTAAGTTTCTAGGGTCATTGAGCATCTTCATTATTGGAGCTACAACTTCATTAATCATCTCCCGAACCTCATCTCTAAATTGGTTATTCATTTCTTTGTTTCTCTCACTTCTAACTTCTTTGGAAGAATTTCCTTTTATATTTTCTTCTTTTGACATGCTACAAAATCCATAGATAGACTTAATACCTAAGGAAATCAAAATCTATCTTGTATTGTACAAAATGTTCTATTACGAATTGGTTTTAGAAAATCCTATTGGATTACCAATTGGTTTTATTCTTTATAATTTCTTTTACTTATTCATCATAAATGTGGGTCTTCATATTATTATTATTTTTTTAACATTCCTCTTACTCCTTTGGAAAGATATCTTTTCTTCTTTCTATAATCATTTATAGCTATATTTACTTATATATGAAATCAAAACATATCTTGTACTACCCAAGATTTTCTATTATGAAATGGTTTATTGCTACCAATTGGACGAATGTATCTTCTTATTTATAATTCATGTCCACTCATTTATCATGTATGAGAATCTTTATTTCTTTATATCTACTATTTTACTTGATCATGTTTCAAGTATTTTTCCTTTGTTGTATTCAAACATTTTCTTTGTTTTTGTTTGCTGTAACCCCTTTACTATTCATGTAGTAAATTTTTGGGGTAAAGCTAATTCCGTATTTTTTTCTTCCTTTTTCTATCGGAAGTTGCTTTGTTCTTTTAGTCGGACCATAGTCAAACTATTTCCACATTATAGATTAAATGTAAAAATGTTTATTTCCTATCCGTACTTGTTATATCTTATCCCTAACTCTTTTTTTTATATATATATCTATCTTTTATATTTTGATATTATTTAAATCTTTACTAAACTTATAAAATCTTGTAATAAGAATTTTCTATCTATCACTTGATCAAAGCTTAGGTATAACTGAATACCTAATTCGCTAAAATCGATGGCTCTGATACCAACCTGTCACACCCCGACTTACGGCCTAGGCGTGTGACCAACAGTTGGTACCGGTTTTGTAAATGTATCAGAGTTTAGCGGAAGTCTTTTAAAAGTATTAATATTTTGAAATATTAATTTACTTATAAAGCTTTATTTATAATAAAATATTAATATTTCTTTTGAAACATTTTATTAATAAATCTTTATTTTGTAATAATATTTAATTTATTTGAAAAGCTTTTCGGATAATAAATATCCGAGCGTTTTATTTATAAACCTCGTTTAATTTTACAAATCATATTGTTTATAAACTTTTATATAATTAAAACAATGAGCCATCTCTACCTTGCGAACATCCACTTTATGAACAATGAGCCATCTCTACCTTGCGAACATCCACTTTATGAATGACTCTAATTCTTGATACTTTAATCACCTGAAATGTTAGAAAATACGTCAGTGATGTGCTGGTGAATACGCTGACGCTAAAATATTTTCTTTTACTTTATTAACCCTCGAGGCTACGCATGCCTCGACCCATCGTGGCTTAGAAATAACAAAGCTAAAACAACACATTTATAAATTCAAGTCTCTACTCTAGGTCACCTCAGCAAACACCGCAGCATTCGACTTAGTACCCGTAAATATACACAATGATCGTACTTTCCGCGGGAAAGCGTCCTACGATCAGGGTGGTGCGATGTGCCCATCACGTAGTACCACCTATGTAAGGATCCAGACATACATATACCACAGCCTGAGGGCTAGGTTTATACTTTCATTTATAATGGTTTTAGGAACACGTAGTTTCTTGTAAGCAATTTTTACATAACATGTTTGACTCGTTAGAAAACAAGTTTATAAAAGTTTGGGGGCGTATTCACCTTTTCGCTTTGGGATCGGATTCAACACGGTCTGAGGGTCTTTCCCTTGCTATCTCGCACCTATAGTACGAGTATAGCCTTTTCTTTTGGATCAGCTTCAATACACTGTCCGAGGGTCTTTCCCTCTTCTTTGTTATCTCGCACCTATAGTACGAGTATAACCTTTTGTTAGTCGGATATACAATCCGGCTTAAGACCTCTAGTCTCTTTTGTAAAATCTTTACCTCGATTTTAAATTTCTTTATGAACCTTTAGTTCAAAACATCTTTTCTTTATTTTAAACCTTTAGTTTAATATATTTTTTCTTTATTTTCTTTTTTCAAGTTAAAATTCTTTCTTTTAACTTATTTACTTTTCTTTTCTTTCACAAGATAAACCTCAAGTTTAACTTGTTGTCTTTTTCTACGTTTCTTCTTTATTAAGAAACGTATCTTTTTATTTTCTTATTATTTAAGAATAATAACTTACATAATATTATCAACTATAACTCTTTTCTATTTCCATCTTTTCCTTTTCTTTTATAGTATGTTTGAACCTATTGTTCAACTCATATATCTTTTATTCTCATATTCGGACCTTTAGTCCGTCATGTTTTCGTTGCTAAAATATGCGTTTTCCAACAACGTATATCATTTAGTTTGATTTTAATAATTATAAACAATAAACAATATATAATATTCTTATCTTTATTTATTAATAAAGATTCTTTTATTATTTCTTTATTCTTTCTCTTCATATTTATTATTTAAAATCTATAATAATATTTATATCTTTCTCTTTATATAATTTCTTTCCTTTATTTTCTAACCCTCGTCATTGCGGGACACGTGTCACGTTGTCAGACCTCGTCATCGCGTATCGCGGTGACGTTGGGTTTTTGGTTCGTCGCGTATCGCCATCTTCCCATTTATTGGGTTTTGAAAACATACTTATCGCAATATGCGATGTGCTTGTCTTCTATGACGTCGTGTATCGCGACCAGACAGAAAACCAGAATTTTATATTTTAAACCCTTGTACTATTGGAACTTGGTATTTTTAACCCGATATTTTTGTGATGTTACACTAACACTCAAAGGCGGACTCACTTGTAAGTGAGGGGTGTTCCCCGTCCCCTGTGAAACTTTTTTTTAGTGTTAATATACTGAAAAATTCCCGAACGACCCCTGTAAAAATTTGACCCGACCCCTGTGAAATTTTGAAGCCGAACCATGTATAATTTCAAGACGACCCCCATGAGATTTTGAGACTAACCGTAATAAAAATATACAATGAAAATTATATAAATATAATTATATAAACAATTATTCCTATTTAACTAGACTTTAATATCAATAAGTCCATTAGTCCAATATCCAATCCAATTTTTAAGCCCAAAACCCAACTCAAACCCTAGTCAATTTTTTGTCTAACATCCGACTTACTTGTTTCTTTGAATTGTTTGACTCCATGTGATAATTTTCGGGCATTTTCTATTCCAAAAATATTACGATTAGTCGAGTTGTACTGATTTTGATGAAAGTGATAAAAGAAGACTCCCGGTTTAACTCGCGACATACATCGATAATTTGAAAGGAGATAAACGATTTAAAAACTTGAATGGTTTAGCAAGTATTGTTCAATTCATGGTTCAAACAAAGAAACACCATTCCTTTGCATTGGTGTATTGTTTATTAAAGTTAGCTCTCGTCTTACCCGTCGCAACCGCAACCGTTGAATGATTCTTTTCGGAGATGAAGTATGTGAAGTCCGATTTGCGTAATCGAATGGGTGATGAAATTTTAAGCGACAATTGTATGTGTTACATTGAGAAAGACTTGCTTATCAATGTTAAAGTGGATGATGTAATGGGTTAGATTTCAAAAAATGAAAACTCGTAGAGAACAACTTTAATTTATTGGTTATCTAATATTTTGTTTGGTAATCCTTTTTTTTATATATGACTCGGCCCAATTCGACACGACAGTTGTATTAGTACCGACCATAAAAATTTCCCGACCCTGTGAGAAAATTTCCTAGAACCGCCACTGCTAACACTAAGTGTGTGGACAATAATATTTACAACCAAACATTAAACAAACACTATTTAAGAAAATAACGACAATGAGTGCGAAGAGACATTGTATATAAAAGGTTTATTGGATTTTAATAATCCCTATTGAATGGTAATGGTCGATAATAATATTTTTTTTCATTTTATCGCCACTTGCGGTCCCAAATTTAAAAAAGTTGGCACCCAATGGTCATCCGTTAAAAAGACGTAACAACGTTATACTTTTTTCCGAATTTTGAACTAATGTTTTAAGGCTTTTGATTAGAAAGATGATACCTATCAATTGATGTAACACTTAACTAGAAGCGGTGATCCAAATGTCTTGATTTTGTTAATTGTAAACTTAAACACCCAAATTGAAGCATTGTTTCGGCGTTTTGGAGCACCTTTTTGAACTAACTTTTACATCAACCGACTCATATCCTCCTTCCGATCAATAATCCTAAAACATTAGTTTGAAAAACTTTTTTACGTCGTTAAGTCTTTTTTAATGAAGGACCATTGGAGCCAACATATTTAAATTTTGTACCACCAGTGGTGATAAAATAAATATGAATTATTATCAGCCAATATCAGTCTATATGGATTATTAAAATCCAATAAACATAAATAAAATAACAACACTAAGATGTTGTTTGTTTTTCTGAAAAAGGTCTGCGCAACCTCTTTTGTTTTTGCCGTGCAAACCACGCGCAGACATTGTCATTGTAGACTGTTTGTTTTCTCGGAGTCGTTTCATTAAAAAATGTCTACGCAAGCTCTTCTTGATGCAGACTTGGTCCATCCACTTCTGAAATCTTATAAGGTTTGTAGAAGGTTAAAACACCACACTCTACCAACACCCATTGTCCACCATCACCACCCACCCATCGTCCGCCACCACCATCGCCACCCACTGTTCGCCACCACCACCACCAACCGTCAGTCACCGCCATTGTCCACTACCCATCACCATCGTCCCCCACCACCACCTTCCACCGTCGCCACCACTGTCTTCCACCATCGTCCACCACCACCACCACTGTCCACCACCCACCACCGCCTTCTTCCACCACTGCCACCCACCACTACCACTATCATTATCCAGCAGCAGCACCACCCAACGTCCGCCGACACTACCTTCTGCCATCATAGTCGACCACCCACCACCGCCTTCTACCACAACCCACCGTCCATCACCACCACTACCAATATCTCCATCCAACACCACCACCACCCACTACTACAGTTCGTACACCACCACAATTTATTTTAACAATCTACAGACATTAGCGTGTATTTTTGCAATATATAGATATGGTCTCTCCATATTACAAATGGTCATGTATCTTTCTACTAAAGAAATAATATTTTGAGATTTGACAAAAATGAACATAAGATTATAGGATTGGACATTTAGGTTTTAAAATTTATAAATAGGATGAATTGGGCTTGGGTTTTGTTGACATTTAATAATTTTTTTGTGCATAATATTTCACCCTAAGGCAAGTTTCTTTGTATTTCATCTTTATTGTATATTTTTATATGTTAGCAAAAGAAAGTATAGACACAGAAGAGGAATTGTTCTCAACTTTCATAATTCACTTTTAACATTGTTTTAAGCACAACATTTATCAAATAACATTGTTTATGCAAACTACAAAACAAGTGTTAAACAAATGTTATTATGGTTTTATAAATATTATTTTAGTGTCATATGACTATTATTTAAATTTCAATGTTGAAGGACTTTTTTATTTAAATTTCAGCTTATTTAAAACTTCTGTTTGATTTTAGTAGTCTACAAACACTAAAAATAAGCAGTCTTCTTTTTACAGACTGCAGAGGTTTGGTCCACCTCCTCTGCCACAGATGTCTGCATATGTGATGCGCAGATTGTAAACATTTTAACTCTGAAAAAACAAACATCTAAATGTGTTGGTATTTGTTTTAACATACAAAATACATTAAACCAACACATTAAAAGAAAATAACATATCTACCATTATTTTAAAAAATTACTAAATCATCACTAAACCAACACATCAAAGACATTGAAAAATAAAACTCGTAAAAATTAGATGTTCGTCCACAAGTTGGACGTTATCAACATCATCACTGTGCGTCTCATTGATTTCTTTAACATCTGTTAGAAACGAGATGAATGTGATTATCAAATTAAGAACCTTAATTTGTCGAATGAAACCATTGTCATCGAAGGATAGAAGTAGTTTCCTATAGATGAAATGTCGACAAAAACAAACAAAATAGAATAGAAATTAAAAACCCTATCTGGTTTAATCGGATCTTCAATTACAACCATGGCTTTTATTGAACATATGATTAAGTGAAGTCTTCGAAGATTAGAATTACTACTCTATTACAATGAAAGATGTGATTGGTTTGTAACCGATCGAAATCCATGCATAAATATAGGACTGGCGTTGACTAAAAATTTAAAAAAGTACCATAATGCTCTTTACCTTTATTTATTGAATTTCATTTGAAATTTTTTAATTGGTTCCTACCATTCTCACACAAAAACTAATTTCTGTTAGATCCTTTGCCAAAAATTACATCCATATACAATAGATAAAATTGGGTGATATGAACAAACACTGAAAACACCTTATAAAAATCTATTATTGTGAATGCTCTGACAAGTTGATCACGATGGTGTTAGTGCGAAAATTTAATAGCTTTATAGCAATTGTAACCGTCAATTGTTACCCTTACCTAACGACATAAATAACGACATAAATATGATATATAATAATTAAGAAGTTTAGCGACGCAATCATGTGATAGGTCAACGTGGCCTCACGTGGTTGGTCGACCTCTTTATTTGCTTTTCGTTTGTAAACTCACGTCGGTTCACCACCGTATAATACAATTTTTATTTTACCATTGATACCGTTAAATGATTCCGGCTAAATGCGCGTCAGCTCTCGGTCACAACATAAGGTTTTTTTTTCGTGAGTTCTTTTGTCCATCGTTTCTGGACGAATTCACGTTAGGTTACAACCACAACGCACACATATTTTTTATTTCCGCCACGGTCTTTTTTATGTAAATATGTTAGTTTGTTATATTTTGAGTGTAGACGAATTAACTTATTGCTTTAATTTCGGTGCCGTGTAACCTGATACTAACCGAACTCGTGTCGGTTCACTACCACAACACATGGTTTTCTGTGTACGATCTAGGTTGCAGATGAATGTGAAAAAAATTACCTAATAATAACCAAGTTTTGTAAACTGGTACATCGAGCCAGATCATTCAATTAATTATGAAATAATTTACAATAGTATATACCAATATATTGAAACTTACGGTTCACTTGGACTTTGATGTAATGATCTGTACTTTCGAATTGACTGTTGACTTAGACTTTGATCTTTGACCTTGATTGTTGAATTAGACTTGACAATGACATTTACCGTTAAATTTAATTAGTCATTTAGTTTTTAATTCTAGATTTAGAACAATTAGAATTTCGTAATGAAAAGAAGCTTAATGTAAAAAATAATTCTTACGTCTGACATTAACTCAAACATTAATTTAAAAATAAATATGTAGAAAATACACATAATAATTTGATTCTTCAATTCATAACCGCATTATTGTACCCTCAAATCCAAACATTAACTTCAACGACATTCCTCTTTATCAAACTTAGTAGGAACATTACCGAAATTACTTATATGATGGTACCATGCGTAACAGTTGGTAGATGTAGCCATTCCTCCAAAGCGGAGTTTCTTAGTACAACAATTACGGACCTCAATACTTGCCTTGGATAAACATTTAACGCAATCCTCCTTCGATATATCAGGAGTACACTGCACAGCCGCATACAACGCGTGTTCTTCCCCGTCATAATTTGTATTTCCTGTCGCGTATCTCTTAAGAGCATCACCTCCTCCGGCTGCTTGCACCTTTAACTTACTTGTTAAACTATCCATGGTCTTCTCTAAGTCAACAACTTTTACAAAAGTTGGGTGTGGGTCGCCATACCAAGCCCAATCATCGAGCACTGATAACGTTTTGCGGCTCGTAGAGTAACGCACCATACAAGTATGAAACGGGTAGAAGTCCCACGCTACAACTTCACTTTGTTTTGGGCAATGCTTCTTAAGATACTTGACCACGTTCCTTATACAACACTCGCAAATTCCCTTTGAGGTGGGGGTGCAAAAATAGCTAGCGCTAATTTTCTCATCAGGTTTGTCGCCCACTTCGGTATGCTGAAAAACATAGCTGCTAGAATTATTAAGTAACGTGAAGAGTTTGCCCAATGCAGAATCTCGGTTTTTTTGAAGGATGTCGCTTTTGAAATCACCACCTCTGCATACATGCCTGTCGTTCTCGAATGACTGAGACATGGTGAGATTAACATCATTGGTGATTACTTGAAAGATGACCACAATTAAAATTATGAGTTTGCTTTCCATTTTGTAAAGTAATATTTGTGATAATTTCTTTTCTTATAAAACAATATTTATAGGTGTAAAAGGTAACTTGTTTTAATCGTTGATTGTTTATTACAAAAAAAAACGTGTTAGTACATTAGAGACGTTTGAGTTTGAAGAAACATGGATCCTCTCCCCGGGTATGGGTCATGGATCCGATGAGTCAACATGATAGGATACGGTTAACTGCCAAACGATATGAACCTAACTGCCAAAAGTCCAATGACGAACACCTGCAAAACAGACACCGTGAGCTCGTTACGGGAATGACAAGAGGGGGGGTCTTCCCGTAACCACCCTCCGGCGTGAGAATAAGTAATGTTCTGTAGAAGATAAGCACTTAAGTAAATTGAGAGAGTACAGTGGGAGTGAATGAATACCTCATGATGGTTGAGGGAGTATTTATAGCCGAAGGGTGTGGGAAGGTGATTGGGGACAGTTGTCCTTTAAGAAGATGCATGCATAACCGTATGGACACGTGTCCTTATGTGATACGTTCATCCTATACGTTGCATGTGCATGCATAACAACCTGGACACGTGTCTTTTTCCCATTGACTAATGGGGGAATATTGGCCATGTGCACGGTTATAACGTCCTTGCCACTTGTCATCAATTGACTGGCCGGGGGCTCATGTATTGCCCAAGAAAGCATCTTGGTAAATCTATTAGAAGGCAATCATGTGTTGACAACTGTCCCGGAGCATTTACCTCGTGGTTATTTACGCGGAAGGATAGCTTTTCCCGCGGATGACCTTTGAGGGTGCTGTGGTGTTTCCGCATGCGCTATGAGGGTGTTTCTTCCTCAGATGATTATGCGGATGGTTTATATGTCCCGCAGGTTACTTATTAGGGACTTCTGATTGACCCGCGGGTAGTCCTTAAGGGTATTTGGGTCTTTTTGGTACCCTACCTCTATAAGTCCCCCCAGTCCAGTGTTTCTTCCGTGTGAAGTATTTTATGCAGGTGAAATTCTGGACTTATTGTGGATTTGGGGGTTTTTGACTTGCCAGCTGGTGAAAAATATCTTTTGTTGGTTGTGGATAATGATAAAAAAGGACAAGTTGGCCACTCGCAAGCGCGTGTGCAGGTGACAGGACGTTAATGACGGCTGTAACTATACCCGACTGTTCAACTTTTTCCGTTTTTCGAATTTCCCGTGTGACGTGGTAGTTATCTACTG
This sequence comes from Bidens hawaiensis, assembly GCF_021521415.1. NCBI lineage: Eukaryota > Viridiplantae > Streptophyta > Magnoliopsida > Asterales > Asteraceae > Bidens > Bidens hawaiensis. The sequence continues at coordinate 101,317 of NW_027491362.1, read as the reverse complement.
GGTTGTCTTTTCTCTCTCTACTGTCTGTATCCCATCGCGTTAATTGAGGTGGGTATAAATATGTGGAGTTAACTTCTTTTGGAAGTTTTATCGTCTTTGCATAATGATTATTTTCCTTCTATCTTTCTTTGAAATTCTCTGCATATTCCTTTGATTTTACTATCGCACCAGACATTTTCCTTTATGACTAGCACGATGGCAGAGGTTGATAAGATAGAAGTACAATGGGACCATGGTGAATACCAAAAGCTTGTTGAAATTTATGGTATTCTGTCAGAATGGGAACCGGAGTTCCCATCTGCCGGTTCCATTGCCAGTTTCCCTCCTCCTGGGAAGATGACATTATATGCCGATTACTTTGTTTTGGGAAACTTCCTTCTTCATATCACGAAGTTTTTTATGCAGGTAGTGAAGGCGTTTGGGATTCACTTGTCCCAACTTCATCCCCGTGCTGTCATGCGAATTCGCCATTTCGAGTTCGTATGCATGGCTCAAAGGATGGTACCACGGCTGGACCGTTTCGCTGTTTACTACAAGATGACCCGTCGGAATGGGTGGTTTTCTTGTCATTCGTCGACTGACAGGGCGTTTGGTCAAGAGGTTGAGACGATATCCAAGGAATGGAAGAGGAAGTTTTTCTGGATATCAGAAAACGTGGTGCCGGACACCATAGTTCGTCGGCCAGGCAACGAGCCATTGATTGATCATACTCCAGCTGCCCACGAGAACCGTGATTGGGTTCGGAAGCTGACTGTCCCGCTAACACCAATGCGGGTGCTTCCTGAGGAGGCCCTTGTCTGGGCGGGAATGAGCCGTCTATGGCCTGCTCCCGATATGGAGCCTGTTTTCGTCGAACCGAACGGCCGTAAGTTTTATTGGTTTTCTTTATGTGATCTTCCAAAGTTTCTGTTACTTTAATTCTTACATTTGTTTTTCAGATTTCGGATCTATGCTTAACGCCTTGTATGACGACAAGGGGTGTGTTGGGAAAACTATCCGTGACGTTAAGCAAGTGTCTGTCATGGAGAGGAATGCCAAATATTTCCTCTTTCCTGTGAGTGTGTGGGCCGAGCCAGTTGTCTCGGATAATATCTTTGAAACAAGTGCGTACATCTTGAACCCTCCGCCTCTTAATATGCTGACCTCCGATGGGATAATCGTCATTCCAAGTGGCGATTCAAATGCTGACCTCTTAATATTCCCCCGCAGACTTCCTCCTTCCCTATCCTTCTTGGGACTTAAAGTTCTCAATTTTTTGGGAATGTTCAATTAGGAGGAGACTATGATTTGTATGAGTTTTGTCGAACACTGCATGCCACCCGCTGAGATAGCGTATCAGAAGACTTGCTCCCGCCAAGATCTTCATACTAACTTAGCCGTTTCTTTTACTAGAAGCTTAGCTTGTAGTCAAGAGATCTTGCGGGAGTGGAGAACAATGGGTGGGAGGCTTGGTTCGGCTTCCGAGGCCGTGAAGGCTGCGGAAAGAGAAGCTGAGAAGCAACGGAAGGCAGCGGTTGAGGCAAAATGGAAGCAGGTCGATGCTGAGGCTGCACTCAAGCTAGAGAAAGACCGAAGTGCTGCTGCTGCCAAGAGTTGGAAAGAGGCCTGTGAAAGGTCTAATGCCACTCTTGAAGCTTCCCGAGCTGAGACTCAAAGGAAGAAGGACTAATTGTCGAGGGCACAGGATGAATTGTCTCAACAAAATGTCCGAATCCTAGTGCTCAAGGAAGCTTTGAAATTGCAAGGGGAGCAGGCTGAGTTGAAAGATAAGACGATTGTTGACATGCATTCTGTTTATGATTCCCTTTTGCAATCTCAAGCTGAGACAGAGAACCGCGCTTCCACCGAAATGCAAGAACTGCGCAACAGGGCGGAACGCGCAGAGCGGGAGAGGCAATATTTCCTTGACCGTGGCCTTGACTCTGTAAGTGTTCTTCGCGTACATTTTATTTTGTGTGTGTTTGATCTTATGATGTTAACAAGTCTCGTTCGCAGGTCATCCGCCATATCAAGAGGAGTACGGAGCTTACCGATTGCTTCGTGAACCTGACTACTGATTCGGAAGGCGTTGGCCGGGTGAAAGGTTTTGATGAGGGATTGGCGTTTGCCCAATCCGGACAACCTATCGAGAGTCACCCGCTCTATGGCCTTGACGCGAAGCAGGAGTTGGATATGCGGGTTCAAGAGTATGATAACCTTGTCTTCCCGTTACAGAATATGCTTCCGGAATTTGCTTCATCCGAAGACGGTGTGAAGCAATTACTGGTATACATTGATGACGAATCTGATGATGATGACAAGGCGGAAGACGAGGCTCATACTGCTAACCCTTAGGTTATGTGTAGGCGCTAGAATTTACACTTGTAATTTCTTTTCATGTTTTTGTAATCACTGTTTTTTGATATTAATGAAAAGAATTTCATGCACGCATTATCTCTTGTGGAATATTTTTTTTTGAATTTTGAATTTGTGCAAGTTGGGTAGATAATACTGATGACGTGGTGGAGAGAGGTTTTTAGCCGGTGGCTGACAGGACGTGTAAAACGCCTGTTTTGACAGCCTGTAAGCACTTGTTTTTGAATCTCCCGCCTGACGTGTCAGTCATCCTGTGGCCCGGAATTTCTCTTTCTTCTGTTAGTCTGACAATCGCATTAATTGCGATGGGTATAAATAGGCCTTCAAGTCTTCGATCCATTCTTATCACTTACATATTTTCTCTCTTACTCATATCAAAGAACTTCTTCTTTCTGATATCTGTTTTACATATTTTCCATAAAACTGGCTGCCCAGAAGAAAAATCCTCCCTCTATTACTGAAGTCAGGTGTGATATCAACGAGAAAGACTTTGAGGACGTAAAAAACGTGTACGACTTCCCTCCGGAATGGGAAGCCGAACGTCCGTCAGGAGGGGCTATTGCAACGGAGCCCCCAGCGAAGAAAATGGTCGTCTACGTGGACCATTTTACCACAGGTAACTTTTGTTTGCCTGTGACGAAGTTCGTTCGATCTATAATGAGGGCCTATGGGCTCCATCTGTCCCAGATTCATCCGTTTGGAATGTTGAGGATTCGTCATTTCGAGTTCTGTTGTCAATCTCACAACTATGACCCATCCGTTAATATGTTCGCCATTTTCTACAAGATGACATACCGTGAAGGGTGGTATAGTTTCGCTACCACCGGTAAAGGTTCTGTTGGCTTTGAGTGGCTTCGGAGCCTTCATGGGTGGAAATCCAAATTCTTTTGGATTCGCGAGGACACCATTCCCTTTGCCATGACCCGACGGAAGACGCGGCCCCTGAGATTACGGCTATTGAATATGAGGGTCATAGATGGTTTGACACTTTGACCAAGACGCCGACGCCCATGCGCCCTATTCATGAAGGGGCAATGGTTTATGCGAGGATGAGTCGGTTGTGGCCGTTTCCTGCTTTGGAACCCTACTATGAGAACACTGCCGGAGGTAAGTTGATACTTGTGCTTATCAGGGCTTTTTCGTTCTGTTATTTAAACTTTTACACTGGTTGCAGGTGAAGGTATAGTTTTGTCCACTTTATTGGACAAGGTGGGGGACATGATGGTGCGCCGCCCCATTGCCCGACATGACGTGCCATTTTTAGAGCGCATGCGGGACAACTTTCTGTTTTCCACCACCCTCACCCCGGAGCCCATTGTCTCTGAGGCAATGTATGCACAAGGTGAGGAATTTGTCAAGAAGTGCGAAGGTATTTCCCAACCTCGCCCTGTAACCGCCGTTACTTCAAGCGGAGTGATCGTATTTTTGTCATCTAGCGAAGAGTCGTCACTCTGTGAAGGAGGGTTACCACTTAGTGCTACTAATCCTTCTCCCTCTTCTGCAAGTTTGACCCGCAAGCCAGATTTGAAGGCCACCACCGACCCAACAACTGGTGAGGGAGGTGGTCCTCAGACCGTTGAGGGCAAACCTCAGGTAACGGAGGCGGAGGGCCCTAAAGCTGCTGGTAAGCCAAAAACCGTAGCCTACCGACGCCGCGCCTTCTAAAAAGAAGAAGAAGAAGAAGGAAAAGAAAACCGAGGTTCTGGACCTAGGTGCCCGCCTTCGAGAACTTGCTGCCCGGGATGTTTCCAAGGGTAAGCTTTAAACCTTTATGATAGTTCTTCCATTTATTTCTTCTTGGTAACTTAACGATTTTCATTGTTTGGAATACTCCAGGTTTGGAGGATTCTGTTGTTACCAAACCCCTAACTCCACCGACCTCACCGATCAATTTGTCAAATTCTTCTCCGATTAGAGAGAAAGAGGTTGGTGGGGTTGATCAATTCCGCGTATCTCCACCCCATGATGAGCATGATTTCCAAAAATAGGGTGGGGTTAATGTGTTTAGACATAAAGGGCAAACTTCCTCTTCTCAAGTAGGTGAAGACACTGCTCCGCATCATCCCCGATGGACGTTACGGCGGAACTCGGTGCTGAATGATGCGGACGTTTGCCAGGAATATCTCGACGAGAGTCTTCCCCCTGCAGAGAAGGAACGACAACGTCGCCGCGTCCGCAAAGATCTGTTCGACTCCAACTCTTATCACGTGGCGAACGCTGTGTCTACCAACCAGGAACTTCGCCGGGATTGGTTAGCTATGAATGATGAGTTGGAGGAAACCGAGCGGAACTTGCTTGATGCCAAGAAGGGGGTTCTCAAAGCATTAACTGATGCTCGAGACAGTCATCGAGCTATGGAAGTGGCGAAGGCCGAACAACTTGCTGCTGAGAAAGCTAAGGTCGCTCTTCAGAAACAGCTGGATGACCAAGCTGAGCTGATTAGGACCCTTCAAGCCGATTCAGCAGCTAAGGACAAGCGCTTATCTGACCTTAATGCTAAGAGTTGAGACCAAGCGCTGGAGTGTGCTAAGCACAAAATGGATCTTATCCGGGCTCAGGTGGATAAGAAGTGGCTTCTGTCAACAACTATTCCCAAGGTACAAAGTCTGTTTGACTTAATCAGTTCAGATGTGTATGAGCTTACATCTGTTTGTTGTGCTTAACAGGTTATTGCTGACATTCAGAACAGTGATGATCTTGGGAATTACGTTGCGATACTCCTCCGTGCTTCCAAGCAAGCAGGCCGACAAATGGGCTTTGAAGAAGGATATGAATTTGGCTCTGCGGGCCGGATTCCGGAGGAGCATGTGTTAGCCGGCAAGGATACTGCCTCTATCCTTATCGAGAAAACCACGGAGTTTGATACTCTGAAATTTTCCCTCTCCGACCATATATCGGAGCTTGCGGACAAAGAGGATGCTATAGATCAACTAAAGAATTTGTTGAACCTTGATGAGGGAGAAGCGGAAGCTGATGCCACCACGGAAGAAGATGCTACCCCATAGGTGTATAGGTTCTTATTGTAAATCCTCTTTCTGCTTGTAATCTCATTTGACTATCCGATAAGAAGTCTTGTTTTCTTCCGGTGCACTTTTTTTTATATACCATAATATAAGTGTCTATCCGGGACTTCGTTTGCGTCAATAAAAGATTACAACTTATCAAAATAGTGCATAACTATCATAAGTTTCTTACTAGGCATAAGCCGTCAAAGGAAATTATACAATTACTGAACTATGTGGGAACGCAGGCCAAAAATAAAAGACAACTAGGAGCACTACATGTAGCATTTCCTTAATTGTGCTGCATTCCACATCCGAGGAATTTCGGTCCCATCTAATTTCTCCAACTTGTAGGCACCTTTGGATAGCACTTGCTTGATTTTATAAGTTCCTTCCCAAGTTGGGGCTAACTTGCCCGGAGGCTCCTGTCCGGATGCCTCGTTGTTGCGGAAGACAAAATCTCCCGCATCGAATTCGCATATTTGGACCCGCGAGTTGTAGTATTTTTGAAGCTGTCTTTTATAATTGTGCTCGCGAATCGATGCTAATTCTCGTCTTTCCTCGAGCAAATCGAGATTCATCCGGAGTTCACGGTCTTTATCGTTGATTAACATGACCCTCGCGGAGGGGATCCCGATTTCTGCCGGAATCATGGATTCAGTGCCATAGGTTAGGTTAAACGGCGTTTCTGAATTACTAGAGTTTTTCTGGGTGCGGAAGGCCCAAAGTACATGGGGTAACTCGTCAACCTAACCAGTCCGTTTAGTACCCAACCTCGCCTTAATTCCTTCCTTGATAGTTCGGTTGATCCTTTCGACTTGACCATTTGCTTTCGGGTGAGCTACATATGTGAAGACTTGGGTTACCTGAAGTTCTCTTAACCATTCTTGTAGTCCGCTATCAGCAAATTGGGTCCCATTGTCACTTACCAACTCTTGCGGGAGGCCAAACCGGAAAATGATGAATTCCCACAGGAATTTCTTAACATTTGATGCCGTTATTGAGGCGACTGGTTTGGCTTCTACCCACTTGGTGAAGCAATCAATGGCCACTATCAGGAACTTTACTCGTCCCGGGGCTTCTGGGAAAGGTCCCATAATGTCAATAGCCCATTTTTGGAACGGCCAGGCAGAAGTGACCGGTATCAGTTCATTTTTAGGACGCAAGGTATTGGGGGCATGGCATTGGCAAGAATCGCACTTTCTGATTTCTTGTACAGCGTCCAAATGCATGCCGGGCCAATAGTATCCCGCGTTCATAATTTTCGCAACTGTCATTCTTGGCCCCGCGTGTAGTCCGCAGATACCCTCGTGAATTTCTCTAATTAGTTAATTTGCATCCTCTGCGTCTACACATCGTAACAGCGGGCAGAGGAATGATCTCCGGTACAAAATGCCATCAATCATCTGGTAGTTTAAAGCTTTGTGCTTGATTTTCCGAGCCTCAGTTTTTCCTGCTGGGAGTGCTCCGGAAGATAAGTAAGCTTTGATGGGTGTCATCCAGGTGTCGACACCGGTCTGGATTACCAGGACTTGATTTTGGTGAACGGATGGATGATCCAAGACTTCTACCCGAATATCTTTAGCGAAATGCTTGAAATTCGTTGAAGCTAGTTTGCTAAGGGCGTCCGCCGATTTGTTTTCGCTCCTCTTAATGTGAACAACATTGAAAGAGTTGAATTGGCGGATCAAGACCTTTGCTTGGGACAAATAGGAGGCCATAACGTCGTTCTTGGCTTCATATGTTCCATTTATTTATCCCACAATTAGCATGGAATCCACCCGCGCTTCCAAATGTTTTGCCCCCGAGCTTTTTCGCTATCCGCAGGCCTGCCAAGAAGGCTTCGTACTCCGCCTCATTGTTGGTGCTTTTAAAGTCCAACTTGATGGCGAATGTAAATTCATGCCCCTCGGGGTTGACCAGCCTTAAGCCTGCGCCCGATCCTTCACTGCTTGAAGCTCCGTCCGTAAACAATGACCAGACTTTTCCTTGTTCCGAAGGTGCTTGGGGTTGTTGTTCGATCATACATTCTTGTTCTTTGTGTTGCGGAACTTCTGTGACGAAGTCCGCCAACACTTGCCCCTTGATTGCCGGTCTTGGTTTATACTCGATTGAATATTCACCTAATTCAATGGCCCAATTCAACACGTTCTTGAGTTTGTAACCGGTTAACACATTTATAGGGTGACCCTGGAAATATCTACAGAGTCGTCTGGCTGCATAGATCAGCGCCAATACCAGCTTTTCCAACATTGAATATCTTGTTTCCGGGTCCGATAATGTTCTACTAACGTAATAGATTGGAGTTTGGACATTTTTCCTATCTGTTAATATAACAGCCCCCACAGCAATGTCAGATGCCGACAAGTATAGTGTTAATGGTTCACCCGCGTGTGGAGCAGTTAACGTGGGTAATTCTATTAAACACTTCTTGACTTCTTGGAATGCTTGCTCGGCTTCCGGGGTCCATCTGAACTGTGTCTTTTTAAGGCAATTTCTCATAGTTAAAATGAACGGATAAGATTTAGCAGCGTGGTTTGCCAGAAACCCATTTAATGCTACTAATATTCCGTTAAGTGTTTGGACCTCTTTGAGGGATGCGGGGGATGGCATGCAGGTTACTGCTTGTATCTTGTCTGGATTAGCTTTGAAATCCGTGCCTGTAACGATTACCCCGAGGAACTTCCCTTCCTCCATTCCGAAGGAACACTTTGCCGGATTGAGTTTCATGTTGATACTTCTCAGTGTTTCAAAAGTTTCCTCTATGTCCCTCAGCATTTGATCTTCTTCGATGCTTTTGATTACTAAATCGTCCATGTAAACTTCAAGATTTCGACTTATCTGACCTTTGAAGGCTTGATCCATCAGCCTTTGATACGTGGCCCCCGCGTTTTTTAATCCGAAAGGCATCATTCTGTAGCAGAATGTGCCTTGGTCGGTGCGGAACGCTGTCTTGTCTTCGTCACCAGCCGCCATATGAATCTGGTGATACCCTTTGTAGGCATCAAGGAAGCACTTGAATTTGAATGTGGCCACCGCATCTACCTTTAAGTCAATTTCCGGATGTGGGTAACAATCTTTCGGACATGCCTTGTTTAGATCTTTGTAATCTATACACATCCTCCACGTTCCATTACTTTTTGGGACCATCACCGGGTTAGCCACCCATGTTTGGTACTTGATTTCTCGGATGATTCCGGCATGAAGAAGGTCTTGTACTTGCTCGTTCATCGCTTTTGTCTGTTCGGGGCCCATTTTTCACTTCTTTTGCACAATTGGGGTTATTAACGGATTCACCTTCAATTTGTGTTCTGAAATGTTACGCGGGACACCAGTCATGTCCGCGGGTTGCCATGCGAAAATGTCGATATTCTTTGTCAATAATTGTTTCAGAAAAGTTCGGACGATTTCGGAGATAGCCGGACCAATTACTACGGTTTGGTGGGGAAATTTCTTGTTGAGGATCCACTTCTCTGGTTCAGTCCTCTGGCTTTGTTTGGAAACTTTGCTCGGTCTTGAACTTTCAGCTGTGTAGCAATGTCGATTAACATGGATTATTGCTACGCCAGTGCGGGTTGGGACCCCTACTGCTCCGTGAGCTGTGGACGGATGTGCATTGAAGTCACCAATTGCCTCCCGTCCGAGGATAATATCATGCTTGGACCTTTCCGGTAAAACTAAGAATTCAACCTCTTCGGTTCGTGAGTGAATTCCGTCACTAAGTGTAACCGGGAAAGTAATGACCCCGCGGGTGCATTATTTCCCCACCAAACCCAGAGACGGGTGCGTGAATAGGTCGTAATCGTTCTTTATCCTCTTCTTCAAGCTGTTCAAAGCACTGTTCATAAATAATGTCGGATGTACTACCGGTGTCGAAGAACACATATTGCGACCGGTAGTGTCTGAAAAAGGCAGTAATTATCAACGGGTTCTTGTTACATGGTCCTCCTTTGATATGAGGAAAAATGACTGGCTGATTTTTCCACTCTTCATCCTCAAATTCTTTTCTCTTTCAGCTGGTCTGCTGACCTCCGTGAATCATATGAACGTTCAGATCCTTTATTTGCCTTTTTGACGGGCCCTGGTTATCCTTTGCGGGAGGTTTGCCACCCCCTGCCTTTGCGCCTTTGACCAAGTGTTCCAATTTTCCATTTCTCACTGCTGCTTCGATTTCGTTTCTTAAGGCTACACATTCATTTGTGTTGTGTCCAATGTCTTCATGATATGAGCAGTGTTTGTTTTTGTCGAGAAATGACTTCCTCGGTATTGGTTGAGGTTTGCGGAAGGTTAGGTTCTCGGTCGTGAGGATTTCTGATGGAGATTTTGACAGCCGAGTCCAACTGTTATTGGAAGAACGTGCGGGAAGGTTGCGTTTGTTCTTATTGCTAATCAATGATCTCGCATCAAACTGCTTTGGTGCTTCTGTACTTGGTTGCAGTCTAGACCAAATTGTCCCATTGGCCTGTCTATTTGGTATTGGGGTTTGGAATTCGACTCTTGGCACTTGTTTTTGAGTACCGGATCCCAAGGTTTTCTCAGTTCTTGTGAATAGCTTGGCTGACGTCATGATTTCGTCCCAAGATTTGGGCATACCATCTCTTCCGGTTAGAGTACGAATCAGGGCGTCACTATTTACATTCTTTCGGAATGCTCATCTCAGCATGTCTTCACTGACTCCGCCAATATTAAGGCTCTCATTATTGAAACGAGTAATGAAATCCTCAATGGATTCGTTATTTCGCCTTACTACATCAAGTATTTCAGACGGGTCACGAGTGTGTTTTTTTGTTGACTAAAGTGTTGGGAAAACTTTGCTACGAATTCTTTCCAACTCTTAATGTGTCCGCAAGGAAATTTTTCAAACCATTCTCGCGCAGCTCCAGTAAATGTTAATGCGAACATATGGCACCAGTACGGAAGAGTCCAACCACTGACTCCTCCAACCGCTTCGAACCTTAGCAAGTGATCACTGGGGGTCCGTCATCCTGTTATATGTCCCAACGAATGTTGGTATTTTCGCGTTTATCGGGAACGAAGCTGTCGCGATGGCCGGAATGAACTTGGATTTTTCTGCGAATGACTCTGGGCGGTATGGTTTGGAGAAGTCGTGTTCCGCATTGCTGTAACACTCTGCGTGGAGAATAGCCGATCGCGGGTAACTAGCCTCTCCAAATGGAAGAAAACGGCTGTCTCCGCTGTAATAACTACCTCCTGGATGATATGTTGAGTCGTGTCCGTCTAGTTCTTCTTTGTAAGACGGTACTCGCATATTTATGCGGGGACGAGGACGTAACCTGGGATTTCCTTCTGGTATTGCTCTTCTGGATGACTGTACTGAATATGACTTCCTCTAATTGGAGGAGAAATAGATCTCCTAGGAGGGTCATCATAACTTAGGGTACGGGCGTGAAGTCGCTCATTCTGTACCCTTCGTCCATATTCAGCGGCCAGACTCTCTTGTTGAATACGAAACCACTCATCCGGAAACAAGAGTTCCTCAGATCTGTGGCTTGTTGTATGAGTTTTCCTCAGGGCTGAGTCACCTGAATTTTCTTCGAGGTCCAATTCTGGGTGAGTCCGGCGACTTTCTCTCATAGTTCGCTCAAGATCTCCCAAATTGGAACCTCTCTGAGCTGTAACCCTTCCCAGATCGTTGGGCGGGGTACCAGCTGGTGTTACTACATTTCTTGTACCCACTGGAGCAGTGTTTGCCAGTGGGGTAGGATGCTTTCGAGTTGATAAACCACCCAAAGTAAAACCTCCAGGTGTCACAACATCATCTTGCTCATCGGGAGTAAGATTCTGAGCGAACAATGACGTTGCTCTCTCACGTGTTTTTAGGTTAGTAACACGTGGGATTTGTTCTGAGGTCCCCGTCGGCCCTTTAGGAATTTGATTCATATTGTGACTTTGAAAACAAAATTTGTTGTTCTAACAAAAACACGGATGGCGCCAATGAAGAAACACGGATCCTCTCCCCGGGTATGGGTCCTGGATCCGATGAGTCAATAGGGTTGGATACGGTTAACTTCCAAACGATATGAACCTAATTGCCTAAAGTCCAGTGACGAACACCTGCAAAACAGACACCGTGAGCTCGTTACGGGAAGGACAAGAGGGGGGGTCTTCCCGTAACCACCCTCCGGCGTGAGAATAAGTACTTATCTGTAGAAGATAAGCACTTAAGTAAATTGAGATAGTACATTGGGAGTGAATGAATACCTCATGATGGTTGAGGGAGTATTTATAGCCGAAGGGTGTGGGAAGGTGATTGGGGACAGCTGTCCTTTAAGAAGATGCCTGCATAACCGTCTAGACACGTGTCCTTATGTGATAGGTTCATCCTATACGTTGCATGTGCATGCATAACAACCTGGACACGTGTCTTTTTCCCATTGACTAATGGGGGAATATTGGCCATGTGCACGGTTATAACGTCCTTGCCACTTGTCATCAATTGACTGGCCGGGGGCTCACGTATTGCCCAAGAAAGCATCTTGGTAAATCTTCTAGAAGGCAATCATGTGTTGACAGTTGTCTCGAAGCATTTACCTCGTGGTTATTTACGCGGAAGGATAGCTCTTCCCGCGGATGACCTTTGAGGGTGTTGTGGTGTTTCCGCATGCGCTATGAGGGTGTTTCTTCCTCAGATGATTATGCGGATGGTTTATATGTCCCGCGGGTTACTTATGAGGGACTTCTGATTGACCCGCGGGTAGTCCTTAAGGGTATTTGGATCTTTTTGGTGCCCTACCTCTATAGAGTTTGATGCAATTCTAATGTATGTTAGGTTTAAAATGCATGTTTGTTACAAAATAGTTGCATGTTCTCAAGTTCGATCAACTTATCTTGCTTTTTCTTTCCTTGACGTTTCATGCTTCGCTAATGTTTTGTTTTTCCATAAATCTCTAATTTTCTAGATGAACTACTTTTGAATTATCATATTTAGAAAGAGCGGAGATTAATTATGCATTTTCCCTCTTCCTTATGGTTTGTATTTTCTTTGGTAGTACTAATCAGCATATCTTTGAGTTAAAACTAGAGGCAAAATGTACGTCTCAGTCTTTACTACACAACCCATGAATCATATATTTTCTTGAGATAGAAAGGATTGGCCAAGCACCTATGAAGGATTAATCTTGAATATTAATAAAGTTAAGGGTTTATTATGTTATATTTATTTTACTTAATTGAATTGTAGTATGTTTAGGAAAGGTATATCTTGGAGAGCAAGTTTAGTATGTCTATATACAGGGTCTAGATTATTAGTTTTATTAGAGAGAGTTGTTTCTCCTAGAGAGAGTTGAGAGAGAGTTAAGAGAGAGTCAATGACTCTCATCTCTATGTACGTTTGATAAGTTCGTGAAGTTCGTTTGATATATGAAAAGAGTCGACGGTTGTCGCCCCAATATCGCGTGTTCGTTTGATTGATAAGTTCGTTTGATATGATTGTTTGATCCGTCTGGGCCAACAACCTAGTCATGTATAAATTCTCCATTTTGGCTCGTTCATCACCGGTATTACACCGTACTCGTTCTCGGGTATCGCACTACAGCACTCCGAATCGCTCTGGTAACTTAACATCTATCGTAGGTGATTTGAACTTTCACTCGATCAGACCGATTATTTTTGTGTGGTTGACTCGCAGAACCCAACCGTTTTGAACCTTTGCAGCTCTGCTTGAACAAACCTGTCGCTAGTCAGGTTAAGAGTTATTGAACCCGTCACAAGTTCGTCTTCTCTCCGATGGTGATTCAATAGGCCTTCTTCAATCGTATACGCTCTGATACCATTGTTGGAATAATTGGATCAAGAAACACGATATATTGTGAGAACTCCTCACGATACTTTCAACATTATTAAGAACGAAAACCATAAATTACAATTAAAAAGAATACCAACTTAAATTAAACTGAAATTAGTCTACGATTAAAAACTTTATTGATTAATCTTAATGATTACACAGTAATACAATAAATGAGAAAGAAAACAATTGTCACTAAAATCATACTATGTGTCTCTCCATACCGACTATATACATCTGCATTAAACTACACAACCAAGAAAAAAGTAACTACATAGCAACAACAACTACACTCATCAATGGAAACTTCCAACCACCTTTATTCCCTCAGTAGCAAACTTGTGCATCAGTACTACTAAGCTTCCATAACCATTAATAAAACAATATAACTGCTAAGTAACATGAATCTTGCCCATTAACTTTATGCTAATTTTAGCATTATTTTAAAAAAAATGTATATTGTTACCGTGGATATATCCCAGTGATCGACGATTCATCTTTTGAGTTAAAAACGTCAGACTTAATAGTGGAAAAATATGATGAGTGTCTTTTAGAAATGTAATGTGGAGGCTTATTTGGTGATGAAAGAAGGATGGAGTAATTGTTAAGCATGTTAAAAATAGAAGCCATAGAAGGTCTTGCATCCACATCATCTTGCACACATAGCAACGCAATGTTGAGGCATCTCATCACTTCATCTTCACAAGTTTCAACCATTGTTAGATCTACAAGGTCCATTTTCGTTCCATCATTCCAGTTTCTCCAAGCCTTAAAGGGAGATAATCAAACATATCAATATATATACTATATAATATAGTAAGCAATTGGTGATGTTTTGTATCAAGACATGGAATTACTGTAAGATCAATACTACTTACAAAATGTGGAAGATCGTCAAGATAATCTTGATGTAAAAAGCTTGAACTTTTCTTCCCAGTTATGATCTCAAGAACAACGACTCCGAAAGCCATCTGACTTTATAGAAACATGTCTATGCACTGCATACTCAGGTGACATGTAACCACTGCACACATTCACATTATAATACAATTACTTGCACTAATATAGACCTTTAATGGTATAATCGAGAACATACATCTTATTAACTTGATTTAATAGAATAAAATGTGTGCTAATTATTAAGTTTGTCAAACAAATTAAATTCTAATATTAGTTTGAATTTTTTTCGTTGGAGGGGGGGGGGGTTGAAAACTTGCGAGGTTCCTAGAATTCGATTCGTGTTGCCTTGAGTTTGATCCGCTCCAACGATCCTTGCTAGACCAAAATCAGAGATCTTAGCATTCATATCCCCATCTAATAGGATATTGGTAGCTTTTAGATCACGATGGATGATTCTTAGCCGTGAATCTTGATGTACATAAAGCATTCCTTTAGTAATCCCTTCTATGATTCTATATCGTGTTGGCCAATCTAAGTGCTCATGTCTGTTTGGGCTTACACTTGAAAAACTACACTAGATTCAGTAACATAATTCATACATATGATCTGAAAGTTGTGTATTGACATAAATGAGTAATTTTTCATCATCTTCTAGGCAAAACCGTAAAAGCCACACTAGATTTCGATGTTGAAGCTTTGCCATCAAGATGACTTTGTTTACAAACTCTCGTGTACCTTGTCCAGACGATTTTGATAGTCTCTTTACAGCCACTTCCGTCCCATTGATAGTCTCTTTACAACTTACAAGGGTAATTAAGTTACTTGGTGTTGTAATTTTTAAAGGCTAATTTTTACATCCTCAAAATATACTCTTAAATCTACACCTTGTCAACTAGGTATTTAAAACGTTTTTTCCATATAAACTACTTTTGTTCCGTTTTCTTTTTATATTTTTTATCATTTGTTAATTTATGTGCTCAGTGTTAGTTGCGTTTTAATCGTTAGCTAGCTTGTGATAAACTTTTTTTTAAACCACAAGTCACACATTCTCTAACTCTACTGATAAATAAATTGCACATTTTTTGACAACCTGGACTTCCCCTTACAATTCGAAAAGACAAAGCCGCATTCAACACTTTGCTGCAGCTTAATCAAATTTGTTCGATAGCCGATGATGTTAGATGTTATACTGGTCTTAAGGTGTTTGATAGCTGGTGATTAACTAATGTTACAACACCCACAATAATAACTTTTGAAAACATCATCTAAAGTCCAAATTACCGGTTAGTCTCCAAAACATCATCTCCCTCTCTTTCCTTAATTCACATAACTCCTGTCTTTCCTTTAGAAGAACGTCACATGGCCTAAAATCATCCTCTTGGACCTATTATGCAACCATATATATAGGGATACAAATAGCAGCTAGCAACTCTACCAACAAAAACAAACATGTCTATCAACTACCTTTGATATATGGTTCATAACATCTACTTGCTTTGCATGTACAACTACACCATCATCATCATCTCCTTTACCTTACCTTACCTAGCTGTAAGACCCTAGACGAACCGGCACACCGGTGCTTTTCAACCAGCTTTCGCCTTGTATAAACTGCCCCGCCGTGTACTTCATCGCATCTTCTTTCTTAAACTCTTTCTGATAACCCCCCCATTTCACTCTATCCTTAACCCGAGACCCGTCCCCAATATTATTATACTCCGCATAATAAACCGTTTCGATTCCAAAATCCCCTTCTCCCGCCAACCAACCCGCCGGTTCAATGACATCATCAATCTCCGACTCCATCACGATCGTTCTAGAATACTCCTTCCCTGGCCGCCCAAGGTAACTCTCGATCTTCGACTTCTTCTCCAACAATTCATCTGCCGATATCTTACATTTTTGCAACACGATCCCTGTTGTTTCGTGTTTGTCCACTCTTCCTTGAGCTGTCACTGTGTTTTGTTGATCCTTCATTGGTTTTCTGATAACGATTTCGCACGTTTGGAACACTGCTGCGGCGTCCCCAAATATGAAGTCCACTGTGCCCATAATGTAGCATCCGCGGTAAAACTGGCGGTGTGATTGAACATATAGTGTTTGTTGGTACCCCTCCATACGACAGTTTAGGAATACTGAGCGGTCCGATTGCACTCTCAGAGCGACGGCTTGCTGCTTTTCTGGACCTGCTGTGTTTCTGAAACCGATTGATTGAGCCATGAATCCTTCCCCTATAGCCGCTGCATTTATTCATATCGTATTCGTTAATTACCAAAGACAGAATTACTGGTATAAACATTATAAATTGACAGTCTAAGATGTTAACTACAAGAATCGCATAATGCATTTGTACATAATGTTTTAGCTCATAAGAAGGCTACATAACCGCCAGTTCAACTATATTTTCTCTTTCACTAAATCATTTTTGGTTCTTAGAAGTAGTGGTGTGCAAAAAACCGCAATAACAAATTGTAACTAGAGTAACCAACGTGATCGAACCAAAATAATATAACCAAATAAAAAACTAACAATATAGTTTTGTGTTCATTTTTTTAAACTGGTCTTTGTTGGAAGTAATTTAAGACTCTATGTCACAAGTCGGTGAACTTGAGGGACCAATATTGACAAGTAGGTCATAGTGGTTATGTTTCCTAATTGTATTGTAATTATAATAGGTAATGTCTTTGATAGCAAGTTAGGTTAGTCATATATAAACCAAGTCATGGTTAGACATTATAGTGTGGTGGTGTGAGGTGTAACCGAGTTAGGGTTCATCCAAGAGGCACACACGAAATGTAACCGAGTTAAGGTTCATCTAGATGCAACCGAGTTAGGGTTCATCAAGAGTCAAACCGAGTTAGAGTTTGAGAGAGTTGTAATCAGTTTATTGAGTGAGATTTTCTGATTAATATAAACGAGAGTTATTCGTTATTTCGTGTTTGATTATCGATCTGGGACTTGAGTCTTTCGGTTTGGTTTCAGTTTTGCTATCAACTAAAATCTGAAAATTACGTGAAGCATTTTTGAAGAAATATAAAATAATGTAGGCAAAACTTTTATATCCAAATGTGTAATAATTAGCTAATTGTTAATTAACAAAAAGAAAAAAATAAGCCTAACATTAAAATCCGAATTCATTATTTTAGGTCATTTTTGGGGTCCAGAATTTTAAATCTCAAATGATGTAAGAGAACCCAACCCATTGAAAAACCGTAAACCGAAAAAACAAAACCAAACGACTTTTAAAAGATAAATATGAATATTCGATTGTTGGTTCGGTTTTTAGCCAAAAAAAGACCCATGCATACCCTAACGAAAAGAACATGGTATTCATACCAAATGTTGCTGTTAGAAAGGTAGGAACTCCATCTGCAAAGTTTTTGTCTCCGGTAACAATTGTTTTCTGTGAGCCGTCACCGTACATAGTGATGTTCGCCATATCTTTAGTGATGACCACATTCTCTTCATATACTCCCTTTTTAATGTGAATAACATACCGCCCTTCATATTTATCCGGCATCGCTTCAAGCGCCTTAGTAATCGTCTCAAAATCCCCCTTACCATCTTTAGCAACGGTCACATTCGGAGATAGACTTGTAGCATCAGTCTTCAGTAGCCTCCGAGTGTCGAGTGTCATCCATGCAGGCAGGGCGGACCTGCCTGTTAGAAGGCGGCGGTGGGTGGCCGTAGGTGGAGAAACTACCTTCTGAAGTGAAGAAGCTATGGCTAATGAGTTGCTTGTGAGCTCTTTACTGATCTTTAAAGCCTTCTCAATGCTAGTCTTGGTAGCATCTTCAGTAACCGCGTCAATGCACGTTTGCTGATAACTCATCACACCGCTCAACCAATTGCCTAAATCAGTAGATCCGGCTGAGTTTCGTGAATGATTGAAGTCGTTTTGTGCGCCCTCCAAAACTTGCTTGCAAACATCAAATGTAGGCTTTTGTTTTTCGGGTGCGCTCTCGACTTTCATGAACGTGGATGTTTGCTTAATGGCATTGTCGAGTTCATCCGAGGCTGCGGATATAGCTGCCTGCATGAGATCATCGGGACTAGGCAGTCCCGATAGTTTGGAACTTAATGATTGTTCTAGACGACTCTCACATGTTTCTTTGTAATCGGTTGTTTGGCATATCGTTTGAACCGCCTTTTGGGTTTGCAAAAGGTTTTGGTCGTCGTTTCCTTTGTCATTAGACGCACCAGACGGGTTGTCTTTGTTAGTTTTGCCTGTGTCAGGGTTGGTCTCGACGTTATCTGCACCATCATCGGTGGTGGTGTCATCTGGTTGGGAACCGTTGAGGAATATTAAAAAGGCCGCAACAGCTCCTGAAAGAAGCAAAATGGTTATGACGACACCGATGATGATTTTCTGTCTCAACTTTTGTTTTCTTTCAAGCCTTCGACGTTCTGATATCTGGTCGAAATCTTGAAACGCCATGATTCAACGTTGTGAATCTGATATCAACGTTTGTTCGTTTGATCTCTGCCTTGGGTTATATCCAAGGCAGAGTCCACAAGATGTCAAAATCTGTTTGAAAAAAACAAAAGTTTGAAGCAATTTTTATATAATTTTCTTGTTAATTTGATAGAATTTGGTTATGGGGTGTTTGGTTGCTTGTTTGATCATATGAAAACCTTGTAACGAATTTTGGGGTGTTGTGGGTAGGAGGATTTTGAGGGCCATTTATTCTCACCCATTGTTATATTCAAGTGTTGATTGAACCAAATCCAAATAATTTAAGTGTTAAACAAATGGCTTGGTTTTAATATTTTTGATAACCAACTGTATTGTATTTGTTTGGTTTCAGTTATACATATACAAAACCGAATGAACCTTAGTTAGAAACCGAAATGAACCATTACATAACATAATCGAACCGAACTGGTCATTATATTTTCTAAAAAGATTAAAGATTAGCATTATTACATGATAAATCTGGAATTCAATATGTATTAAAGGCCAAATATTTATTAAATTTGTTAAAATTTTTATTTTTTTTAAAAGCTCAAATCTGTATTAAACTTATCCAATTATGCCATTCTGGTTTCAAACAGGGACACTCAGATTCATTTTTAAGCGAGTTATACAAACCAATGATTCATCACATTAATACATTATCAATAACATCACTACTACATGATCAAAATTTTGATTAATCTTCAACAACCAAGATACACACAAAACCTAAACAAACTTTTCGAGGCAAACGCGTGGAAGACTGACCAGAAATGGTTGATCAAGCGGATGCTAACAACCAAAACATAACATGAGAAGATATGGCTATAAAGAACCAGGTGATGAAAGCCATAGCTATCGAGATCTCAAATCTGCTACACGGTAGATGCATTTTAGGGTTGGTGCAGAAATGCAAATCTCTTGCATAAAGCACCACAATCCCGGCTGAAGAGCACGCAGCAGCAAGCGACAATGTAGCCATCACCTACATTTGTACCACCGCAAGTTAACCAAAACCTTCTAATAACTCGTTTTTTATCTAAACATGAAACATAGCAAAATTATGCAAAACAACATAAATGCATTTGAACAATTGCTGTGGATACAAGAAAACGTTCAACAAGGCCGACCCAGGCATGGGTGAGCCGGACTCCCGGCCTGGGCATGTTTTTTCTGGGGGCACTAAATTTATATATATGTTTTATAATATAAAACCAAAAAATCTTATTGTGCCCTCTATATAAAACATTAAAACTGAAAAACTAATGATTTTGCTATGTTTATTGCTATAATGTTTTTTTTTTGAATGGCTAACAACTAGAGAATTTCCTAGGTACTCCGTACGGGGTAACCCAATAGCAAAAGGTCATCGCCAGCTGTCCCAACCCAGCCGTACGGAGCCCTTAAGCGCCTCCAAGTTATTTGCAGTTCATGGGAAAACCCACCTGCCCGTAGGGGCACTTGAATCCTCAACCCCGAGTCCCGACTCTAACATTCAATACAACACCCCATTTTAAGTAGATAATGTGTGAACAACATAAACACTTGTACAAGTGTATATTAATATGATGACATAAAGCATAAAAAACTTTCTATAAACGAAAACGACACATACCCAATCGCCAACGACAAACAAGCTAACCAAGACGGCATTTTGGAGGTCTTTCTTGATCCTAAGAGCATAGACATCAAGACAAGCTAACCCAAAGCTCCACAACACTTGAAGCCCCATCGAAGCAATTAAATAGCTGAGCATCCCATAAACAAAATTACCATAAATATTAACATCCTATTTAATGCACCACTAATAAGTAATAACACCACCAAATCAAGAAAAAAAACCCTCATTAATTACTAAAATCCTATCCAACAAACAAATATAATTATATATAAAGAGAATACCAGAATGCAGTGTAACTCGAAAACCCGGAAGCGGAAACCATCCAGGCAATGGAAGCAGCAGCACAGACGCATTGGCCAATTCGCAGCATCAAGCCGCTAACACTTCCTGGGCTTCCGAACATATCCTTCATATTATTAATGGGTCAAACGGGTAGTGAATTACAGGGCTAGATTTGGAAATTGGACACCATATGAAGAGATCTGGGAATTAAAACACAGTGGGATATGAAGAATTGATTAGGGTTTGTAATGTTTTATTGGT
Source organism: Bidens hawaiensis (assembly GCF_021521415.1). Lineage (NCBI taxonomy): Eukaryota > Viridiplantae > Streptophyta > Magnoliopsida > Asterales > Asteraceae > Bidens > Bidens hawaiensis. The sequence continues at coordinate 80,636 of NW_027491362.1, read as the reverse complement.
GATGGTGGAATGAATGTGTGGATTAATGTGATTAGTAGTTTGGTCTGGAAATTGATTGACACTGTGATTTGATAAAGGGGACGGGGTAACTTTTAGTACTTTTTTATTTTTTTTATTCAAGCAATTACTTTACTGTTTGTTTGTATGGTGTCTCGTAATTGCCCCTTCTGGTTGGTTACAGGTTAGGTTTAAAGTTTGGAATGTTGAGTATTGTCAAGATTTCCAAAACAATCCAAATAATATGGACTAAGGCGACATCTTGGAGAAATAAACGACGAGATTTTTTAACCATACAAAAGCTGACACGTGTAAGGACTCTGACACACCTTAAAAATCTCGTATGTTCCGACCATATTTTATACTTAACTCACTTTTTAAAAAACCGTCTCTCCAGACGGTTTTAATGTTTCTCGTCTGGTCTGTTCATATTATTATTATTCATAACTTTATTTTCATCTTCCTCTATTCATCTTCTTCATCTTCATGAAACGAAAGGGAAGTCACACCGTACACTCTTCATCTTCATGACAGCCGGAGGTTCTCCGGCGACTTATTCGAGCGAATCTCAACCGAACTCAGCGACCTGCAGCACGTGGAGTCACACCGCGAAGGGAAGTCAAAACACGCCGCCATGCGCACCGGCGGCCAGGACTACATTAACGAGAGAGTCCGGTGCGGTGGGTTGTTAAGTGGGTTTATGATTACGTCATCCTCTTCGTCTTCTTATTTTGTGGCTTCAAACCCTAAGGTGACATCATCGGTGCCGGAACGGATCACGGCGAGCAGCATTCACGGAGCCGGAGCTGGGGGTGGGCGTTAGCAAGTCCGATGAGAGCGTTCAGTAAACCATCATCATCAGCTTCATCAAAAGCTTCAAACAAGAATCAAACACCAAATTTGAATGAAGTACCTTCATTGTGTATGTGAGAAGCTAAAGCTAAAGATATTAATATTATTATTATGTTTTTTTTTTTATTTTCGTTTCATTTAAGTTTAGGAATAATAATAATATGAATGGAATAGACGAGAAACACAAAAAAACCGTCTGGAGAGACGGTTTTTTAAAAAGTTAATTAAGTTGAAAATATGGTCGGAACAGACCAGATTTTTAAAAATCTCGTCTGATGTGTCAGAGTCCTTACAAGTGTCAGCTTTTGTATGGTTAAAAAATCTCGTCGTTTATTTCTCCAAAATGTCGCATTAGTCCATATTATTTGGATTGTTTTGAGAATCTTGACTCAAAAAGAATCTTTTTTTTTCTCTTTCTTCTTTTAGATCATTTAGGGAATTTTCCCCTATTTTAGTGGAGGTATTATTGGTGAGTTTGTAAAAAGGATTATGATTATTAATAAACATTATTTATTTCTTAACTAGAGTACTTATATCGTTTTATTAGATATTTAATATCTAATATTAAGTATTTAATTAATAATAAACTCTTCACTCATTTATAGCTTTATATAAGTTTTTTTTGTCTCATTCATAATAGAGAGAGAGAATTTTTTGAAAAGTGAGAACATTTAGAGGACCATATGTAAGAATCTATAGAGATGAGTATTCTCTACTTGTTTCAATCACCATCTTAGATCACTCGTAGTGGCGGTCGTGTGGTGGTGTTTTGAACGAAAATGCCGGGGACACACACCCACTCCCGGCGTTTTTGTTTAGCGTTTTCAGGTTAGCGTAATTTACAAAACGCTTGAACGGCACAAACTTTAAGAAGAACGATGTTTGTTGTTGGATATGTTGTTGCTGGAACTCAACCAACGATCATTTTTCGATCAGGTCAGATCGCCGGAGACCCATGTGAGAGGACGAATCGGCGAGGATTCCGGTGACCGATAAGGGTTTTGTTGGGTGGTGGTGGTGGTATTGGTTAGGTTTATCAGATGGATGGATGAGATTGATCCAGACGACCTATTTTCCGACGAGTTGATCACGACGCGTCTGTGTTATCTTTGTTTGCTTTGATTTTGTTATCTTTTTGTTTTACTCTAATTTCTTTGTTTAGGGTTTTGTATTGAGGCTACTTTATATTAACTTTTTACTAAAATTTCACTTTAGTTAGGCAAAATGATAACCGATGTGATGATGGGTGTTAGACCTTCGCTGACTAGGGTTAAGTCGTATACTCTGTACCTGTTTTCCAGCGAGTTGATTTCAGTTAAGTTTAAATTTATTATTATTGATTTAAAAAACCAAAAAAGTGACTGGGCGCAACGTGTCGCAAAATGCCTAAGGGTGGAGAGTTATACGAGCATCTCCAATGCACAACACTGCTTCTTATTTCAAACCGTCAACTCAGCATGCCACATCAAATTTCAAACCAACCTACAAAAACTTTTGGAAAATTGGATTTTAATAATCCCAACTTAATGCAGTTGGCTGATAATAATCCCAACTTTGAAAGTAGTTGTCACTGATCCCAACTTTCACACTATTTATTTTTATTGGACCTCCTTTAAAAAAAACTTAGCTACGTTATGTTTTTTTCCCAAATTTCAAACTGATATTTTAGGGCTTTTGATCCGAATGAGAATACGAGTCGATTGATGTAAAACTTACTTCCAAACGGTGGTCCAAACGACTAAAGGAAGCTTCAATTTCGGTGTTTAAACTTTTAATTAACAAAAATCAAGCTGTTTGAAGCGTCGTTTCGAGTTAAGTTTTACATCAATCGACTCGTATTCTCATTCCGATCAAAGCCCTAAAATATCAGTTTGAAATTTGGAAAAAAAACATAACGTCGTTAAGTTTTTTTAACGGAGGTCCAATGAAAATAAATAGTGTGAAAGTTGAGACCAGTGACAGCTACTTTTAAAGTTGAGATTATTATCAGCCAACTGCATTAAGTTGAGATTATTAAAATCCAATTTTCCAAAACTTTTATCTCTTCTCCAATGGTCATAACTCATTCTTGTTTCAAACTGCCACCTCATCAAATACTTTTCTCTTTACTTAATCTATATCAATATATATCTTTTTATAATTAATTATTTTATATTTCATATATATTAAATAAATTAAGTAATTAAAAAACACATAAAAACAATTAATAAAATATAAACACACTTTAAAAATTGAACTTAAAACATACAACATTTTTAAAAAACACACATAAATACATACTTAAACCTCAAAAATAACTAAACTAGGCTATGAAGTTTTCTTATCGTCTCACATATCGTCCCGTGTGTACAATACTTTTGAAAAACACACCTTGAATAATAGATAAAAACATAAAAGTTAAAGTAAAAGTGGGCTGTGAGGAAGTTAAATTTTGTAAAGAATGATTTGTATTATTGTATGTACTAATGTTGTGTATAGCAGATATATATAGAGAATACAAAACCCTAATTAGGGTCGGCTAATGTTAATTAGGGCCGGGCCACTATAATAAACATATTGACTAATATTCCCCCTTAAGCTAAGGCCGAGGAACGACCCTTAGCTTGGACTTCAAGAAGAGAAATCGTTCAGATGAGAGCGGTTTTGTGAAGACATCGGCAATCTGATCGTTTGTTGAAATAAACTGAACTGATAGGGCCCCCTGAGCAACCTTTTCTCTTACAAAGTGAAAGTCAACCTCTATGTTCTTTGTCTGCGCATGAAAGACCGGATTAGATGATAAGTAAGTAGCCCCTAGGTTGTCACACCATAAGTTTGGGGCTGAGCGAATCGGAACATGGAGTTCACGGAGAAGTGTTTCAAGCCAGGTCACTTCCGCTACCGTATCAGCGAGTGCCTTATATTCTGATTCTGTAGATGAATGAGAGATTGTCTTTTGTTTTCGTGCAGACCATGAGACGAGGTTCGATCCAAGATAGATAGCATACCCTCCCGTGGATCGTTGGTCAACAGGGCATCCAGCCCAGTCTGCATCAGAGAATGCACTCAAGGCATTGAAAGTCGTGTCCGTATATGCATGAAGCACACAAGAGGAGGATTTTGAGAGTAACAACCCATGATCGGCGGTTCCTTGGAGGTAGCGTAGAATACGCTTAACAGCAGACCAGTGATTCACGGTTGGCGACTGCATGAATTGGCAAACCTTATTGACAGCAAAGGTGATATCTGGTCTGGAGAGAGTGACGTATTGAAGGGCACCCACCATTTGGCGATATTTTACTGGATCGTCAAATGGTTCACTGTCACCAAGAGATAATGGGGCACTAGTAGTGCATGGTGATGGGACCGGTTTGGCCCGCGAGAGGTTGGCACGAGCAAGTAAGTCGTTAATATACTTCTTTTGTGAGAGAACGATGTCTGAGCTGTACCGGCGACCTCAATACCAAGGAAGTAAGACAAAGATCCCATGTCCTGGATGGCAAAGGTGTGACTGAGGCTGTTAACAACCTGATCAATAGCCTTGTTGTTGTTACTTGTCAAGACGATGTCGTCAACATAAATAAGCATATAAATCATTGTCCCATTAGCCGAATAGATGAATAAAGAGGGGTCAGTTTTAGACCCTCGAAAACCGAGAGACACAAGGGCTGCTGACAGGCGCTGAAACCAGGATCTCGGTGCCTGCTTCAATCCGTATAGGGATTTGTGGAACAAGCAGACATGATTCGGTCTATGAGGATCAACAAATCCTTGTGGCTGTTGTAGATAAACTATTTCTTTTAAGTCGCCATGCAAGAAGGCATTTTGAACATCCAGCTAGCGTAGAGACCATTGTTTTGAAACAGCAATGGAGAGAACTACTCGAATAGAGGGGGCTTTAACCACTGGACTAAAGGTCTCTGTGTAATCAATACCTTGTTGTTGGCGAAACCCTTTAGCAACAAGACGCGCTTTATAACGCTGAATGGCCCCATGTTGATCACGTTTAATTTTATAGACCCATTTGCAATCAACCACATTTGTGTTTGGTACCCGTGGAACTAATGTCCAAGTTCCGTTTCGTAAGGGCGCCGAGTATTCATCGGCCATAGCCCTACGCCAGTGAGGGTCCGCGTTGGCAGTGGTAAAGGAGGTTGGTTCAGACTTAGCGAGAGGTGTGGAGGTGTGAAAGGATGCGGGTTTGAAGGATTTGGTTTGTTTAGGATTTTGGAGAAGGTTAGGTGGGCGTTGACGAGGATGTAATGTTTGGGAGGGATTTGCGGTTTGAGTGGGAGGTGTGGTGGGATTGGGAGCAACATTTTTGGTGAACTGGTCAAAAGCGGAGGAGGGTGGGGCGTCGGTGGTTCGGCGAGAATAGGTGTGAGTTGGAATTTCGGTGTGAGGTGTTTGCGAGTTTGTGTGGGTTGGTAATGAGGTAGGTGAGGAAGCAGGTTGCTGAGTAGGAGGAGTTTGCGGAATAAGTGGTTCAGGTATAGAAGATGAGGGTGTGGAAGGTATAGGATCGGATGTGGGATTGGGCACTGGTGGGTTAGATGTATCAGCAGTGGGTGGTGTAGGATAAGATGAGACATAAGGATTAGATGTATGAGCAGTAGGTGGTGTAGGAGAAGAGGGTGTAGTTTCGGTGATAGAGAATGGAAAAAGGAACTCGTTAAATCGAACGTGACGGGCAATGTAGATACATTCAGAAACCGGATCAAAACACCGATATCCTTGATGAGAGGTGCAATACCCGAGGAAGATACACGAAGTGGATCGAAGATCCATTTTGTGTGGATTATAAGGGCGAAGATAAGGGTAGCATTGGCATCCAAAAATTCTGAGGAACGAGAAATCGGGTTTATGATGAAAGAGATGCTCGAACGGGGAGGTAGTGGAGTTGGTACGAGATGGCATGCAATTGATTAAGTAGACCGCAGTTTCAAAGGCGTAATGCCAAAAGCGTTGTGGAACATGGGCGTGAGCCAGTAATGTTAGGCCGGTTTCCACAACATAACGGTGACGACGTTCAACCACACCGTTTTGTTCACTGGTGTGAGGACAAGAGAGTCGGTGTATAATTCCAAGAGAGGCAAAGAAGGGTGAGAGACTTCGGAATTCTCCTCCCCAATCGGTTTGGACTGATTTGATTTTAGTCGAAAATTGTCGTTCGGCCATGGTAACAAAATGTTTAAATACGTCAAAGACATCTGATTTACGTTTTAAAGGAAACAACCACATGAATTTTGAAAAATGATCAACACACAAAAGAAAGTAAGTATGTCCATCAAAGGAGGTGACCGGTGCGGGCCCCCACACATCACAAAAGAGTAAATCCAGAATATGACTACTTTCATAATCAGAAGATGGTAAATGAAGTTTCGATGATTTGCCAATAGAACAAGAATTACAACGAAAATCAAAGTCTTTGCTAGAAATAGGTAAACAATATTTAGAAAGCATAGTCTGAAAAAGCTGGGAGTGTGGATGTCCCAGTCGTTGATGCCATGTGGTTGTTGAAGCTCGAGTTGTTGAAAAAGCAACTTTTGGAATTGGTTGATTGACTGGAAGGTTGATTTTGTAAAGGCCACCGTCACTTGGACCCGTGAGGAGGGTAATGCGTGTAGACTTGTCCTTCACAACAAAAAAATAGAGTGAAATTCAAAGAAAACGTGATTATCATGACAGAATTTTTGAACAGATAGAAGGTGTTTCTTGATTTCGGGAACATGAAGAACATTTTTAAGGTAAAAGGTTTTGTTAGGTGAGTGAATTTTTGAGGAACCAATGTGTAGTATAGGAAGAGCTTTACCATTACCAACGTGCAGATTGTCCTCACCGTAGTAAGGCTCGGTGGAGTCAAAGCCCGACATGTCTGAAGCAACGTGACTATTTGAGCCGGTGTCTGGCAGCCAAGAAGTGGATGCTTGAGAGCGATAATCAGCATAGTTGGCAGACGGCTGACATGTCTGAATGGTAGACGGGTTCCGATTTGGGCATTGGGAAGGCAGGTGACCGATTCCGCACCTGTTACAAGAACCATATACCATGTTCTGATTAGAAGCCCAACGAGACTGACCCGGGTTTCGATTGCCTCCCTGGTTGCGGTTGTAGTTGTTGTTGCGACCTCCACGGCCACGATAACCACCTCTACCTCGAGTGTTATTATTCGGACCAGCCCTGTTTGTGTAAAAGGCTTGAGAAGGCGAGGGTGGAAGTGCACCAGAGGTAGGTTGTAACTGGAAACCAAGACGAGCAACAAGTTGTTAGAGAGCCTGAACCGTATCATTAGGGACCACGGGAGAACCGGCCGCTGTAGCAGTCGTGTATGCCTGGGCCGATGGCATCTCCGGAACTGGTTTCTTGATCATAAAATCATAATCCGCAAGAAGAGCAGGGAGTTCAGAAAAGACAGCTTGGAAATCTCTGGTGAGAAGACCTTGTTTAACAGGATTGTATTCTTCACGAAGACCACCAACAACCAACATCACAATCTCTTTTTCCATCATAGGTGCACCGATGTTAGCGAGGGCATTCGCATATTCTTGAGCCCTCGCAAGATAGGCAGGAGCAGTTTCGTCTCCTTTCATTTGTATCTTCAACAATTGTGTTTTGAGGGTAAATTCCCTTGAAGCAGTGTGAGGGGCATAAGCACGTTGAAGAGAAAGCCATAAATCACATGATGTAGTACCTTGAACGTGTTGGAAAGATGCCTCAGAGATGGTGGACATAATCAGCATACGAACGTGTGCATCATTGGCTTGCCAGATGGTGTAGTTCAGATTGGGTGTAATGACAGTAGAAGGAGCAGCACTTTCTTTACCAGAAGAAGACTGTTGAGTTGTAACTGTTGATGGGGGACAAGGGATGCTACCATCAGCATATCCGATGAGGCCGTTTGTATAAGAAAGGGTTCAACCATAGCCTTTCAATAGCCATAATTTGTAGAGGATAAAGTAAACCCAAACTTGTGGGAATTATGGGCTGTTTTGTCGGTTGTGGAGAAAGGAGTCAGATCTGCCATAGTTGTGATAAAGGCAGAAACAAAATCTGTTTAGGGTTTGCTGTCGGTAGAAAAACAGATCTGTGGATCTGTGAGGTAGGATATCGGCAGGAAAAAAAAAGGAAGTGGCTTTGATACCAAGTTAAGTTTGGTAAAGAATAATTTGTATTATTGTATGTACTAATGTTGTACAATAGCAGATATATATAGAGAATACAAAACCCTAATTAGGGCCGGCTAATGTTAATTAGGGCCGGGCCACTATATTAAACATATTGACTAATAAAGGATGAATTTATAGTTTTAAATATAAAAACTGACAACATAAAATTAAAAGTTGGTTAAAAATGAAGAATGATGGATTTTTCTAAAAAGAAAAATTGATCATGGGCCCATTGCCATGCTACAAACAGTTTGTAGTTACAAACTTTTGCAATTTCAATGCCATGCTCCAATGGTCTCATCCTTGTTTTGAGGTTGTGTTGAAATTTCAAACATTGTCATGTCATCTCCATTGGAGATGCCCTACTACACCATCTTTTTGCATAATTTGGAAAAGCTGACTGGGCGTCACATGACGCAAAATGTCCACATGTGAAGAGTAATTATGACTATACATGGTCTTATTCTTCCCTTTTTCTTTTCAATAACACCACTTTGCCTAATGCAATCTCGGGTGCGAGTGTCATCTCGAGCAGTACATACACTGGTTCGGTTGTTGTACCCTGAGAGACATGCAGACTCTTTAGTAGAGACCTGAAATTTGTTTTAAGGGAAATGTATTGAATACGTGACTCAGCTAACACTCAATATATATTGTTTTATTAATCTTTTGTTGTAGTCAATAGAGTTAGTCACACCAATAAAAACTAAGACGAATGTGAAGATACTCAACAGGTGAAAGGCTCGAGTCGAGAAGTTTCTGTAGAAGTTCTTACCAATGACATCAACATGAATCTTTATATTAATATAGATTATACTTTATATTTATTTCCTTTTTTTGTTTTTGTATACGGTATTTCTCTTGTATAACGAGGGTATCATTATTCTTATTTTATTTTATTATTTTTAAATAACAATGTAACTCATGTCCCATAGATTTATTCTTTCTTAAAAGAACATTTACTTCTACCTGTATTGACAAGATTTATCAACCATATTACACTTTCAAGTTTTCAATTAATTATTTTCAGTTTGTTTTATAAACCTTCTCGCCTCCTAAATGATTTGCATCTTATCAATACATAATTTCTTTAGTATTATTTTTACTCTAATAAAATTTAAAGTGAAATTAAGACTTGACGATTAGCATCTTATCAGAACATTTACTTTCGTTATTACAAATATGTTGACATGTTGTGGGCTCATATCATTCATTTACTTAAACTATACTTGACCATAGTCTTCATGTTTGTAAATACTCTACCATACATATAATATTTATTGATCGAAGCATTTGATTTAAGCGTATCGAAAAGTTGTACCACGCCACTTGCCACCATAATATACCTGGTTAACATATTTTTCATGGGGAAAGTGAATACGGTGCTGTTAGCCGTATAACCTTACACGGAAAACCAATCAAAACTATGTATATTTGATTAAAAACCCCTCACGTTTAACTAAAATACCTTTCCCTTTTACAAAAATCTTTACTTACTAATCTTGAATTTGGAAAAAATCACTACATTTCTCTCTCCACCCTATAATTTACACTCACAACCACTCATCACCCCACCCTATAATTTACAAACTTCCCTCACATATTTATAGAGAATAGGATGAGAATACTCTGAGGAGAGTAGTGTTTAAAGGGTGTCATGAATTGACTAAGTAGCCACATAAAACCCCTCATTGACTCAAACACAACCATCTTTAGTTTTGGATTGACCCTGTTCACCTCTCTGTTATAATTGGATAGTTTATTTAATAAATGAAGAGTTTATTAAAAAAAATTATAATAAATTAAACTTGTAACTTCTAAGAAAGTCTAGACAACTCATTCATTATAATTAGTTTTAAACAAATCTTTATTAAGTAATTTTATAAAATACCTTTTAAGAGGACCAGACTTTCTTGAATACGTTTTCTTTTAAAATTCACTTAAAAAAAAGGCTCTTTTCAATAAAATATAATATTTCACGTGGTCTAACTTGAGCTCCGTTAAACGGTGGGGACAATTCATACCCCTTAAATGTGGACTCATCAATCATCATCACTCAGTTTCGTCTTTTGCATTGTCTTTCTCCTCAGCTTTACCGACACCGGCCTTTGACTAAACTTGTTGGTCTGAAAATGGCCACCGGTATTCATTTCCGATCTGAAAAACAATACTAGGATTCCATCTGTTGGTCTGGGAACATGGCAATCTGAACCTGGTCTTGTCGGTCAAGCTGTTTATGCCGCCGTCAAGGTTTTTTGATGTTTTTTGAATTTGATGTTAAGTATGCATGTATGAATTACTTTATCTGTGCGGTTTAAAATCTTAAACTTGAGATTAAATAAATTGATTTGATATTTTGATGTGTGTTACAACATGCAGTAAAACTATATATCGTTTACTTTTGTATTTATTTCTTTAATGAGTTATTTTGTAAAACAAGTGGAAAGAAATATTTATTTAGGAATCATGTGTTTCTCCTTTGCAGGTTGGTTATCGTCACATTGATTGTGCACAAATTTATGGCAACGAAAAGGAGGTATATATATGCTTCTTGTCTTATTATTAATACCGGCAAAGTAGATGGGTTAGATCGGTTGAGTGACGTGTTAAAACATGTTTGTGTGAAAATGAATTTGGGTTACAACAGGCTGAATATTTAAGTATCACTGATTAGAAAAAGGTATCAAAACAGGCTAATGGGCTATATGACACGTTAAATTTGAGTCTACCCGTACCAAATGAACCTGAATATATATTTTTTTTAACCCAAATCAACTCATTTTGTTGGGCTATGATTGTTGGGGTTAATTCTTATTACGGTTCATATGGTGACCTGCAACTAACGAATACATAAGTTTTTTATACCGGTGTCGCTAAGTACCCACACGCTCGAGAAAATTTTATTTTACCGGATGGTGTTGAATTTCAATAATAAGCTATAAGAATTTAAGTGTTAATTACACTAATAAGCGATATGAATGCAAGTATTAAGTGTTAAGCTATTAGATCGAATAATCTATGCACCTATTGAAACATTCTTATCTTAGATGATTTAAAATATATCTATTAACAAATTTAACCTTAATACACACACAATGAAACTCCAATAAGAAGTCAAAGTTTTAAACTGCACAAAATTTCAACTTGTAATATCTGTGATCAAAAAATAAATGCTGTCTTTATTATTTTGTAGATTGGTGTCGCTTTGAAGAGGCTTTTAGACGAGGGTGTGGTGCAACGAGACGATTTGTGGATCACTTCCAAACTATGGTTCATCTAATCCTTCATCATCTAACTTCACATATCCATACTTACATTATTTATTACACCATTTTTTTCTAACACAAGAACCTTAAACTTCACAGGTGTAACAATCATGCGCCCGAAGATGTACCTGTATCATTGGGAAACACCTTGAAAGACTTGCAGCTTGATTACCTTAATCTGTACCTTGTAAGTATTCACAAATCCAAATTTTAGACCCTCTTGTTCACCTTTTCATGATCTTTTATTGTATCTATATATTCAAGATCCACTGGCCAGTAAGGACAAAGAAGGGGACAAGTGGCTTTGGAAACATGATTCCAACTGATATACCCGCAACATGGAAAGCAATGGAAGCATGCCATGATAATGGCATGACTCGCGGTTTAGGTGTTAGCAACTTCTCTTCAAAGAAATTGGGTGATTTATTAAAGGTGGCGCGCATTCCACCTGTTGTGAACCAGGTGGAATGCCACCCTTCATGGCAGCAAACTAAGTTGCGCGAGTTATGTAAATCTAATGGGGTCCACCTTTCTGTAAGTCATCAAAAGTTTACAGATTAGTTTCTAGTTTTATAATTGATGTTTTAGCTTTTGTTGTTTGGTTAAATATTTAGGGGTATTCGCCACTTGGTTCACCGGGCACAAAATGGCTCAAGAGTAATGTTCTGCAGCATCCGATTCTGACATCGGTTGCGGAAAAGTTAGGCAAAACTCCTGCACAGGTGGCGCTTCGGTGGGGTTTGCAGATGGGTCACAGTGTGCTTCCCAAAAGTACAAATGAATCAAGAATTAAAGAGAATTTTGATGTGTTTGATTGGTCCATTCCTGATGATTTGTTTGCAGAGATGTCTAAGATTGAACAGGCAAGCTTTCTAATTATTATTCAACATCATGATAATAATAATACATTTGGAAAGATGATTAATATGTTATTTATATATGAATCATGGGTTTGTTGCAGGCGAGGCTTGTTCGAGGTGAATTTCTGGTTAACGATTCTTCTGGTGGGTACAAAAGCGTTGAGGAACTCTGGGATGGTGAGATTTGAATGGTCAAGTTGATTTTATTACTGGTTAATTATTCATGGATGATTTCAGTTTATGTTTTTGATTTTGATTTAGAAGTTTGGTTTGTTTTGATCCATATCAATATATTTGAATTGCAAGATGTGGTAAATGCTCTGCAACTTTTGGTTAAAGATATATCCATGATCACCAATATTCACCATATTGTATTGTGTGTGCATACTGGATACATATGTGTGACTATTATCTATATTTGTTTTAATTTAACAAACACATTTTTTAAGAAATTATTATTATATATATATATATATGTTAGATGTCTAAATTATCAAATTGAATTTTAATTATTCAAACTATGACATGTAATATTTCATCACAGAGGCGGATTTATTAATGATAATGGGTTGTAAGTTTCACTTTTTGAGTTGTTACTTTCTTAATATTTTATTCTATCTACAATTTTTTTTGAACGGCAACAGTCTATTGGGTGGTTGTAGAGCGATTTATGGCCGATCCCCAGTTTGGAACCCCTAAACCATAAGGCATAACCCCTGGTTTCTGGGTGTTCCATGCATCTTTGAAGGAACCTTCTCTATTTAACACTAGTTGCGCCGTTACAAGAGTCGAAAACCTCTGACGTAACACATGCATGACAAAACCCTCATGTCACTCGGATTCAATTTGACGACCTACCGAAAAATGCCTAGTTCTTATCTTTATTTCTTCATAACTTAACTTCTGCCGTTACAAGAGTCGAAAACCTCTGACGTAACACATGCATGACAAAACCCTCATGTCACTCGGATTCAATTTGACGACCTACCGAAAAATGCCTAGTTCTTATCTTTATTTCTTCATAACTTAACTTTTTTAATATATTTATATTTATATTAATATTTTTGTTTATTTTAATGTCAGTAATAAAGATGCCGGCCAATGTTAATAATGAATATGTGACAGAACCATAGCCACCTAATGCGCGGTTCACTTCGACACGGGTATGTGGTTTTGGTACGAAATTCGCTAAGGGTAACGTATTCGGTACAGAAGGGGTAGGCTTATTTCAGTACGAACTGGTAGGGTGTACCATGTAGTTCGGTTCGATATACCGAAATAAAAAATTAGCTATTTATTATTTATATATATTATAAATTTAATTTAATACTTTTTATGTATAAATATACAAGTTTAAGGATTAAATTTAAACTAGTGAGAATAGAGGGGAGTTACTTGTTAGAATACACAAACTAATTTTACAATTTTAATAGTTTTTATATAAAAAATTATAAACTTTAAGGACTAAATGTAAAGGATGAAAGAGTAGAACACGTTCAGTTCAGTCGCTCTCTTCTTCTCTTCTCCCATCTTCCTCGTTGATCTCTTCCTTCTTCCTCTTCCCGACGAGAAAATGAACCATTAACACTGAATTCGTTCGATTGGAACACCGGATTCATTAGATTAGAACATCGATTCGGTTCAATTGGGACACCAAATTCGTTAGATTGGATCGACGGACTGGCGCGAATTGAACCCATGATCGGAACGAAAATGAATTCCAACCTGGTACATTTCTTACCAATACGAAATTCGCGACATACTAAGCGATTTCTGTGACTATGAACAGAACTTTTCCAAAAATATGAAAAGGACACCAGATGTAAGATGTTTATGAAATTAATAACTCGTGTATATTGAGTTGTCAAGAACAAAATCTATAAATTTGTTTTGAAACATCATAAGTACAACTGTAAAAGTTAAGACCACGTGAAGTAACGTATTCGTTAACTAAAGTTAGGAATGTTGTTGGTCAATATATCAGTATGGAATATGGATTATAATTTAGATTATTAAATTCAATTTGGTTATGATTTAAATTAGGAAGGAAAATTGGTTTTTATTGGTTTTAATTATTGTCTTTTAGTCATTGCCGGTTCTAACTAACGAATTGGCTGCTGACAGTCTCAACTTTTAACCTATTTGTTCATAACTGTCCGCGACTAACATAATTCTAACGTCGTTAGTTTCAGGTCGCCGGAAAAACGTTTTTGGCCGGAAAACACACATTTTTTTTCTGAAAACTCAACAATTTTGTCCCAAACATCATGGTAACTTTGTATCGTACATTTAGGAACTTTTTTCTAGTAAAAGCCCCAATTATTGAGGTCGCCATAACCCTAGAACCATCGTCGGAATCAGTTGATGGTGTTTAAGTGATGGTGGTTGGTTGGCGGTGAGTCAATTGGTGTGGTGGCGGTGTTCAGGTGGTGGGCAAAAAAAGTTGACTTTCCCGGCCAAAAACGTTTTTTCCGGCGACCTGAAACTAACGTCGTTAGGATTCTGTTAGCCGCGGACCGTTAGAAACAAACACATTAAAAGTTTGGACCATCAGTGACCAATTTGTTAGTTGGAACCGGCAATAACCTAAAGTAAATAGTTAAAACCAATAAAAACCAATTTTCTTTTAAGTTATTATAATCCAATTTGTCAAAGTATACCATACACATGATACCATGTTAATTAATTTGTATATTTCTCTTTAACCTTTGAATTTAAATAAATCACTAATCTCTCCGTTTAAAACAAATGTCCATTGAACCATCTTTTATTTGGACTACTTTAATCTCGTGATGAAATATGACATTTGTATCAAACTAGTAATTTATTCGGCACGTTGCGCCGAGGCAGGTTGGTAAAATTTAGGTGGTGATAAAACCCAAGCGTTGTCAGTCTCAAGCGGTGAGACAATAAGTCAACACAAATTCGGTTGGTTTCGGTTACGTGTGTTATTGTACTAGAACTAAAACAAAAAAAATAACAATAATAAAATCTCGATCATTGGTATAACCCAACCGTTATCGATCCCGGGGTCGAAGCGGTCAGTCTACACGAATTCGGTCAGTTTTCGTCACATTCGTTACGGTACTAGAACGAAGAAAATAGCATTTGGCTGGTTTTCGTTACTTTCGCTATGATACTAGAATTAAAAACAAAATGCGGTGAGTTTACGCGAATCCGAAAGGTTTTCGACACGTCTGTTACGATACCATAACCAAAACAAAACATAAACAAAATTGGTTTTTGATCGATATGTATTACATACATTACGGACTTGAACTAAAAAAATAGAAGGAAAAAAAAAAGAAATGCCGCCTATTAAGTGTCACAAAGACCCAACTGGACTTTGCGGCACCAAAGTTTCAAATTATTATATATAAAATAATTATATATAAAATAATTATATTTTTAAAATGTACGTGGACAGCTTGAAAATGTAACGTTTGACCGTTTGTATCATTACCTTGTAACCAAAGGGGACGGTCAGTTATTATCATATTTCATATAAGCCTACACAACAATAAGGTAAAAAAGGATTCTTATCTACCTCAAACACCAAAGACTTTTTTGTTGGACATTTTCTTCAAAAAAATTTAAATAAAAAAACCAGTTTTTTTTAAGACATGCTAACTGCTAAGATAACCAATAAGAATTCCAATAACCAGTAATGTTGGACCTTCACTAACCGTCGTATCAGCGTGACAACAGATTTCAAACCTTTTTTGAAAAAAAAAACCCACTTTCATCCATAACATCAAACTTTACAAACTCGTTCAAATATTATTAAAATTTATATGTGATGTGTCCGAATGCAAGTCTACAACCATAAACTTATCTTTGGTAGACGTACTTGCTTCAAAACGCACCTCGTCCTTTGCTGCCTTCATCCACCCTTGCCACTTAGACATGTGTCCCGGGACCTGGAGCGCGTTATTTCCTCCTAGTTGTTTGCCATGTAGTAGGTATTTGGTTCACTGCTTTGCTCTAAAAACTAATAGAACACGATCAAGGTCTTGGAGTGTATTATTATTTCTTCCTAGCTAATTGGCCTGTGGTAGCCATCTGTTTTTACTATTTTGCTCTAAAAACTAACAACACGATAGTAATTAGTAAAGACCTAACAAGTCAAATTCAAAAATAAATTAAAAAAGTAAACCTTATATTTAAATCGTTGTCCAGTGTTAGGGGTGTTCATCGGATCAGATAACGGATTATTTGAGTTATTCGATTCGGTTTATTCGGATTTGAAAATTTTTGGACCCTATCCGAAATCCGATCCGATCCGAATTAGGAATATTCCTATCCGATTTGAATCTATCCGAATTCAATTCGGATCGGATTCGGATAATATCCGAATAATCCGAAATTATCCGAATAATCCGAAATAAACCTAAAAAAATTTCGTATTTTTTGTTCCTAACATTTAATAGTGTAGAATCACAATAAACATACAAACCAGAAAATGCGAATTACTCTTAACACAAATTTAAAGTTTAAACTTCAAATAATAGTCTAATAAATATACCAAACCGGAAAATACCACTAAAAACTTGTTTTTATTCGGATTAAACGGATATTCGAATAATCCGAACAATCCGAATTTTTTCAAATTCCATATCCGAATCCGATCCGAATCCGAATTAGTTATTTGGATATTCGGATTGATCTGATCCGAATAAGAATTTGGATCGGTTTATTTGGGTTTTGGTTTCGGTGTTTTTTGGATTTCGGATTTCTTAAACACCCCTATCCAGTGTACTTTTATATAAAGAAAAATTGGGTTTTAATAATAATTCAAACTATTAACTATTGATCCAAGATATCACATCTACCAAGTCATAAAATCCAATTGGATTCGAATCTTTATTTTTTCAGTGATTGGTTTTGTTACGTAGTTAAGTTAAAAAGAAAACATAAAACATTTCAACGAAATAAGGAAAAACTAGGACCACTCATTAAATACTTTTTCTATGTTTTTTTTTGAACGACCAACTAACTAACGCCGGGTACTTTGTACGCGGGCCCTATTGGCTAAAGGTAGCCCGAGCCGGCCACTAGTCCAGACGGACGGAGCCTCTAGCGGTCCACCTGTTGAGGGATTCACCGGATAAAACCCGACCCTCACGCCCACCAAACGGCACGACAGCGAGGAGCCGGTAAAACCGGGTGAGATCAGGACTCGAACCCTGACAAACCAGGGTCATCCCTCATATCTCCCATATAAGTTGGTGGTAGTGAGGTTTGATCCTCCTACCTTTCACTTGTAAAGTGAATGCTCTGTAATTGAGCCACAACCAACTTATAATACTTTTTCTATGTAACCGGATTAAAATTACTATATGCAGAAAAGGAAAATAAATGATTTGATTTTAATCTACTCTTAAGTTCAAAAGCTTGTTGTTGGTGTCACGAAATCACAACCTCTTCTTTGATTTTTTCCCCATTTTCTATCTGGTTTTTATTTTTTGTTTTATTATGTGTTTTTTATTTCGATTTCTTTATTTCTTTTTATATTTTGAAATATTTTATTTGGCTTTATTATTTGGTTCAGATTCGGTATCGCAGTCGTAACGAATCTTACCGATGCCAACCGAATACACGATTGAACGTTGACGAATTTATTTTTTGGGTTTAGTTTGCCCGTTTTCCAATTTTTTTAATTATGTTAATTATTGGTATTTGGGCGTTTGGGAATGCATTTTTTTTGGCTTTATTACGGTCATGAACCTAAGAGATACCGACTGAATTCACAACGACTTGCAGTTGTAAGTTGTAACAAGCGGGTTTTACCAATCAAAGACAGATTTATTTTTTGGATTTAGTGGTGGTGTCGTTTCCGATTTATTTTTTAAATATGTTGGTATTTGGGTGTGGACAAACATACTTTTTGGCTTTATTTACTGTACAGTTTGCAAAAACCTAACCGATACGACGATATCAACATAATATTCACAATGAGTTGCATCCACGATGAGCGGGTTTTATATATAAACCGAAAACACGTTATTTTAAATATGTTTTTTTTCTGTTATTAGTTATATGAGCACCGATACTTTTTTTCCGCAGTTACTATCTTTTTTGGGTTTAGTGTCCCAATTGTAAAGAACCTAACCGATCGATACCGAACTAATTCGCATCGTTGTGTCATTTTGATACATACTTTGTATTAGCATTAAGGAAACTGAGAATCTGACCCTGCAACCAAAATCTTTTTCAATTCATGGTGATCATCGATGTAGAGTTGAATAAACAGCGAGTAAATTACACAAGCTAGCTAGCTGTTTATGTTTTGATTATAATTAACATATTGATATTAATGATATATACGATTCTTAAATCTAATAGAGCCATGCATACTAGTTTGCAGTATAATCATGTGATTCTTTATTTCTTCAAATTGGTGCATGCCATTGGTATACGGTGTCGTTTTGTAATTATTAGTTAGTCAATTTACATGGTTATATTTGGTGAAGTTGTAGCTAAGAGTGAATACTGAGTTTATATGGTAATTTTATCCAAATTAAGAAACAATACAGCCTAACTCTCCACTGAACAAACCTAATAATTAGAAAGTTAGCTAGACAAAGCTTCAAACTAGTTTCAGATTTACACTCACCATACATAGCTAGGTCAAGATGAAGAAGAAGAAGATGATGATGATCGTCCTGTTTATGTTCATTATGATTTGCATGGTTAACAACGATCTTCATGCATCCGCTCTCGTTGAAAGACTAGGAGGTGGTGGTGGTGGTTTTGGAGGCAGAGGTAGTAGTCGTGGTGGTGGTGGTTTTGGTGGTGGAGGTGGTGGTTTTGGAGGCGGGGGTAGTAGTCGTGGTGATAGTGGTTTTGGAGGCGGAGGTAGTAGTCGTGGTGGTCTTGGTGGGGAAGGTAGTAGTCGTGGTGGTCTTGGTGGGGAAGGTAGTAGTCGTGGTGGTGGTGGTGGTGGTCTTGGAGGCGGAGGCAGTAGTCGTGGTGGTAGTGGTGGTATTGGAGGGGAAGGTAGTAGTCGTGGTGGTATTGGAGGGGAAGGCAGTAGTCGTGGTGGTAGTGGTGGTATTGGGGGGGAAGGTAGTAGTCGTGGTGGTATTGGAGGGGAAGGTAGTAGTCGTGGTGGTAGTGGTGGTCTTGGGGGGGAAGGTAGTAGTCGTGGTGGTCTTGGAGGCGGAGGTAGTAGTCGTGGTGGTAGTGGTGGTCTTGGAGGTGGAGGTAGTACTCGTGGTGGTCTCGGAGGTGGTGGCGGTCTTGGAGGTGGAGATGAAGGTCATTTTATCCCGTGGTAAGGTGGTTACTACGGCTATCATAGGCCACCTGGTGATGGTGCAGTTGGTGGTGGTGGTCGTCGTCGGAATTACAGCAGCATCCACTCGCCTTCTCTTCCTCGTACGGTTCTGGGCTTATTAATCATCCTTCTTGTGTGCTTCTTGTAGTGTTGTAATTATGTGTGACATTGGTTATGGTTCCAATTTATGGTGTTTAATTTTAGGGTTTATGGCTGATATTTGTATCTATGCTATTTCATCTAATTAAATAATTGATGTTTGAGAAAACAGGCAATAATTTCTTGTCTTTTTGTTTTCCTTGAATAGCAACTAGCAAGCAAACGTCTGGAAATCTTGGTTCACCCTTGAAATTCTTGCTCCTTAGATCTACATAAATAATGCAATGTTTAGAAAATGTATGATATTTATATTATTTTAACTTAGGCTTTCTAAAGCTAAGAGCATGTGAAATTTGATCCAGGAAGCGAGAAACCGGTAACACCATCCCTCAAAAATGAGAAAAATGGGATGCTAGAAATTAGGTTAAAAACCAACCTTTTCTTGGCTTCGTTATTAACCCTAACCATCTATATATTTATACTAAAACTTTAAATTAGAGAACAAGAAACATATTCTAGGTTGTCATTTTTCCTTATTTAACTCTATTTCCTATCATTCAAAATAAATATCAAATAAACTTACTAATTCAACTTTTTTAATAACCTATTTTAAAATTAACTTTCAATACGGGGAAGATAGTGATGATTTCATGTGCTCTAATAAATGCACATTTATTGTAGATATATATTGTGGTTCTAATTGTTATCCAATCTTTCATCTTTTAAGCTGCTATTTAAAAGTCTAAAATTCTAATTATTTTTACTAGAAAGAATTGAGATTTTTTTAATCTTGAAATTAATAATTACGAACGGAAACAAAATGATGGATCTATTTGGGCGACGCTCATCCGAATTTTACCGGTTTTGGCATTTGGATTATCAAAATCAACAATTAGCATAACCTTCGGGTTCTGGAATCAAGTCACAAGGTTTGATCACACATGTTAGTCAATCATATTCAATCATACATGCTTAGTTTTACATTAATTGAAAGTGAAGATTCATTTTTTATCATTCAATGAGAAAATTCTGCGGCCCCAGGCGAAACTCCAGGTTGACGTGTTACTCGAAATGCTGCCATGTGTTTTCATATATATATATATATATATATATATATACAAAACCCGTGGTTTGCTCACCAACTATTCATGTAGTTGACTTTACTTTATACATGATCCAGGTGCGGTAGTGTGATTTGCTTTGAAATTCATTATGGATTTTAGATAATACAATAAATTAACAAATTTGTTTATGTTATGCTTTATTTGAGACTATATGTATGTGTGGCATGAAATAAATTAGTTGAATATTACATTTATGAGTTCAGGCTACTTCGATTTGGGTTCTTATGTGATTGATTTTCGATTTAGATTTAAGAGTTTAACAATGATAAAGAAGTGAGGGCATCCAAGTTTTAGAATAAAGAAATAGGTAATTTTCTCACAAAAAAAACACTTACTTTCTACTTGCAATTGAATAATTAACTATTCAAGTTTTCAGTTAATTAGTTTCAAGTTTGTATTAACAAGGATCCCGAGAATTTGATGCTTCAAACAAAATCGTTTTCATGGAGACGATCATCGATGCAGTTCCATAAACATTGTGTAAACTACACAAGTTTCTGTTTTGAGAATGACAATATAATTTATACAATGTTTTAAATCTGATAGAGCCATAGTTTGTACAATCATGTGATTGCTAATTTCCTAGAAAATTCGTGTCATGGGTACGCTGTCGTCTACTTTTGTTAATCCGTCAATTTACAGGGTTATATTTGGTGAAGCTCGCAATTGATTTAATATGGTAATATTATCTAAATTCGGAAAAATTAGTGGCTCCCACGGAGCTAATAAGCTAAGTAACCAACTCACCTAGAGAGCTTTTAAATATAAAGCTAGACTCACCAATCTAATTTCAATTACACCTATACATGCATAGAGATGAAGAAGATCATGATCATGTTTATGTTTCTCATGTTTTGCCTGATTAACGATCTTCACTCATCCATTAATCTTGGAGGTGGTGGTGGTGGTGAGCTTGGAGGTGGAGGTGGAAGTGGTGGTAATAGTCTTGTAGGTGGAGGTGGTGATCGTGGTGGTAATTTTGGAGGTGGAGGAGGTGGTGGTGGTCTTGGAGGTGGAGGTGGTGATCGTGGTGGTGGTAGTCTTGGAGGTGGAGGAGGTGATCGTGGTGGTGGTGGTCTTGGAAATGA
Organism: Bidens hawaiensis; assembly: GCF_021521415.1. Classification (NCBI taxonomy): domain Eukaryota; kingdom Viridiplantae; phylum Streptophyta; class Magnoliopsida; order Asterales; family Asteraceae; genus Bidens; species Bidens hawaiensis. Next base: position 58,926 of record NW_027491362.1, on the reverse strand, counting down.
AGGTGGTGATCGTGGTGGTAGTGGTCTTGGAAATGGAGGTGGAGGTGGAGGTGGTGGTGGTCTTGTAGGTGGAGATGGTGATCGTGGTGGTAGTGGTATTGGAGGTGGAGGTGGAGGTGGCGGTCGTGCAGTTGGTGGTCATGGTAACCGTGTAAGTGGTGGTGGTTATCGTGGAGGTGGATATGAAGATGAAGATGTAAGTCCTGTACCGATATACACCTACTACTACTACTACTACTACTACTACTACTATTTACATAGGCCCCGTGGTCCTGTAGTTGGTGTTCGTCGGAATTACAGCAGCCTCCGAAGGCCTTCTCTTCCTTATACGGTTCTGGGATTATTAATCCCTCTTGTTTTCTTCACTTAAGATCTCCATGCATGTATACTTATTGTGTTTCCTTGGTTTGTAAGTGCTCGGTAGTGTCGGAATAATGTGGTTAATTGTGTGACGTCGGTTATGTTTCCAATCAATGGTGTTTAAATTTAGGCTTTCGGGTTTGGTGATTTGTGGTGTGTTCTTGTATTTATGGTTTTTCACTTGTTTAATTTTATGCGATCGATCTTCGATTTAGACTTAAGGGTTTAACAATGGTAAAGGAGTGTTGGCATTCAAGTTTGAGAACAGTGATGTGACAAAACTAGATTACATGAGGATGAAGAAAAATGAGATATTCATGGGTAATTTTGTCATAAAATATAAACATTCACTTTCTACATGTATTAAAAAGATTGATCAACTAAATTTTGTTAAATTTTCTGTTAATTAATTTCAATTTCTTTTATAAACCTTCTCGCCTCCTAAAATATTTGCATCTTATCAAAACATAATTTTTTTAATTACATGAAGACCTGTGGTCAATTCTAGTTTCGATCAATATGTATTGTGTTGGTGTGAATGGCCACAACATATTTGTATTAATAAAAGTATATATTGTAAATACTCTACCATACACAATATATATTGATCGAAACATCAAGATTTAAGCATATCGCAGAGTTAGTACCATGCCACTTGTCACTTGCCACCATAATATACATGTTTAACATAAATATAAACACTTCTTGTTGAAGCGGAGGTTGTTGGGTTCGGGGTGTGGGCTTTAGTCTTGTGCACGCCGAGCATTGCCCTTCTCAGTTATTAACTAGCCTAAAACAAGAAAGAAACTCGTTTGAAAGGTTCAGAGATCGAGGCCTTTTAACCACTCTCCGACGACAAGTCAGTATCGGCATACATGTGCAATGTACACCCTAGATTTGAAAACCGACTTTGATGTAATTTAGTGTGGAAAACACGGTCATGAAAAGTTATCTTTTGCATCTGCCTCCTATTCTAGGTTTTTATCAATCAAATCATTACTCATTAGTATATTACCATTACAACACCAGGTTCTTAGGTGAATTACAACACATGAACAATCGGCATATAACCTTTGCAAAACATTTAAATCATTAATTTTATAATAAGTGTGTTAAGATTCTGTCCAGAGTCTCTGATCTTCAACCTTGTAAATCATCGACCAACTTTACCTAAGGCCATTAAAACACCACTTGTTAGTATAACAAGTGTATAATATCATATAATAACATGGTACACAAATCCCAACATTTAAATGTTAAAAAATCTCAAGATTTCATCAACTCAACGTAATGTTTGTCGGGTTTAGTGTAACCTACAGTCCTACACGGTTACGATGACATTTGCAAAATGTCTAATTTTGCTCAACACTATCGGTTACGATGACATTTGCAAAATGTCTAATTTTGCTCAACACTATCTCAGTGTAGGTTACTTTGAGTCGACATAGAGTACCCTGATAGCAGCACCAACATTTCATGTTTCCCTTTCTTTTCAATTTAACGCGTTGCTTCAATCTTGAACTTCTCATACCTATTTCTAAGGGTGAGGGTAGTGGGGTCTGGACGGCTTTATGGGTCAAGAAGCCAGTTCTACCCTTTTTGGATCGAGGCCTTTTTGGAATTAATTCTTTTTGGAGGAGCCCTGTTATATATTGTAAAAGACAAAACAACATGAATAGGGGGAGCAATTTTTTGGCGGCTTGGGGAACCTGCTGCCGCAGGGTATTATAGAACGAAGGCAGAGTTGGAGCTGCTTGGAGGCTATCGAAGATATACAAAAGTCAAAGCAAGCATCTAGGCACGTTAATTATATTTATTTCTTTTTCGATGAACCGTAATACTTATTATATCTATGTTTCACCGATTATTATTATGATTGGCTAAACTATTATATTGCATGGGTTTGGATGAATACCTTTTAGACTCGTTTTACCTTTGGTTTTGGATTATTTATTGATTGGTTTATGCTTTGGTAAAGTTTTATTGTATTTGGTTGTGATACATATGTGTATTTGATATTAATTTATTATCAATTTATTGTTCCATGTGTGTCTTTGTGAATGTCTTTCATTTATAGATGTATATTAGGTTGTTTGCTGTGTGTTTACAACTAGTTTATGGTATATTGTTAGCGTATTCCATATGAACGATAATTGAGAGTTTAGAGATACCTTATATTCTGTCACTTGAGAGACCGGGAGGTTATTAAGTGTCGTCTGTTTTGGTTTTTTGCGGGTTTGGGTAGTGATTGCATGGGAGTGAGTTACCCTAGATTCCTTTAGATTCTTACAGATCCAAATTATAACTGAATTCAATAAGAATACCCCTTTACGCCTTAGGGTGTTTTGTGATTAGAGAGACCGGGAGGTGATTTAATCTTTGGGTACCTTAGCATAGTTAGGTAAGGTAAGACCGGGAGGTGATTCGAATCGTTAAACCGTTGAGCTTTACATGATTTTTAGGGTTCTTAGGTATTGCTGGTGAGACTGGGAGGTGATCTAGCATGCTTTAGTTATTCCTTAAGTTTCATATTTTTAGAATCCGGTAACCAATCATAAATCCAATTTCGAGAGTTTACGAGTTGTCTAGTAGGATTCCTTGCCTAGGTAGTTGTTTCTCCCTATTTGAGTTCCAACCATATCTGTTCGTGTCTAGTTTCTTTGCTAGTTTTAGTTTAAGTATTATTTAGTTTATATTTAATAATTAAAAACACAAAAATCAGTTAAATCTATTTATTTAAGTTTTTAGTCAAAGTCTAGTTTAGGTGTCGCTAGTGTCCTTTGGGTTCGATATCCAGACTTCATTAGGCTTTACTACAGTCGATAGGTATACTTGTCTGTCTAGTGGTCTAGCATTATGAGAGTCTAGGTTTATAAATTTAAAATTAGAGTGTCTGGGTTAGATAAATATTTTATAGACCGCATGTTGCACATTAGTAACACTTTTGACTTTTTTGTAAGAAGTCAAATGTTGATACTCCATGACTAAATTCAAAAGACTGAGGGTAGTGGGTGGGAGGTGGGGCGATATTGGACGACAATAGGTGAGAACACCCCCCACACCCCGACGATAGGGGGGGGGGGTATTTCTATGTTGCCTGTTGGATTGTTGGATGATGGACAATAAATAATAATAAAATAATAAGGGGCTACAAAGGGCCACCACACCACTACACCCCTAAAATGAAAATCGTCTCTCCTCTGACGTGGCAACACGTGTCGAATTTTATAGCTCTCCACTATACATAGCCTAATTAGTTTTACATTCAAAACCAAATCTACTCATGATACATTACGTAATAATAATTCTATTTCGTTGGGCATAGAATTACTCACCTTTGTCCGTAAGATTGATTGCATCTCGAATTCATCCAACAACTCTTTGACTTACTGAAGTCAACTTATAAGGATTGTTTGCTAGCTAGCTATCACATGATTCAACCCTTTTCAACACGAATCATATTGCATGCAACATATTTATTACCACCAAATGCATACACAGATCAACATAACTTGTCATCTACTTGCATTCATGCTACAATTGCACAAATACTATCAAATCTATTTCTACCAAATTATTCATTTACGTGTTTTATCAAAACACCTTGGTGTGCATCCCATACCTTAATCCAATTAATTCATTAAATAAAAAACCCTTGCCATCCAATTCACCTCATACATGCTAATTTCATTTGAGATTTAGAACAACTATTCAAATGTGAAAAAGGGAGATTATTCTAATTCTCTTAAATCAACAATTAGTGAAAAAAATTCATATTACTATCACAAATATATGTTACATATTTGACTATACATATTTGCATACCCATGTCTAAATATAAGTTTAGATGACCTATTTCAACAAGTTTCCGTATTATAACATTAGGTTTAGGATATTTTGAAAACTTCTATTAGTCGTGAGAATTTTGAGAACCACTTAAAAACATACATACTTTTTGTTTTTAAATCGGAAGAGTTTCGATACACTTGTAGGAGTATTTTTGTCATTAAAAAAAGTCGAGAAACTTTTTTTAAATAGACAAAAGTTACGTTGTTGCATGTTTCATATGTTACATGCATTTTTACATAGGCCGTTACATATGTGGCGTGCAGTTTTGTTGATTATTTAAAAAAATGTTACTTGCCGTTTTAAAAAATATTTTTTGACAAAAATACCGTGTTATTTTTAAAACGTATAGAAGTTCTTCCATATCGTGTTATTTTTTCTTTTTTGAAATGCCGGTATTATGTTTACAAAGTAGCTAGCAACAACTTGCCACCAAAAGGGACAAAAGTTTTAATTTACAAGCTGTAAACATCAAATTTACATCGTCTAATCCAATCTACTTCGATCTTGAAAACTCCCATAAGAAGCTTAGGATATTTATATTCTCCATGATTTGAGTATGTTTTTGACGTTGTTGAAATCTCCCATAAGAAGCTTAGGATTTACACCCCCCCGCCCCTCATATACATCAAATTGTGACGCGGAAAATTGCTTGGATTAGTTTGCTAAGCAATTGGTTTTGGCTCAATCCGTCATGGTAATTCATCACATCATTAACTGAGAAAGAAAAGAAAGACAGAGTTTGCACCAAGTGGTAACATTTTGCCAAACCAAATCCGAGAGCAAAATAACAGCAAATTGTAAGTCGTTTCGTCAAAATCCGGGCAAAAAGGGCACAATACCATTCTCGTGTTTACATTCCTTCTCAAAAGGGCGGTTCTAGTAGTAAGTGAGCATGGTTACTTTCTTTGGGTTCAAATTATTCCATACGAAGAGGCAACCGAGTTAGGCGGTGTCAGATTGCTTTTCTAACAAATTCCGTACCAATCTCACCGAGAATGCACCATCCGATTTAGAATCGGACCAGGCCTAACTATCTTCCAGGTTAGTATTATTAATGGAACTGAGTAATGCATGACAAATATAAAGTTCACACAATTTGTTTGGTTGTTTGGAAGTCTAACCCATCTCCAGTCCCATACTAATGTATCTACCACCCGTTAAAATAAAAGAGTGGGCCTTGGACGATAGCAATAAATTTACGGTAACAAGTTCAAAGTTGGAGTTTGAAAAAAATGTGAATAGTTACTGTTTTGAATGGAACAGTGTGGTGCCAAATAAGGTGATAGTTGCAGCTTGGAGAGCCAAAATGGAAAGGTTACCGTCTTTGTTCACTTTGGCGTGGTGATATCAGTCGTGTGTCCAATTTGGGAAGATGTGGAATCGGCAGAACATTTACTAGTCTCGTGTCAGTTCGCGCAAACTGTTTTGAGTATTATTGCTAATTGGTGTAAGCTACCACTATATTATTCTTTCTTGATCCGAGACTTGTTGGAACTTCACAAATTCTCACCTTTATCCGCTCAAAAAGCAGGTTTTCATGTAATTTGTCTTGCAACGATTTGGTGTATTTGGAAGACGAGAAACCTATTAGTGTTTGAAAGGAAACTGATAAATCTAAGTTGCGTGATTCGTGATAAAATGTATATTTTCACTCAAAAAACACCAAAATTTATGACAAACGGGATATTCATTGACTGAGAATTCGTCAGTGATTCTTGGATTTGAATCTAAAATTTTGTTTGCCAAACTACATAAGAAAATTCAAATTGATACATACTTGATTTATTCTTTTGAATAAAAAATCCTTCTCAATTTCCATTATAACAAAAATGATAAGTATATATAAACCCAGGGTAAAAATTAGGTCAAAGTGGCAAGCCTAACGAGATGGTGTGCTTTTAACCTACAATAGTTTGTAAGTGCAACTTTTTTGTTTTCTCATTAAACATGTATATATTTTAAAACAAATAGTTCTCATTAAACTCAAAACGGTTACAATAAAGTGTCAAAAAAACCGGCAACAAGTTACTTCACAACTCCTTTTTGAATAACAAAATCAATCCTACTTGTTGGGTCCATATTTGATGGTTTGTACTTAGTTATATGTATATTGGGTTTACTTATTGGGCTATGTGTGTTTTGGGTTGTGCTTGGGCCAGTGTTTTGGTTTCCCTATATATATCGATAACATGTATAGGGTTTAGGGGTTGCTCACATTGAGAGAAGTTGAACACTTTGAGAGCCACCATCCAGAGAGCAATACCGATTTGTGTAATCTCATGTACCAGACGGTTTAATAATATAATCGTGTGCATTTGGAGTATTACATCGTGTTCATCATATTTATATATTTCGTATCATTGTTCTTGAATCACCACTTTGTTAGGATTCCGCACCAGCATTGTGTTCGGGTTGATATCATAGTTGTAGTGATCCAGATTCGGGCCTTACACTACTAAAATCGAAGCTTTGGGACTTAGGAGCCGAAAAAGTACAATGTACGACACGTTGAACCCTGCTCAAAAAATTCATATCCTTCGGGGCCAGAAAACCAAATGCATCAAAAGCAAATGAGAGAAACACATGTTGATTCTCTAAATAATATTTCTCGTGTTTAACAACTTTGCCCGGTTCAACCTTTTACGCAACTTGACTTTTGGATGTTAACTATAAACAACAATGGAATGTTAATGTTTTGCTGATTGTTTGGTTGTGTTGCTGGTTACACTTTGATACTATTATATTTGTTGATCGTTAAAAAAGTTTCTTTTTTATATAATAAATAACTAGTTTTAAAGCCCGTGTAGCACACGGAATGATCCAAATAATTAAGTTACAAATAAAACAATACATAATGTGTATAGAAAAATGTATTACATCTATGCTTGTATCATTATACATAAATTGATTTTATTTATATCACAAATGAATTTAAAAAAAATAAACTTAATTAAAAAATAATGCACGTGCATAAACATGCTAAAGAACACTCCATCTATTTAAAATTTATTATTAGTATCATATATGTATAATTGAAATAAATTTAGTTATGAACCAATTTTGAAGAATACTTCTCATATAATAAAGTTTTGAGCGACATCATAAAATAAAAGATTTTGATAATTTTGAGGGGTTTCTCGACTTTGTCAATTGACAAAAAAAATTAACATTTAACCCGTTCAATTTTATGAATGTTTTGCTTCACTTGAACATAATTGTTTCACATAAAACATTCTGATCACTATTCAAGGAAAAGTCAATATTGACACATTTTTTTCTAATTTGATCAAAGTTAGAAGCATTAATAGGCCTTGAGGTGGCATGTCGAAAGTGCTTGTCATTTTTTCTTAAATTTTAATAGTCAAGGGAAAAATACCCAACGTGCAAAATCCCGAATCTTGACTATTTCCAAAAACGTCCTTAAAAATAAATTCGAAATCCAATCACATTTAAAATTCTAACTTTCATTTGTTTTACATTTTCAAGTCAAAACTTTGAACACGTAACAAATTTAACAATATATAGATATTTGCATTCTTAAAATTTTAAAAATATTCAGATTACCTCTTTTTACCCGTAACAAATTTGAGCAAAATGTAGTTAATTTGTATCAAATGATATATTAACCAACTTTTAACCTGTAACAATCAAACTTAAGTTCCACAAAAATACCCGCAACAATCCTTGATAAAAAAATACAAGAAACTAAATATGATAAACTTTAATATATTTGAAAGTGTTGGTATATACTCTCCTTACCATTTAACACATATATGTATAGTTTACTAAATTAATCGGAAAAATAAATAGATAGATTTAAATCATATATTTATAATTTATAAAATTATATGACAATGTACAAAAAAACAACAACAGATAAATGGATTTATTTATAAAAAAAGGATCAACTTTTAAACATATATTTATAATTTAATGATTAAAAAAATTACTTCGTAAATTGAAAGCATATTAGTGTTTTTTTTATTTACATTCTTCAACAATATACATATGTAATATGTTAATGATAACCTTTAAAATTATATTCTTTTCAATATTTAACAATTTGTTGTTGATTTTTAGATTTCACCAAGTATGTTGTGAAATATATTTTAACAATGAGTAGTGATATAATATGTAAATATCTATTATTATAAAATTGTATAGATATAATATAAATAGAGTTTAAAAAAATAATAATTTAATCATATTATAGATTTAATATAAATATAGTGTAAAAGGAAAATGAATAATTATTAATTTATAACATATATTAGTTTTGGAGGGAAAACAATTGTAAGAATTAACCACAAACTGACATGTGTCTACATTATTTTACTTTATTAGAATAGGTAGAGGTAGATTTATAACAAATACATATTTTGAAAAAAAAAACAAGTTTTATCTCATCATATTGTCGTATATTTGGTCGAATGTTTACGTGTGTTTGCCTTAAGTGAAGGTTTTTCCCGAATCGAAAGATGTGTGTATCCCGGCATGATAAATTTCTCCGTAAGTCTATTTTAAAAGTTCGTTTTTTTTGTTAAAATATATAAAAATAAAAATTTCCGAATTCCCAAACCCCCTTTTGACTCGAGCAATTACATCATTACTCGAATACTCGCAACTAAAGTCGCTATTTTCACCACCACCATCTTCAAAATCAAAACCCAAACCCAAACCCAAACCCAAACCCAAACCCTAGACTAGACCACTGATTCTAATCTATTCATCGTCTTCTGCAATTAATTAATCAATCATGGGTTCAGGTCTCCCCAATTTCTTACTTTAGGGTTTCTTGTTTATTCAATCAATTGATTCGCATTGTTTCAATCAATTACGATTTTCTTTTTCTTTTATCTCATCCAGATGCTGACATGGAGGACTATGGATTCGAGTACTCTGAGGAGGAACCTGAAGAGCAAGATGTTGACATTGAAAACCAATATTACAATTCTAAAGGTACCACCCATCCACTTAATAATAATAATAATAATAATAATCAAGCCTCTTTCTTTATTTATGGGTTTACTTAGAAGATATAACTGGATATTGCAACACTTGGATGAATATTAGATTGGGATTAAAGCTTTTGCTTATGTTATTATTATTTTTATTATTAGTCCTAGGCTGTAGTTTCTGTTGTACAATTTGAATGTTGTTTTTTTATGTCATTTATGCCTATAAAAACTCAAACTTTGTTGAATGGAACTTAACAGACAAGAGATGGCAGAAGTTTTAGTTGATTATGTGTTGAAAATTGAAACCGTTTAGGCTTCTCTTAAATATGTATATAGCAATTATGGCAACATTTAAGCAGACATAGATACAATCACTTTAGAAACAGGATTAGAGTTTTGACAAAGTAGAGTAATAAGAGCTTATTTTGATATATGAGAAAATCAGTTACTTTAATGTTTTGTTGATGAGTGGGATTGTAAAGTTACTTCTTTGTGATCAATGGTAACACGCATAATTGCATACTAGTAAGTCATTGAAGTGGGTGGATTTTATCTTGTATGGCTAACACAATAAATGCTTTGCAGACATAAATATATGTATCTTACTCAATCAATCAATCAATCTACTTAACCAAGATAAAATTATAACTTTATATCATTTTCTTATATGTTGCTCATCTTCTACTAATAACATAATCATTAGTTTTGCAATTTTTGGTTTTGATATCTAGATGTTGGTGCTCTTGACATATGTGATGATGAAGTTTATAGATTATAGATGCGTTGATATTTTGAAATCTTTAGGTAAACTAATAATTGTATATAAAGGAAACTGTGGTCATACCGTCAAAATGATGTGCTTTAATGGTTGAACTCTTTATGATTGGGTTAGAAGCTTGATTCAAGTTTATATTTAAAGAAAAGATTACTCATCATGATGATCGTCATCGACAACGCTGATGGTCAGCTTGGTGCTATGCTGTGGGACGTTGATCCAACGCTGGGAGGACTTGGCGTTGACCAACGCTGCCCATCTTCTTAGCTCAACTTGTCATAAGTTATACCATCAAAGTAGTTCATTTTGGGAGCAACTATGATGAGCATTCAGTAATACAACATAGAATTGATGCATATACTATACGTCCCAATCATGTCACTGGAACAAACACAAAGTTACCAAAAGAGACTGATGATTATTTACTTGTATTTAAAATTTTTCATCTTACTTCCAATTCGATTGTTATGAGTAAATGAAAAACTAGCAATAAGATAATAGAGGTGTAGAAGTTATAGATACAAATCAAGTATTCAAGTCCCTTAGTTCAAAATTGTTAGTTATATGTAAGCTGTATGTGATAGCCATATTGTTAAATTATGTATTTTTACTTTGAAAAAGATTACCAATGGTTCAGTTTGTGATCCAAAAAAGAAGTTATTTACTCTTGTTATCTATTAAGACGATATCGTGAGTTATACTGCTATAGCATGTGAAATTTGTCAAATGGTTTTATGTTTCACGTTTAAAGATGACATTTCATTATATCTTGTCAACTTGTTTCATGTATACAAGTTTTTTGTATTTGTGTAAATGGTATGCTCTCGTTAGTTTTTTTGGGTATTTATTGTTAAACATGCAGAGTGTTGGTTCTAGAATTAGGCTAATATTTGGTTATTATGTCATTTGGTATTTTACAATTTTCATCTTATTAAGTATGACTTTACTAGTTTAATGTTGTACCAGTTGGTTGATTTGTATGTCATTCTTTGTTGTTGACAGGTTTGGTTGAGACTGATCCAGAGGGTGCACTCAGTGGTTTTGCTGAAGTAGTTCAGATGGAGCCAGAGAAAGCAGAATGGTGAGTTTATTTGAATAAAATTGCTAATATTCATATAATTATTGTTTGCAAAGTATAATATGTTTCGCTTTGCCTGCTCTTTTAAACAGGGGATTCAAAGCACTTAAACAGACCGTAAAGCTTTATTACCGTTTAGGGAAGTACAAAGAGATGACAGATGCTTATAGGGAAATGCTAACTTACATTAAGTCTGCAGTGACCCGAAATTACAGTGAAAAGTGTATAAACAATATCATGGATTTTGTATCCGGATCTGCTAGTCAAAACTTTGGTCTTCTACAAGAATTCTATCAAACCACATTAAAAGCACTCGAAGAAGCAAAAAACGAGGTAATCTTTTTTGCCTATTTCTAAAGTGATCCATGCTAATCATATACGAGTCTAATTAATGTAAAATGTTCTAATTTTTTTGGAACTCTTTTGTAGAGATTATGGTTTAAGACAAATCTTAAGCTTTGCAAGATCTATTTTGACATGGGTGAATATGGTAGAATGAATAAGGTATGTGACATGCATAAAAAGCGCTGTTCAATACTTTTGTTTTGTTAGTGTTTTATCTGTCATATAACATAAAATTTTTATACATAAATAGATTTTGAAGGAGCTTCACAAATCTTGTCAACGGGCAGATGGTACCGATGATCAAAAGAAAGGAACTCAGTTATTGGAAGTGTATGCAATTGAGATTCAAATGTACACAGAGACAAAAAACAACAAGAAACTTAAAGTGAGATGCTTTCTAATACTAGGTTTATGTTATATCTGTAACATGTTTTTTTATGTATTATTTACAGCAACTTTACCAAAAAGCACTCACTATAAAATCAGCAATTCCTCATCCTAGGATCATGGGTATCATACATGAATGTGGTGGTAAAATGCACATGGCAGAACGCCAATGGGCCGAAGCAGCTACCGACTTTTTTGAAGCGTTTAAAAACTATGATGAAGCTGGGAATCAAAGAAGAATCCAGTGTCTTAAGTATACTTTTGATTTTGAATTTTAAAGTTCTCATTATTGTTTTAACGTAATTTGACGTATGTTGTTAATATGTTATACAGATACTTGGTACTGGCCAACATGCTTATGCAATCCGAAGTCAATCCATTTGACGGGCAAGAAGCAAAACCGTATGTGCCAAACTTAATCGTGTTTCTTTCCTCGATCATAATTTAGTATTACTTTTCTGATTGTCAATTTAATGGTGCAGATACAAAAATGATCCAGAAATTTTGGCAATGACAAACCTGATTGCAGCATATCAACGTAATGAAATATTGGAATTCGAGAAGATCCTAAAGGTACGCATGTTAGGCGCCCATGAGTTATGCACAACTAGTAACATGTTTATGATTTTTTATTATATGAGTTGACACATGTTATAAAATTTATTTGTGACAGAGTAACAGAAGAACCATCATGGACGATCCCTTCATCAGAAATTATATTGAGGATCTTCTGAAAAACATCAGAACTCAAGTGTTACTCAAGCTCATCAAACCGTACACAAGAATCAGAATCCCATTTATATCAAAGGTAGCAGCTTTTTTATATTCATATATAGATACATATGCTTATGTATCAACTATTGTTTCTCAGGAGCTTAATGTGCCAGAGACTGATGTGGAACAGCTCTTAGTTTCACTGATATTGGATAATCGGGTTCAAGGTCATATTGATCAAGTTAACAGGCTGCTGGAGTGTGGTGACAGGTACAATCTAATATACAATAATAAAAAAAGATATTTGCATATGTTATAAAGGTGATTGTTGTAAGTTTGTACTTTGGATAATGGCAGGTCAAAGGGAATGAAGAAATACACTGCGGTGGAGAAATGGAACACACAACTAAGATCACTTTATCAAAGCGTTAGCAACAGAGTTGGTTGAGAAGTATTTTAAGAATATAACTTTTGATGAGAGATTGGTATTTTACTTTTTGACATTTTTTTTGTTTGGCGTGTCCAATTGGTAAAAGTTTGTATCTGCACAGAACATGAAGAGGATTAATGCGGTAAAAAGGGGTTATTGGTTGCATTTGTGTTTTGTTCTTGATATGTTGATTTTTTGCTAAAGTACATGAAGAAGCTATTGTTTTAGCATAATATATAAGCTAGTTATGTAACCACATCACTTTTCTTTTTTCCTCTATTAAATCTACTGAATGTTGTTTACAAGTGATTATATGATTATCATGGCTCGTTGCATAAAATTGTTTCTTTACTGAGTGCAACTTTTAGGTTGTGATTAAATTCATATTTTTGTCTACCATGAGACTAGAATGATCAATCACCGGAAAATAACACCAATATGTCTAGTATTATGGGACTACATCCCTTTTGATCTTTTCTCTGTTAAGACTTCTTGTTGTGGGCTACAAGACATTATTGGGCGGCTACAATAAATCTTCAACATATGTGAGGCCCAAATGCTAAAGGGGTGTGGCTTTAAACTATAACACTGTGATTAATGGGTGGATTTTTAACGTGACGTGACGTGACGCTTTAACCTGGGTTTAGAGCCCCTCCACAATTGTATAACCTAAATGTATGTAAAAGTTGTTGATAACATGAAAAAGATAAGAATTTTGTTGATAATTGTGAGTTGAATGTATTGCTTGGTAAAGTTTTATGGGGCATTGATAATGTATAAGGATAGTAGATTACTAGACACTTTTACAGACGTTTGTGAGTTTCACTAGAGTTGTTACTTGAAAATTTTAAAAATAATTGTCACTAAAATAATAAGCAAGTTTTCTCAATATATTTTCAAGCAAATTATAACTTTTTTAAAAGGATATCGAATTACTTATAATTTTTTTCATTTTAAAAAACAAACTAATAGTATACTTCTAATTATTTTAATGCTATGTTTAGGTAAAAATTCAAATTTTTTTGAAAGAACATCAAATTGCTTATAGTTTTTTTCCTTTCCCATCTTAGGTTAAAAATTAACAAATTAGTATTATAATTTTAATTATTTTGATGCTATGTTTATGTAAAAATAGTAATAATTTGGAACGAGTAACTAATGACAGCTATTTATAACTTTTTTTAAAGGTTATTAAATTGCTTATATAGTTTTCCTTTTCCATTTTAGGAACCAAATTACCAAATTAATACTAGAATTCTAATTAATTTGATGCTATTTTTATGTAAACATAGTGATTGTTTTAAACGAGTAATGAAGAAATCATGCTAAATTTTATTATACAAAAACTGATAGATTGGTTATAGATTAATAACTTATAGTAGCAGACCATATACGAATAATCATAATTACAGACAATATTCGTGAAACTTGTTACTTTTAATTCATTATGTTGCATACTTACAGCAAGGAACTTAATCTTTTTTTTAACGAATCTTAAATTACACCTATTAAATCCACATGATACCCCATTGTGAGAATTGAACCCCCATCCCATAGGATAGACTATAGGGGGGGCATCAATTCTGCTACTTAATCTTCGCTCGTGATATTTATATACTGAGGATACTTGCTCGGCCTTCATATACGATCTATTAACTTGAACATTAGACCTTCTATCAAATTGTGCATTGTTTTACAACTCCCATCCTAGTCCGAGAAGATGAGAAGGACAAAACAACATCGTCGTGGCAATTTCAAATCGGAAATGTCTCATTCTCTAGCATTGCCACATAGATATAAGATTAGCAACATAATTTTTTGTAGCAACAATAATCCTTTTTATAAGAATTGCATGCATTGATTCATAGAATAAACAAATAGTTCCAATAAACTCTTTAAGTAAATAAATTATATTTTTCACTTGCCCAAATCAACCATTGAAATTAACTATTGAGTACGGAAGAAATTTCTTTTAATTGTTATGTCTTTAAAGAATAGACACTATTTAAAAAAAACCACGGCTTTTTGATACTTATAAAATCTATACTGTATATAAACAACTTATAAATCTATACACATGTCCCATATGCAATTTTAATTAGTTTAGAAAATTTTAAAGTAAAATATACTAATAAAGTATATTGTTTCTTAATCTTAACTATATCTATATATAGTAATAAGTTATAGCAAGTGTCGCTACTGCACTGATTTCGTACGTCACTCCAAGATTCACCATTTCACTCGTGCCTATAAATCAACGTAGCGAAACCCTCTCCATTCACCAACACTCCAACTTCTAAACTATGGCCTGGAGTAGCTTACTTTCTCTGATCGTCGCACTAGCCGTCGTTACATTGACCGTCACTTCTAATTCCGATGCAGACGCCCTTAACGCCCTTCGCCAGAGCTTGAACGATCCCGGCAACGCCCTTCAGAGCTGGGATCTCAGTTTAGTTAGTCCCTGCATGGGCTGGTTTCACATTACTTGTGATCAAGACAACAACCGCGTTACTCACCTGTAAGCCACAATTTCACACCCACCCCCTCTCTTATTATACAACCCTGTTTAATTAACTAATACTAATTATTATTATTATTATTATTATTGATTTTTTACAGGAATCTTGGATACTTGAAATTGTCTGGTTCTCTTGTACCTGAATTAGGAAATTTGGACAGTCTACAGCATATGTAAGTCATTTGTTTTATTAATGTTAATCAACTGCAAATAAAAGTCATCATCTATGGTTTATATTAATAGTTTAATTAATGCAGGGCGCTGTATGGAAATAACATTCAAGGCTCAATTCCACAAGAGATTGGTAACTTGAAGAACCTCATAAGTTTGGATCTTTTCAACAATAGTATTACTGGAAACATTCCATTTACACTCGGAAACTTGAAGTCTTTAGAGATCTTGTAAGTTTGATCATGTGCAAGTTTACTTTCAGTTAAACTTATTAATATCTTATTCACAACTGGCAGGCATGTTAATGATAATCGTCTAACTGGAACAATCCCAATGGAGCTCGCTGATATTTCAAGCTTGGCAGTGTTGTACGTGTTCGTTCTTTATTAGTTTGTAATCTTGTGTTTTAGAACATGTGATTAAGCAGTGTTAACTATAAAAGTGTTTTGCATGTTTAATTTGTGCAGTGATGTTTCAAATAATGATCTCTGTGGCCCGATTCCAACTACTGGCCCGTTTGTTAACATTCCTCCGAGCAGGTAAGGATTTCCCGTCTTGACAATATTTCTATTTAGATAATTTGTTTTGGTTTTGTGTTTAGTGTATTAATGTTGGTACTTTTGTGTTTTGCAGCTTTGCGAATAATCCTCGTTGGGGAGGGCCATGTTAGTAAAAGTGTAGTTATGATATGCATCATCTATAATCTATAATATGAATATGTTGCTTTGGGTCTATGTTGTCTTAAAAAGTGTCATGTATGGTGGTAACCAGTTAAGGTCAACACAACAATAGCAATTATAGAACTTTTAGAATTGTTTACCAATATCATGTTTCCCTTGTCTCTTAAAATTCTCTTACTTTCTTTACTTTCAATCCTTTTACAAAATTTCTCAAATTTGGTAATTTATGCTTGACTTGTGTTTCATGTATAAATACACACATATAATTCAACCACCTTTTGTTTTAAAGTATGAATTCGACTTCTCATAAGGCCATAGGGTATACTCTAACTTCTACATAGGTTAAAGTGACATGACACTTTAAAGATAGATTAAACCACTCCCCACTTGTGTTAAGTGTGTTAAAATTGCCCATGGGTTATGCTTTTAACGGGTTAAAAGAAACAATATGTATTAATTATGTATTAATTACTAATTGATTTGTAATATTAATTATGTGTTAAATGGGTTAAACTATTTCCTTTGGATGACATATGGTATGTTTGGCAAAACTAGCTGGTAGCTGTTGGCTGGAAGCTGGTTGCTGAAAGCTGAAAGCTGGAAGCTGTAGCCAGTAGCTGTAGCTTTTCAGATATATTTAGGTGTTTGGCAGAGCAGCTGTAGCTTTTAACAAAATGTATAAAATGACTAAAATGGGTATAACTATAAAACATAATACAAAAGGTAATCACACACACGCATATATATGTAATTATTTTTTGAATTAATTTTTATATTTAAGTAATCTCGTGTATACACGGAATCTAAACTAGTTATTTAACTATGCCATTTTGAGGAATAATATCATGATAAGATTTGTATTGATACTTTTATACATGGTTAGAAATCATTTTCCAAAACATACAATACAAATATACAATAATTGGTGTTTTATACATGAAATCGTGTTTCGAAGCGATATTTGAATTAACAAGGATTATACATAAAATGAACATTTTATATTTAAATAATTTGGAATACTTTATTTATAAGCATAGTCCATTAATAATCCACTAGATTTTTAATTATGAACTCCAATTTAAATTCTATTATTGGTTTGGTAGGGACGTACCATAAACAAGTGGTAAAAGTCAAACTACTATTAGTCTATTATCCTGTGCATCAATATGAGTCAAGAAACAAGCTTTGTAAAAGTTGATCAATATTCACAACAAAAGGATGATGACTTTGAATTAACTGAAGGGAAGAGTTTGCCACATTCACAATATCATTACAGCAAGAAACATTGCCAATAATCCACCCACAAATGCTTCAGATGAGAATGTCACAATCACCATATCATTCCACTGCAGAAACAAATAGAAAGTTAGAGACTTTGACCTTAAAAATCAAAAGTCAACACCTTTGTGTTTTCAAAAGAATGTTAGAACTCTTACCTATCTAGCTTTTGTGTGGACAGGATCATAACTCCTAATAGCAGTGTACTCGTTGAAGTATTGCGGTATCGATAGCTCGATTAAAATCGAGAATCCAAAAATAAACTTTACTTTGAAACTGTTTCGATTGCAAAACTGCAGAAACCCGAGACCCGCGGAGCCTGTTTTCATGCAAAAGTTTGAAAAAATCCTCATGAACAAATTTAAATAATCAAATCGACAAATGCAAGTAGCGAAAAGCTTTATTTAATGCATACGTACCCACGTAGTTGAAGAACATACAGTACACTGCTACAATATGTGTTGTATTGATGCAAATACGGCACCGAATTTTCCTGCAAGTTAGTATTAGTTACAAAGGAATTAAGAAAAAGAATGTTAAAACAAAAACACCTAGAAGACAATATTGATTAAATTTATGTTGGATTTATAAAGTAAAGTTTAATCAATATTTCATCTTAAATTAAGAAAAAGGGTACAAACTGAATTTAGTAAACTTGTATTGAAAATGCATAAGAACAATACTATAACAGTCCCTGTCTCTCCGTCGTAGACCTGCTGCCCTTAACTTAAATGAAAGCACATAAAACACATTTCAAAATTATATGTGTAGGAAGGGCACATGTTATTATCACCATGAGCATATCATATTGTTGAATCTCGCAGGGCTGAGTTTAAACGAACCCAAGCGTAAAAGTAAGCCCTTTTGAAAACCTACTAAGGAGCAGAAACTAAATCTTTAGAAATAGAGATCGAAACAAACCAAGCTTTACTAATGGTTTGTATAAACAATTATTTGAACCTCCCTTTTCCGGTTGTCCCGATCAATTCGAACCGAGTAGAAATGTCAAGAGTCAATAATACTTGTCACTATCAAACCAGAATTCATGGAAGAATCTTCATCCCACTTTCCTTCCTCTGTTTCCACTAAACTAAACCCCTAGGCAGTTAAGTCAACTTCTTCATCTCCTTCGTTATCCTCATTCTTTATCTGGTTTCACACATTGAGAAAGAAAGAAAGATGAAACCCAGTGATGATGATGATGATGATGATGATGCAGACCGCCCCCAATTAACAACAATAGTCGTAATCATCAGCATTCCAAGTAATCCAAATTTATCCAAAACCATCACTGCTTTCACTCTCTCCAATCCATCTCAACAACCACCACCACCGTTACAACCGATGGCGCCGTCGTCTGTGCAACCGGCACTCCTCCAACTTTCATCACACCATATGAGACAATCAGACAAAACCTAATTTGGACTACTTTGGGTATCGATTTCTTTGCGCTGCTAACAATTTCTTTTTTATAATCAAACCAACATCTTTTACTTATTTAACAAGATTAGAAATTACCTGCGATTAGTGGAAGCCGATGGATGATTGCGGTGGTGGTGGTTGTTGTTGAGAATGCAAGGTTCGTCGTTGTTGTCTAGGATGCAAGTTTGTCCATGGATGAAAGGTTAGTTAGGTAATTATAACCTAAATGCTTGTAGCTTTTCTTTAAACGACCGTTCAAATATGGAGCTTTTTCTCGTAAGCTACAAGCTTTAAGCTCTCCTAACCAAACAAAGCTTTTTTATTAAATATGAGTTTTTTCTTAAATGCTTAAAACTTGAAGCTTCTAAAACTCCTTGCCAAACATACCCATAGAGTGAAAGAGAAAAAGATAAGTGATGTGGAATTAAGATGAGTTAGAGTATATCTCATGGCCTAACTCATATATTTTATCTTTAGAATTTTGTTTCAACTATAATATATTTAATTAAAATTAGTCCTTAAATTCTAAGATTCATACATAACAACAAGAGTTTTAGTAAATACGAGCATTATTAGTTCTTAATAACAACTAATAGATTCAAGCAACATGAAAATTTTGTTTACTACATGTGAATGACATATATCACGCCATCGACAAACTCCATAAATAATTTGACTAGCTTTATTAACGCTCGACTTTATAGGCACCCATTTGAAATTAAATTTCAATTTATATAGAAGATTCCGTTTTTTTGGTGTTGACCAGTGACACGAATATATCTTATGTCATTTAAACAATCTTTTTACTAAATGATCGCGTCATTCGGTGTCAAATACTCTACCATTATGATTCCCGTCTGACAACTTATGTCACAAAACAAATTGCCATTTTGTTAACTTTAACGAAATTATATCGAACGCAAATACCCACGCTTCTTTAAATATTATTGTTCATTGTTGGTAATGAAACAGACAGCATGCATTATGCATACACTTTTGACTTAAGAATTTATCTATCTAACAATTAGAATTGGTAGACACGTGTTTAAGAAAACCATGGTATATACACGTGCGAAAGAATTAACATTAATAACTACACACGTTGATACCATTCAATGATTATATATTTTGGAAAATAGGTTTGTAGAAGTTACGGCATGGCAGTTACCATCCAACAATCACGTCGTTTGAAAACGAACTTATCCCTTCAAACCGCCGCTGCTTCCCCGTCACTTGTCACCGTTTCACACCCTATATAATCCTCGCCACCATACAACTTTCGTTCAATGCTTCTATTCTACGGTTCCAGCGGTGGTTTTTACTTTCCGATTTGTTCAATTCAATAAATTGATACTTCGTCTGAATATCGTATTCTTTTAGGATTCCTAATAATATATGGATGAAAACATGCACAGTTTGTCTTCCTGGTTTTGATTTTTTTTTTTGGGAAGATTTAACCCTCTGTTACATTCAAGTTTAATATACAATAATGCATTTGGTTCTGAAATCAGACACTTTTATCGAACTATTTTTCGCTTTCGTTTTTTTGAGTTTCGTTGGATGATATACTAATTATGCTATTCTACATATACAATTGGTGCAATAGATACATGTATTTTCTTTACACCATAGGTGGCAGTTTAACATATTCACGTACGCAAACTCTAACGGCGGTAGCGGTTTCCGGTACTTCATAGCGCTCTTTAAGAAGAACTGGCGGAGACAATTTACGGTACAATACGAACTGTTGCAACGGTTCGCGTATGTGTAGGCGTGAACAATCACGACTACGTTTCGAACGGGTGGAATGGTATGGTTCCGTACTTCCGTTGCTTTGAAGGGGGCGTTTTGTACCCTATATATATAACCAGCCCTTCATTTCTGTTTGAGACATCTTATTCTTCAATTTGAAGTACACACCTTTTCTTCCAAATATTAATCTTCAATTTTACATTTTCTTGATAGAAGTTTGTTGGCACATGTCACAATGCACATGTCTAAAACACTTGCAACATAAAGGACCAATTAATTGTTATGTGCTTTTGATTGTATTTCTGTTTTTAATTTCATAGCAATGGTTAAATTTCTGGTACCCGCCACACTACGCGAGTATGATGTGAACAACTTTGTATTACATTCATCCAGAAAATTTATGTAGAGAAATTAATATTAATAGTAATGTTTTCTTTGTTACATATCGATGTTTGTTGTTAATGTTTTCTTTTTTATGTTTTTAATGTGAACAACTTTGTATTACACAAGGCTAGACCGAATAAGAAACGTTGTGTTTCGCGAGAGATTAGGGGTGGCGAACATAGCAGACAAGATAAGAGAGTGGAGATTGAGATGGTTTGGACATGTAAAGAGAAGACTGACGACGAATCCTGTTAGATCCGTAGACAACATTACTATAGAGGGGAGGAGGGGTAGAGGACGACCGAAATTGACTTGGGATGAGAGGATTAGACATGATTTGATAGACCTAAACCTCTCCGAGGACATGGTTGAGGATAGGAATTCGTGGAGAAGTAGAATTAAAGTTAAGGATTTTTAGAGAGAATTGAATACCTTAGGGCTTAGACTTAACTTATTTAGGTCACATACCATAATGGTATTTCCCTTACATATATTATTATTATTATAATTATTATTAGCTTTTATATAGCTGTTAAACTGTGATCTTATTATTGATATTATTATTAATATTATTATAATTAGTATTAGTTTTTATATAGCTGTTAAACTTTGATTTCCTTTATTTTGCTTCATACACATGTACTTAGAGCCGAGGGTCTCTCTGTAAGCCACCTCTTTATTCTTTTGGATAGAGGTACGGTGTGCCTACATCCCACCCTCCCCAGACCCTACTTATAGCTTTGCTGTCGGTGGGATTTTACTGGGTATGATTGATTGATTGATTGATTGTTTTTAATGTTTTGATTTTGCTATATGATGCATACTTTTTTATACAGTAACTTTTGTAATTTATGCTTTCTATTATCTGTAACCTTTAAAGATTTTGAAGAAATTTGAAATTCCAATGTAATTGTTCTAACTTACGCTCTAAAATCAATCCTATACAATAATACAAGACCAAAGTGATTGTATATTGTGTGCTCATTGCATCAGATTAATTAATTGAACGGCAACAACAATGTGCAATCTTGATTGAAAAAAAGGTCATATTAAACATCAATTCAAACAAAACACGGAATTCTGACAAACATAAAGTCAAATTAAATATTAATTCATACATCTAAATATAAAGCATAATTTTGTGAACCAAATGTAACGTTATAGCATCGCAATTTAACATTTTTTTAGAATTATTTGCAAACTATGATGTTCTTAAAAATATAAAGTTATATAATCCTTTTGTTTTTTACATAAATTTCATAAAATATGACACAGATTAGTTGAACCATTTTCTTTTAGTAATATTCAAAGATAACTTTTTGATAATTAATTTTTTCTATAAAACTAATTGCATTCAATTTAACTTAAAAATATTCTTTTTGTTTTCACATAAAATGTGTCAAAATTTACGGTTTCTTAATTTGTTTTTATTTTTTATTTTAATTATCACAAAATAAAAATTATGTTTGTGACCAAATAAAAATAACACCGCAGCTATGTATAATTAAAAGCAATTATTTTGTTTTATATAAATTTCAAATAAACTTTTATGTACATCGTCATGTTATGGTTACACTATTTATGTTTTAGTCATATGAAATCTCAATGATCTTATTTATATGTACATTCCAAATCATTGTTTCATCTTTCGGTTATAAAAGCCCCTCCTCCCTGCATCATGGTTTTCTCAGTTGCTATATGAATGTTGTTACTATTACATAAACTAAACCGAGTCAATACCAACCAGACTCCTGCTGCAATGCGCGGATAATTCTGCTAGTTATGATACATTTCCAAAGTGAATCATACTAATGTTCACGTAGCTGTATTTCTATTAGAATTACAACTATGTAGCCCTTTTAACAACTTAGGTTACAATACAACATTGTGATTTTGTCAATTTTTATAAAGAGCTTATGCAACGTGCTTACCAAGGCCTCTTCATGTATTACTATTTAATTACTATTGGTACCAGTATACACCACTTCGATTCCCATTTCAATTTCAAAATATGTCGTACTACTTTAATATTTCTTTGACAACGATCACTTGACTCGGACAATCATTTAAACCATATACCTCCACAATAGGATCCATTTTATCTCACATAATATTACCAAGCAAATCATGTGAATTTTAGCTACTCTTTTAAATGGCAACACACATTGATTAGGTCAGCTCATCAACAATTTCGATTCCTTATTCAACATAGAAGTTGTAATCATTCCTTAATTCGAAGGGTCCACTTTAATTCCAACACAAGGTATTTTATTACGTATAACAATAACAATTGAGACATTTGGTGCCGCAAAGCCCCTATTGGACCACTTTATTGGTCAAGCCTAGCTATTTATTTGTTTTAGTTCAAGTGCATAACAAACGTAACGAAAACCAACTGAATGCCAATTTTGCTTTTGTTTTGTTTTGTTTTTGTTCAAGTACCGTAACTAATGTGACGGAATCGACCGAATTCTCGTAGACTCACTGCCTTTTGTTTTAGTTTCAGTACCGTAATGAACATAAACAAAACCGACCGAATGCCAATAAGGTTTTGTTTTTTGTTTTAGTTCTAGTACCGTAACGAACGTGACGGAAACCGACCAAATTTGCGTAGACTCACCACCTCAACTTCTTGAATCGATAACGGTCGGGTTTTACCAACGATCGAGTTTTACCGATCGACGCATCCCCATTGGTTCACCTCAACTTTTATATTTTTTTTTGTTTTATATGTGGTAATAGTTCTAGTAATAATGCACATAACTGAACTCAACTGAATTTGTGTCGACGTACCGCCTCAACGTTTGGGACCGACAACGCTTGAGTTTTACCACCGTCTGGGTTTTACCAACTTTTCTGGTGCAACGATCTAGGTAAAACACTAGTTATATATACAAATAATGAACGTCTATAAATCTCGTTATTAAATAAGTAGGTCATTAAGACAACTTTCATTAACGACTCGTATTCTAACGACATCCATTCATCCTAGTGGCAATAAGAGTAAACATTTCTTCAACTTGGTGGCTCAAAGTAGGCCTTTGTCACACGTAATTTAGTCAATCGTAATAACCTTCAGCCATAGAATTATACTCACATACAATATCACTTTTATTTCTAGTTTCAAATATAACAACAAACTGATACTTCTAATACTTGGACCATATCAGCATTTTCATAACTAAGAGCATGCACATCCTATTCATCCTTTATTCTCATGCATCCAAATAATTTTACTAAAAAATTACAAATTCCTTTAATTTATCTCTCATTTTTGACATACTTCATAATTAAGTAAATTCTCATCCTACAAAACTATCTATCAACATCTATATATCAAGTTACAATTCTATTCACACGTTGTATATTTAATCTCTTAATCTCAAGCCTTAAGACAATATATCTAATGTTTCACATCTCTTCTTAGACTTCTTAGAAAACACTTCATTCTTATGTTAACTCCACACACGTATATATGTGTGTGCTTGTATCACGACGTCACACCCATCAATTGTACTCTTAAATATATAGTTTTGCTCTCTTCTCTCTCTCTCTCTCTCTCTCTCACACACACACACACATAGGGGAAACTTAACGTACTAATTGTGAGAATCAAGTATAGTAATTATATATACAAGTAGAGCAATTATGTAATTACTCTATGTTGTAATTACATAATTACTCTACTTGATTATCACAATTACCACGTTAATTTCATTTGTATTGATCCAAACCATATATATATAAAGGATCCAATATAATAATCCGTTATCGTACATTACGTACGTGACACCCTTAACCCTTGATTTCAAAAACACATTAACCCTAAAATCACAACTACGTGATTTGTTCGTCGTCCACTGCCTCTGCCATCCCGTCAAAGTCCACCGTCCACCGTCGTTCGTCGCGACCATGGTCTACCATCATGAGCACCGTCCTCTTCCATCACGACCATTGATCGTTGTTCCCAAGTCAGTTGATCAATTTCCAATTGGAATTGAAATTGTTGAACCTAATCGATCAATTAACATTGAAATTGATCTAATTAATCATCCATTTGAAGCTTCAATCGATCAATTTTGAGTTTTGAGTTATGGGGTTTAACATTTAATGTATTAGGATTTAATCCTGAACGTTTTAGGTTTTAAGCCTGAACGTTTTAGATTTGAGAATTTGGCTTAAACGTTTTGGTTTTATTAACCTTGAACGTATTTCGCGTACGTAATGTACGTTAAGAGATTATTGTACATTAACTCAACCATATATGTGTGTGTCATGACGTTGGTTGCATTCGGGTTTTGTTGATATGTTGATTATTTGGTAAAAAACATGAAGAACCAGTTAAATGATAATATGGTTTTAGCATGGTATATTAGGTGGTATGTAACCACATGGCTTTTCTTTCTTCCTCTATAATATCTACTTAACATTATTTACAAGTGTTTATGTGATTATCATTGCTCATTTCCTTATTGAGTGCAACTTTTACGTTGTGATTAAATCTATATTTGTCCATCATGAAATTAGAATTCTTAATCACTGGAAAAGAAACTCTAAAAAGAACACCAATATTGACCATTTAGTATTGTTAGACTACAAGTTCTTTGATCTTTCGGCTATAAATCTACCTTATCTAATAAAAGAAAACAACTGTGACACATGTCTGTTTGTAGTTAAACCTCACAACTTTGTTTCCCTTCAAAACCAAGATCTTAATTGACCCTAATACATGTCATATTCACTTTCCTTTTACATTCTATTCCCAAATATATATTAACATAAAAATACTTGGTGAAATCCAAAACTGAACAACAAATCATGTTTGTTAAAGATTGAAATACAATTTTAATGATATCATTAACATAGTGTACTATGTATACTATAAAGAAAAACAAAACTCGAATATGCTTTCATTTTACGAAATAATTTTTTTAATCATTAAATTATAAATCTATGCGTAAAAGTTTATCCATTTTTCTTTTAAATCAGTCCATATATCTATTATTATTATTATTATAATTATTAGAGAAAATTTGCCTCCTTGGGTAATATCGTCACGAGATGGATTGACCACTGAAAAAGATTTTGCGCATGTTGTGCCTTAGTATTTCTCGGGCGGGTTTTTTTGGTTCCTTCCGTTAGTTGACTGTCTGTTGACTTAGTGAATTTACCATTATCCTTTTATAATAATACTATCAACACTAACAACAAATCTTCATCATCATAATAATAATTTTACCCAGATCTTCACCATCATCATACTCACTCAAACCCAAATCTTCATCATCATCATCATACAACACCAAACCTAGATCTTCATCATCATCATACCCACACCACCACCAACGTACACCCTTCACCAAACCTGGAAACCCTAAACCCATAAAATGCAAACCCTAAAACATAATTCCAATTGAGGTGACCGCCGGAAATTCAAGAATACATTGCCAAAAGTTTAAGAAAGATGTCCGGATTTGAATTTGGAGTTGAGAATGAGCCACATGCTCCTCCTCAGCAGCAGCACCACCATCGGCGGAAGCCTAGCCGCCGCCACCACCACCGTCTTCCTGTTGCCGGAACCCTAGCCGCTGCCACCACCACCGTCTTCATCTGGTAATAGTTCACGTTGGTGGAATCCTAGCCGGCGCCACCACCACCGTCTTCCTGTTGCCGGAAAAACGACCGGTGTCCTACACCACCATGGAGCCATCGCCGCCACACATCTCTCGCTCTTTAGCTTCCACCACCACCGTCTCCCTAATTTCTTCAATTTATAATCTTGATTTTAAAATATTGAAACCCTAAACTCACTAGTTGGAAAAGGGTGAAAGTTTGATAGTTTCAAAGTGGTTTATGTTTTGGATATGAGGATGATAATGAGATTCAGATGAAAAAGGAATTGTTATGGATGGATATGAAATTTTATGTTGCTGTTAGTATGAATGAAATTTAGATTCTGATTATTATTATTATGTATATGGATATGAGGATGATATGAATGATGACCGTAACATTACGAAAAATTTTGAGTCATTAATGACAAGTTTTTCAAAGACAAGGGACCAATTCTGCCAAATTCAAAACTCCAAGAATTATGATTATTTGGCCCATCGTGATACGCGACGACCTTAGGATCAAGGTCATCGCGTATCACGATAACCTGTCTGACACAATGTGATACGTGTGCCACGTGGCAGACGATGGCACAATGTGTCGCCACGTGTCACCACGTGGCAGCACGTCTGCCACGTGTCGCCACGTGGCACAGCGCCTGCCACGTATCACCACGTGGCAGGTCTACGTGGTGACTAGCTAAGCCTACGTCGCGATACGCGACGGTCTCAGCCAGAATACGCGATGGGCCCCAATTTTTGCCTATAAATAGAAGGCTACGGGTTCAAACCAAAGCAAACAAAATTCACTCATACCACTCTCTCTCTATAGCATCTCTCTAATCCCAAGAACCATACTCTCGATCCACCTTGAAGTTCGTGCCCTGATTCCTCGATTTTCGTGCCCATTACCTCGATAATCGTGCTACCTCCTGAGGACGTTTAAAGCAAGAAGGTTCTATTATTGTAACATCCCAACGATCATCTCGAAGTATGTGTCGTGAAGTGTTGATGCCTCGAAAAGCGTGCCGATGTGTGGAGGAGTATTGAAGTATCTCGTTTTGTGTGTCGTGGTGAAGTGTTGATAAAGAAAAGTATTGGAAAGAGCAAAAGGCGTCGAAGTGCTGCCCAACTTTCTAGGGTAATTATAAGCCGACAAAGGTAGGCATAATTGCCGAATAAAATGATAATAAAGTATTATAAAAGGCTTAATACCCTAAGTCGAGGTTATACTCGATACCTCGATAAATAAAAGAAATATATAAAACAAAGAAAACAAAGAAAAAGAAAAAGAAAAGTAATATAAATGTATATATATATATATGTGTGTGTGTGTGTGATTATTCTTTGTTATAAATATTATTTAAGTAATAATGAGTATTCTTAAATAATAAAGAAAAGAATATGTTTCTTAAAGAAGAAGAAACGTAGGATTTTATAAACTAAAGGTTTATAATATTACTTTTTAACTAAAGGTTTTAAAGTAAAAGAGATTTTGAACTAAAGGTTCATCGAGGTAAAGTTTATAAAATAAGACTAAAGATCTTAAGCCGAATTGTATATCTGACTAACAAATGGTTATACTCGTACTATAGGTGCGAGATACCAACGGGAAAAACCCTCGGACGATGATTGAAGCCGATCCAAATCAAAAGGTGAATACACCTCAAACTTTACAAACTTGTTTTCAAACGAGTCCAATGTGTTATGTGAAAAAGAGTTTACATGAGACCACGTGTCTCTAAAACATTTATAAACGAAAAGTATAAACCTTGCCCTCAGGCTATAGTATACGTTTGTCTGGATCCTTACATATGTGGTAAAATGCGTTGGGCACACCGCACCACACTTGGTTATAGTACGCTCGCCTACGGGGAGTAATGACCATGTGTATACCTATGGTACCTAAGTAATGTCGAACGCTGCGGTGTTTGCTGGGGTGACCTTGTGTAGAGACTTGAGTTTATAAATTGTATTTAACTTGGTTATTCCTAAGCCACGACTGGCTGGACCTAAGTTATGTCTCGAGGGGTAATCAAGTAAAAAAAAATATTTTAGCGTCAGCATATTCACCAGCATTCGTTGCTGACGTATTTTCTAACATTTTACAGGTAACCAAGATTAGAGCTTGGAGATGAAGTGCTCAAGAATCCGATGGCTCGGATATTTTTGTTAAACTAAAATATTAATGAATGGTGGTTTTGTAAAACTATAAACAAGTAAACTTATATGAAACGTTCGTCTCATCTTTTGTGATGTAAATATTTATAACTTTAATCCAACATGTTTTATAAAAGTCTTCCGCATTAACCCGCAACTCTGATTTATTTACAATTATAGTACCAACTGTTGGTCACACTCCTAGGCCTAATATGGGGGTGTGACAGGTTGGTATCAGAGCCATCGATCTTAGCGAATTAGGTATTACAAGATAATACCTAAGCTTCGATCCAAGCATAGGAAAAATATTTTCTATTACTTTTTTATTTGAATAGGGATAAGATAGGTTGGTAACCTTTTCTTTCCCTCCTCAT
This sequence comes from Bidens hawaiensis, assembly GCF_021521415.1. Taxonomy (NCBI): domain Eukaryota; kingdom Viridiplantae; phylum Streptophyta; class Magnoliopsida; order Asterales; family Asteraceae; genus Bidens; species Bidens hawaiensis. The sequence continues at coordinate 29,679 of NW_027491362.1, read as the reverse complement.
TCTAAACCACCCAACATAGATGTCTTTCAAAGAATTAATGGAGAGTTATGATCGTGAAGCAAAAAGAGCCGGAATCTACTACTCATTCCCAAAAGACAATATGAGCGAGGATTACTATGAATCATTCTTCAATCCCGACGTAGAGCATGATCTAACCAAACCGTTCCAGTATCCCGGTACAGAACAAAGTCCAATTAGCCTTCTCGATGACACTCCAAGACAAGCATATCAAGCACCAAGACACTCAAGCTACCACCCGTCAAGCTTACCCATGTATCAACCATCCGAAGTCCCAACGTATCATCCTTCCAAGATTCCTACCTACAAACCATCTGAGGTCCCGCCATACTACCCATCTGGTGTTTCGACATACCTACCCCCGAATACTCACCCTTCATACGCTTTTCTCTCCAATCGACCGATCAAAGAGGAACCAAAATCTCCCCCATCAGATTGGATGCAATGCCACTCAGATCAACGAAGATGGCATATCGGAAACTCTACCATGGATTCTGTCGACTCCCACCCCAACAAAGATGGACCATCCCGCAAACCCAGAATGAGGGTGATGATGCTGTACGAGAACTTTCGCATGCCCGCAATATCAAAAGAGACTGCCCAATTAATGGATGAAGAGGACCCAGAGGAAGAGGACCTGGAAGAAGAAGAAACGGAAGAAGATCCGGAGGAGGAATACCCTGATAATCTGAATGAGGTGACAACGCCGATAGAAGAACCATTCTCTTACTAAAACCCAAGTTATGGATCTTTTGACCCCTACATGCAATTCCTCCAGGAACTCAAAGGCAAAGCATCATCGATGTCACACCCCGACCAAAGGCGGCGGAACATGCTGGGGTGCAACGTGATTGGACAAATACACAAGACACTATTTGAAGTGACAATATTTATTTAACTCATTTTATTTGAACAAATCAATAAACAAGACATCTTGTCCACACAAACAAGTTGAATACAAGTAGCAATTATATTGTTCGTTTTACTAATATCCTAATAGTCTTGGTAACGTTTTCGTCAAGTCCTCGAGTCAACAAAAGTCAAACCTGTAACATTTCTTAAAATAAAGTTTGTCAACACAAAGGTTGGTGAGCAATTCATAAGTTTGAGCATATGAGTATATAGTAATAAAAGCCACAAAACTTGTATACAAAACTATAAATAAAAGAAACAACTTGGATAAATTGGCAATCGCTAATAGAATTACGTTAGCGCCACCTAGTTACAAGGGGTTGCCAAGTAGTCTAGGATTTAATAGAATATCGTTAATTGCATTACGTTAACGAAACCTTGCTACAAGGGGATGCCAAGTAGTCTAGGATTTATAGATTCAACCAACCGAAAGCGATAAACACATAGACATATAGCATATAACACCAAATCAAGCAAGTATTTAAGTAATGTATACAATCACGTTTGTGGGTTTAAGATTCAAGTAAATAAAGCATTTAGTTTGATAAGTATGAAATGTCACCCCAAAACGGAAGATGGAAAAAGGGGTATGAAAGTACTCACCTCGATTGACGAATCGAGAACTAATAAATGATTGACAAATAAAGGAAGCTCGAATGGTAAACGAATAGATCCGACTTGAATCGATAAACACCTTAACTAAAATAAATAATATAATATATATTAATGAACTTGAAACCATAATGAAACTACATTTGAAAAATTGGACGAGAAGGTTAAGTTGTTAATCGGGTTACCGGTTAGTTTGTTAACGATTAGGGACTCGTATTTAATTGATAATAAAATATTATTTTATTGGGCTTTTAAATAGCTAAACCAATATTAAAAGAAACAAGACGGGTTTAAATCAAGAGTTCGGTTTTATGAAAATGAATTTATAATGAAGCTTATAATAATATTATTTATGATGATGATAATAATGATAATGATAATTTTAAAAAGAAATGTTTCATATATATATATATATAGATATGTAAGATAATGACGGTAAAAATAATAACCATAATTATTATTAATAATACTAATAATAATAGTTAAAGAATAAAGATCTTAGTATTAATTAAAATGTTGTTAATAATAATAATAATAATAATAATAATAATAATAAAATAAATAATATTGATAGTAAATAATGATACTATACTCGATGTCGGTTTGATTTCTAAACGAATTCATAAAATAGATATAATAATATTATTGTTAATAATAAATGATAAAAATATGATTTTACTAAATAATAATAATAATATGATCTTTATTAATAATAATAACAACTTTAATATTTATAAAAATAATGATAATAATAACACTGTTAATCATGAATACATATAATAGTAAGTTAACCATAATAATACTAATAATAATTCTTATATAGTAATATTAGTACTAATAGTAACCATTATTTGTTAAGTATAAAAATAATACCAAAACCGGTCTAGGATGAGACCCGAACCCGAGACCTCTAGTTCAACAACTTGTGTATAACCAACCGAACCAAAATAACAATTGTTAAATTTAAACCCATAACCAAATTCAAAACAACACTATATCCAATCCAACTCGTTTCAAAGTATATAACCAAACAATATATCCATTTATTAACAATTTGAATCCGATAATCGACATGAAAACTAATAATAACAAAACCCGAATTAAATTGTACCTATTACATGTTCACGAGTCGAAATTGCTGGAGATTTGAAGACACCGCCGGAGAGGGATAGAGAGAGAGAGATAGAGAGATAGAGGAGTGCGACGGAGAGAGGGGGTAGAGAGATAGATGGAGAGAGAGAGAGAGAGGAGAGACAGTGGCCGGAGCGCCGGTGGCCGTTTTCCCGGTCGCCGGAGAAGCCGAAGGGGAGAAAGAGAGAGGCACAGAGAGAGAGAAAGAGAGGGAGTGCAGCGAGAGGGAGAGAGAGCCGGAGCATATTACGGTGGTACACCGGTGGCCGGTTTTCCGGTCATCGAAAAAACGAGGCTGGAGGGTTTTGGGCCCGCCTGAAACACGAGGAGGGGAAAGTGGGGAGCGGTGGTGGTGTCGGAGGTACGGGGGAGGTGGTGTGGCCTGAATCGCCGTCGCCGGACACCGGAAAACGGTGCCGGAAAATCGGCAGAGAAGAGAGGGGCGGCTGGTAGTGTGGTAAAGAGGAGTTAGGGGTTAGGATTTAATATATATGTTTATAAATGTTACATTTTTGGCCCCTCATGTTTCAATAATGGTTTAATACGAGCTTAAAGGTTTGCAAAGCTTATAACGAGTTTACGAAAATCAGTTTAAACCCTCTATGTTTTCTTAACGACACTATAATATGACAAACATCGATAATTATGGTTGAGGTATATAATAATATTATACAATAATTAAATAAGGTTTTTAAAAGTATTGAGTCGGGTTTACAATATGAAAGCCTACAAAACGTATATAAATCGAAACTCAAATTTGACGAATGTCACAATCAAGCTTCCTACCGTATCAAGGCAAGATCCCATCAATTGAAGATAAAACGAATGAAATCCGGGAACAGAACGAGGCTGCTGAAGCTTTCTTCAATTACCAATCCGATGTGACTGCATCTCCATATCCGGACCCATGGAACCATTTCGATGTAGTCATGATGGGGTACCATGACCCGCCACCCCGCTACAAATATCCCAATGACATCCCTCAGTCACTGGAAGAGTATCTAGATCGAGCCTTGCACGAAATTGATGACCTTAGGAAGAAAATTGCTTTGGATGAGAAGAAAAAGAAAAAGATAGGAGACAAGCTTCTTCGAAAATGCAACAAGTTAACCAAGGCTGTGAAGAAATTTATGAAGGATTAAAAGATGAGTGATGAAAAGTGGTAGTGATGAATAGTTTGTATGATAGGATAGCTTGTGTGTTATGTGTAACAAATGTTGTAATAAATAAGGATAAGTGTATATATCGAATAAACGACATATATAAATATGTTGTAAAATAATATATATCATTTATGATATATATATATATATATATATATATATATATATATATATATATATATATATATATATATATATATGTAAGATAAATAAAATTATGTCTTAAGAAAAAAAATTTGTTAAATTTCAGATAAAGAAAACTTGAAAAGATAAAGAAATATGTCACAACAAAGCAATAACATTGAAAAAGTTCGTAAAGAAAATGATAATCGAAAAGAAAAGGGGAAAGACCCTGAGAAAGAGAAAGACGAACAAATTCCCGATAATATATGAGTCAAATTCAAAGAATGATTAAAGAAGCTGTTAGGGAAGAATCTATGGCAAGATCTCAATCTAAACACTCTAAACATTCCCAATCGATTGAACTCTCTCGTAAATCTGTTAACCCTTCTCAAAAATCTGTTAAATCCCGTCCTAAACCATCCCATGTTGAAGAAAGTGTTCATGAGTCCAATGTTGATGGTGGTGTTAGGCAAGAATTTAAGAAACTTGAGATTGGTGGTTGTTCCTTTAAGGATTTTAAGTCTTTTGGTCCTAAAGAGTTTCACAGTGATAAGGGAGCCATTAAGACTGTGATATGGCTGGAGGAAATGGAATTTATAGTAATAATAAGTACGTGTTCTGATGAAGAGAAAATCCAATACTCTGCCCAAATGTTCAAGGGCGAGGCGCTGGAGTGGTGGAATACAATGATAATGAGCAAAGGTCGACAAGTGTTGTATAATCTTTCGTGGGAAGAGTTTAAGGAGATGCTAATGGCGAAGTTCTGTCCGATTCACAAAACTGACCAAATCCAAACTAAATTTCTGAATCACAAGGTCATTGGAACGAATCTTCGTGAGTACAACACCAAGTTTCATGAGTACTGTCGCTTGGTTCCCCAGCTGGTTTACCCTGAGTCCAGCAAAGTAAGACACTATATATGGGGATTGCCGCGGGAAATCCGTGACATGGTGAGGTCTCATCTTCCACAAACCGCTGACTCCGCGATGGAATTGGCTGGTTACTTAATGGGCTGAATGATCCGCAACAAGGAGGAGGATAAAAAGATTGTAACAACGAATGAACCAAGGAAAGGAGGAAACACCCGTTTCAAGGGGAAGGGAGTTGATCAACGCAAGTCTAGCTTCAACCCCAACATTCCACAATGCAAAGTCTGTAGAAAATACCATAGGGGTCGATACCACTTCACTCCGTCTTCTACAGCAAATGTCTGCGAATCGTGTCATAGACATGGCCACACTGCGGCCGATTGCTGGAAGAAGAAAATGACCTGTTACAATTGCAAGGAAATGGGTAATCTAAGCTTTGAATGCCCCAAGATCAAACCCACGACTGGTGGTGCGGGTGGAAGTGGTCAAAAGAATGAACCCAAGAAGGTCAATGCAAGAGTCTTCGTCCTTGATACCAAGAAAGCGGCTGACATGCCTGAAACCATTACCGGTACGTTCCTAGTTAACGACACTTATGCTAGAGTTTTGTTTGATTCGGGTGCCAACTTAAGTTTTATAGATTATAACTTTTGTAGTCTATTAAACGAACCTTTAACAAAACTTAACAAAACTCTAAACGTCGAGACCGCTATTGGCGAAATCATTAAAATCTCCGAAGCTCTAGAAAATGGAAAAATCTTATGAGCCGGTTACATTTTGCCTATTAAACTATTGCCTATGACTCTTGCTGGTTTTGATATTGTAGTGGGTATGGATTGGTTATCCGACAACCATGCTCGTACCCTTTGAGCAAGACCGTTGAACTTCGAGCCCCTGATAAACGAACCATTCGAATTGAATGGGATAAAGATGCTGGCCAAGTTAGTCTAATCTCCATGGTAAGGGATAACAAATGTTTAAATCAAGGATGCTTAGCATTCATGGCCTATGTCACCGAAGAATCTAAACCCAAAGAAATCAAAGACGTTCCTATTGTTTCCGAATTTGTTGATGTTTTTCCTGGCGAACTTCCTGAAATCCCTCCCGATCGTGAAGTAGAGTTTAAGATTGATCTTATTCCTGGAACTGCCCCAATCGCAAAGGCACCATATCGATTAGCGCCAACTGAGATAAAGGAACTAAAGAAACAACTCGACGAACCTCTCGAAAAAGGCTTTATACGACCAAGTTTATCACCATGGGGAGCGCCGATACTTTTCGTTAAGAAGAAAGATGGATCCATGCGTATGTGTATCGACTATCGAGCATTGAATAAAGTCACAATCAACAACCGTTATCCACTCCCTCTAATCGATGATCTCTTTGACCAACTCCAAGGCGCAAACTATTTTTCCAAAATCGACATTCGTTCTGGTTATTACCAACTCAAAGTTCAATCCGAAGATATTCCGAAAACCGCATTCCGAACAAGGTATGGCCATTATGAGTTCACTGTTATGCCATTTGGACTTACTAATGCGCCAGCTGCGTTCATGGATATGATGAACCGAATTTGCAAGCCTTACTTAGATAAATTTGTTATCGTATTCATCGATTACATACTCATTTATTCTAAGTCTAAGAATGATCATGAAAATCACCTCCGAAATTTGCTTGAAATTCTTAGAACCGAGAAGTTGTACGCCAAGTTCTCAAAATGCGAGTTCTGGTTGCACGAAGTGCAATTTCTTGGTCACATCATCAACGTCAACGATATTCAAGTTGAACCCACTAAGATTGAAGCTATCTCTAAGTGGGAGATTCCAAAGTCGCCAACCGAGATCCGAAGTTTCTTAGGATTGGCGGGCTATTACCGTAGGTTCATTGAAAACTTTTCTCGAATTGTTGTTCCCCTAACCATTTTGACTCGCAAGAAAATCAAGTACGAATGGGGAGCGAAGCAACAAGAGGGATTTGATATACAACAAAAACTCACCCAAGCACCTATACTGGCCTTGCTAGAAGGTACTGAGGATTTTGTAGTCTTTAGTGACGCGTTTCATTCCGGTTTGGGATGCGTACTAATGCAACGCAAGAAAGTGATAGCTTATGCCTCTCGTTAACTCAAGGTGCACGAAAAGAACTACACAACTCACGATCTAGAGTTAGGCGCCATAATTTTTGCATTGAAAATATGGAGGCACTATCTCTAAGGAGTAAGATTTATCGTGTATACCGACCATAAGAGTTTGAAACATATATTCGATCAAAAAGAGCTTAACATGCGTCAACGACGATGGATGGAAACTCTGAATGATTACGACTGTGAAATTGTTTATCATGAAGGCAAAGCTAACGTTGTGGCCGATGCTTTAAGTCGTAAGGAACACGAAAAGTCAAGAAGAGTCCGAGCACTAAGATTAGAAATCCAAATTGATCTTATCGAGCAAATCAAATCCGCTCAAACACAAGCGATCAATGAAAACAAGATCTCCGACGAAAAATGTAACGGCACCATTGACTCGCTAGTCAAAGGTGACGATGGTATCCTTAGAATGGGAAACCGGATATGGGTACCAATCGTTGGGGACTCGCGTGAGAAAATTTTGAACGAAGCTCATAAGTCCAAGTATATGATACACCCCGGTAGTGGCAAAATGTACCAAAATCTCAAACCAAACTACTGGTGGAATGGGATGAAAAAGGACATCGCTTCGCATGTTGCGAAATGCTTAACTTGTTTGAAAGTCAAGACTGAACACCAAAAGCGTTTGGGATTGCTCCAGCAACCCGAACTTCCTGTATGGAAGTGGGAGTTAATAACAATGGATTTCATCACCAAACTCCGAAAAATGACTCGACAACATAATGCTATTTGGGTCATTGTGGATCGATTAATAAAATCCGCACACTTTATACCCATTAATGTGTCATACTCAATGGATAGATTAGCTCGTATTTATGTGAACAACATCGTTTCTTTACATGGAGTACCGCTATCTATAATCTCTGATAGAGACAGCCGTTTCACATCTCACTTCTGGAATAGCTTCGAACAAGCGTTAGGCACCAAGCTAAACCTTAGCAACGCCTATCATCCACAAACTGATGGGCAAAGCGAAATGACGATTCAAACATTGGAAGTTATGTTCCACGCTTGTGTGATAGACTTAGGCGGAAGTTGGGACGACCACTTACCCCTAATGGAATTCTCGTATAACAATAGTTATCTCACAAGTATTCAAGCCGCACCATTCGAGGCGTTATATGGTCGAAAATGTAGGACGCCCGTGTGCTGGTCTGAAATTGGAGATAATCAATTATCTGGACCTGAAATTGTTCAAGAAACCACTGTTTTGGATAAAAATATGCTAAGGATAATGTATCCAAATCCGTAAAGTGAGGTCTGGTGCTAAAACGATAACAGTGAGTATATTAACGAAAATGGAATGAACAACGTGATTTGGTACGAGGAAAAACCCTTTGATCTTGTTCAGATCAAAAGAAAAAAACCCCGGGTGATGACAACTCGTCAATCACCAATTTATTAATCACAAAAAAGGTTACAAATGTTTGGAGATTGTGATCGATGTTACAACAGAATGCTAGTGTATAGAGAGAATTATGAGTTATGCTCTAAGTGTGTGTGAATACATGTGATTTTCTAATCGATCATATCTCGATGTTTATAAAGAAAATACATTTAATGTGACATTCGTCAAATTCGGGTTTTGGATTTTCTTTTTCACGTTTTATTTTAATAAAATATACGTCGAATCCGTATTAGTAGTTGTAAACCCGACCCGGGCTTTTTATTAATGATATAGTCGATCTACATTATCCTTGAATGTTACTTCACCGATAAGCACCCATTTGTGCGTTTATTTATCTAACATTTGTTAACTTAGAAACTTATATATATATATAACTTTAGGGGTTGGTTGGTCATTTCATTAAGTTGTTCTTGTTTAGAATGCTTTTAACTAGGTTTGAAGCACAATTAGAACTTGAGGGACCAAAATATAACTTTTATAAACCGTCCATATAAAAAGGAATAAACCCTAACCCTAAACATAAACCAAGCCTCCATCTTCTTCCTCCCATTTTCCGGCCGCCGCCGCCACCCTTGCCGGCCAACACCACCACCGAACACCTCCTCCGGTCGTCCCTTTTCTCTCCCTCGCTCTTCTTTTCCGTCGAACCCTACCCCGCAGCCCCCTTCCCTCTCCGGTTGGTTATTCCGGAGACCGAAAACCGGCCACCGGCAACTTCGGCCCTCATTCTCTCTCTCTATCTCTCTCGGCCTCTCTCTCTCTCTCTCTTCGTCTCTCTCACCCTCTCCGGCTCACTCTCTCTCCTCAACTCTCTATATCTCTCGGCCTCTCTCTCTCTCTCACAGTCTCTATCTCTCTACGGCTCTCTCTCTGTCTCTCTCTCCCTCCTTCCGGTTGCTGTCAACGATCTTCGGCGGTCTCGGCTCAGTTTCTTCTCGGTGTAGATCCACGACCATATGGACAGTTAATAGGTAAATTATTTTGGGCGTATCGATTTTCGCTTATCATTCTTTTTTAGATCCAAATTGTTAATAATAATTTTGTTTATTTGTTATATTGTTGAAACGGGTTGGACGGGTATGAAGTTGATTTGAATTGGAGAAAGGATAAATACCCGGGTAATGGACATTTAAATTTAATTATGGGTTTATTAACAATCGTTATTTTGGTTTGTTTGATTTGTACGTTAGTTAATAAACGAGAGGTCTCGGGTTCGGGTCTCATCCTAGATCGGTTTTGGTATTGTTTCTTTTTATATTTAATAAATTTATTATTACTACTAGTATTAACGTAAATACATAAATATTATTATTATTATTAACACGATAATATTTATTATTATTATTGTTATTATTATTATTATTATTAACAAGATAATACTATTATTATTATTATTAGCATTATTCTTATAAATATTAAAGTTGTTATTATTATTAATAAAAATTATATTATCATTACTTATTAAAACCATATGTCTATCATTAATTATTAACAATAATATTATTATATTTATTTTTGTGAACTGGTTTAGAACTCGAACCGACATCGAGGGTGGTATCATTATTTACAATCAATATTATTTATTATTATTATTATTATTATTATTATTATTATTTTAATCAACAAATTTTTAATTAATACTAAGATCGTTATTCTTTAACTATTATTATTACTATTATACTATATTAGTATTATTAATAATAATTATCGTTATTATTATTATTATCATCATTATCCTATATATCTATATATATGTGTATATATATATATCTAACATATCTTTTAGAATTATTATTATCATTACTATCTTATCATTAATAATATTATTATAAACTTTATTATCAATTCATTTTTATGAAAACCGAACTCTTGATTTAAAACCCGTCTTATTTCCATTTAATATTGGTTTCGTTATTTAAAAGCCCCAATAAAATAATATTATTTCTATTTTAATTATCAATTAAGTACGAGTCCCTAATCGTTAACAAACTAACCGGTAACCCGATTAACAACCGAACCGTCTCATTCAATGTTTCAATGTAATTTCAACTAAAGTTCAAGTTTATTAATATATTTTATATATTTGTTTTCAATTAGCTTTCAAGTCGGATTTGTTCGTTTCGTTCACAAGCTTTCTATATGTCAAGCACTTATTAATTCTCAATTCGTCAATCGAGGTGAGTACTTTCATACCCCTTCTTTCATCTTCCGTTTTGGTGTGACATTTCATATTTATCAAACTAAATGCTTTATTTACTTGAATCTTTAAATCCACAAACGTGATTGTATACTTTACTTAAATAAATGCTCGATTTGGTGTTATATGCTTACATGCTTAAATGTTTATTTGCTTTGGCGGGTAGCTACACTTGAATTCTAAACTTTGAATGCTAAGGCAGGCTGGCCTCACAAAATCCGATCTATTTGGTATCCCTTATAGACGGTATCGCGATCCGAATCGAAATCCTAAATCCATTTGGTATTCTCTTATGGAGGGTGTTGTTAATGTATTCTTATTAACGATAACTATTTAGCATGAGGCGGGTAGCCTCATGGACACTATGATCCGAGTATACTTGCTTGTTACCATTTAGAAAGGGTCCGAACTATTTATTTTTTGCATATCTAAATTGTTGCTATTATTTATTGTTTTGTATACAAGTTTTGTGGCTTTTTATTACTATATACTTATATGCTCAAACTTATGAATTGCTCACCAACCTTTGTGTTGACAAACTTTATTTTATGAAATGTTACAGGTTTGACTTTTGTTGAATCGAGGACTTGACGAAAAACGTTACCAAGACCATTAGGATATTAGTAAAACGAAAAATATAAATGTTACTTGTATTCAATTTGTTGGTGTGAACGAGATGTGTTGATTATTGATTTATGAAATAAACGAGTTGATTAAATATTGTCACTTTAAATAATGTCTTGTGTATTTGTCCAATCACGTTGCACCCCGGCATGTTCTGCCGCCTTTGGTCAGGGTGTGACATTTAACAACAAGTCCTAATTATCCGCCACTCTTCAATAACTTCTCCAACATTCCTTGACCACGTGCTAGAAGCTTCCAATAGCGAAGTTTAAGGTGGACTCAGTCATAGAGTCATTACTTCTGTTGATTAATAACCTACACACGTGAAATAATTGTTAATAATACCAACCTCTGAGGATCCTTGATCTTCGACATGGTTCTGAAGCTCTTCAGGAGGATAACTGATCCAAACATATCTTCAAGGATAACATATCCTCAGTAGAGAAATTATCAGTCCTAACAATTGCCCCCAAAATGACGGGTGTTTATGCTTTACAGCTGGCGTTTTGAAATTTGAATCTTCTGCGAAACTAGATGATGGGACGGTTCGCCGGAGATATTTATCATTCAGCCCTTGATATAATCATAACCAACTATATATGTAGTCCTATATTTCTTTTATAATCACATATCCAGGCGACGCATCAGGTATCTTTCCTTCTCTCTTTACTTTCTTTGCCTTGGTAATAATGTCTGCTGTTTTGTCTTCTTCACCTCCTTCCAACCAGTCCGATTGTAACATCCCCAAAATTTCGATCCAAATTTAACAACTAAGTAAATTTGAAGGATCAAAATTCCCTAAAATAAGAGTTGGGAAAATTTAAATAAAGAAAACAAGATCATTCTATATGGAAATATTCCATAAACAAAATTATCTTATGTTAAGGATATGGAATAAGGAAATTCCATCCCACATGGAAAGATGTAAGAAAGTGGAAGCATTCCACATGGAAAGTGGTATAGAAATGGAAGCTTTTTATAAGGAAGAGATTTTCCATAATAATATTCTTATATGCCTAGCATGCACCCAGTGGTCCTAGCGGAGGGTGCGAAGCACCCGACGCGCACGGGCTCGGGCTCGGGCGAAGGGCGATGGGCGCAATTTGGCGCTTTGATGGCTCACTTTGCACTTCGCACGCTCGCATCGCCGCGAGGCGCTTAAGAGCCGCCTTAGTATTTTTGGACAACGAGAATTAGACTAGAAATGACAAGCTATCAAAGACAAGGGACTAAAAGTGAAAAATTATATTCAGGGACCCATCGCGCTACACGATGAGTCCAAGAAGACGGCCATCGCGTACCGCGATGGTCCGTGATGACTCAGGGACCCGTGTCACACTCTGGTGACACGTGGCAACCTTAGTATTTTTGGACAACGAGAATTAGACTAGAAATGACAAGCTATCAAAGACAATGGACTAAAAGTGAAAAATTATATTCAGGGACCCATCGCGCTACACGATGAGTCCAAGAAGACGGCCATCGCGTACCGCGATCGTCCGTGATGACTCAGGGACCCGTGTCACACTCTGGTGACACGTGGCAGCAGGGAAGGACACGTGGCAAGCCATGTGGCGCCCATGCAGAAATGGCGGCGTTGCGATACGCGACGGCCAAGGAAGAGGACCCATCGCGTATCGCGATGGGACCCAAAATCAAGTATAAAAGGGGAGGCTACGACCATTTCTCCCACACACCTCCCATTCACTCTCTTTCTAGATTTACTCTCTCACTACCTCGGTTTCTGTGCCGACCCGACAATCGTTACCTCGTAATCCGTGCCACATACCGATGGTACCTCGAAGTGCGTGCCATCTGAAAATAACCCGACATTCTATCTCAAAGTATGTGCACGTCACGACGACCACCATATGTTTCCTCGTTTTGCGTGCCAACCTCGAAGTTCGTGCTAAGCCCCAAAGTTCTGATAATCTAAGCACCAGTACGCGACATAGAGTAGAAGTGCTGCTCATACAAACTTAGGTATCTAACTTCGAATACCGTGTAAGGTAAGGGTTCTGACCTAAGTCATTATGATATTATTATTATTATATGGCTTAGACCATAATCAGGGGTATAGCCTAAAAACCTTGATCGTAATTATGTTTACATAAGCTTTAAACATACAAAGGATTATAATAGTGTTTCTTTACAACTAAGAAACATCAGTTCTACATTCATAAGGAAATATAGTTTCTTTACGATTAAGAAACATAGCATTCGTATACAAAGAATATAGTTAAAACATTGTTTCTTCATGTGTAAGAAACATAAGATTTTACATGCATAGCAGTCAATGAATGTTTCTTCTTGAAGAAGAAACAGATTATAGATGTTTCTTCATGAAGAAGAAACTCATCATATGATTTGGTAAATAAACAGAAAGACTACGGGTCTAAATATTTTATTCAAACAAATGATCAATCAAGGTTTAAAGCTATTTAAACCAGATTAAAGGTCTATAGCCGGATCAAGAGACGATCCGGATATTTATAAACCTATTTTATAGGTCAATCATCAATCAATCATTCATTCATTCACATTCAAGGTTTCAAACGAGATCACCATATCATTCAGAACAGTCAATCACAGGTGAATACGTTCAAAACCTTTTACAACGTGAATACGTTAACCTTTTTATCAGTCAACACATATTTATACTCAATGAGACGAACGAGTGTTTGTCTTAACAAGTCAATCAAATGTCTGCATGAGATCGTGTAATCTCTAAAACATTATAATACAAAGTAGAGAATAAAAACAACTCAGACCGAATACACATGTGTCTGGATCCAAACATAACCGTTCAGTCTAATCATTCAAAGGCTACGTAGCCGCGGGCTAATGGTCATAACTAGTCTCCCGGTAAGGGCTACGTGGCTTAGGAACAATTGTGTGTGTAGGGCAGTGGTACATAGACCAGAAGTAGAAATGCTTCTGCTGAGCTTGTAGAGAAAACTATATTTGTATTATAATCATCATTCAAATGTTTTATAGAGTCATACGTGTTCACCAGCATATAGCTGACGTATTTTTCCCCACATTTCAGGGAATACAGATTAGTACAGGTAGCAAGACATTCATGGAGTTAGATACTCGCAAGGTAATGATGACTCAGTTTTTAATTATTAAAATATTGCAAACGGTATTTCAACAAGCTTTATAACTCAAACACCGGGTATTTATTATCTGAGAAAGTTTTCAAATAAATTAATATTTTATTCAACCAAATTCTTCCGCTAAAATAACCCGCAACTCTGATGTATTTACAAAACAGGTACCAACTATTGGTCACACGCCTAGGCCCTAAACCGGGGTGTGACACCGATCAATCCTCCGATGACTCTGGGTTGTCGGAGATGTAGTCGTAAAATTTAATAGCGAACCCTTCCATTGAAATCTGTAAACTGACAGATGCCGAAATAGACGAGCTTCGTCCGCTGCTCCCGCCGGAAACGGAATTCTGTCCATATGATGTCGGATCCGATGCGACATTTATTCTCATACCTGGGTTTGTCTATCGGCTTGTCCTTTTCGGATTGGCTATCATTATCCTTTCCCTTCCACACAAAGCTTCTTTGATTCCACTGTCATATCCTACATTCCGGCTATGCCTATGGTATGGAGAGTCCTCAGCACTATAGAAAAGATTATTGAGGAAGAAAAGATTGACTTCGGTCTTCCAGAGTTGTCCCACCTGTATACTCTTACTACCCATGGCCCGGCCCGGTTCATATTGAAATCCAAACCTCGACAACCCCATCAGATTTTGAATGTCACATTGAATGATTCCTTTTGGAGGAATCAATTTTGCTTTGTAAAACGTGACTCCATACCCGGAGGGGCTGAGCCTCCTTAAAAATGGGTTAGAAAGGTTAGGATCCTGGATCTTTAGTAGCGATAGGATCCTTGATGATTAACTTAACCTTAAATTTTCTTTTTATTTGCAGTTGAGAACTTTGCTTCTTTGGCTAAATTACCTGGCACAGAAGAGAAAACAAAACGGTTCCTTGCACTAGATACCGAGGTCAGAACTTTCCAAGCCCGTTTCGTCGAAGATTTTTGTGAAATCTCCTCGGATTCCAATATGTCAAGTAAGTTTATAATAATGATCTTAAAGTAAATAAAATTAAATAGAATACTTATCTGTCAACTTATCCTTTGTAGGCGCAAAGAAGTCTCAAAAATCGGACAACAAGTTCTCCTTGGAAGATATTGACTGTATGATCACCCCTCAAGGCATCAAGAAAGAAACTCTGAAGACAACCACTAGTTCCGAGCCCAAGACTGCAACTACTAGAGCCAAGTCAGCTGCTTCCAAGAGAAAGAGCTCCTCTGATCCTGAGACCCATTATAACACGGTCCTTACTGTAAGTATCCTGTATCCTGCTATGTTGAATTTAAGGATCCAATATCCTTTAATTCTAACTAAATGGTTGGTTATGCTTTCAAGGAGCATTATGAAAAGATCGTGAGCCAAATGAGTGACAAGTTGTCTGGGTTAGGGAACGCGGTGGTCAACAAGGACAAAGCTTTAGCCCAGCTCAAGAGGCAGCTTGAGGATCAGATATCCACAGCAGATGCCCAACGCCAAGAGGAAGTCAAGCAGGAAACGGAAGAGGCCAAGATGCGGGATGCCAGGTCGGTACTGCAAGCAAGGATCAAGATGGCGACGGAGGCCGGTGATCCTTCTTTCGACAAGGAGACCTGGAATGTGCAGAAGTGGAAGACTAATCTGGCGGATCTTGATGGTGATGAGGACGTGGAGATGGCTGAGGATAACGAGGCTGGGACGAGCGGAGTCAAGGATGTGGCTGAAGCCGGTGAAGGAGCAGGTGCTGCGGATGGTGAAGATGCAGCTTAAATGGGCGATGAAGGATATTGGATTAATTGGCCGACTAGCCCAAAATTAATCAGTGAAGTGGGGACTAGCGATTAATCGGGGATTAATCGGTGACCAGTCGGGATTTTTACAACACTGCTAACCGGTGTTGTCTCACCTCGTCCGCGTCTGACGCCCGACGTGCTCACCTTGTGGTCAAAACTAGGTGGGGGCAGGGGGTGGTATTGTGTATATAGTGCCACATTGAGCGGCAGCCAGGTAACTAACAATATAGGTGATCTGACGCTACATCTGTATCATCCCTCGCTGCATCTTTAGCATCCCCTCCTCCATGTGCTATATGTATGGGGAACGTGCTGCAATGGTGGCTAATATTAAAACAATAATAAAACGTTTAATAATTAGACGAATTAAAAGTAGTCGTAAAACGATAATATAATAAACGTACCTCATGTCCGCCCAGATCAACAGTCGCGTCCCCACCAACATGCGTATCCGTGCCGACCCCCACCTCAGCACCCTCGTCGACTGGTTGGTCGACAATCTGCACCTCCGTTGCCGTGAGTGGGGGAGGCTGGAATAAAGGCACCACGACATAAGGGACGTGTGCCCTAACCCCCGGTCACGAAACAGTCGTACGGGTCGTTAGGCCCCTCAAATGACTACACTATATGCATGCTCGAGCAACAATTGCGGTTCAGCGGGCGCAGAGGGATTGCTGGGATACGTAAAGCATCTACCTGCTCTCTGTACCCCAACGAAATCGCAATCTGGGTGACGTACGGGCCACCCAACAAGGACCCTCGCAGCTGCCGGTCAACAAGCACCACAAAAAAAATAGATCACTGAAGTTGCAGCGCTCCGCGCCCTGACTACGCCCCGTAAGAGAGTGGCAATCAGCCTATGAAGGTACCCTTACAATATAATTTAATATAAAATAATATAATATATTTTTATATAAATCAATATAATATAATATAAAATAATTTAACGGTAACCTGACGTGCTAGGCTGATTGTTATGCGCGTATCCCGGTTTCTTCTCGTTAGATTCTAAAAATAAATGGCTAATCCATTTTTTTAATTTTTGCTTCTCTGGTGTATATTGTTACAAAGTGTGTGTTTGCTGTGACACATAATGTGTGTATGTTGTGATATATAAAGAGAAATGAGGGAGAGCTGGTGTGCTTAATAATTCAAACGGGCTCATACGCCGGCCACCCCATATAGCACTATACAGGGCATATAACGTACGATTTGACAACCTAGGACTGTCATAACCAGTCATAGGTTTGACAGACTGTACCCTAATATGCCGCGTATAGTGCTATACGCGGCATATAGAGATATAGTTTTGTCTTATATGTTGAACTCTATACGTCACGTATAGCACTATATGCGGCATATTAATCGGTGTATGGGGTGTCCCGGTATGACCCTTTTCATTTCCCATTTTAGGTAAAAGATTAACATTATTATAATTATTATTAGTAATATAATTTTAATTATTTTGATACCATGTTTATGTAATGTAGTAATAACTTGGAACGACTAATGAATGACAGCTATTTACAATTTTTTTTTTTAAAATTAATCAAATTGCTTATAGTTTTTCTTTTTCCAATTTAGGCAACAAATCACCAAAGTAGTATTAGAATTCTTATTAATGTGATGCTATTTTTATGTAAACAAAGTGTTTGTTTAAAACGAGTAATGAAGAAAGCAAGTTAAATTTTTAATACAAAATTGATAGATTGCTTGTAGTAGAACAACTCTATAGTAGCGTAAGTTTTGACGAATAATGACAATTAATTGTAGACGATGTTTGTAAGACTTGTTACTTTTAATTCATTATGGTTTTTTGGCTTGATGCATGTCCCGTATAGAAAGGAACTTATCTTTATTGTTATTATTTAGTTTCTCTGTACCATTAAAAATGTCATGGTTTGAAAAATACAAAGTTCATGATAGATTGAATGATTACTTATTTTGCTTACCAAATGACAATAATGTCTTTGAAAATTAAGTCCATCAATATTGTTTATTAATTTAGTTGTGTGTTTAAGGGTAAACTTGAAAAATTGACTAATAAATTTTGAAAGT
Organism: Bidens hawaiensis; assembly: GCF_021521415.1. Classification (NCBI taxonomy): domain Eukaryota; kingdom Viridiplantae; phylum Streptophyta; class Magnoliopsida; order Asterales; family Asteraceae; genus Bidens; species Bidens hawaiensis. Next base: position 11,531 of record NW_027491362.1, on the reverse strand, counting down.
AGACATTTATAATAGGACAAATAAAAAAATAAATATGAACACTTTTAATGAGACGGTGTTTATTTCATTTTACATGAGTCCTAATTAATCTTGACTCCTAAGTCCTAAACTACACCTATTAAATCCTCCTAATACCCATTGTGATAATGGAACACTCATCCCTTAGCTAGGATAGGTGTGTGTGTGTGGGGGGGGGGGGGGGATCAAAGCCTTGTGCTCAAATTTTTAAAAATTAATGTTAGAGCCTTGTGCTCAGCAAAAAATTAAAAACTAAGCTTTGCACTATGTAAAAATGGAAAATAAAGATTTTCTAATAGAAGAAGATTATGATGAAGCATATCAACAAAATACTGAAGTTATAAACTTCAGTGAAAATGAAAGAGGTTTTCAGTCAGATTACATGATTAATTCTGACCAATTAACAAAAATAAGTAAGCTTAAGTTTAAGCTTGATAATAGACAGGTTTTTAATCAACCTAATAGTTTACAAAGCTTGGTCTCAAAAGCTTTTTAAAGAAAAAATAAAATCATTTACTACTTTAATACTGAAGAATTTTCAGTAGAATAAAGGATACATCGGGAAAAATATTTTTGCCACTCTTAACAAGAGAAGAAATAGCAAAAAGACTCTTAACTATTAAGCCCGAATTAAGAAAGTCAATGAACATGGTGCATATAGGAGCGGTAAAAATCCTACTAAAAGCACAATTCATAGATGAAATTAATTTTCCTATTAAAATGGTTGTTGTTGATAATAGAATCATTAACAGACAAGATGCTCTCTTAGGGGTTGTACAAGGAAATTTAGCATATGGTAAATTTATGTTTACTGTATATCCTAAATTTGCTTTACATCGAGATTCAAAAGATTTCGATAAAACTCTTAGTTTCATACATCAGTGTGAAAGAACTGATCTTATGGAACTATTTACGATTAATTATTTAATATCGTATGCTATAACCAACAGTACTCACTCTATAGAGTATAAAGAAAAAGAGAGTGTAGCAATAGAAGATATATTCTCAGATATAGGAACAGTTGAGCAAAGTAAAGTTATTGAACCTCGCAATTACAAGAAAATTGGGCAATTCATAAAACAAGAAAATAAACAAATTCTAGAGTCTAAACCCAGACATAGCTTTTCTGGACGTACTCTAAGAATTAGAGAACCGGCTTCAACTTCCACAGAAGTACAATTAATACGATCTATGTCGGAAAGAATAGATAAGTATGGAGAAATTCTTAAAGAGGTTATAGGAATATAATGTCTTTAACTCCAATCATTGAAGCAGTTAAAGCTCTAGATAATGCAATTAACATTGAAGAAAGTGAAATTCAAATATACAAAATCAGAATAAACCAAACTAGATACGACTTTATGATACATGATAACATAAAAGCTCAAAATATAAGATGCTTCAAACAAGAATTAGCTAACGCTAGAAAGAGACTCTTTAAGCTTAAAACAAGAAAAGCTCTTATAACCATCACATGAGTTCTCTTGTAAAGATAGAAGAATTAATTAAAGAGTTAATCAATAAGGTAGAAAAATTATTTACTAACGAAAATCTAAAGGCTATTGCCGCAAAGATCATTAAGGATATCTGCGAAAAAATTGATAAAATAGAAGAAGTTAAACCTCAAAAGCTAGGACAGTACAATAAAATCTTCAATGAAAAAGGAAGATTTCAAAAATATTATATTCCAAACTTTAATGTAGGAAATCCGTCATTAGGAAGTTCTAAATGTCCAAATGCTTTAACATGGCCTTTTGGTACAAAAGAACAATAAATAATTTTTTGAGAATTGTAAATATCCCGACAAAAAATTGTCATAAAAGGTCTACATCCACGTGATAACCTTTAAGAGCCATATGATGTGTTTGAGCATTTATGACCAATTTAATTTATAGAAAAATGTCTTATAGTGCAAAAATTCAGCATAATTCAAGATAATTGGAACATACACCTGGGTGACAAATTAAAAATCCTAAACCAAGCTAATAAAGAAAAAAGCAAAAGCTTGAAAGAAAAATTCAAGAGCTTAACAAAGAGAAAAAATGAATTCTCTCTCAAAAAATAGAGAAAATATTTGATAGCTAACTAGAGACATGTAAGACCCCGTTACCGGTGCCCTATATTGGAAGTTGGATTTACTCATCAATATAGTTATAATCATCTAGGGATGGAAGTTAAACCCGGACCCGATGGGAATACCCGAAACCCGACATAATTGGGACAGGTATTACCCGTCCCATTAGGGTTTGGGATGGGTTTAGGATTAGTTTCGAAATTTTTCGTGGGTCTGGGACGGGTTTGGGATTTATAAAATACCCGGTTACCCGACCCGATTACCCGATAACATTGACCCATTTACCCGATTATATACCCGATATACCCGGCATAATTTTTTATATATTTGTTATATATATGTTTAGTATATAATAATATTAAAAATTAATATATATATATGTTTGCTTTTGTTAGTTCCGATAACTGGTCATCGTAACATTTGAAGAGTTTAATATTATACTATTCTATTATATATATGTATATTGTCAAAACCCGATGGAAACCCGATGGGTTTAATTTGGGTGTGCCGACGGGTATGCCCGAAACCCGCGGGTTTACCCGATGGGTAATTACCCGATAAAACCCGACGGGTCTGGGACGGGTTTTTATAATCGTGTTCGGGTCTGGGAATACCTAGACCCGTCCCAGACCCGACCCGTTGCCATCCTTATAATCATCAGAGTTAATAAAAACATTCACGGAATATAAAAACTTTCATAAAGCATATCATAACAAACCAAAACTTGTTTTAAAACAACATCTCGTCTTTCAAAATAAACAAAACATTAAACTTAACGTCTTGAGTCTTCCGATGCCAGCCTCTTATTAATGCCACGTGTCCCCTCAAGCGAGCTGCCTCATTCTACTCACCTGCATGCATACTAAAAGTCAGCTACGCTGAGTGAGTTCTAGTTAATCACACATTATACAATACACACACTTACCTTAAATTATGCATCCGAAGATACATAATGATTACTTAACTAATTTACTTTCATTACATAAATTCATACATACATTCGTACTCTATTACTTCCATACTATATAAATTACCGTCCTTTTCTATCTCGGATATTATTAGGGTCCGATCCCTTCCTTTTCTATCTCAGATATTATTAGGGTCTGATCCCTCTTTCCTTTATCTATCTCAGATATTAGTAGGGTCTGATCCCTTTCTTTTCTATCTCAGATATTATAGGGTCTGATCCCTTTTTTACTTCTCTATCTCAGATATTATTAGGGTTTGATCCATTTCTTCTTTATCTCAGATATTATTAGGGTCTGATATCTCTTTCTTCATCTTCGTGCATACTATCTTTACATACCCATAACACACATACTTTATTTAATCATTCATACATATTCATATATTGTACATATATCTATCATACACATTCATCTATCATATAACTGCCTCCTTTGATAGCACGTGCAATATCCGAAGATTGTTCACGTACCGACAAGCTTTCATTCACATTTAAGATATACATATATAACATATAAACCATACAAGGCGTACACTTACCAGTTAAGGTAAGTGTATTAACTATCACATCGAGTATGCACACAGCCCCGAAAACATAACAAGGAAGTGGGGCTAGAAACTCACCTGAATGCGGTTACGTTCACCGTTAATGGTTATCCCTTTCTTGAGCTGTGCATGACTAACTGTATAACAATTACAGGTATCAATTAACTAGTACTACTCGCATCGTATTTCTATCTTTATATAACCCACAATGAACGGGGGTCCGGGGGCAGCGGGGTTCTAGGGGCGGCAGCCCCTAGCGGGGTCCAAGGGGCAGAGCCCCTGGCTGGGGTTAGGATTTTAATTTATTTTCTAATTCGTTAACTCATTCTTCATAACGAATTAAGTCTGATTCGCTATCTGATTCGTTATCTTATACTTATGAGTGGACATAAATGTAAGCGAGCATACATGTTAAGCGAACTTAACTTTAAGCGAACTTAACATTCAGCGAACTTAGCATTAAACGAACTTATCATCAGGCGAACTTGCATGAGGCGGACTTATATGTACGCGAACTTAACATCCGGCGAGCTTAGTTTCCGGCGAACTTAGTGTCCGGCGAAGTTAATCTTTTAGCGAACTATCCTTAGACGAACTTATACGGCGAAGTTGGTCAGTAGGCGAAATTGCTTGCAAGCGAACTTGCTTGCAGGCGAAGTTGTACAGCAGCAGTTTCGGGTTTGGTTCTAACCCCTTAAACATCTCAGTTTTAACGTGAAATACTTGATATGATGTTAATAATTCCCGTAAACGTTCTCGTGGACATTTTTGGATAAAACACGACCCGAAAGAGCATAACGTTTGGACCTTTAAGATTAAAACGTTCAATAATAGGTCTAGGGTTTATTTTAAACGAGTCATAAGCAGCCGTAAGTTCATTAAGTTCGTTTCTAACATCAAGTTTGCTACTTTAATACTCGTTTATACCTGATCTACACTAGGTTCAAGTTTCAAGACTAACTGTTCATAAAAACGTAAACTTTAAAGATAAAAGACATACCTTTACGCGTTCGTTTGGTCTTGGTTAGCTTGTTTATGAACTCTAAATCTTGTATATAGCTCGTGTAATAACGATCTAATACAAACTAACGTCCGTTTGGTCTCAAATCTCTCTCGTCTCTCTCGGTCGTATATATGGTGTAGGTATATGTGTGTTTTCGAGTGTGTAGAGAATAAGATGGAAAGAAATGAGGATTTAAGGTTTTAGAGTGGTTTAAGGGGGTATTTATATCCCTTAAAGCCCATGGACCTAAGGCCCATTACCCTTTAATCCATCTTAATTAATCCAAGTCCATGATTCTTCTTTATTTAACACTAATTAATTATTTAACACACGACAATTTAACGCAACTCTTTTTATTTAATATTAGAATATTTAGGATGTTACAAGACAGGCTCAGCTGAGCAAATACATGAACTAGTTCCATTAATGTCACTAAGTGATAAAGAATGTGAACAAAAGTTTTCCAAAAATAAGAGTCTTAGAGACAAATATTTTCCAGAACAAGTTCTCACTATAAAGGAACCTAAAACTAAAAAAGAGATCGCTTCAGAACCTATGACTGAAGATGAAAATTCTTCTATAGAAGAAACTCCTAACTATAATAGTAGATCAAATCGAGCCAGTACTAGTTATACTAGCTACAAAAAGAAAAAATACAGAATTTTCTATGCCATATCACAAAGGCATACCAAATTCTAATAATGGGAGTTCAACTGCAATTGACACCATTAAAATTGACTGTATCTTCAATTTGGGAAAAAGAAAAGAAGTTATAGATAAATGGAATACTGAGATTAGCCTCATTATCCAGTCCAATCCATAAGAGTTCTCTAATGGTAAGGCATTATTATTATTGATAGAACACAAATCTTCAGAAATTATTCAAGACTTCATTAAAGGCACTGCTTGGAATGAAGATTTACATGGTGAAGATCTTTTTGATCAAATAATCAAGGCCATGTATATGATGTTTTTAGGTCTTTATTTCCTCACAAACAAAGACCAAGAAAATAAAATATTGCTTGAAAAATCAAGATAAAATCTTACAAAAGCACAATTATGTGATATATGCCTTTTAGATGATTTTACATGCCTATTTGAGCAAAACTTATACAAGTTAAGTACGGGTGAATACCATTCCTGGATTGAAGCCTACTTAATGAAAATACACATTGTAGGAGAAAAAGCCAAAGAAAAATGGAATAAAGAGAAAAATCCTTTAACTATGCATTCTCTCGGATTTGCTATAAGGATTGTCAAAGAAGAAATTACCGTTTATTGTGATTTCTCCAACAAACAAAAATAGTTAAAAAGATTTAACAAAAAATGTTGCAGTACTTTAACTTAAATACATCAATTATCCTTTGGATGTGGCCCACCCAAAGATAAAAATTACTTCAAAAAGAAGTACAAAAGAAAATATAAAACAAAATGAAGGTTTTGAAAAAACAAGAAAAGAAAATTTACACCAGGTAAATACTTTTCAAAAGAAAAACTAAAAATCTGCCCACAAGGAAAGAAAAAATGTAGATGTTGGATGTGTTTTGAAGAGAGACATTATGCCAACGAATGTCCTAACCGACAAAAATTCCCAGAAAAAAACAAAGCTTATTTTAGAAGCTGAAGAAGAAGGATACTTTCCTTCTGAAAATATTTACGATGGATATACTCAGGCATATTCACTAACAGTCAAATACGACTCTTCTGATGATTCTACTGACCCAGAATGACTACAACTCCTAAGCGGGAAGAAAATGAATTAGGCAAATTACATTTTTGTCAAAATATTTTAAAACAAGAGGAATTGGTCTATGCTAGTATAACCAATCCCAACTCTATTTATATCAAAGGAAAATTTTTTCTTGATATAAAACAATAACTTTACATTGCTATGTTGACACGGGAGCAAGTCTCTGTTTAGAAAGTAAATACGTTATCCCTGAAGAACTTTGGGAAAACACACCTAAAGACATTAAAGTAACAATTGCTAATGAAGAAACACTTAAACTAAATAAGGTTTGTAGAAATCTTATAATTTACTTTTTAGAAGAACAATTTTCTATTCCTACCATTACCAACAAGAATCAGGAATAGATTTACTCATTGGAAATAACTTATGTCAGTTATATGGACCATTTACACAATGGTTAGATAGAATATCTTTCCATCTTAATCAAGAAATGATTCTGATTAAGAAAATAACTAAAGCGCTTCAGGCTGGGAAACCTGATTTTCTTGAATCTATGAAACATGATTCGAAAATAAAACAAATCCCTGGACAAATATAACCCAAGAAGTTATAAAACCAGAAGAAAAGTATTTCCTTGAAATACAAAAAATATTAAAAAAATAGAAGCATTACTTGAAAATGTTTGCTCAGAAAATCCTATTGACCCGGAAAAATCCAAAAACTGGATGAAGGCTTCAATAAAATTAATACACCCAAAGACTGTAATTAGAGTAAAACCCATGAAATACAGTCCACAGGACAGAGAAGAGTTTAGCAAACAAATTAAAGAGTTACTTGAATTAAAATTAATTATTCTAAGTAAATCACCTCATATGTCACCAGCCTTTTTAGTTGAAAATAAAGCTGAGAAAAGAAGAGGAAAGAAGCGAATGGTCGTAAATTATAAAGCAGTAAACGCAGCAACAATAGGAGATAGTCATAATCTTCCTTGCATGCAAGAACTATTAACCCTCTTAAGAGGAAAAACCATATTTTCTAGTTTCGACTGCAAAAGTGGTTTCTGGCAGGTACTGTTAGACGAAGAATCTCAGTTATTAACTGCATTTACATGTCTTGATGGTCATTACCAATGGAAGGTAGTCCCTTTCGGATTAAAAAAGCACATAGCATATTTTAAAGACATATGCAGAATGCATTAAGGGGATTAGAAGATTATTGTACCGTCTACGTAGACAATATTATAATATTTTCTAGCTCTGAGGAACATCACTATTTTCATGTTTTATCAGTTTTAAAAACAATTGAAAAATATGAAATTATTTTGTCAAGAAAAAAGGCAAATCTTTTTAAAACAAAGATAAAATTTTTAGGTCTTGAAATAGATCAAAGTACTCATTGCCCACAAAAACATATTTTGGAAAAATTACATAAATTTCCAGACACTTTAAAAGATAAAAAACATCTACAAAGATTTATTGGTGTTTTAACTTATGCAGAAAGCTACATTTCAAAGCTTGTAGAGCTCAGAAAGCCGCTACAGGTAAAATTAAAAAAGGATTACGTACGGGATTGGAAAGAATCCGATACAGACTATATTAGAAAGATAAAGAAAAACTTAAAAAGCTTTCCAAGACTTTATCTTCCGAAAGAATAAGACTCCCTTATAATTGAAACCGATGCCTCAAATGATTTTTGGGGAGGGTCTTAAAGGCAAAAATAGTTGATAGAGAGGAAATTTGTAAATATACCTCTGGAAGGTTTAAACCAGCTTAAAAGAATTACCACAGTAATAAAAAAGAATTACTAGCGGTAAAAAACACCATTTCAAAATTTTCTATTTATCTAACCCCTATAAAATTTCTAATTTCTGGTCAGGACAGTAACAAAAATTTCACTTATTTCCTAAAAACAAAAATTTCAGAAGATAACAAACAAGGACGCCTCGTCAGATAGCAAATGTGGTTTTCGAGATATTCCTTTAACATTGAATATCTTGAAGGACCAAAAAACGTGCTAGCTGATAGCTTGACATGTGATTTTCAGAATACATAAACAATGACGTAATCCTTCTCTATAAATAAGATACGTCCCTTTCACAAAACTCATCACATCCATATCTAGAAAAACAAATATGATGGAAGAAGAGAGAAAAAAATCAAGGCTTTACGCCTAAAAGAAAAAATTCTTTTAATACAATTACAAGCTGTGCAACAGCAAATAACGTTATACAATGAGTTGCTTAACGCCAAAACTATAAATTCTGTACAGGAAGACGAAAGTCTAAAAACAGAATCTATTCCTTTACAAACGGCTAAAGGTAAAGAAAAATCAAGTCCGTTGATCCCTGATGCTTTGGGAAAAAGCATACATACGGCAAAAGATGAGCCACAATCATCTTCTAGTCCGGAAGCAAACGGCTCCGGTAAAGACGACTCAAATCCGTTCACGGCTGATAGTTTGCCAAAAACTATTAAAACCACTTATGCTCAAAAGGTGACATCTCCAGGAAATCAAAAATCGAGGTTCTACGTCATTTTTGATGGAGACCACATAGGAATTTATGAAGACTGGGCTATTGTCTCAAAATACGATTAGCATACAACAATTCCCTACAAAAAATTCGGCTCCCTGTTACAAGCTCAACAAGAAGCAACAAGGTACTCATCAGAATTCGGAAAGAAAGAAATACCTTTAAGGATTATGGTCTTTCCCATGCCTGTAACAAAAACAAAGAAAACCTCACCGGTTAGTTTTTCAAATTTACCCTTTGAAAAAAGAATAGAGAACATAATCGAAATCCAAAATGAAGAAGTCGATCTAATCACTCTAGACGAATTCCGATCAGTTTGGTCAAAAGCTAGGGACCTTAGTCCTCAAGACTTTGAAGTCGAGCACATATTCACAGAAGATAAAATGACAAAGAGTCTATACAACTTCTGTCCAGGAGCAGATTCCCATCTAGTTAATTTAGCATTCTCGGCTGGATTAATTTAAAATATTTATCCTTCAGCAAACTTACAAGAAATCAATTTGTTTACAGAAGGAATGAAGAAGGCTATGAAAACCTTCAGAAAGAAAATAGCAGTAGCAAAAGATGCCAACATCTACATAGAATGCACTTCAGTATTACCAGATTGGTATCAAGGAAGAAGCTTTCTTGCTCTACATGTGTTAGAAGTTGGGATAGCCAAAACAAGAAATGTCCAACCTTTCAAAATAATGGAAGAACGAGAAGACGTAGCAACTGGGTCTTCATTAGAGTCAATGGATATCTAAAAATTCTAAAAACCCTTCAACAAATTACGGTTGGAAGTTTCAAAAAGATCAATTAATGCAGCCAAAACTGCGTAATTATTAGTTACAGTGGAACCTCTCTACCTGTGCATGAAAAGCACGCCATAGAAACCATCGAGCAGAGAATTATCTACAACCGGCTCGATGTAGGTCCTGCCACCAAAAAATTATTGTGTCAAGAACTGGCACGCATTATAGAAGATCATACATGTGAAAAGTGCAGAGAAAGTGACATCCTCTCAGAGAAATGATAGAGGATACACGTGAATTAGACCCTACTCATGGGTACATCGATTAAAGAAAAGCAAGCATGTGAATAAAACAGGCTAAGCGACAACCTCCAGTGAAATAATGGAGGACACGTAATTAGGACCCCACCGAGGTTCAATTATGTAAAAATTACGTAAGCACTTACGTAAGCAAAGAGAACTTTACGTTCATTTTCCTTTCTATATATATTAGAATGCTTGTAAGGGAAGAGGCATCGAAGACTCTCCCAAAAAATCATTTTAATTTTCTTTGTAATCCTAGCTATGTGTGAGTAAGCCCCCCTCTAGGAGAAAATGATGTAAAAATCCAGAAGTTCTTCCTTCAGGAAGAACAGTTATGAAATGAAATATTTCCTTTTTGTCAACATCTCTGAATTTTGTTATGAAACCTGGAGTCCTGGAGTCATTTTATTTCCGTCAAGACAGGAGGTCATAGGAAGATAATGATTGGATTGGTCACTCGTCACTAAGGTTCAGAGACAATGAAGATCTAAGGTATATCTATCTCATAACTGTTACACTTCAATAGTTTTTACTTATTTTTTCCTTAAATCAAAAACTATAATTCTTAAATTATATATAAAACAAAGATCATGACAAGATATTCGCACCTCTGGTATCCGTTGCTTCATTTTCACTCATGATATTTACATATTGATGATACTTGCTCTCCATTCATTTACGATTTATTAACTTGAACTTTGGACCTTACGCGTTGTGCTTTGTTTTTACGATTCTCATCCTAGACCGAGAAGATAAGGACAAACAATATCATCGACGCCACTCTAAATTGAAAATGTATCATTCTCTTGCACCGCTACATAGATCTAACATTAGCAACATAAATTTTTGCAGCAACAATAATCCTTTTATAAATCAAATTGGGTGGTGATAGTGGCATGATGCAATAAATGATGATCGCAAGTGGTGTTGATCAATTTGAACTCGTTTTAACATAACACAATTTATAACAAATTTGATGTTTCATTAAACTCTTAAGTAGATAAATATATAATTTTAACTTACCCAAATCAACCATTCAAATTGACTATAGAGGACGTAAGAATTTCTTTTAATTGTTGTCTTTACAAATAGATATGATTTACATCACCTCAAAAAAATAATAGTTATAAAATTTGTACTGTATATTAAACAACAAACGATGAATAGTAATCAAGTTATTTAAATTTTAACAAGTGTCCCATGCAATTTATAATTTAGAAAATTATGAAGTAAAATCTAATTATAATAAAGTATATTGTTTCTTAACTTAGCTATATATAGTAAGTAAGCTATAGCAAGTGTCGGTACTGCAGTGGTTTCATACGTCACTTCAAGATTCTTTATTTCACTCGTGTCTATAAGTCAAGGCGACCAAACTCTCTTCTTTCACCAATCCTCCAAATTCTGAACCATGGCCTGGAGTACCTTACCTGCTATGATCTTCACATTATCAGCCGTTACATCGACGGTCACCTTTAATTCTGATGTCGACGCCCTTTACGCCCTTCGCCAGAGCTTGAACGATCCTGACAACGTCCTTCAGAGCTGGGATCCCAGTAATGTTGATCCCTGCACCTGGTTTTACATTACTTGTGATCAAGACAACCGCGTTACTCAAATGTAAGCCACGATTTCACCTCTTCCCTAGCTCTCTTATTATTCAACCCA